>NC_090925.1:676475444-677091873 GCF_040938575.1 Ambystoma mexicanum
AATTTGTGACCTTGAGAAACAAAACATCTATGAAGGCTAATAATAATTCTGAACTGACACAAGGGAATTTGCGCCCTAAGAGACCTGCTGTCCATTCGCTATCTTTCAAATGCTGTCCCCTACCGGCCACTCAGTACCTCTTGAATCGCGCATCTATTTTAGCCATATTCAGTGAGTTCTCAGAGCTGGATGATATTGGCTCTATTGATATCGCACAAGTGGAATTCCCTGACCACTCTCAACGGTCTTCAGTAACATTGTGGATAAATTCTCGCATTGTAGTTAATACCATCTGGGCAGTTCGAGCAAAACTGCTTGAATTAGGCTTCATGGTTTCGGTACATTCTAGTCCATCAGAACATACTTCAGAACAAAACACTCAGCTTCTCACACATCAATTTGCAAACCGTAATCTGAGTTGCAGTCCTGTAAAGTGTGCCTGCAATCAAAAGCAAACTCAGCGTTAGCATCAGGCAAACAATGAGGTTACCTTTTCCTTGATCAGCTGGAATTCCAGGGGGCATCGAAATCTGATGAATAACCGACTTTATGATCTGTCGAAGCATGATGTCATACTGCTACAAGAATCTTGGCTCATGCATCTGCCATCCTGGGATAACTATGACATCTTGCTTGTACCCGCTGAGAAGGGGAAATATGGAAGGCCTACCTCTGGTCTTCTAATGGCCGTTAAACAAAATTCCACTCTTAAAGTTGAACCATGGTTTTTCTCTAATGCTTCTATCCAAATGTCAAGGCTCATTGGTCCCGGCATGCATTGTGCACTTATCAATGTATATTGGAATGCCTTGAGCATTACAGATGATACATTCTTGGCCAACATAACTAACGCACTTGATCTTACTATTGTAGATGACAAAGTAGATTCTATTGTCATTGCCGGAGACTTTAATCTCCATTGTCTTGGTACGCCTCGCAGTACAGAGTTGAGTCGGTTGAATAAATGGCTGAACTTAGTTGAGGACAGAGGACTGTTTATGTTAAATGGTTCAATTGCTCCTGATATACCTGCAAGAGCAACATGGCAACGTGCCTTCAGTAAAGGAACCATCGACTATATCTATGTAGATAGCCGTATGTTAGACAGGGTTAAATCATTTCAGGTTATAGATGCAGAAGCAAGTGACCATAATATTCTTAACATGTCTTGGACTTCTAAGACTTTCACGAGTCACGAAATGCCACAATACTTAAGAGGTTCCATAAATGTGAATACAGCTGGGAACAGATTACATTGGACTGAAACCTCTTTGGAAGCATTTAGACATTACTATGAGGCTCAACTTGAACATCAGTGTATGTTGGATCACAACCCTACAGTTATATATTACGAGTTAATGCAATTGTTTCAACCCGCTTCTATCATGCATACACAAAGACAATCACCTAATTTTCACACTTTCGATCATGAAATTAAAACTATGAAAGCTCTAGTTCGAGCAGAAAAAAGGGTGGCTTGTAAACTTAATGATGATAATCGAAAGAAAATGCTTATGTCGATTAAAACCAGGTATAGGAACTGGTTAAGAGGCAAGCGGGCCAAACTATATCAAAAAGATGGTAGTAAGATGTTAAAAATACTGGCTAGCAAAAACTCGAAAGCATCATGGGAAATTATAAACCAGGCGACTGCAGGTCAGCAGGCTGCTATACAGACGAATGGGGTGAGTGAAGGATCCTGGGTACAATATTACTCTAATTTGTATGCTTCTCGTACCATCATAGCAGACAGCTTTAAGCTTCAACAGTCTGCGTTTGAGCTTAATTTTGATGAAGAAGACCTTTTATTCTTTATCAATAAAGCTAACTCTTCACGGGCCCCTGGGCCTGATGGGTTGTCAAACATGCACCTGAAGCAATTTCCTCTAATTTGGGCCAAAATACTGTACTCCATTTTTGTGCACATACACAAGACCCAATGCATTCCGGCATCGTGGAAAAAGTCCATTATTGTTCCTATTTATAAAAAGGGGGATCGATCTAACCCGGCGAGTTATCGCCCAATATCCTTGTTAGACGTGCCGGGAAAAAATTTCTGTCGCCTAATTTTAAGAGATCTGCGTGTGTGGTCGAGCAAAAATCATGTGGCAGATCCTTTTCAATCTGGCTTTATCTCAGGAGTTGGTACTCTGCCTAACATCATGACCATTAACATGCTAAAATCCCAATATGCAGTACGGAAGCAGTTTTTATACTTTGCTTTCATAGATTTCAGGTCAGCTTTTGATTCTATAAATAGGAGTCTTATGTTTCAGAAATTGTATCTCTTAGGTTGCCCTCCCTCTTTGTTAACCCTTATTGTACAGCTACATTCTAACACCTCTATGCGTGTAAGGTTAAACTTAGATGGGCTTCTGTCATCTTCCTTCTGCACATATACGGGCCTCAAACAAGGCTGTATACTGGCCTCTTTTTTGTTTAACTTATTTATTCTTGACTTGGGTAAGCTGTTTTCTGAGGTGCCTTCTGATGCCCCAGAGTTAGGGGGTCAGCGCATAGGATGGTTATTATACGCTGATGACTTGGTCCTAATATCGCAGACCCCAAAGGGATTACAAAATCTATTAACTGCACTGTCAACTTATGCTGAGGATAATTACTTAATTATAAACTTTGACAAATCTCAGATTTTGATGTGTAACCCTCATGTTAACAGAAAATCCACTTACTTCTCTTGGTCTATTGGCAATGAACCCTTGACATCCGTCTCAGAATACAAATATTTGGGCCGGTGCAAAATACATTAAATGACAATCTTTACTTACCCAACTTACAGTCTAAACTAGCTAACTTGACTTCTCAAGCAAGAATCTTGAACTTTAAGTATGGCAAATTCACTTTAAAACACCTTTTGCTCTTTTATGAACAAAACGTTATACCTATATTATTATATGCTGCAGAATCCAAGCTTTGTCTTAGTGATAGAATATGGAATAAGTTTGAAGCTATGTTTTGGAAGAGTGTCTTACGTCTACCAAATTGTGTTCCTATGCCCATACTAAGATTCGAACTTGGCTTGAATTCAATGGCTTCTAGAGTCAAATGGCGGATGTGTGCTTTTTTCCGCAAATGTTTATTGGGCCTAGGAATTAACAATATTTTAAGTACTGTAGCTCGTTACTTGATTTCTTCTACTCACACTTATCCACGAACCAGGGTCGGACTGGGACAAGAAATAGGCCCGGACAACAAAAAAAAAGTGGCCCACCCCTCGCCTCAAAAAAGTGGCCCACCCCTCGCCTCAAAAAAAGTGGCCCCTTTCGGGATACCAATGCCCCTATGCCCTCGACAAAGACACTGTGGGGTGCTTCCGAACTGCACACAGTCAGCAACAAAGGCTAGCTATCATCCGGGGTCAGACTGGGCCATGCAATTATCTCAGGCACCAAAGATAAAGTGGCCCGCAGTTGCAAATGGCTTTTGATTCCTTTTGTGATACTGTTTGAATAGTACCCAGGCGGAGCTTTTTGATAAAGTGACATGCAAATTGTATATTTTAAAGAATATTTATTCAGCAAGCAACACTGGTCAAAACTACTAGTCGCAGTGTGAATTAACTCAAACTGGCCCACATGGGCCAACAAGGGTCCACCTTTGGCCAATAAAACGGTCCCACACCAGCATTTTGTGTTTTTGGTTGGCCCTGGGCCTATAGTCCTACAGGCCAGTCCGAGGCTGCTCCCAGCTCAACTGACTTTTCAGTACTGACACTTTTTCCCTCATCTTTTCCCCCAGTTGCAACCCCTACCCACAGAAAAAAAAGTCATGTTTTACCATGGGCAGGGCCACAATCCATCTCTATCAAGGAAGCCTAAATGCTTTGAGAGCAATGTAGCAGCATGCAATACTCTTTACCTAACTATTCATGCCAATGAACAGGTACAGCCAGCTTCCAAAACGGATACGGTTACATTTCGCTCATGCCCACATTGCCCAACAAATACAACCAGCTCTGATGCCCAAGGAGCCGTACAGCATAACTGGTACAGCCTGCTCCCAGCTATGGTAAAGCTAGTTCAAACACAATCGGCTCCTGATCATTCTCTGTGAACGTTGCTGCACCCATTTAGTAACAGGTAGAGGAGCAAATTCCCACATATGTCAGGCAATAGATAGCGCAAGGTAACACCATTTCCATTAACAGGGACAGCGAGCTACTGCTCACGTCCAGTAGCTTTTACAACCCAAACTCCTCGCACTCATCACCGGAACTGGTACAGCTATAGCCTTCAACATGCCCAGCCCCACCCCACCCCCCTTAGCTCACAATGTCCATAGTATAGGCTCCGTTTCGAAAGGCATGTAACACTGGAAACTGATGCGGAAAGGTAGGGAGACTAAGCATGAAAGCATGGCAGTAGGGCAATACATTGGCCCATGGCTGTGCCACCTAATTCTGACTGCTGCCCTCACCAAGAACAGCTGAGCTCAGTCTTGCAATAGACCAGTGAAAAAATTATGACATACTTGTCGGATGGTGGAAAAATAAAGCTTGTAACTGGATCAGCCCCAGACAGGTCCCCAGAGGCATTGGCCCCTCTGGAGTGTTCCCAAGTTCCTTATGGGCCAGTCTGCCACTGTCGGCCTCACTATAAGTATGGTGGTAACAGGTGGCATTCCAGAGTAGCGCCTATCTTGCCGAAACACACAATAATGGCCTTTGCAGCCCATGCATATGCTGCCTGCTTGTTGCCTCATCTTCAATTGAGGTCTTGCCCCCTGCAGTATTACCACATGTCCCCAATGCAGTTCAATTGGCCTCAAAAGCGGGCAATAACTTGTACTGCACCAACCCTAAATCAGTTTTAGTATTATCGTAGCCGCATGCAGTAAGAGGAATTCAGTTGAGCGGTATTACCATAGTTGATACCGCCAAACTTACAATGTGGCGCAGAATTACAGAAACAGCTTGTCACATGATGGAAACAGAGTGTAAACATAGCAGAGTCCATGCTGGACACACACAAACATACACAACATTTGAGGTGCACAGAGATAGAGCCTGCCCTGGGGCACGAGAGAGACCAACAAGGGCAGGAGGAGAGATGGAGCCTGGGGAGTTGGGCTGGGGCAAGGGAGGCCAATAAGGGCAGAACCTGAGATGCAGCCTAGGGAGGAGGGTAAGTTCTAGATGGGCAAACAAGTGCAAAAAGAGCGATTGATGGGCCCTGGTGGGGGCTGGGGAAGAACACAGGTATGCTTTTGGTACTCAGGCAGGAGGCAAAAAGAGAGTGGGTGTATGCAGGCAGAGGAAGTGTACAGTAAGGGTGGGGTCTAAAGAAAAATAAGTTTGGACTATGGAGTAGGGATATACACAATGAAAGGAAAATGAAATCAGAAACAAACACTTGGTGACTTAGCAGGGTAGGAAAATAGTTTGAAATTGATAAATATTAACACAAAAGAGAAGGTAAAATTCGAAAAATAAACGGAAACAGAAGTTTGCAAGATAGCTTAAGGACAAAAAAAGGTGAGTCTGAAGAGAGAGAAATTAAAAGACGATGGAAACTATAAAAGGCAGGTGTGCAGAGGAAACTGAGTAACATTTGATGAGAGAAAAGGAAGAATATTGAACATTTTAAAACAAATGGACAGAAAGCCTTTGGTCAAAGAAGAAGGAAAGATGGAAAGACTTGAGCTGGAATTGGGACCAGGACTGGGGAATTACCCGACTCGGGAAGATTCGACTCGTTTGTTCGGTGAGAGGGTAATAGAGAGAGAGGGGGAAGGGAACAAGGAGGAAAGGGGGGCTCTGGTGTCAGGGAGAGCCCCTGGGGCAGAGGTACCACCCTGTGTCAGGCTGCAGGGGTCTACTGTCTACAGAAGGTATACACGCGTGAACCGAGGGAAGGAAAGGGTTTGAGAAAGGGGGCTCAGAGTATGGGGCGAGCCCAAGGGTCTGGGGGAGCCCCATCCGGAACTTCAGGTAACGTCATGCACCATTGAAAGGAATGCGCTGCTTACGCCTACACATATAATGGAATGGTGACTAAAGAAAGGTTTGCGAATCCCAGGCTAAATATTAAGCTATAGATCTGGGCGTTATGCGTTGCAATGTGTTTGAAAAACAAGTTGCTTGGAGCTGGCACCCAGCAAGCAGATGCAGCCGCACGACCACACCACACTGGGGCAGTACGAGCTGCTCAAGCGGGGGTGCATCACATCATTCCTGCATTTGGGATTCATAAGCCAATCAGAAACCTGTGTAATGTCTTGTTCTACTGAGTTAATGGGATCCATGTGATCGCATGATAACGTTTGCCTTTGGAGCCACAGAGAGGTTAGTTGCCTTTCTGCAGAGGGCTTCACTGTCTGTCATAATGCACATCAGTATCTAATAATTATTAAACAGCGTAGATGCACATCTTTTAGAGAGTGCTAGTGGCCTACTAGAGTGCCATTTTGCCAGGGATTGGCAACTGACCATTGACCAACATGTTGGAAGTCATGAATTGGTTCTCCAAGGCCGCTATTATGCATTAATCTCCGTGGCACGAGGGTAATGAAGAGAGATGGGTCTGCGGGATGTGCGAGTGCCGAGTGTGTGTGCGCATCACTGGCACAGCAGACCTGCACGGTAAACCCAGGATCAGAGGCAGCAAGTGGGCAGCAGCAGTGCCTCTCACCTTAGTAGGGAGGTGTCCGGCATTAAGTGCTATGTAATAATACACATCATTGCCCTGGTCAACGGCACAACCAAACTCTATTTGTATTATGGAGGACACTGGAATTAAACATTGTGCAAAATAAAATAAAATATAGCTAAACCGAACGTGAGGCGTCAGCCGACACAATTATGTATCTCACTGCACATATGGTGACCATTGCATACACATTTTATGAAACGCGTATTTGTAAATCAAACCACATCTGGCAGGGATGTCAACTCATGTAGGGGTTGCCAGGGGTCTGCCTGGTGACCCCTGAAGCCTCCCTTGCTACCCCTGTGGTCTCCCTTGCTACCCCTAATTTAAAATTGGGGCTCCTGGGCTGTGGTCAGCAGCATGTGGCTCTGTGTTTCTTAAGTGGCTAGTTTTCTGATAGCTATAGCCGGTAAGATAGCTCAGTGGGTTCAGCGCTCACTGCTGCAATGTGCGTGTGCTCTGCAGGTTGCAGGTTCAGCTCCCAGAGAGAGAGGTCAGGTCAACTCAGCCTTATATCCTCCTGAGGTTGATAAGTGAGTACCAACACAGGTTGGGTGACTTTGTAGGTATATTTGGTCTATATGAAGCTCTTACAAGTAAGTGCTATATAATAACACAACATTATCATTTGGCCTTGGACATCTGCTTGCATTCACAGTAATTTGGTAAATTGGCCCATATGCGCTGATATTAATGATACATATGGTGATCCATTCTTGTATGAAATGTGTATCACTTCACAGCAGACCTGCATGCATCCCTCCACCCCCCACCTCAGGCACACTCACATGGCATGGCATGGCAGGGAAAGCCCCTGAAAAGGGACGGTGTGGCTGAGACACACAGGCACTTGTTAGACTCTGCCCTAATGTTTACGTTGCTCAATGCTCACAGTAGTCCCACTCCAGTCCAGTCCTTACCTCAGTTGGCTGGCTGTTGGCTGCTGCCTGCTGTCTGTGTGGCCGGCACTGGCACTGGGCACTCCACTGTCTGTCTGCTGGCCGGCCGCCTCAGTGCTGCTGTGGTCCTCCTGTCCTGTGTGGGCTGTGGCTGTGGGCACTGGCACTGTCGGTCTCGAGGTCCACTGCAGACGGTGTGTGCTTGTGGGGCACTGGGGCTCATATAGCAGCAGCCCAGCCAGTAGCATAAAGTATGCATTGGCGATTTCGCCGATTTGGCTGCAAATATGGTGGGCAGGCACTGCCTGCCCAGCCGAATTTTCATTGGGTCAATGGGTCCGATCCGTCCACGGCGCCGGCGGCCGGGGGCCCAGGCCAGCCAGCCCCCAGGCGCACAATTTGAAGACAGTTGCTTTCAACTTTGCAAAGAAGTGTTACTTACTTCCTGCAGCAAAGTTGAAAGCAAGTGTGAAATGTGTCACTGTGTTTTACAGTGCCAGGCTCGGCCCCAGCTCAGCGGAGCCCTCAGTCAGCCTGCAGGCAGGCTGCACCCCCCAGGGTCAGGAGGACTCGGAGGGGAGGAGGGAGGCAGGTGTTACAATTGCTTTGTGTTTGCAATTGCTTCAGCCTGCCTCCCTCCGGCTCCCGAGTCCCACCACAGATTAAACAACTAAACAAGTTGTTCTCTCTGTGGCCGCGCCCGCCGCAGGCCAGAGGCTCGTGAGCTGACGGCAGGCACACCGGCCCCCTGCAGTGGCACTGGGCGGGCGGCGGCATGCCGCCGGCCTGGCCAGGCCCCAGGCCCACCGGCCTGTGAATTATGCACATGCATCTGCATCTGCATGCATCATAAATTATGATGCATGCATGATGCAGATGCACTCATCAAAGCAAGGTAACTGACTAGTGTTACCTTGCTATGATGATTGTGCAGAGCAGAGCAGACTCTCACTCCCCCTCCTGGCTCCCGCCTCCCGCCCTCCACTGACTGGCTGGCTCGCCCAGCCCAGGGCAGGCGAGGCGACTCACTCCTCCAGCCCCGGCCCCCCCCCCCATCCGGCCATCCCCTGATTTGGCCGCAGGCCGCGAATACTCGCAACGCCGCGGCTCGGCACACTGCAGCGGACACACACACACACTAGGCCGGGCCCGGGGGGCCGCTGGCCCGGCCTGCCAATAAAAAAAAAAGACATTTTTTTTAAAAAAAAAACAGCCCAGAGGTGGCTGCCGGAAAACCGGCCCCAGGGGACCCCAAAGTCGTTCGGCCACGGGCCGAAAGACCGAAAGGGCCAGTCCGACCCTGCCACGAACTTGGCGTAATCATGTAATTGATATTTTGCTTGTAGCTAATATATCAATCCCTCTTTTACTTGAAAATCCTGCACGAGCAAAGATAAAATGTTATCAATGGTCATGGATTCTTAATCAAACAGCATGCCTGAAATATAAAGACTTTGATAGACGTATCTTTGGTCATAAACTTTTGGGCCATTCTGCGCCTTATTTGTTGAAATGTCCCTCCACTGACATAAGGAACAAATATCTACGGTTTAGGTTGAACCTGTTCCCTACTAGGGAAGTCCTTGTGAGGCGGCATTTGATTCCAAATAATATGGACTATTGTCGCTATTGTGGAATAACTGATGAAAAGGAGACATTACAGCATTTGATCATTTTTTGTAGTGGCTTGCATGATCAACGGTCCAAATTCTTTACAAATTTAATGAACTTTTATAACCCAAAAAATGGTACACAAATTTGGGAAGCAGTATGTGCTGATCTGAAATTTTCTACAATTAAATCATTAGTGCAATTTTTGGATGCAATTCTACCTGCTTTAACTAAGTAATGTCGAACTAAATAAGCTACGAGCTAGATTTGTTTATTAACTGCTTTGTAATTTGTATGCTGCTAAAATTGCAATTTTAGAGAAGAATCGATGTACAATAATATGCATGTATATTTCCGTACTTGTTGATTTTAGTTTGTTGTTATTTGCTGTTTTCATTCTGCTTTTTCTTTTTTTTTGAAAAGTTGAATTATTCAGCTATATCAAAATAAAATAAAAAAAAAAAAAAAGTGTGCACATCGAATTCCAGTGGGAAGACCAATCCGCAGTGCATCTCCGAGGAAAGTCATTGCCAAACTCCTTAATTACCGTGATCGGGATGCAATTCTGCAAATTGCCCAAACAAAGGAAACTGTGACATATAACGGCACAAGAATTGCCTTCTTCCCGGATTATACTCGTGAGTCCCAGAGGGCAAGAGAATCCTTTGAACATTTGAAGAAGAAGCTTTATTCCTTTAATGTAAAATATGGACTACTCTTTCTGGCCCAATTGAGGATTCAGCACGGTGGTACCACCGTGCACTTAACGGATCCGCAAGAAGCCTACAGATGGGCCGAAAATCACATTGATGGGGATTGGACACAAAACTGCCAGAGCCCAGGGGAAGATCATGAGCCTGACCAAACTGAGACAGACCTGTACAACAACCCATACCCGAGGAACAAGAAGATCTGCATCCAGTTGGTGAAAAACCAGACTAGAGTTATGATACGATCTGGAGAAAGAAGTTGTGATGGCAACCTGTATTGAAACAGAGGAGGACATAGTGGAAGCCAAGCGACAGTGCATCAGATCCGGTGGCAGGTAAAAATGGAGAACGAGGATGTGCTTCAACTTTGCCAAGCTGCCATACTGTTGGAGGCCACTGTGGCCCCCCACACATACTCTCACTGAGAGCAGTAAGTTGGTTTGAAGTTGGGATGGTTTATATTAGTTACGTCTGCTGGCAACCTCGTTTTTAGGTCGCTAGCAGGGTTTAGGCGACAGATACTTCGTGTTGGGGAGGAGTATGGGGAGGGGGGACATAAAGTTGTTATTTACTGTTCGTTGCAGAGGGACGTTAAAACAGTTGGGAGCCACCCACAACGCTATCACTCAATTATCACCCACATCTCAAACACTATCTGGCACAACTGCCATGACCCTAATCACGAGCCTATCACTCACTCACTACCCACCAATCATGCTCCTATTTTTCTACAACCGCCGTGATTCTACCAGTATGCACTTCCCATGGCGAACACACAAACCCCAATGAGGGCTACTGACCACTGTAAATCCCTCAAGCTTCTCACATGTAACTTGAATGGTATGGGTTCCAGAATCAAACACCGTCTCATAGTCCAATCCCTTAACAGGCATTCCCCTGACATGGCCCTACTTACCGAGACACATCTAGCAGGCACGACTTGCAACTTTTTTCGTAGAAAAAATTACCGTCTGGGGTTCCATGCGGAGTACACCAGGGGTTCCCGGGGAGTCCTAATCCTGCTGCATAAACGTCTACCGTTCGAGCTAAGTACTGTGAAACAGGACCCCTGCGGCTGTTTTGTGATGTTACAGGGCACGCTCTGGGGGGAAACACTGGCTGTTCTTGCTAAATACTCCCCGCCCGCGCTGGGGCAAAGACTCCTAGATGAAATAACCACATGGTTGTGGAACAACAACCAGACATGTGGATCCTAGGGGGGGATTTCAACGATGTGATGTGCAATACTCGAGATCGGACCAGGGGTGGAATGGGAACGAAGAGGCCCAGGAAATAAGGTTCAAAGAGGCCTCATATTGGACATTTTCAGCGAGCCCAAATATTTTCTTATGGGAAAATGTGTAAATACCACACAAAAGGGGCCCAGGGTGCACAGGCCTACCAGGAAATCTCCAGAGTTCACTATAGGCCAGTCCACTCCTGGGTGCTTTAAACCCCTGAGATTGTGAGTGCACTGAAGAAAACTTTAAGGGCCGGGCACCTTTGGACTCATGTTGAGCAGTTTGTAGCATACAGTACATGTGTAAAATTGTACACATCCATTTGATGTCATGCCTGATTTTCTTTCATGCATATCGCAGAAAGGGGTCATGGAACCCAATATCGGATTCCGTCTGCCCATTCTATCCACCATCCATATGCCGCAAGACATTCATGCTGGTGTAAATGATGTAGATTCCCATACAATCTGAATGATTTTTAAACCAGCAAAAAGCAGGCAGATTCCTTTTGAATCTATTGTAAATGTTGCCTGCCATGCATAAATATTAGGCAGTGCTTAAATGCACTGTGATGTGCAAAAACATAGGTGTGCAGTCAATAACTCCTGCATTTACAACTGTGTTTTGCACTTTGTATTGCAAATGACTAAAGTACACAGAGGGGACCTGATTGTGCATCAAGTGTAAATGTAGGGGGCCCCATCTGTGCAATTATGGGGACTTTGAAAACGAGGCTCCCTTATTGCTTACAAAAGGACATTGGATACTTGACTATGACATTAGGTCCACTTAGATTAGACCCTTGCACCAGATTTCTCCATCCTGATACTTTTACTATCCTCCCCTTAATGTTTTAGGGAGTTTCCCCATAGCCCTGAAGGAGCTTTTCCTGCTCCATATGTAAATAATACATACTTGTGCCACAAATGTTTTGTTGTATTCACACTGTGACAATGGCCATATCAGGTTCTACACACGGCAGCCCTTGCTCTCTGATACAGACAAAGACCATGATCACACATGGTAACATCCGTATCCCACACAAAGTCAGCACATTCAGCTTTTGGAGCAGAAGGGAAACACCCTGTGTACTTTCACCACATATAAGCCGAAAGTATTGCATTAGAGTACAGAGAGACATGGTATATGAGGAGAAACTAACTCACAGCCTGTAGGTGTTTGGTTATGTGCCCACCCATTGACTGCCCATGGCCATGCTAATCTTTATGGCCTTTGCAACCCAGTTCCTGCCCCTCCCAGCCCAAAACATCTCCTCACGGGAACTCTTCAAGCTTGCTTTAATCAAGCCCTACCATCAAACTTTGCATTTGAAGTCACTGCCAGTGTTTTTTAAAAGCAGTCTTCTGAGAGTTAATGACTTAATTAGATCTGTAAACCCGCTACTGTTGTAATAATAACGTCTTACCCAGGTCTGCCTTTAGCCACTCGATTTATAAGCACTATGTGTGTCCTCCACTGAAGTCCTGTTACAAACAAGCATTGGTAAAGCCAACAGTTTCAGCTTGTGTATAAGTATTAGGCTTTTGACAGGCACTGCTTTTAGGTGCCCAGGTAAATGCCTTACCAATGCCTACACAAAAGCCCAACCTGTTGGCATTGTCAATAACTGTTTATTTTGGCAAGTCTCTAGTTAAATGTACGTTCAACCATTGAGGCAACAACTCTTAAGTCAAAGGCTTCAGAAAGGATACATGCCAAATAAAAGCCACAGGTACAAATATATTACTCATACCTTAGCCCTGAAGAAAGTTGCTTTCTTCAGAGCAAGACCTTGAGAATTTGCCTGGCGAACATTAATGTGAAGGGGTGCCCATTCTCCACAAATGTACGATTTCATGTCGCAACTCATAAGAGAAACCAGTACCTACCTCACTCGATTTTCCAGGACCTGGAATCGAGATGCAAACACTAGGAATGTCATAGAAGGCACATTTGGGATTGGGTATTGCATCATGTATGAGTAATTTGCCATTATGTGAGGATGGGGGCATAACGTAGCTCAGCTTTAAATACCCATAGAATCCTGTAAAGTGGTGACTTTCATTGCGGTTGATTTAAGTAATCTGATGACTGATCCTTGTACTCCAAAGACCATTATTCAGTTAAATGATTGCAAAAAACTAGAAATATCAGAAACACGGCCCATCTAACTCGAGGGAGGCAGTTATTGTCCTCATGCATCTCTAATGGCACAAAGACTAAGGCTTCTTTGAATAGTTAATTTCATACTCGGTTTTATTGGCATGCATAAATGTCATTGTAGAGCCACTTTACAGAATTAATGTCATTCATGGTGGCAGCACCTCGTTGGGTGCATACACAGAAGGCTATTACAGACTGGTATGTGAATAGAACAGCATGCCATTCGGAGATGTTGGGCAGGTCACTTGATTAAAAGAGGGTCAACAAGAGCATTCAGGGGTTAACAGCGTATGTACACGCATGCTGTGTATAGCCAGAGAGGCCGAATGCTTGAACAGCAGCGTTCATGTGGTGAAAGTCCAGTCCTATTATAGCTAGGATCAGTGAGTGAGTGACACAGTTCAAATCAAAAGTTCCTTCATATCTCTTTGTTCAATCAAGTGTCTGCTTGCTTACCTTCCAGTCCGCATTGATCCTGGCCAGGCTGGCTGCTGCAGCCTGCCCTACTGACCTGCGATGGCAATGTGTGTGCAGGGCTGTGCAGTTCCAGTGGAGGCGGAGTCACGAGATGTGTATCTTTCCGCTCCAAAGAGGCCCTATGGGCCAGAGGCCTTCCCGGGGGACGTCCCGGTGTGCCGGTGGGGCAGTCCAGCCGTGGATCGGACCCATATCCGCAACTGCAATCCAGACACGCCCACTAAACTGGCAACCTTTGTATCTGCGCTGGGTTTCAGTGATGTGTGGAGAGAACTTCACCCCACAGAAAGGGGTTATTCCTTCCATTTGGGTGCTCATGCTTCCTTATCCAGGTTAAATAATTTTTTCCTTCCAGCCCCCGAAGCATGTAAGGTAACTAAGGCAGAACTGCTCCCCCGGGGCATCTCCGATCACTCACCCATGGCGGTGGTGATCCGCTCTAAAACACCATTGCCCTCTAAAACGTGGAGGTTGAATAATTACTATCTGGGCTTCCCCGAGTTAGTGGAACACGTTACGGAGAAATCCAATGAGCATTTTGAACTAAACAAGGGTACAGCAGACAACCCTGTCACACTGTGGAAGGCACACAAAGCAGTGCTTAGGGAGGAAATCATTTCCAATACCTCCAACAAGAGGAGAGAGCTACACATGAAAGTGATAGAGGCAGAGAGAGAAATAGGGAAATGGGAATCAAAATACATCCTGAATGCTACCCCAGAAACACACTGCTCTCTTCTGAAAGCTAGAGAATCCCTCCATAACGCGGCACTAGACAATGCTAAACAGGCACACCGAGAATCGAAGACCAGGGTCCATGAATGCGGTGATAAAGCCGGCAAGTTACTGGCCTGGTTGGAGAAACGTGAAGAGGGACACAGACACGTCAGGCAGATCATAGAAGGCGGAAATAGGTTGGCCCATACAGACCAGGATATAGCGGAAGCGTTCGCCAATTTTTATGCCACCCTCTATCAAGCACCAACAACCTTGTCAGACCTGTCCTTCTTAGATGAGATTACGCTCCCGCAGCTGTCAGCACAACAGAAAACTCAGCTGGATCGAGACTTAGAGGAAACTGAAGTCGCCGAAGCCCTGGCCCAGCTGCAACCGGGAATTCCCGACCAGGTCCCAACAGGTTCCCATTTGAGACATGGAAAAGGCTGGGCGGTATAAGATGGCAACTCCCCTTTAAAAAATGTTCCTCTCAGCAAAGGAACAGAGCAACCTCCCACCAGACTTACGTAAAGCCAGCATTGTGGTCATCCCCAAGACGGGTAAACCCCCCAAGTCATGTACTTCATATAGGCTGATCTCATTAATAAACGGTGAGACCAAAGTCCTAGCTAAGCTGCTAGCTGCTAGACTTCAATCAGCCATAACCTCCTTGGTCCACCCTGATCAGTGTGGCTTCATGCCGCAAAAATCAACACGAATGAACATACGACGCCTCCACTTGTTGCTGGAGCGGACTCCTGTTCTTAGGCAGCCACTCGCCCTCCTCGTGATTGATTTCGAGAAGGCGTTTGATTCGGTGATATGGGAAAGCCTTTGGGCGACAATGAGACGCATGGGCTTTGGGGAAACGATCCTTAGTTGGGTGAGACTTCTATATGAGGCTCCACATGCAGAGGTTAGAGTGAATGCTTGGTCCTCTAGGACCTTCCCACTTGGTAAAGGCATGCGACAAGGCTGCCCTCTATCCCCCCTCCTTTTTGCTTTAGCAATGAACCACTGGCCCAGTGGCTCCGGAAGACTGGCAGGTGACATCCTTTGGTGAATTTAGTGGACTGAAAGTAAATTGGGCGGAATCGGTACTTTTCCCAGTGAAGGGCGGGGACCTGACAATTCCCCAAGACTGCCCATATCGGGTGGAGCGAGAGAGGTTTCGCTATGTGGCAATATGTGTTTCTGGGGTCCTCTCAGACAATGAAGGTCATTATGACCTTGGAGGTAGCCATGCTGCTATTTGCAGCATGGCTACTCCCATTCCAGGTACAGGGTCCGGGTTCCTGGAATGGGGAAATACCGGGCCATTCTGACCTTGGAGGGCCCGGTATTTCCCCATTCCAGGAACCCATCCCCATTCCCATTCAAGCCCCCATAGGGCTCAATGGGAATGGGGAGCATGCTAACAACGGGTTGATAACGGGCCCGTTGTTAGCATGCTGGACCACTCGCGGGACCCGCTAAGGACGCCTGGTAAAACCAGGTGTCCTTTGCGGGTCCCGCAAGCAGAACTCATAATGGGACGGTAAGGGGTTGATGGCTCTGGCACCTTTACCGGCGCCGTTAACCCCTTACCACCCTCCTCGTAATGAGGCCCAAAGTGTCCCATAATCTGCATACCCTAACTGAATGCTTCATGGAGGACATGAGACACTGGATGCTCCTCCCACTCATGCCTATGGGCAGGGCAGAGCTCTTCAAGATAATGGCTCTCCAGTGCTTCCTGTATGTGTTGCAGCATGCCCCACTTCAGATCCTAGACTCTGAGTTTAACCGAGTGGAGGGCCTCCTCAGGAAGCTTATATGGAAAGGCGGGCAAACTCGTATTGCACTGAATACACTACAAAGATCTGTCTGGGAGGGGGGTAAAGGGGTCCCGCACCTCCAATCCTATTACTGGCCAAGCCAGTTGACAGTGGTTAATGACCTACTTCACGGGGACTGCAAATTGCCACACATTAGGGCTGATATATCTAACATCCTGAATACCTCACCACTCAATGCGCTGTATCGGAATCTCAATAGGCCCTCCCCACAAACAATGGCAGCACATATCACAGTAAAATGGAGACAGGCACATGCCCACATCGGTTGGGGGAACAGAATAACTCTGATGCAACCCCTATGGCACAATTATATGCTTAGTGAAATGCAGAAACTCACAATGTGGCCACTCACCAACGCACCGTATTGAACACCTCTGGAGTGCAACCTTCTCACAGAACATATCACCACCAGAGTTACCTCTACACTATATAATGCCATAATGGCCTTTGCTACCTGGGATCTGGATACCCTCTGGGCTAAGTGGGAGAGGGATGTCGACAGTATTGAACCAGAAGATTGGATTCAAATCCTAATTCACCCACGTGAAATTGCAACAGACTCCAAAATTCGCTTAGTACAGCTCAAGATACTCCAACGGGTCTACTTCCCTCGAGTGGCCATGTTTGGTTGGAAATGTGCTCCTGATCCCAACTGTTTGAGATGCCGAGGGGTGAAGGCACTTTTATACATATCCTCTGGGAATGCCCACAAATTAAAGCCTTCTGGACACAATGTCGTCGCACACTGACAAAGGTCCTGGGTCGCACAATATCACTGGATCCAGCAGCATTGCTATTAGGGGGTCCAGATGAGAACATAGCGAACAAGTGGGAAGAATTTTTTTTATCCACAGCATTGGGGTTGATAAAGAGAGATATTGCACAAAAGTGGGGTGTGACGGAATGCCCGACTTTGGCACAATGGACTGCTGAGATGGACATATGCGGCGCAAAGGAACATAGAATATACACAGCACAGGGATGTCTGACAAAAGCCACCAAAATATGGGGAAAATGGGAGGAAGGTGTAGACTGAGGGTTCTCTGAAAATGGTGGGATGAGTGGGTGGGAGTGTAATGGGGAATACAGTAACGCTGAACAATGTTATTTTGATATGAGTGATGTGACTGGGCGAGGGAGGATCAACTGGTCCTGTCAGGATTATGATCGGTGGTGGTCAGTCATAATTTCGACAGTAAAAATGTCGACAGTCAAAATTTCGAAAAATAAATGTCGAAAAAAATAATGTCGACAAACAATAATGTCGACATTTTTTCAATATTCTTTCGAAATTTTCTATTTATTGTATAAATAAATAAATAAATAAATATATAACTAAAATGTGTTGAGTATGAGGGGTGAGAGGGTGGTGGGGAATGTGGGGGGGTCGCAGGGGGTGTTGGGTGAGGGGGTTGGGGGAGACACCCCCATAGTAAATGATACTCTTTTTATTTATTTAATTATTGAATAAATAAATAAATACATATATAATTACTATGTGTTGAGAATGAGGGGTGAGAGGGTGGTGGGGGGGTGGGGGGTGGCAGGGGGGTGTTGGGTGAGGGGGGTTGGGGGGACCCCCCCAAAGTAAATGATACTCTTTTTGTTTATTTATTTATTGAAAAAATAAATAAATATATAATTAGAATGTGTTGAGTATGAGGGATGAGAGGGTGGTGGGGTGGGGTGTGGGGGGGGGGGGGGTGGCAAGGGGGTGTTGGGTGAGGTGTTGATAGTTCTAATTGACATTTTTTTGTCGACATTTTTTTTTCTAAAAAATGACTTTTTACATTATATGTATAGGATGTCGACATTATTGTTTTCTACATTTTTTTTCGACATTTTTGTTTGTCGACATTTTTTTTCGACATTATGACTATAAACCATGATCGGTGTTGGGAATGTTGTTTGTAAATTGCATGGTTGTTTCAGAAAACAATAAAATGTTTTTATGAAAAAAATATTGTTGAGAAGTGAAAATAGCAAGGAGCCATGAGGCGCGCCACTAGTGTTTCTTTTTGCTGAGCAAGGAGTAAGCTAAGTCTTATATTCTGGCTACAGGTGGAGAGAAGGATCTAGCCCGTGTTATGGCTGGTCTTGACGCTCTGCAATTGTGTCAAGCAATTGTGGTTTCACTCATGGTCTAATGTGTCTTGGCTGAGGATAGGTAGAACAGCATACATGTTGTTGGCCTTCCAGTGAAGACATATCGGCTTTCTCCTGCCCTTAGAGTCCGATTGTCACTGGGGAGAAAATTGGGGCTTGCCACAAAACTTTGAAGTTCATGTGTGAAATTACATAAACAACTAAGCTGCAAGAGTGGCTGGAGGCTTGAAGTGCTTTGTGTTATCTTCCACAACATACAGTCCACTGGTTCCCAGAAAGAGGCAAGTCAAAATGATTCCCCTGAAGCCCAGAGCACTGTCTTTTGTTGGAATTTAGTGTTTACCATTTGTCCATCACTCTTCTCTGATGCATTTGTCACCCTACATGTGACAGGTATGGCAACACATGGATCCCAAGACTGCTGTGCCTAGAGATCCAAGCTACAACTCACGGATGGCATCCAATGAGGCTGAAGCATGTCTCAAGTTGCTTGTGGTCTAATGCAGAATAGATATGACCTAGCACTTTAGATTGAATTTGACTGCACCTTACGGGGTGGAATCGGTTTTGAATTTGACACCCTGAGATGGACGGCTGTGCCCAAACGGGATCCGCAAGCCCAATGAGTATAAAGACCAAGGTTACACCTCATTGATGATGCCCAATGAGGCCAAACATGCATGGGGCTGTCTGTGGTCCCCTGCAGAAGGGATGTGACCTGTCAGTTTCGGTGGGACTGCCCATTTCCATTTGATTTTATTTTGATTATTTGAATGTTTGGTTTGGCGCTGGCCCTTCCCAGAGGGTCTCAGAACACCTTACATGGTTCAAATATTGAAAAGGTGGGAGTTGAAAATTGAAGTTACAAAATGTTTTCAGGAAAGGATACAAAGATTAGGCTAGACATAAGATACTAGTGGAGAAGGTCCGGGTTAAGAGTGGGGAAACCGGTATATTTTGAGACTCTTTCTGAAAGTGCTGGTGGAGGGTGCAGTATGTATATGGAGAGGTAGGGTGTTCCATACCCTGGGTGCCCCGTGGGTAAATACTTGTTTTTGTGTGCATGTGAGTTTGCAGAGTGGAATTTGTAGAAGGTGTTGGCTGACATGCCTGGTGTTTGTGTGGGTGATGGGTTTGAGTTTGCCATGAAGGTAAAATGGAGTTTTGAGGTGGATAGGTTTGAATGCAATGCAGAGTGCTTTAAAGGCAATTCTCTACGATATGGGGAGCCAGTGGAGCTGGGCAAGAGCGGGATGATGTGTGAATGGGAACTTGGAGGATGAGTTTGGCTGCAGCATTTTATATAGATTGCAGGGGAGGGGGCAATGGTGTTGGTGTGGAGTCCATTGAGGAGACCATTGCCTTAGTGCATTTTAGAGAGAACCAGTGCTTGGACTGTGGGGCAGAGGTCGTCAGGAGGAAGGATATGTCTGATTTTACATAGGCGGTGTAGTTGTAGAGTGCATGTTTTCGTGACAGTGGCTATGTGGTGTGTGATGGAAATGTGGGTCTGCTGGTGAAGCCAAGGGATTTAACAGTGTGCAGAGTGATGTGTGTGGGTTGACTGTTGCAAGTTCTTGCATCCAGGGGGTGAGGTTACGTTTGTGCCTTGGTGGCAGATGAGGAGGCATTCCGTTTTGGAAGGGTTGAGTTTGAGGATGTGGGTGGCCATCCAGTTGGTTAACATTTGCAAGTATATTGGTATGTCATCTGCGTATTGGTGGAAATGTGCATTGTGTTTGATAAGTGTCTGTCCAAGGGATTCAACATGTAGGTTCAAGAGAAGAGGAGATAGGGAGGAGCCTTGAGGGACCCCATACTTGACAAGGATGGGGTCTGATTGATAAGGGGGCATGGAGACAAAGTGTGTCCTGTCAGTAAGAAAGGTGGTGAGCCAGTCGAGTGCCAGAGAAATTGATCCTGTGGGCTATGGTGTCTAGTAGAATTGTTTGGTAAATGGTGTTGAAGGCTGCAGAGAGGTCGAGGAGTACAAGTAGTGTTGTGTGTCCTTTGTGCAAGTCATCAAGGATGTGAAGAGTAGCACTCTCTGTACTGTGTCAGGACCAAAAGCCAGATTGGAAGGGGTTGAGTAGGTTGTTTGTGGTGATGGGTTGTTGCAGTTGGGTAGTTACAAAGTGTTCCATGATTCTGGTGAGGTATGGCAGGATAGCAATGGTGTTCACGAAGCTTGGGGTCGAGAGATTGTTTTTTGAGGCGTGGTGAGATGTGTCCCGTTTTGACGGCAGTGGGGATAGTACCATGTGAGAAACAGGAGTTGATCATGTTGAGCCAGTGGGGAGCTAGGGTGATACTGTTGGATGCAGCTTGAGGTGGTCATGCATCATCTAAGAAGGATGCAGATTTTGTTTTGGCAGTTAGAGTGATGAGGGTGTCAGTGTTGATGGAGTGTACAGTGTCCTATGTGTTTGGGTTGTTTGGGAGTGGGGGGGGGTGCGTGGGAGAGCTGAGGGGAGGGGTGTCCTGATGTTTTGTATTTTGGAGTTGAAGTAGTTCATAAGGGAGTTGCATGCTGTGGTGGACAGGGGCGTGGGAAATGTGGATGGTGATTTAGAGAGGGACTTGATGATGTTGAATAGTATCTGGGTACGACTGGTGGCAAATGGAGTTTCTGGAAGTAATGGGTGGCTTTGGCATTGCATACAGCAGTGTCTGTGGGGTGTCCTAGTTGAGGGGCATGGTTTCTTTTGCCAGGCTCTTCCTAGGTGTCTAACGTCCTGCTTGATGGAGAGGAGGGAACAGTTGAACTATGGTTTGTGGTGGTTGTTGTGGGGTTTTTGTAATGTGAAGTGTGCCATTTCGTCGGGTGTCTGTGTGATGATGGTGTTGTAGTAGTGGAGTAGGATGGAGGGATGTTCATGTCAGTGGGTATGAGGGGTGCTAAGGTTATGTCTGTAATGTGTTTGGTTCTTCTGGCTGAGGGGTGAAGTGCAAAGTGTGTTAGTTGGTGGGATTTTGTGTGGTAGTGCCAGTGTGAAGAGGATTGCAAAGTGGGCAGACCACAATATCCAAGGATTCAGGATTTTTGCTTGTGATCAACACATAATGGGTGAGTGGAGCAAGGCATTTTGTGGTAGATCAAGCATAAATTAAATAGAGTGTTTCTTCTTTTGTAACAACCTGGCAGTCTGAAAAACTATGGCCTGGAAATTTGCCCAGAGCAATTTCCAGTCGTTGAGATTAATTCATATTCATTCAACCAGCTTCCTTCAGTTTTGCAATGGGAAAGAATCCGTCAGCACATGTCACCCGCTGGCAAAGACTGCTTGCAGGCTTTCACTCCCTATGGTGACCGTTGAAGTCCCAGTTTTGGCTACTGTAATGATGAACAAACATGCACTTCCAATTTAAAGACGGTGAAAAATAAAGATAAAGATAATGTAGATTCTTTACTTGTATGTGTGCATCGCACAGACCCCAATCCCGCAGTCCCTTGGTTTGTGGGGGGCATATCAGCACTCTGTTTTCCATCCACTCATCCTGTAGTCACTGAGGAACAGGGCTTCGAGCCACTGCTCTTCAGATTACAGGAGTCTCTGCTGGTCCTTTGTATTAAGTAGCAACCATCTCTACTTAGAATACAATACTCCACCGGCTCCAGCAAGGCCCAAGGTCATGAACATAGGGTTCTCAACATGCAGAGTCTCTGCTAGTCAACAGACTAATTGCTTCACTTCAGAAATCACCCACTTTAGTAGACTGCCCACAGATTCAGGCAGGCAAAGGAGCACCCAAGGCACCATAGATCAAGGGAGTGCCAATTCCCTCCATAGACTTGAGGTGCAGAGAAATTACATTTCAGTCCTGGTTTAAAGTCTACTGTTCTTCCAAGGGGAGAACAGCTCTTCTTCGGTTCCTTGGCAGTGGCACTACAGATAACTCAATATGCTACACATTCAGTAGTCCCCGGTTTGGCCATACTCACACAAATATCTTCATGAGTTCATTAATTTCCACGTTTCCAGGAGCCATAGAGGTCCTAACAGGGGGCCCCCTTTTTTTTACTACAGGATGTCATACTGCAAATCCTGTGACAGTGGATTGGGTTCTAACATTAAATGCCATGCTGCCTCCCTACACTATAATGGCTCAAATGCCACTTACTCTGGTCAACACTCCCATGAATTAGGCATAGCATGATCACTTAATTAGGTATTTTTCGTTGGTATTTTGTTAAGCCACTATAGCATAGAGAGCTTGCACTGCTCGTGTTTTAGTCCACCTGTGACGAAATGACGTATGCTCTATGTGAGTACAGGAGTGAGTAGTAGCTAAATCACAAACTTCTACAAACCAACAGTGATCCCAATCATAAAGGTAAAACAGGCACAGGGATAGACAAGCTTCACTTTTTGTTGTAATGTGGTCAGAGGGAAGACTCTACTCTACAAAGGGGTGTTAATGTGGGAGAGAAAGTACAAGAGTTCCAAAATAAAAAGATTATCCAAACAAGGTTCTATAAAAATATATAATTTAATTACACAAATCAATTAAATACTTAACTATCAAAAACACTATAAAAATCCGTCCCTATAAAAGGAAGCTAGAGAAATGCAGAAAGTAATAATACAGCACTCTAGATTTTTAGCATGAAGGAAAGAAACAGCAACAAATGCAACAAGGAGTTCAAAGAGGATATGTCTTGTAGGAAAAAGGTGCACAGTGTTCCCACCCGTCTCTAGGACCCAGAAACGTGGGCCAGGGGGACATGTACCTGACTCCAAGTTTAGGCAGTTGGACAGTGTTGAACCAGGCTTCGGTGTGCTACAAATGTGAGTTGAGCCAGGTGTGGGTGCGGCGAGTGTTGGTCCAAGTGAAAAGTCGACTCGAAGCATGTGCTCGATGAATTTCGATGGTGACAGTCATGCAATGCAGTTCAGATGGCTCATGAGGATTGGCTAATAGGTCAAGTTGGTTTGAGACATTGGTAATCCCTGGTTCAGGACACTGGGTGATGCCACTCTCCAGCAGTCGAGGTCCGGCGGTTCGAAGCTGCGCCCCTGATGGTCTGATGCAATGTTCGGATGGCAGTGGTTTGAAGTTATCCGCAGAAGCAAGCTGGTTGTTCGTACCGAACAGGTCATGTGCTCTTTATGGTGCAAAGGTGCAGCAGCAGCGGTTCAGAATTCAAGTGAGTGCTAAAAGCAGCACCAGTGGATCTTTCTGGTTTGAAAGCAGTGAACATGACTCAAATGCAGTTCGAGCAGTTGAATTTGGTGAAAACAGAGATCCTGTTCCTAAGGGGTCTATCGGGGTAACGCTTGCCTTGGAGCCCCTGCCTTCACCTATAGCATAGGGCGTTGTAGACGACTTCTCTCCAAACAGGCTCCAGAGGAACTCTTCCTTAATTCCTGGATGGTCCAAAAGGGATTTGAAGAAGGGCTGGGAAACCCCCTCTTTTATAGCAAAAGAAAACAGGACAATGAAGGAAAGCAAGCCTGCTTAAAGGGATCTGATGTGTTTGTGACAAGTGGTCTTTGCCTGGTTTCATCACGCCCAGAGTGCTAAGTGCTAATGAATGTGTAGGAGACAGGAAGAAGAGGTACAGAGAAAAGCAAGATGGTGTAATCCTTCCCCAAATATGCTGAGGTCCCTCTGGTTACACTAACCCCACACCTGTCTCAAACCCATAGCATCAAAGGCCCTTGGGTATGCAACACCCTGGTGTGAGGCTAGTCCTTTTGTTTATGGTGTGCCCTTTGAAACCTGTACCCAGGACAGATCTTGCAGAGAATGGTCCTGCTGGAGAGAGGTGTTACCTGACCTCACAGTGGATCAAAAGAGAGACAGCTTCCACTATTATCCTGCTGGTTGCAGCTGAGACAGCCAGTCTAAGGAGCATAGACACAGCCTGCCAATGGCTGACCTGGGCTCACAGTGTTATATGAATGATACAGAACAGATGTTGCTTCAATAATTATGTGAATTTACATCCACCATACCCCTACAAGTATGCCTTAATGTTAAAGATTGAACTGCCAGAAGGGTGATAATTCATCATTATCATGTCGTTTTGGAACAGAGGTGCAGATTTAAATGCATACAATGCATTGAAGTGACTTTTCTGTAACAGCCGCAGTCAGGCAGGGCGCATGGGCACCCTGACCTTGCTCTATGGCAATTAAGAGCAGACACTGCAGATAAGGATACAGATGTAGCAGGGCACGGGTGTACATTAGGATTTTGGCATGGGGTTCGATGAAAGGGTGGTCTGGTCAGCAGATCACGCTTTCTGAGATGGAATGACCTGAATCATTTTACTATTAATGAATATCAAAAAAACTAAGGCTTCTGCAGCCTTGCCAGATGGCAATACCTCACACTCCCGCAGCCATGGCTTTTTTTCATCACGGCCTCATGACTTGGTCAGATCGTTTCAGGTATGCACGCGCCTGATCGAACCATTGTAGGCCTCATTGCATTCAAAGTTTGCTTCCTCCAGTTGAAGTGGTGTGAACGTGTCAAAGCTCTGGGAATGTCAGGCGAAAGTTGTCTGTTGTCAACAGATAACTTTCACCCGACATTCCCAGAGCTTTGACACAGTCACCCCACTTCAACTGGAGAAACCAAACCCTAAGTGCAAGGAGACCTACAATGGTTGTTCACATCAGCTCATCAACTGTCAGTGGTGATATCCAACCGTATTTTATAGGTCACAGATGGTAGCTGCTTGCCTTTCTTTACAGGGCCTAAAAGTACTGAAATTGTTGGAATGGTTGCCTAAGGGTGTGCATGGAAAGGTGTGTTGGTAATGTAATGTGTGGTTATGGATTGGTTTTGGGGTCACTGGTTTTCCTGCAGAACATACACATCAAATGAGAGATTGAGACGTTTCACAGAGATCCCAAACAGTCAATTATCTTGAAAGCTTGCTTGCTGTCGTTTACCTACCCAAAGATTAAAAATCCCTGAGAGGGTGCCTGGAAACAAGATTGCGTGAACAGTAACTTGTTGTGGAACTCTTCCATTGAAACATGACTTTCCATGCGATTTGGTACACTGGGGGAGAGAATGAGTTTCAGTTGGATGAGAATTAGTGATTACTTATTCAAATTAAGTGTATGTGGAGCCCATCAGAGCAAATTGCACCTATGTGTGGATAGTTGCTACTCGCATGACTTTTCCTTACTCTTGCTCTGTGAATGGTTTTGCGGTAGAAGCCTGTCAGAAATGGCACTGGAGTAAACAGAGAAGGTGTCTGTCACACCAGGTACTGTATGTGACATTTTTCTTTTTGTCATAGGAGGGACTTAATCTGACTTGTTTTGAGAATTTGGGGGATTTAGTGTGGGTACAGTGCACAATTTTGGATGTACGCTGCAGCCTGGATTTGAAAAGTCTTCTGCAGGGTGGCCGATGACTGAGAAACTTGCCAGATACTTTTGAACGTAATGTAAGTTTGGGGATATGGTGGTTGCCTTGCCCTGAGAGAGATATTGAGCTCCACGTCAGCTTCGGAATCAGATACATGTATGGGTAATGCAAGTAGATGGGCAATAAGAATGTTTAGTTACACCTGAGTGGGAGAAGTTGGCTGGTGGCCTGTTAATGCAAATAGGAAGAGGAAGGGTTGGAGATAGGTTTGGCATTTGGTTTTTCATCAGCATGAGACTGATATCTCCAGAGGGAACAGAGAAAGAGATCGGTATCAAAAAGATACTAATCCCTAATCCCTACATCAGGAGAAAATCATGATATCTGTTAAATAATATATATAGTAGCGTTAACAATATTCTCCATGTAAGTACAAAAAACTTGGGATATATCAATAGAACATAGTTGATAATCAAATTAACATCTAATGAATGAGAGACAGTCTGATAACAATAATCAGTTCCATAAAGAAAAACCATTAAAATGGAATACATCCCAATAGTCTTCAGGTATTCTCAATCAATAATATGTAATATACCAATTTATTAATGTATATTATTATCGGAGTAAATAGCCAATGCCGATTATAGAAGTTAAACCAATGAATTACTATTAACAAACAAAATTCAACATAATAACTTTAGAGTCACTAAGGGGAACAATCTAATAAAACAAGGTACAAAAATAATAAACAAAAATTTGAGAAAGAAAATATAAGAAGCCCGTAGTCATTGTGCAACAGTATGATGTAAAAAAATAATGTACCTGAAGAGTGATCAAGTCTGTCCCAAATTTTAAGTAAATCGTCCAGTGTCGAGCCAACCTATGAATAATAAGTGAGGTAAAACTGAGCAATGTTTATCCCATGTATTAGTATGTGCCAACCAGGTGGGAAATAAGCCAATGCTCGATTTAGAATGGATGAAATACTTACCAGGAAAAGTGTAATAGTGAGATTCTAATGATAGACGTCTCGCTGCATAGAACGCTGAAATAAATAAACAAAATGGCTGCGAGCCGCAACTGCAAAGTGATGAAGTTAAGGTGTCATAATGTGATGACGTACCAGTATAGGTAAAGTTGCATCCATGAAAGACAATTGAAATAAACAATAAGCTCTGTGAAAAATAAAATAAAAATGTAATAAAATAGAATAGATTAACTATTATGATGAACAAATATAAAAACAGTATCTTAAAAAGAGATGTAGGAAAAATGAAAAATGTTAAAAAGGGGTTGAAAGACGTATATTAAGAAAGGCAAAGGGCCTGATCATGAGTTGGGAGGTATCCCTGTGGTAATACCGCCAGGATACCACCCAATGCAAATAGCATCACTGCTTCACGGTCTGTCGCTATTAGCGCCGGATCACGACTAGTTGTAAGGCGGTAAATCTCCATTCCCCATTGGGTCCACAGGTCCACAGGTCACTGATGTGACAATGTAGTTTCGTAATCTTATGACCTGTAGTACTCATGTAGAGGACATGTAATTAAATGAATGAAATCTCAGGAAATTAAAATATAGATTGAAACTGTATGTTTATTGTGTAAGCAGATGATTATAAAATTTTGATATTTTATTGTGTGCTTCCCAAAATTAATCTACAGAAATAAAGTAAGCAAATAGCAATAAAGTTTAAGAAGAACTGAATTACATAATAAGCGGAAAACTTCTATAAGGCGCATTTGCCGACTAAATAAACAATAGGAACATTTCAATAAACAAGACTAAAATGATAAATCAAAATAAGCTGATGAACAAAATTCTAATTGAATGAAATTGTTTGACAGAAAGATAAGGATCATCATATTATGGTGAGTTAGATATAATTTATGTTACAGTAAATCAACAAATGTTTAATGTTAGCATAGAAGTCAAGTTAAGGGTGAATATAAAATGAAGATTAAGTGGATATAAGCATACCTTCATATTTTCCACTGTTATAATTATACAAAGGGTGATAAGATCATTGACTTTCCTAGACAAGTATATTAATTGAAAACTGAAGGACATAACAATCCACATTTGGTCTGTTCTTTTGACGAGATCCACAAACTTTCTTAAAATATAGTTTCCAATGCAGTTAAAAAATCAAACAAATACATAGAATATGCATCAAATCTATTCTAATATGATGTTATGTATATCTTCCAGAAATATAATGTTCATCACAATAAGATGACACATCATACTAGACTCCTTATAAACACTAAAGAACATGACAGCCCATATGATGAGATTGTTTGCATTTGCCAGAGTTCTGATAACCATCATATTTGAAGCTAAGACACCATATTAAAATATTCTCATATATTGCAGTGTAAACTAAATTCCTCATTCATGCATTTAGTTGAGAGTGTATCTCAAAGGTCGATCCAATACATTTCCCTTTGCATTAATCTCTTAGACATATCTCCCCCTCTTGTGGGTGTTTGTAAAACATCCAGGATAGCAAATCTGATCTGCAAAATATTATGGCCCTTATCAATAAAGTGCCTAGCCACTGGTGATTTGAGGTTCTATGTGCATATATTTAATTTATGTCCCACCCACCTTTCAAGAGCGTGTCACATTATTGTACCAAGACAGAAGTAGCCACAAAGGTATTTGATGGTGTAAATCACACCCACTGTGCTGGAGGTAGTGTCATTTCTCAATTTAATTTGTGTACCCGTATAAGGATGTTGGATAAAGCCACCATTAAGGATTGTGTTGCAGTCACTGCAATTAAGGCATGGGTATGTGCCATTTCTGCGTTTCCCTAAAGTTTTATGTATGTCAGTGGCTGGCCGTTCTGCACACACTAGTTGGTCCCTGAAATGTCTCCAGAGGAAGCCAGTCTGGTCAAGACTAATCTGAACATGGAAAGCTCACTTGTTTTACAGTAGCCTGGCAGAGACATTGCAAAGTCCCCACCACCTCCCGAGAATTCCCAGAGTACCTGCAAAACAGTCCTGTGGCATTTCTGAAGGATGGGATGTTTTTGTTTTTGCCCAGTGCCTCCCTACTCTGTAATGGGCTATGGGTCGGTTAGTCTTGCGTGGTGTGCCAAAGCCTGCAATGATAGGACAGTCACTTAATATTGGTATTCCTCTCTGAGACCCTTTTTGTACCACCCCTAGGCCTTACCCCTTGGCGCAGTAGCTGTTTTTGGAGTTACAGGTTTCTTTGAATCTACTTGGGCAAGCTCCTACATTGCCCAACATCATAAAGTAGTTTGTGCTGGCTTCTCGGGACATACTGTACTGTCAAAACATCATGTAGGCCACATCCAGGCCTTCCTTTTGCATGCATCTTTTCTTCTGGTACCTGCCTTTATAACCTTGTCTAGCGATAAATGTGATCCAAACTTACATCAGTGTGGAGAGCACTCACTTGTATCTTTCCTTTCTGCAGGTGAGCTTAAGTGTGAAAAACACAAAGACATGAAATCACAGAGCCCTTCCTAGTAAGAATTAGGCACGGGTTCACGTAATGCTGGAGTTCCTTGGGTCATAGATGTAATAACTGCAAGGTAGGTCCCACCTGGCAGTGGTTATGGGTGTCAAGACCTTCATGATTTCCTTGGTCGTGAAAGCAACAACAGCTAGGTAAGTCCCCGCCAGGCTCTGGGTCTGAGCGGCAAGGTGTCTGAAATGTAGTGGCTCCCAGGAGAACTGCTACAGGTAAGTGTCAGAGCCAGGATGCAGGAGCTGGCATTACAGGAATCCATGCTGAGCACGTGGTTGCCAGTGGATGGGTTTGTATAGTCTCAGCCTCCGAGGTGGCCGACAAGAATACCCAACCTCTCAAGATGTTGGCTTCTCACAAGGTTTTGCCGCCTGTGTTTCTCTTTGCTTGTTGCTCTCTGTTGCTCTCATGGCAATGCTGGATATAGGATCAGCCCAAATCCGCACCAATGCAGCCCAAGGGAGGTTTGTGGGGGCCCTCTACCTATATGTCATGTGTGAGCTGTGAGTGTAGTTAGGGGTCCTTACATTTCAGGCCATGACAGTACTTCCCTGAAAGGCTGACCTCCCTGCCCTGGTTTCTCTGAATAGTTACGGTGAAGTTACTTCATTAGCTGAGTAGCGTGTAACCCAGTAGCTGGTTCCCATGAGAGCTTGTCGACCCGATACCGCTACCAATCAATTGAGTAAGAAAGCTGCCCATGCTCTAACTAGGAGTCCAGGATAGAGCATGCTTCATATTCTGGTTCTCCTTCCAGTTCTGCCAGCAATGCGGGTTCCTTACAAGGTTGGGCCATTCTGAGGAATGACGCGTGAAAGACAGGTTGTACTTTGGTCTGTGAAGGCAGAACTTTAATGTACAGTGGAAGGGCCTGTAAGGATCCTGATTGTGTAGCGACCAAGATACCTTGGCTGTGAGGGTTGGTGGGTTAGGGGGTTGCAAGGTCCTTCCGGATAGAAATTCCTCCTAGTAAGCCACACCTGGTCTCCCACCTGATAGTCAGGGACGGCCCGTCATAAGCGGTCTGCAGTTGTTTGGTAGGTATCATTCCCCTTTTGCAAATGGACTCTTCCTTGCGTCAAAGTATGCTGTATGTTGATCTTCACCACTGGCAAAGTTGCTGCCTTAGCTGTATCTCACATCTGGATCCCTATCACAGATATATTTGTCAAACATGAACATCTGTGGTCATTCTTAGGTTTCCAAAATGCTCTTCGATTTATGAAAAGCAGCTAGCAACCCACGTTGGTGCTGTCTCTCCCCCTCCCTTTCAAATAGGTCTAGTTATAGAGGTGAGTGTTGCATATATTGATACATTGATTCATTTATAGACAGCTATGTATTTATAAACAGAGCCATAGACATGTGTATTCACAATGTGAGGTCTGGAAGCAAACAAGTCCACGCAAGATCATACTGATTGACTCAAAGTACATATTTGAAGGGTCTCATGATGTGTCGTTTGGGATAAGGGGCCCTTGCTTAAGCCGTATGCCCTCCCTATAAGCCATATTTAGGCCACCCACAGCATTTAGACCACGCTCCCTTACTAGAAAACCCACCCACAGTGCGACTCTTCATGTATCTATGTGCTCTTCTCAATACCATTACTCATTTGTATGTCTTGCCATGCTTGGTTAAGCCACAAGACTATACAAAAATAAGCATTATTAAAAACCATAGTTCTTTATATACTAAGATGGTTTCATTTTCAAATGAGCGTTCGACCTGTTAGCGGATGCCCCCGCCCACGTGCGGGGTGCTAGAGGGGCAGCTGGCATAGCGGGCCGCCCCTCTGGCCCCCTGCGTCCGGCACGCCTCCCCTCTCCTGAGGTGGGCAAACGAGGTGTGACCCCAGGGTGCGTCTGGAACCAGCTAGCCCAGGCAAGGCACATAAAATGGCCCGGGTGGCTGGAGTTCACCCTCTTTGCAGCCCGCCGGTTTTAAAATGAACTAAGTAAACATGGGAATGGCCAGGGCCACCCGGGAAAGTATTTGTAGGCCAGGCGTACTCGTGGCTTGAGCAGGGCTAGGACCGCCCCTCACGATAATTCCGATAAAGTGATCATGTTTCTCCAAACAAAAAGTGGAGCAACGTCAGTTATTTGGGGGATCACATTGGGATAAGATGTGATTTATTGCAGTGTTTTGGGGGGGCATCAGTAGGGGTTAGCCCCGCTATGCTGGGGATGGGACTATTCTGGCCATTCTCCGTTTTCGCCTTTAAGAGTTTCTGTTGAAACGGATGCAGCCCTGGGTGGAATGAAGGACTCCACTATAGAGCTGAATGTTGATTTGGACTACAGTTCCTCTATAGCAGCGTTGAATGAATGCTGGCGGGTCTGAGGACCTCTCGCGCATGCCCGCATGTTTACACTTTTGCCGTTACTAGCCGTCTATCTCGACCCGCTCCGGGTATCAATTTCCTGTTTATGTTAAGTGTTCTGTCAGCCCTCAGCTCTTCACCAAAGGTCCGAGCATTCCGCACTCCCAGGAGGGCGACCCCAAATCTGTGTTAGCTCTTCTTTACCAGTCAACCCCCAAGCAGGTCTCCTGTGAGACTCCTAACACAGACCGTGCACACCTGGGCCACAGAAGGCTGAGTATCCCTGCCTCGCCCGCCATGTTTAGCCTGTCACTGCCATCGTAGAAATGGGACCGGCCATGTGAGAAACGGTCATGTGACCACGCGTCTAGAGGGAACTGTCCAGCCCACACCGATTGGCCACAATCCACCAGTGCAGCAACACTGAAAACCGCAGGCAGCTTTGAGCTCTGACCAGGCGTCATCTGCGAGTCACAGTGTGAGTCTTTAGGCACACCAGATCCCAAGCTCTGATAGGCCCTCTGGGCACACAGAACGCAACTGCTCAGACAGCAGAACTATCTCTCAGTTTAACATAAGTCTTAAACACTCAGTCACCATGGATGTCTCCCACAATAGGGCATACCTTTCTGTCAGATTACAATCTAACAGGCTCACAGACACCGCTAAACTACCCCCTGACCTGTACAATTCAATAGGGAGATGTTATAGTCTCAGTGAGCAGCGCCACCCACCCCTCGGGTCACAGAGGCCTAACATAAGTAGGCTCCAGACAGCAGATCCGTCTCTCACAGTCAATATATATTTTTGCATTCCATGGGCAATTATTGTTATTTGTGTCTTTTTTCCAGAGGAAGTGAGGCCCAGCATTGCGTGCTGCCTGCTGGAGGCGAGGCCGCTCTTCGAGCTGTTCTCTCTGTTAATAGTTGCATTAGTGAGGGCCGTGCTGTGCTTTTCTGCGACCTGCGCTTGTTTGTGTGCCACCTGTCATTATGCTAACCACAGTGCCTCGCCCTCGCTCGGCGCCACGCGGCACAGAGGGCTCGCGAGGGCGCCACGCCTGCTCCGGAGGAACAGCACGCCGGCACGGGCACACAATGGGCCCGCTGAAGAGATCAAGGCCGCGGGGCTACCCGCGTGACCCGGCCCTTTCATCGCTAAAGACAAGAAAATAGCACTTTCTGCCGATGGAAATGGCAGGTTAGGGGCTGCCGCTGCGCCAGTCAGGCACGGGTTTCTGATGCTAAGAAGCGAAGCAGGGCCCTGCAAATGCACGACTTCCAAGACGAGCAGAGCACGACATCTACGCCACTCAATGTGCAGCTCCCACCAAGTGCGCACTGCCAACTGCCCCCTGCTGCCTCTGTTCACTGCACTGCTGCTGAGGTAGTCAGCTACCTCTACCACTGCGCGCAATGATACCACCATTGTCTGTCAGGCTCCTTCCACTTGTACACTGCGCAATCTCTAGGCTATCACTACACTCCAACTGCCGCCACTTATGCGCAGCTCCCACCAAGGGTGCACGGCCTCCTGCTGTCTCCATTCACTGCACAGCCCCTGAGACAGCCCACTACCTCTGGCACTGCAGGCAAGTAAGATACCACCATTGTCTGTCTAGGTTCTTCCACTTGTACACTGCGCAATCTCTCTAGGCTAGCACTGCACTCCAGCTACTGCCACTTATGCGTAGCTCCCACCGAGTGCGCACTGCCTCCTGCTTTCTCAATTCACTGCAAAGCTCCCGAGACAGTCCACTACCTCTAGCACTGCACGCAAGTTAGATAGCGATATTGTCTGCCCAGCGCCTACCACTTACGCACTGTATAATCTCTAGCGCTGCACTCCAATTACAGCCTTTCAATGCACAGCTCTTAACGGAAGGGGTGTGGGGGCGGGTGGCGGAGCGGAGAGGTGGTGAATGCAATGGTGGCCCAGAGTGGAGGGGTGTGGACAGTGCTTGAAATGGAAATGCAGAAGTGCAGGTGTAGAGGAGGTCCCAAATATGGCCTGCACTCCAGCCACCCATGTCGAAATGCCAGAAGCATACTCGCCAAGATATGTGACGTATAAGGAGCAAATGAACCAACAGAGAGCCACAGTGGGGCTCTGCCCAGTACCCCCCAGAGGGACATGTATACCTATTGAAGAGCCAATAACCAGACAACCGTGGGCTGCAAGGTACCCATTGAGACAACCATACCAGCAGCTGAGACGGAATGAAGAGTACCTACAGATGGTCCACGAAGAGACCCAAAGAGCCTTAATGATCGGCCAGTGGAGATGACACAAGGGACAAGGGCCTGGACAGACTCGCGGATGAACGAAAACGGCTACCAAGGATAGCACGCCAGTGTGAGCAGCTATGAAAATAGATGTAATGGACACAGGAGAAGAGACGATGTTGAAACGTAAGGAAATGGCGCTATGAAGTAAGATAGAAGTAACCAACCAGCTACCACGTGTAAATAGGCTTGGAACGCAAGATGCTAAGAAAAACGGTACTGCTTGCAAGGCTTAGTAGAAGAATAGAGCGGCATGCACCAAGTATATATCTACCTCAATGAAGCACACTATACAAGTGCGACTCCATTTTGTAAAAGCAGAATTAAACCCAGGCCGCAAGGTACTGACAAGGCCCAGATTCATATTCCAGCCAAACCAGAAGGAAAGAGCGGAATCGAAACTCAGTAAGAAGCAGCTCAATGCCTGGGAATTCGAGGTCAACTCCAGGAAGGGAGAAGAGCGGCAACGGTGGAGAAACAAAACTTCAGAGCATACCAGCCAGCCAGTGAAGGTCGTTGTAAGGAGGCCCCAGGCAGGTGGTCCTATGGATGAATCAAATACCCGAATAAGAGGGAAAATGAAGCAGATTCACGGTGAACAGACACGTGACCAGCCAAGGGCAGAGATGCACCAACGTCTGATGACACCCAGAAACCGAGGATGCCACAACTTTTCCTGATAACAGCTACAGTTTCGAGGCCATCCTCAGCCAACTAATTGACACATAGCCCTAAATGTACTGATTGATGCAAGGGAGGCAGGGTGAATCGTGGGGCACTCCGCATCTGGGTGTCCATTCTGCATGCTGCTAATTAAAGTGGAGATTTATGCCTAGGGGTGTAACCCACCCAATCACAATGGACCAAATAATCTAGGGTCTTATAGCTGGTAGAACCAATAAGACGTTGTAGTTGTAGTGACGTCTATCACGAGTGATGTAGTGGGATGGGCGTAGACGCCCACCCAATAAGAGCTATCCAATCCGCATGCTCTGTTACCATATATAGATATAGCACCTATACTTAAGTTACCTTTCCGACCAATAGAATTGCATGACAAATTTATGAGTTTTGCACGTCAAATGATGACGAATTATGCCCATAAAAGTTGCTGTCTGAATGAATAATTTGGGAGTTGAAGTGAGACAGGCGATCGCATCATTGATGCTTACCATTTGTTTCCCGTTTTTTTGTACTTGTCATTAAACGGACTTCCCTTTGCAAAACTATTGAGTCCTCATTATTGAGTCGTGTTGGAGTAAATGAATCCTGCACCCCCATTCCTCACATGGTGCAGCTATCTTGTTTTACAGGTACTAGAGGGTGAGCCCTGATCTATGGGCCCGTCAGTGGATGCTCTGCCCTCCTGTACACAGGTACTCACTATTACAGAACACCTGCTTACTGTTAAGAAGTGCCGGAACTCTACCATTCAGTGTAGTGGCTTCCTACAGAGTAGTACCGTTACTATGGATCTCATTATGAGGGACCCGGTTTGGGAAAAAGTGCCAGTAACAACGGTTACCCAAACCTTTTCTGGACCGGGTCACTCTCAGTCTGCCAGTAGGGGCTGTGAACTACTGGCAGATGGTTCACTGAAGCACCGGCAGCGTTACTAATGGTGCCAGTGCGTCAGTGTTCCCATTCTCGTGGGAATGGGAACTTACCTTCCTCCGCCGCCCTAAATGTCCCGGTATTACCGGGATATCGGGTGGCAAAAACAGTAAGCCAAGGTTGCCGGTAGGCCGCTGGTACCGGAAACCTTGTAAGAGGGCCTATGGGCCTCATTACAAGTCCGGCGGTAGCCGTGTCGTTAAAACCGGTAGGCTGCCGCTGGACTTGCAAATTTTCCGTGCCTGGTTGCCGGTAACAGCGGGGGATTCCAACCCCTCTGGTCCGGGAAGTCAGGCGCCGGAAAAATTGTATTCCCCGTTCCCATTTGAGTGCCATAGGACTCAATGGGAATGTGGAACATGGAGGCACCGGCACCATAAATAACATTGCCAGTGCCTCCGTTAGAGTCTGCTTACCATGATCGCTGTGCCCGGAAGGGCAGACCTGACGGGCGCATCGACTCCGGCAGGCAGACTCTTAGTGTGCCGGTCCGGTAACAACGGTGCCGGTAAGCTTACTTGCACCATTGTTACCGGACCAGCACACTCGTAATTAGGCCCTATGTCTTTCAAATCAAAGAAGTGCAGGCACTCAGGATCAGCACGTACCTCTCCCAGGGCTTTAAGTGGGCTGAGGAGAGCCAGGGCAGAGCCCCACCAGTCCCTGAAAATGGTGCCTTAGACCGGGTGCTGCCGGGGCTCCCTAATTTGCCCTGGTAACCGCAGCACATCAGGCCGCTAGCGGCCAAGGCCTTTTTTCTAAAGTCTGAAACTCTAGCGCATAAGAAGTGATAGCTGTAGGCATTAGAAAAATAAAACTTTTCATTCTGAATTGGGGCATTGACTGAAATGCTGGGATCATCACTGTCCCCCGCCAGGTGAGAAGGTGATGATCAATGCAAACGTGTGTCTGGTGTGGGGTCAGCGCCACACGAGAGGAAAACTGTACCTAACCTGAAGGCTGCTGTTAGGCCACGCCCCTTTGAGGCCACGCCCTGTAACAGCCCCGGCTCGATTTCGCATGCCACTTAAGGCACGTGCATTTCAATTACTAGATGAGGAGCAAGAAGCGAGGGCCGTGGGACGTTGACGGCTTCTGGGCAGAATTGTAAATGTGAGCGGTAATGTTTTTTTCAATCTATCTGAAGGGCACGTCGCACTACCTCGGGGGCTTTTGCAATCCGCCTGTTAGCAACAGCTCAGCCAGCAAGCGCCTGCCAGAAACCGTGTGCATTTAAGTAAACAGGGCTTTTAACGCAACACCTGGAACTCCCCGCCGGGCCCGCGAGGCGGCGCTGCCAGCTGCCACCGAACTGTTTTCCAACACATTAATTTCCCATTAATGAGGTATTTGAGCAACAGCCATTTAGGGCTTGGACAAGTAATCAGTAATCTTGTAAATGAGGTGCAGTAAAAAGGCAACGACAAGCAAGGTTTTTAAAGGGAAGAGCTTAAGGTTAGGCTGCCAGCCAGTGCCGGGCTTAGCGGCGGGGGCGGCGGCACCCCGGGCAGTGAAACACAAATTTCCCCCACCCCCGCGCGCTCCTGCTTAATGGGGCTCTGACCCCGTTTTAGCGCCTGATTCATGGCATTTTTTGAACAGTGCAAAGTGACTTTAAACTGCTGAAAATTCACTTTGCACTGCCAACACAAACACTGATTCATAGAACTGTGCAAAGGGTATTTTTGCAGTGCAAAGTCATTTTGTAGAATTACCAGGTGCAGCAAGCCCCTCCCTGCTTATTACTTTTCTAGGCTGCAGCATGTTATGTTAACACCGCCAATATCACCCCACCCCTTCGGCCATCTGGCCGAGCACTCAGATCCCTACTCTGGATGTTATTCCAGCGCCTATTCCTTCAAGGCGCTGGATGAGTGTTATCCGCAGGAAGCACTTTGATACAACTGCTGTCCATCAAGTCCCCAAGCAGAGCAAGCAGCTCAATCCCCAAGACCTAGACCAAAGCTTTTGCACCCCTCACTAGACCAATTTGTGCCACATTGTTATTAATGTGCCCCGCTCCCACGCTGGAAAGCCTGGCGCCAGCGCAAGAGTGGGGCACATTTAATTTCAATAGGGTGCCTGCTGTGCGTTCTCCCACCAAGCCAGCTCGGGGGAGCCCGTGAAAGACTCCCCTAGGCTGGTGTGGCGAGGGGACGGGACTAATGCGACCCGAGCGGTCGCTTAACAACTGCAAATAAAATATTTATTATAAAGGGGGCAGCCGTAGTCCCTTCATTCCTCTCAATAATATACACAATGGGAAGTGACGTCACAGAAAATGAACATATCGAAGTGAAATATGCACATTTAATTTAATTCGTCTTTTAAGGGAAGTTCACAAGATATGATATGATATGGCATTTATAATAGCAGTACATAGGATAACCGTAAAATAAATAAATAAAGACAATAAATAAGAAGTGCGGCCAGCTGTTGGCAAGTGCAAGGGTAAGTGCAGACGTTAAGTGCTGGTAGGGGGCTGTAGAGATATAGAAACAGCCCCCGAGTGCAAAGGTTGCCGGGGGCCTTCGCAGGTGGGCAACTGGTGGGGAGGGGACCTAGGCCCGAGATCAGAGCGTAGCTAGGTAACCAGTGCAGTTTCAGTTTCAGCCAGGCGATCAACAGGGGAGAGGAGGAGAGAAAGCAGAAGCAAAGAGGAAGGTCTTGGGGTGCTTCCGGAAGCAGAGATGGTTCTCCTCAAGTTTCAGAGAGGCAGGGAGGCTGTTCCAGAGGGAGGCCCCAGCCGACGAAAGAGATCTACCGCCAACTTGTTGCTTGGAGAAGTAACTGACCCCGAGGGAGTTGGAGGCGGATGAGCGAAGACCTCGAGAAGGAAGATATTTAGGAAGAGAGAGTTGAAGGTATTGAGGCCCAAGAAGGCCTTGTGGACAATGCAGAGGGTTTTGAACTTAATCCTTGCCGCCACTGGGAGCCAATGCAGAGATTTCAGTCCTAGAGAGGTACAATCCCTGGGCTTGAGGCCAAGGACAAGTCTCGCAGTCCTGTTTTGGATGAGTTACATAGAGCGGATAGTAGAGGCAGGCATATTTGGAAAGAGGCTGTTGCAGTAATGCAGCCTAGAGAGAACCAGAGCTCTGGAGACAGTGAGCTTTTGGGGGAAGGAGAGGACAAGAATAATACCTCTGAGGAGGTGTAGCTGGTAGTGTGACTTCTATGTCAGAGATGTGAGGAGTGAAGGAGAATGTGGAGTCGAAGATGACTCCGGGGTTTTTAGCCTCACAGGTGGGAGCACGAAGAGGGCCAAGAGAGGCCAGGCAGAGAGTGACAGGAAAGGAGGGAGCAGGTGTGCCGATGAGGAGAATCTCGGTCTTACTGGCATTAAGGCAGAGATCATTGGTGCCACACCACTCCTGGATAGCAGACAGACAGTCAGAGATGAGAGAGGGAGAGGAGGTGGTGGAAGGTAGCCTGAAAATTCGTTGATTGTCATCCGCATAGCACTGAAAGTTGGGGCAGAGAGTGGCAATGTGGTGGGCAATAATTGCCAGGTATTGGTTGAACAGCCAGGGAGAGAGGCTAGTCCCCTGGGGAACAACACAGGTAGAGATAGAGGAAAGGAATGACCCAAGTTGGACCTGGGAGGGTCGATCAGAGAGGAAAGAAGTCAACCACACCAGGGCCTGATCGGTGATACCCAGGTTATCATGGAGACGGTTGAGCAGGTTGGCATGGTTGACTGTGTCGAAGGCAGAAGAGAGATCAAGTAAGATGAGGACACATGGGGTGTTGAAATCAAGGTTGGAGAGCAGGTCTTCACGGATGTTCAGGAGAGCAGTTTCCGTGCTTCTGGCAGCTATGAAGCCAGACTGATGGTCATGGATACAGCCAACCAATTCAGTGTGAACATTAAGGTGGGAGATGGTCAGCTTTTCCAGCCGTTTGTCCAGGAAAGGAGTGATGGAGATTGGGCGATAGTTAGCTGGGCAGGAAGTGTTGGCAGAGGGTTTCTTAAGAAGAGGGTGCACAAGGGAGTGCTTCAGGGGGGATGGGAAGACTCCCGGGGCGTAGGAGTGGTTGCAGAAGTCAGCTAGAGCAGGAGCCAGGGTGTCGATGTGGTCCTTGATGGTTTTGGAGAAACAGGGGTGAACCTGTTTTGACAAGACATTCATAGATCAGACTTGTCTAGAAACCTCATCTGGAGAGAACAGGGGAAAGGCAGAGAAGGAGGGAGGAGAGGTGGCTGAGGAAGGGACATGGAAAGAGCAGGGAGGGGAGGTAGGAGAAGGGAAAGGGAGAGAGGACAGGTGTCCTGAGTTTTAGAGATTAAATGAGAAGCCAGGGCCGTGCAGTGCAGAGGACCTGGGAGGGGACAGGAGAGGTAGAGACTGCAGCAGGATTGGCCAGATCCTTGCATATTTGAAAGAGTTTGGCCGAGTTGTTAGATGCCACAGAGACGCGGGCTTGGATGAGGGATGTCTTCTTGGTGCGGACAGAGAGCTGTTATTACCTTTGGAGCAGGCAGCAGGCCAGTGTGTCAGAGGATATACCACAAGCACGCCATTTCCTCTCAGTCACCCTGCACTTGCGTTTAAGGGTGACGAGGTCTGAGTCATACCAAGAGTTGCACTTGGCTTCGGATCCCCATAACAGGGGAAAGAACATCGAGAGTATCAGATAAGCAGAGTGGAGCATGGAAAGGGCTGTGTCAGGGTGTGAGTCAGCCAGGGCTGGAGGGGGTGAGAAAGTGGCGTTGAAAGCCTCAACTGACACACGCTTCATGGGTCGGATAACCGAGAAGGTAGGTGGCAGTGCTGGAGTTGGCTTGACCTGAGGGGTAGAGAGGGTAAAGTGATCCCTCCAGGAGAGAGCAGTGGTGGGAGCGGTTTGAAAGGCAAAGGTCTGAAGAGATCAGAACATCCAGAGTGTGCCCTGCAGAGTGAATCAAGCCAGAGGGGAGAATAGAGAGTGAGAGAGAGTCGCAGAGGTCGCGAAAGAGTCCAGAGGAACGACAGGGAGCATCAAGGTGGATGTTGAAGTCTCCAAAAAGGAGGAGTTGAGTGGTCGAGACCAGGAGGGAAGAGGAGAAGTCTGCTCACTCAGCGAGGAAGGAGGAGGTGGCCGATAGATGGTAGCCATGGTAAGGGAATGGCCAGGAGAGAGAGCCTGCAGACGAGGCATTCGAAAGATGAGAAGGCCTGCGTAGGAATGACAGAGGCAGAAATACACTCAGGGAAGATCAAGGCTACATCCCCTCAAGAATGGTTGGACCTGGGTGCAGAGAGGATCTTGTAGCCGGCAGGGAGGAGAGTGTCAAAGCTTGTGACAGAGCTGGCCGTGAACCATGTCTCGGTGAGACCGAGGACATTGAGGTCAAGTTCCTCCAGGGGGCGGCAGATGTCAGAGGAGTGTTTGACAGCTGAGCGAGAGTTCAGGATGGCAATATGTAGAAGGTTGCCATCATTGAAAGACTTCTGCGAAGGGGTACAATTCAGAGGTACGCCCTGCAGAGGTGTAGAAGAAGCCTGAGGGGGGGCAGAAGAGGAAGGAGGAGAGGGCAAGGTAGTCAAGGAGGAGACAGCAAGTGGAGGCAAGGAAGCCGTGGAGGGAAGAGAGAGGACAGCAGGAGAAGAAATGAAATCGATGAGGTGCAGGAAGTGTCTAGCAAAGAGGAGTAGGTTGGCCTGAGGGCCTTGGCCCAAAACGGTACCATTCAAGTAAAAAGTATGACCTTAGAGGAATGGAAGGAGGCCAGGAGGGCCTCCCGCCAGGTGCCACCATTAATGCAAGAAGTAGAGAAAGGAGAGAGCACAGAGACCATTTGTAGAGTCCATAGGTCTGGCGAGGGAACGACGAAGAGGATGTTGGTGAGGTTTTGTCTGGAGGAGGCACTGGTATAGGTATCAGTGATATCCCTATCAAGGTTGAAGACCAGGATGTCCTTTTTAAACTTCTTCCTACCAGATTTAGTTAGGAGAGCAGGATAGGCGATAGAGAAGCAGTTAGAAAAGATAGGAGAGACGGAGAGCACCAAAGAGTAGGTAGGAAGAGGAGAGAAGAGGAAGGGAGTGGGAGGAGCTGGTGAAGGGGGCGAGGAGAACACCAGGGAAGGACACAGGGAGGAGCGCAAACAGACGAGACAGAGAGAGAAAAGACAAGTAGACAATTGGACAAGACGCAATGGTAGAAACGTTTGCTAGATGAATGCTTTGCTAGGAGGCAACACCACAGGCCAGTACTACTTTCACAATGCAATTTAAATCCTGGCGAAAAACACACCTAAATCTGAGAGTCCTGTATAAAGGGGAAAAAGGCTTGGGTTTCACAATGCAATTTTAAATACTTCCACAGTGCAATTTAAATGCTGGAGAAAAACACACCTAAGTCTGAGAGTCCTGTATAGAGGGGAAAAGCCCTAGGTTTCACAATGCAAGTTTAAACACTTCCACAATGCAATTTAAATCCTGGAGAAAAACACACCTAAGTCTGAGAGTCCTGTATAAAGGGGAAAAAGGCTTGGTTTCACAATGCAATTTTAAATACTTACACAATGCAATTTAAATCCTGGAGAAAAACACACCTAAGTCTGAGAGTCTGCTATCTGGCCAGGTTATTAGGGTAGAGTGCAGGCTCTATTGCTAACCTGGGCCACTCCTACCTTGCTTAGATGCTGGTGGTTGATGGCTAGACACTGGCTTCCCCTGCTGACACCTGCAGACACTAGCTGGAGCCGCCTCTGTAGGAGCCGCCCTTTGCCTTGAGGCCCTTAGCTGCAGGGGCTGCCGGGCAGAGGGCTGCCCAGGAAAGGTCAGTTAAGACCAGAGATAAGCCTATCAGGGGAGGAGGGTGGGCTGGGAGGCGGGAGTAGGGAGGTAAGGCAGAAGGAAATGCGGAAGGGACAGGGGGAGAACAACATGGATGCTGGGCCCAGGGGCGACACAAAGGGCTCCAAAACAAAATTGCAGGGCCCAGGAGGGTCGTGACTAGAGCCAACTCACCTGTGCAAAGCCTGGTGACAATAAACGCCAGGACAATAAAGCATTCATTTTTCAGGTGATTCATTTTGAACACCTGACATCATGAAAGAGCAGATTTTCCTTTAACAATGATGTAAAAGTAGAAACAGTGGGCCTCATTAGGAGTTTGAAGGTAGCCATGCCGTTCTAACTGGGATGGCTACCCCCAAACCGGGTACCGGGTACCGGGTCCCGAAAATAGGGAATTGCCGGGCCATTCCGACCTTGGAAGACCCGGTAATTCCCTTTCGCGGAACCCGGTACATCCCCATTCCCATTTCAGCCCCCATAGGGCTCAATGGGAATGGGGAGGATGCTAACAACGGGCCCGTTAATGACAGGCCCGTTGTTAGCATCCTGGTCTGCTAGCGGGTCCCGCTCTGCACCTCTGGTCTGGCCAGGCGTCCGGAGCGGGACCCACTGCGGACCTCGTAATGTGGCAGCCCGTAATGAACGGTGGGGTCCCTTACCGGCACCGTTCATTCCGCAGCCGCCTACCGTGTAATGAGGCCCAGTGTCACATTTTAAACCTAACATTCTGTATGGAAATGTTCTCTGCCGGGCAAGATCTCAGTCTGAGACATGTCACTTGTAGTGTGACCAGAATGCATGCCGTGTTACGGTTGAGTGACTCCTCTTGTGATCAGACTTCATGCAGACATACGGTTAAGTGACTCCTCTTGTGATCAGACTTCATGCAGACGCACGGTTAAGGGACTCCTCTTGTGATCAGACTTTGTGCAGACTTATGTTTATGTGACTCCTCTTGTTATCAGACTTCATGCAGTCTTACGGTTATGTGAGCAGACTTCATGCAGTCTCACAGTTAAGTGACTCATCTTGTGATCAGACTTCATGCAGTCTTAGTGTTGAGTGACTCCTCTTGTGACCAGACTTCATGCCGTTTTATGGTTAAGTGACTCCACTTGTGATCAGACTTCATGCAGTCTTAGGGTTGAGTGACTCCTCTTGTGACCAGACTTCATGAAGTCTTACGGTTATGTGACCAGACTTCATGCAGTCTTACGGTTAAGTGACTCCTCTTGCAATAAGACTTCATGCAGACTTACGGTTAAGTGACTCCTTTTGTGATCAGACTTCATTCCGACTTACGGTTAAGTGACTCCTCTTGTGATCAGACTTCATGCAGACTTACAGCTAAGTGACTCCTCTTGTCATCAGACTTCATGCAGACTTACGGTTAAGTGACTGCTCTTGTGATCAGACTTCATGCAGTCTTAGCTTTTGTGACCAGACTTCATGAAGTCTTTCGGTTATGTGACCCGGTTTCATGCAGTCTTACGGCTAATTGACTCCTCTTGTGATCAGACTTCCTGCAGTCTTAGGGTTGAGTGACTCCTCTTGTGATCAGACTACTTCATGCCGTTTTATGGTTAAGTAACTCCTCTTGTGATCAGACTTCATGCAGTCTTAGGGTTGAGTGACTCCTCTTGTGATCAGACTTCATGAAGTCTTACGGTTATGTGACCAGACTTCATGCGTCTTATGGTTAAGTGATTCCTCCTGTGATCAGACTTCATGCAGTCTTAGGGTTGAGTGACTCCTCTTCTGACCAGACTTCATGAAGTCTTACGGTTATGTGACCAGACTTCATGCCGTCTTATGGATAAGTGACTCCTCTCGTGATCAGACTTCATGCAGACTTACGGTTAAGTGACTCCTCTTGTGATTAGACTTCATGCAGACTTACGGTTAAGTGACTCCTCTTGTGATCAGACTTCATGCAGACTCACGGCTAAGTGACTCCTCTTGTGATCAGACTTCATGCAGTCTTAGCTCTTGTGACGAGACTTCATGAAGTCTTATGGTTATGTGAGCAGACTTCAAGCAGTCTCACAGTTAAGTGACTCCTCTTGTGACCAGACTTCATGCCGTCTTATGGTTAAGTGACTCCCCTTGTGATCAGACTTCATGCAGTCTTAGGGTTGAGAGACTCCTCTTGTGACCAGACTTCATGAAGTCTTACGGTTATGTGACCAGACTTCATGCAGTCTTACGGTTAAGTGACTCCTCTTGCGATCAGACTTCATGCAGACTTACGGTTAAGTGACTTCTCTTGTGATCAGTCTTCATGCAGACTTACGGCTAAGTGACTCCTCTTGTGATCAGACTTCATGCAGACTTACAGTTAAGTGACTCCTCTTGTGATCAGACTTCATGCAGTCTTAGCTCTTGTGACCAGACTTCATGAAGTCTTACGGTTATGTGCCCTGGCTTCACGCAGTCTTTTGGCTAAGTGACTCCTCTTGTGATCAGACTTCATGCAGTCTTAGCTCTTGTGGCCAGACTTCATGAAGTCTTACGGTTATGTGACCCGGCTTCATGCAGACTTACTGATAAGGGACTCCTGTGATCAGACTTCATGCTGTTTTATGGTTAAGTGACTCCTCTTCAAACCCAACGATGTGGCTTAAAATATCACCTTAGAAGAGTCAAATGAGGTTTAGCACACTAAGCTATTATTTTAAATGAGGGGAGCAAAACATTTTTTCAAAAACACCCAGGTGGGACGGCGTCCCCCTCATGTTCCACGACTTGTGAGCCTGTTCGCTCCTTGCTGTTAGCAACTTATAGTAATGCCACCATCCAGTGGTGGGACCAGAAGCTGCGAACACTGCAAATCACTCGCACTGCAGGGTGTGGCCATGCCGGCACACTGCTCCATCGCCTCTGGTTGCATAAAGCACCACAGCAGCCTACTTTTTAACAGCCATTTTGTTGGAATAACTGAGGTTGGGAGTGTGTGTGTTCTTAGCAGCATCTAGAAGTCCTAAACATGCCAGTGGTCGCGCTGTGTGTGACCCAATAACACAAGAGAGCTAAACGAATTAGGAGTTCAGGAATCAGTATAAAGTAACCCAGAGGGAGGACCGCAGTAAAAGCCCTGTCGCTATCAACAGGATGTATTTGTTGGTGTTGGGAGACCGTCACAAAGACGAGACCACACATTATGAGGGAGACGTAACAGTACTTTATTTCTCTCCTTCTCCTCCTTACATCAACCAGACTCCTCCCCTTCCGTTTCCTCCACTCTCGCTCAGGTGGTCCTCTTTCTGCTTCTCCCAGTTCCTTACTGTACTCTCACAACACCACCCCCTCACATATCTCCTTTGATCCATCTATAATTCTTCCACCAGCCGTAGAGGCTTTTTTTAGCTTCCTGTGCAGCCGTCCAGTCTCAGGATGCATTGCTGCCTCTTGGGGGTACCGGGTCTGACTCCCGCTCTCCATCCTCCTCTTCACCTGATTTTTGTTGTTGACTGTCCTTCTTCGCCTCTTCAGTACCTTCACTAGGAGGTCTTGATAAATGTTTGAAACGCGATGCATTCCTTTCCTTGCCTGGAGTCACTCTGGGCTGTCACCCTGGTGCCTTTTATCTCGGTGACCATGGGGGTGGCAGCTTATTTCAAGTCCACCTTCTTTTGTTGTGGCTGTTTCACCAGAACTTCCTCCCCAACAATGAACTCCTTTACCTTTGCTCCCCTTCTTCGGTCTGTTTGTTCCCTGGCCTGTAGCTTGACCTGTGCATCCCTTTGTCGCACCTGTTCATCTTCTTGTCTCTTGCTTGGGTGTCTTGTAGTCAGCCGTGTATGCGGCTGGGATGCTATCGTGAGCTCCGCTGGGGTCTTCCCCATGACCTCATGGAGTGAATTTCTGCACTGCATCAACATCCGACAGAGTGCTCGTTGGGCAGACATGTCCTCAATTGCTGTCTGCTGGAACGTTCTCTTCATCGAGGGCATGAAACGTTCAGCCATGCCACGGCTTGTGGCCAGGACGGGGTCATCTTCTGATGCAGAAATCCCATATGTCGGGCAAACCTTTTGAACTCATGTCTATTAAACAGCGGGCCAATGTCAGTCTTCACAATTTGTGGGATTCGCCACTCACTGAACACTTTGTCGATAATTCTTGCCATGCGAGCAAATGCTGTTGGGTGCATTTATTTATTTATTTGTTTATATAGCACCAGCAGCTCGCAAGCATCAGGGGCGCTTACATGTAGACCTAGGGACAATACACATAATATCACAGGACAAGGTGCTCTGTAAGTCATTAGGGGTATCAGTTTCCTAGGACCAGTTTATTATTTGAACAAATGGGTCTTGAGTTTTCTCGAGAAGCTTGTGTATTTTTGTTGTAGTCTTAAAGAGATGGGCAGGTTGTTCCACATCGTGGCTGCTTTCCTGAGAACTTGTCTGTGTTCCATGAGTAGAGACCATATCTGATATCAGAGGCCCTTCTTGGTGTTCTCAATACCGCTTTGCCCCCTCAAGAGCAGTCTGTTCCACCTTTTTCCTTTGCAATGCAGGGACCACCAACCAGCATCCTCTCAGAAGTATGTGTGGGTCCGCTACAGCCAGTTCCATGTGTACTTTAGCCATTCTTCCTGCGTCACCCATATTGGCCTTTGGGTGGCTTCCCACCATCCTGATGTAGTCTAACCATTTGTAAGTATTGGTCAGTTCGACAGCTAACCTTATCGTGGGGTCATCCCCTGATTCTTGTTTCAACTTATCCATTGTGATTACTGGGGGAAGGACAATTGTTGTCATGTATTGGATGTATTCTTCGGCAGCTCGCTGCATCATCCCCTGGAGATCATGCCCCCGGTGCCGTGAGATATAATCAGCTGGGTTCATATCACCACCTGATCGATTCATTATGTTATAGTCATACCCTTGGAGGTGGATTCCCCGCTTCTCAATGGCTGGTGGCATTTTTGGTCTAGGGTTCCTAAATAGCGACAGGAGTGATCACTTGGTGATCGGTCCCTAGGTCCCTAGGGGGAATCTTTGCCCAATTATGAAATAGTAAAATTGTTCATTGCCCCACACAGTCACCAGCATCGCTTTTTCAGCTTGGGAGTATGCTCATTGTGGGTCTGGGAGCATCCCTTGGTCTGGAAATAGGTGGCCATAAAAACTGAAATTTCCTTTCTCTGCATCACACTTTTCAAAGTTCAACGTGAGGCCCGCTTCCTGGAGGGCAGCACAAACTCCTAGCAGAGTCTCATGATGTTCAGCCTGAAACTTCACATAGACCAAGAAATCATTGCTTTAGTTGAACACTCTCTAGAACGGAAGGAGTATTTGCATAATCACTCCCTGGAAAATGTCCACAGCAGATGATATCCCATTGTTTAGTTTTATGTATCAGAAAAACCCATAGTGCGTGATGAAGTCTGTAATCAGTCTGGAGGCCGGGTGTAGCTCCAGTTGATGGTAACATTGACTGAGATATAGCTTGGAGAACCCAGTGGCATTGTTCAGTTGGATGATCATATCCTCTATTTTTGGTCGTGGGACCCTTCGTATTGTGGTTTTGGCGACTCTCAAGTTGATACAGAGACACAACCGACCACCATCTACTGGCACTACCACCAGGGGAGAGATCCATGGTGTGTGGCCTGATGCATTCTCAATTATGTTGTCCTGCAATAGTTGGTACAGTTCCTGGGAAACAGTGTGTTGCAGGTGGAATCCCACTCTCCTTGGGTGCTGAGGGATGGGGTGTACGGATTCATCAATGTGGAGTGAAACAACAGTCCTTTCAGTTTCCAAGTCCCTGGAAAAATCATGAACATTCCTGTCATAGTGATAGCTTGGAAATAGGCCTGTCAGTCATCAATGACACAGTTGGCATGCAGGTAAACTCACTCGGGCTACACTGTACCGCCTCAAATGCCTGGCAATGAACGTCTGTGAGTCCAGGTCCTTCAGTGTTTTGTAGCACAGGAGCCATCATCCATTTGTGCGGCTTATCAACACATTGATGGTGGAGGTGGTTGATTTCCCTATGTGTGTCAAAACACATTGGAATTGGAAACTGCTGTATGGATGGTAGTGGTGTATTCGCATCACACTGGTAGATCCTTGCAGTTGACCTGGAGGCGACGCGCCAATCTCCTGTTTGAAGAAACTCTTGTTCCCCATTATGTTGACTGTTATCCCTGTGTCAAGGGTGAAGCAATGGGTAGTGCCGCCCAGGCTCAAAGATACAGGTGGGGAAACTTCTACATTGGGATCCCCTTCCATCAAGTAGACATATTCATTTGTGTACTCAGAGTATGGGTCAGCCGGTATATCCGGCTGACCCATACTCTGAGTACACAATCCGGTATATCCTATTCCTATCCCCTATATCCTATTCCTGGTGTGGATAGTCTCCCATCATGTGTTGGTTTGGATAACCTTCTGTCAGGTGGTTGTTTGGGTAATCTATCACCCATAGATCCGGACATTATTTAATCATGAGGACAAACCTGCGAAGCCCTGCGGAAGGATTTTGTGCTGATCTCCACTCTGCTTTCTGTGGCCCAATGTGGTATGGTCTCTACGTGGTGTACTGTGGTGTCCTGGTTATGGGAAGTGGTTTTTCCTCCCTGAACACTGCCTGGAAATGACCTTCCGTGCCACAGTTGGTACATAGCTGACTTATCACTAGGCATTCGCCGGCATGGGAAAATGTAAACCCACACCTGTAGCACATTTTGGAAGGTGTATTGGGGAATCTCACTTGGTGTTGTTGGAAGTGGGGACTTGCTCTTTGCATCATCAGAGTATTTTCAAGACTTTTGGATGGATCTGGCTCAGCTACTAAATCTGCTTTCTTTGGAGTTTCCATGGTGGTCACTTGTATGTCTGCCCTCTCGTACACAGGAGCAAGTTCAATGATGTCATCTATTGGCAAAGTTTTTTTGAGCAGTTTTTTTTAAAGGGGGAGGATGTCACCCTTCGATAATGCATAGATTGATGGCCTTGTTGTCAGAGAAGTTGGCAAATTGACAATGGATCAACTTTTGGTGAAATCTTGTGATAAATTCCGCCATGTTCTAGTGGCCATTTAGTGACATTTGTTGTAGATGTATCTCTCATGATCCCTGTTGGGTTGATTCCCAATTTCTTGTTGAGGGCCTCAACCAGTGTGTTGTAGGAGGTCTTCCCAGCCTCAAGGATTGTTTAATGATCGCTTTAACTACGTTCCCGGCTAGATTCGTGAAGACGTCAATCATGAACAGTGTTTTCTCTTCTCCCACGGCCCTGATGAAATCTCTGAACTCGTCCTCACACCATTCGATCCATTGGGCCCTTTATGGCTTTATTGAGCCCTAATATGGCTGCAACGGGAGTGGTTTTCTGGGAGAGGAGGCCCTCGCATCAATGGCCAATGGTGCTTGGATAGTTTCAGGGTCCCCACCTCCACCATCCTCCATGGTAGACCGTATGTGGCTGGGAGGTTTGATGGCCAAACAGGGATGTGTGTAGAGTGGTATGTCCCCAGGGTCCTGGCGTATGACCCTTGGAAGCAGGACTAGCTGGATAGCCTTATGCTGGTCTGAACCCCCTTTAGCTTCTTCTAGTGTGCTGATGCATGGGGGACAGGCTCACGTTCGTGGCCCTAACCCAAACCTTTCCACAGCTGGAGTGCAGACAGTTACCCTGGCTGGGTCTTCTGCATGGGCAGGCGGTATGCACATTTGTTGTTTTTTTTGTAACTCCGGAATGGAGTGCACATGGATCACAGGGACACTCCCCAACAGTATGCCACCTGGCTTGCTGAGCAGTCTATGCCGGAATTAAGCTCTTGCAGTGTAAATATGCAGTGGCATTGGACCAACCCAGCAGCCGGCTTGAGGCCAAAACGGTCTGGCAAAGCCGGTGCCTTTTTTTTCTTGTGCGGATTAGGCCGTCAGTCGGCAGAATTAATTCCTGCACCGGAATAGAGCGTGCGCCTACCTAGAAATGGATGGTGTCCTGGACGGCACTGGAGAAGTTTGCCACCGACCATGAGGACGACACAGGTGGGTGCAGCAGAGACTTTCATTTGCCTGCACCGCAGGGATCACGGTTGGATGTCTTGCTCATCGCCAGTTGTTAGTGCAGGGAGGCCACAACAAAGACAGCACCACACACTATGAGGGAGATGAAACTGTACTTTATTTATCTCTTTCTCCTGCCTACACCAAACTGACTCCTCCCCTTCCGTTTCCTCCCCTCTGCGTCTCGCCCACATGGTCCTCTCTCGGCTGGTCCCTGCCTTTAAAGGGCCAGTTCCTCATTTGCTTGTGGTGGTCGACCCAGCTGAAGTCACAATTTTGCAGACTGATTTCACTTCTTAGTAGATGTTATGAGTTGGATGTACTGTGCAAGATGCCAAGAGCTTGCCCTACAGAGAGGTCACTGGCAGTGGCGTTGCCAGGAATCAAATTTAGGAGAGGCAAATAGGGTGCCAAAGACAAAAGTAGGGGGGGCTGCAGACAAAAGTTGGGGGCCGCCTATGAAAGTTAATGTGTGACGTGAAAAGCCGTCCTGCAGAGACGCTTTTGTGCACACCAACTACCCACACACCACTGCACCTCCCCTCCCATCACAATGCAGGCGCAAAACCATTCAGTGATTAATGGTCCATCATTAACACTTTCGTGCCCTACATTCTGATGGGAGGGGACTGCAAGCTGCTCTGCACACTATGGAGGTCGCTGTGCAGAAGCCGGGCAGGAACACCTGAGAAGTGGTTCGTGTTCATGTTCATACCGATGCCAGAATGCATACCAAGATCACTGCTAGCCTTGAGACAAAAGGAGAGTGTTTGCCATGTGATATGCAGACATGTGCCTTAGTGAGTGTCACTAATAACACCACGAGCAGAGAACAGGGGCACAAGAGGGGAGGGCCCAGAATTTCAGAGGAGGGGCCCAGGCCCCCCCAGTACCCTCCTAGAAATGCCACTGGTCACTGGAGGGGCCAAGTGTGCTGGGTGATATGGAGAAAGTGTGAAAACCGTGCAGCATGTTACGGCATCAGCAGAGCCTCTTAGTCGCCCAGCCATTGATGAAGCCTTCTGAAAAACCTTAATCTGAATGAGTCTGCGATTACCCACCCCCTCTATTTTACTAAAATCTGACCTTATCGACCTGTTACATTTTGGGGATTGGAGTCGATTTGTGAGTCATTGGGGGTTTAGATGCCACTAAAGTGTACCACAAGAAACGAAGCAGTGCCTTTCCGCGCCTACATGTTGTCCGTGTGATTAAATTTATAGCCTTCACCACGTCATCTTTTGCCATCTATCAGAGTGAGCAGGCAGTGAGCCAGTGCATCAGATGGAGCCCAATGGCGAGTTTGCACAAACAACAGGCGCGTGTAGCAACAAAGCCACAGACAGCGGGACGAATACGACAATGATGAAACAGTCAGAAAGTAATTCAGAAGTCGAAGCCTTTCGTGGGCAGGAAAGTCTTCAGTTTGTTCCTGAACCGTGGGCGATCGTCAATGACCCTCAGAATGGGGAAGGGGGTTCCTTACCTAGAGATCTTACGGGGAGTTCAGTGGTCTTCCCTCAATAACATCTTTCCTGTGCTGGATGGGACGAGTGAAAAGGAGCCTCGCACCCCAAGGCATAACATGAGCAAATAGAAAACATCCTGAAAAACTTGAATATCAGTATTGAGGAAATAGAAAACATCCTGAAAAAAATGAAAGACTCGAGAGCCCCAGGGCCCGACGGGCTCACAAATGTAATACTGAAAAGCAACATAGGTGAATGGGCCAAATTCCTTCAACTTCTATTCAACTACATATTAACAACAGAAAAAATCCCGGATTCCTGGCGAAAGGCAGTAGTGGTACCCATTTTCAAAAAGGGTCTCAGAACATCAGCAGACAACTACAGACCGATTGCATTACTGGACGTGGTGGGGAAGGTCTTTGCGTCCACACTATTGAAAGCATTAAACCACTGGGTACAGCAAAGTGGACGTCGTGATCCTTGGCAATTGGGTTTTGTGAAGGGAGGGGCACAGCACTCAACATTTTCCTGACTAACTTATTGAAAGCCAGAACACAAAGGAACAAAAACCAAGGAATCTACATCGCGTTTGTAGACTTGTCGAAAGCTTTCGACACCATAAAAAGAGCCAAACTATGGAAGAAAATGGAAAACTGGGAATGTCCTCAGTCACTGGTGGAGAACATCAAGGACTTGTACACGGACGCAAGCATCAGAGTCAGACTGGATACAGCGGGTACACTAACAGACGAAATTCAGATAAAAATGGGCTTAAAGCAAGGATGCCCGCTGGCACCGGAACTGTACAACCTGTTCACGTCAGATCTGGAAGATTCATTTGAATCCACCCGCTGCTTTCCACCAAAAATAGCAGGAACGCCGATTGGGAGACTGCTTTACGCAGACGATATCGTCCTGATGGACCAAACCCAAATCGGCTTGCAAAGACAGCTTACATCATTACAGTCGTATGTGGACTCAAATGACCTGGTTATAAACCCAGAAAAATCAAGAATTCTGAAGTTAGGCCCAGGAGGTAATAAAGCCAGAGGGAAAAAACTAGGATGGTCTCTGAGAAACAAAAAAATCCTGGAAGTCGAAGCATTCACGTACTTAGGAGTCTGTATAGACAACACGAAGAACAATACACCAAGAATAGCTGGGCTAAAAAGAAAAGCAACCAATCTAGCTGCCCAAGGGAGAATTCTGCGTAAAAGATACTGCAGATTTACCTTATCACCTCTAATAGCCTTTTATAGGATGAAAGTGGTGCCAATACTAACATATGGGGTAGAATCACCAATCCCCTTACAAGCTCAAACATGGTCAATCCTGGAGGGTCTGTTTTGGAGGAAAGCTTTGCAGCTGCCTAAATCAGCCCCAATACAGAAGATAAGAAGAGAGCTGGCTCTGGCATCACTCAAAACAATAGTGGTATGGAAAACACTAAGTTTCTATCGGAAATGTCTTGAGGAAAACACTACGGGTGGATTTGGGGTGTTGAAAAAAGCCCTAAAAGATCAATCCGATGTAATCCTAACAGACTGGCAAAAGTCATGTCGAGGGATCCTAGTGAACCTCAGCGAGTCAGAGGATGACTTATGGATTAACCCAGACAAAACTAAAAAGAAACTATACATGGCAGACTGGATCGAAACCCAAGAAGATAACGGTAAATATAAAGGTTACGAAGACTTCTGGGCCCAGCCACGAAAACGGAATCAGATCCCGAGCTATCTGACTTTATTCCCCAATTGGTACTTCCAAGACCTTTTCCTGAGATTCAGATTGAACATTTTACCAACAGGAGAAATATTACAAAGAAGAAAAAGGCTGGACATCAGGGAAAGCTGCAGAATGTGCAAAAAAAAGGAGAGATAGAATCTCTGAAACACCTCATACTACAGTGTACCGGTTTAAGGAAAGAGCGAGAGCAGTGCTTGGGGGACATCCTTAGAAGCTACACGACAAGGAATGTCGATGAATGGTGGAGGACTCTTGTAGAAGGAGAAAAAATGAAAACGACATTAGCACTCATAAAATTAGTGTTTTTAATCCTTAAGAAACCAGAGGAGATCAACAACATAACCCAGGACCAATAAGATGCTACCAAGCACTGCTACTAAGATACTGTATACCAAACGAAGAACCATGATGAAAGAACGGACATGCTCAGGTTAAAGGTTTCAAATAAGGAAACCACACAATTTGTTTAAATAAAAAAAAAAATAACATGAGCAAGATCACATTGCAGTTTGCTATGGAGTTCTGCAGATTTGCTCATTTCTTCGGCATTTGTGTAGCAGGGCTAGCGATTTAAATGACCCTGTCCAAAGAAAGCGCAGCTGACCCTGCCTTCTTCTCTTGCACCCTAGCTCTCCCACCCTCCTTGCTTTGGTCACAGAAAGTTCAATGGGGCTAGGGAGAGCGCAGCAGACATGATCTCCATCACTTCGATGTGCCAATGACCTGTATGTTACTGCTAGTCAGGAAAAGTGGTTTGTTTTGCAAATCATTGTACACCAGCAGTACTCAAGATTACACTTTTAGTGAGCAATGTCCTGTTTTGCAAGCGCCTGTATGCGATCGTTCGGTTTTGTTAAAGACAATCCTGCAATCCCATTCCTAAAAATGCAAGTTGGTACATCATGCATAACTTATTCTAAAACACTATATTGTCTCTATGTTTTTCTGAAAAGTTATAAATCTCGGTCTGAACTATATTTAATTGTGTAGAGGTAAGTGCTTCATTTTTGGCAAACACGAGAGAACACCTTTTAAAATAGACATTATCACAAAGCCAAATGGAAAACCCAGTTCTGTGAACTGCTACTTTAAATATATCTCTACAGCTGGTACTCAACGCATGAGCCGATTTAAAATTCCTTGACATTCTACCCTGAGGGTTTTGGATGTTCCCAAACTACTATGTTCAACCTAGTTCGTCACGATCTCTGCCTTCTGCAATGCTATCTGCTCTGCTTAGTCTCAAGCTATGTCTTTACTCTGACAGGATGGATACACAAAGCTGACTAGATGTTTACGCAGAGTAATGAGCAATGGGTCCATCAAGTCTTTACATCATAAACCTGCTGCAAAACGTAGCCTCCAGATCCCTCGTTGCCCTTTGATTATGCCTGTGTTATATATTAGCACCTGCGGAGAGGCGCTGGCCAATCAGAAGGCTGACAACACAGGCAGAATCCGAAAGTAACCTCCTGCATAGCATTCCATTCTAGCGCTCGTGCCCCTCCCCTGGCCAACATCTAGGTGCTAGGGTCGCCCAAGTCGAGCCTCTATAGATGTCCCTCCCCTGGACCACCAACTGGAGTCGCCCAGCCCACACCCTCTGCCCAATTGACCTCCGCACCTCCTGAATCCCACGAGGCCCTGGAAAAAGTTATTTCCAAATATGGCTATACTGGTTTGTAAGGGAAGCAGACATGTGTGAATCGCGCGAAGACTGCTCTTAGAAACGAAAAACATTATCAGCACCTGGGGTGCTAATACCGATAAATTCCATTTTCGAGGGCGGACAGTGTTGGAATGCTGCACCCAGGCCTTCTTGGTTCAGGCTGCATGGCCATTACCAGCCCTGTCTGCCCCTGGAAGCAGTATTTATAGTTATATTGAAATCAGTTGTATCAATGAAAGGTAAGGATCATTGTGTCCATCTGAAGTTGCCAATTACCCTGCCTGCTACATCATTATGATTACATTCAAAATATCACTACAAAAGTGCTAATCAAATAGGTTTGTTTGCTAATCAAGAACATTTTAATTAGCAATGTCTGCTAATCAATTTTAGAAAGCAAATGTATGCTTTGCACATTGCTTCTTTACCTCATTTGCAACTACACAGGCTTTTCAAGGTTGTGACTGGCTCGGGTGTGGTCCCAGAAAAAAACTCACATGCCCACCAGTCCATCCGCTCCACATTTCAAAAACGAATGCTTATCTGCCAGCGTCCAGTTCTGGTGATGGCAGTAGGCAGCAGATTCCTAGGGAATCCACTAGCTTTTAGCAACTCGCGCAAACATGGCAGGTGGTACTTCAGAGTGCAAAGAATGCACTGAAACCCGGGTTCGCCTACATTTCCATGCATTTGTGCATCCCATTGCAAGCAATCAAAACTGCATAAGAGGACTGCTAGCATTCCAGTGTTAGGAAGAGCAGTCCCCTTGCTGCAATTAGCAGAGGTAAGAAAACAATCCCCTTCCAACCAAATAGTAGGCGTGGTTTGCTGCCCTCAGTAAAATCTGCCGAGCAACTTTTGGTTGATCAAGTTTGAAGATACCAGTTAATTGTTTCATTTATGCAACCACCCTGTGTCCCTCAGCAGGTTTCAATGCGGACTGTAAGAGTTTATCAGTGACCTTTCTCTTTAAGCAGCCCAGTTTACCTATAGACCATGGTTATCCATGTAGTCATAGCTGTATTTCTGACCCTCCTTTCCTTCGAAAGTCTGCCATCTTTTGCGCATCAGAATATTGGTCCCAAAGCAGGGCAAAACCAGTCTGTGATTTATGGGTGTCTTTGAGAAATTGCTGCGTTAGGCTGACAGAATCAAATTTCAAGACGATGGGCCTCATTACGAGTCGGGCGGTAGGGGATACCGGGCACCGGTAAGGAGACCGGTGGCGGTAATCCCCTACCGCCCGATTCCGAGGTCCCCTAACGGGAACCGCCAGGAACGTGTGGTCGGACCACACGTCCCTTACGGGTCCCGTTAGGGGACCAGGCCGCTAATTACGGGCCTGCCATTAGCAGGCACGTAAATAGCACCTTCCTCATTCCCATTGAGCCCTTTGGGGGCTCAAATGGGAAGGGGGAATGGTTGGTGCAAAAGGGACTTACTGGTCCCGCCAGGGTCGGACTAGACCGGTAAGTCCCCATTGCACCACACCGGACTCGGTCCCGTTATTGGTGGCAGTCATGGCGCAAATAGCACCATGACTACCACCAATCTCGGAATGAGGCCCGATACTTAAAAGTACACCATTATACCAAACTTTTGGTTGTAATCGTTGATGTTAATGTTTCAGTGTGCCAGGGCTTCAAGCCCTAAACTCAGAAAAATAGGCTTACAGAGAACGAAAGAGAAGGGGGAAACATGATTGGAGTGGGGGTAAGTGGGGAGAGAGACAAATAGAAAGTGATGCAAATAGATAATGAGACACAACGAGCAAGACACATAGAAAGGGAGTCAAACTGAGAACTACGTGACTGGACAGGGAGACAGGGTACATTTAATAGAAATGAGTCGAGGAGACCCAGCAGGACCCCAGCACTAGAGCAGCCTTTGGACCTTGACGGGTCTGAGTCCCGTCCCACTTAAAGCCGAGACTGGTGAGTAGCAGCCCTTCTATTTGTCTATTTAAATCACTGCAGAGTCCCGAGCATCACGTGCCTTCCACTGTTTTCATCTGTGCTATGAATATTGATTTTCTTGGGCATATATATGGCATCTGGGGTAACGGTGACATGGGGGGGTGGGGGGTCTCCGTTCTCTTTGCGAGGGCTAGAACGACGTTCAAATGTACAAATGAGTTGTAGCCAACGTTTGAAAGTTTGGTTGTGAAATATTGACTGCGGCACCTTTAAGAAGTCGAGAAATGTCACCTACTATGAACCGCAGCATCGTTATTTTACAGATCGTGAAATGTCACCTACAATGAACGGCTCCGTCATTTACCCTGTAAATATAGCTTTCAGACTAAGAGCGCATTCTCTGTACGTGAAAGGGAGGTTCACCCTAACCCTCCCGCTTCAAATAGAATGCACGCTTTATATTATATCCAATACTGCCACCTAGTGGCCATATGTTACGGTTCTTGCCATAAATGATGCTTAGGTACAAAGTTGCTTTTCCGCTGCTTCCTTAAATTCTGGGTCCCAATGGGTTACACATTTACTTATGAGCTGGAGTATGCATTTACTGCTGCTTGCTACTGGGCTTTCTCTCATCAGCGGGAGAGCTGGGGGAGAGCCGGAGAGTCGGAGAGCTTTCCCCTCTTCTTAGCTCTCAGCCTTTCGAAGTTCCAGGGCGGTTGAAAACGCCCGATTTGTTTCGGGGGGTGGCTGCCCGTTGACTTAAGTGGGTGTGCAAGGGGCTTGGGTGTGAAAACGCTGCTTATATGGCGGGTGACACCCACCACAAGTTGAGAGAGGTATATGCTTCTCCCTACGCTTCCCACGTTCATGCGTGCTTTGTGAAGTCCGCGTGGCCCCTGTGCAGCCTCCCCTTGCACGCCTGACGCCGCCTCTAGTTCGCAGTGCTTTCCGTGGGGGCGCGGGAGTGTCACATACGCCAGGGCGCTGTGGGGGCCTCTTTGGCCGCAATTGGTGGTTCCGCCTTTGCATGTGGCCGTTTTACATTCATTCAGTCACCATACTGGGACGGCGTCAGGTCAACTTTTTTAGGTGAAATGTGCCCGAGCCGAGCCTCAGGTGGGGGGTCCCCCATCAGCAGGCGCCCTCTTGTTAACAGTCTAGATGCAGACCAAAAGCTTCTTTAAATCAGGATATTAAATTACAGGCTTCCTTTACCAGCGCCTTGAGGCTGTCACATTCCTCGCCCTCTGGCAGCCTGCAGTCAGCAACGTTATCTCATCCAGTCACCGACCTGCACGTTTGTTGGCTTTGGGGCTTTTTGCCTGTCCTATTACATTTTACTTGTGTGCTGTCATCATTTAACTTGTACAATATGTCAGGGATGTCCTCTGTTTCGTGCTCTGAGACGTTGGGACCCCAAGGGGGTGCCTGTGCCGAGTACCCCCTGCGACTCCACGTGAATTGAAAAGGGTGGAGTTTGGTAACTGTGACTGTGAGAGGTATTCAGCACAGGGAGTGAGGCAGCTTTACCGTCTTGTCTGGACACTGCTGATAACAGAAGGCCGCTTAGCCACAACACCCCACACTAGGCCCCCGGGCCCTGCATAGCAACATGCCTGATTTCCCTTCCACTTGGTTCTCTTTGCGTATGCCTCCAGTCACATGTCCCCCATTGCCATGCCTTCCACCCCGCCACCCCACTGAGATAACACGCAGACTCAGATTGTGGGTGTACAGGCTGCAGTTGCTTTATTAAGCAGGAGATAGCTTACAGGTGTTCCGTTACTGGCAAAGCACCATCAGGATTCTGCTCTGAGCTGCAAACCCATAGACTTCCCAACTTGGTGGCGGGCAGCATCCGTCTCGTGCAGAGCTGACGCTCTTACACTTTACTAACTGTCAAACCAAACACTTCCCATTTCGGTAAACGGCTTTACATTGCAGCCGCTTTCTATTTCATACATTTCCCAGGTGCAGGATCGTTAAACATCTCTTTACCCCTGTCTCCTGCCCCCCATAAACTCTGTTGGCCAGGTGTTCACTGCTCTAACATTTTCCTTCACAAACAACCCTTTGGTACCTCGACCCCTAGTTTCCATGTCCCTTACTGATTCCTTGCCCAGAGTTCTGGAACTCTCTCGCCTCCTAAACCACTCCCCTGGTGCTTTACCCTCTGCCCCTTTTACCCAGTCTCTTGGCCTTCTACGCCATTCCCCGTTGCTTTGAGTGACCTACCCTCTTACTTGCCCCCATTTTTGTTTCCTTTCCTCATTCATTTCCCATTGCACTTGCCCCCTTCCCATGGTAACTGACCACTAGTCCTCTCCTAACTACCCAAGTTGCTTTCCCCGACTAACTGGATTCCCCTGCGCCCTGTTTCCTTGTTGCCTGCCAGCCCCTTCCGCCTGTTGCCTTGTCCCCGCCTCGACTCTTCGGCGGCTCACAGCACCAGAGAGTTCCCCCACCTGCCTTTTCCTCGGGCTAGGTACCAGCTCGACCCTAGACCCTCTCTGTCTTCCAGTGTCCTTGTGATGCCTCGTCCAAAAAGGCGCCTTTACAGTTCAGTCTCTTTGCCCCCCCCCCCAGGCGTTATCCTCACCCCCGTTACTTGACGCCCCATGCTGACTATCATGCAGTGGCATTGACATAGTTCAAATCACATCTCCTATGTTTATACCTTTAAAGATGTCTCGCAACCAGGTTCCGTCACTCTTCATTGCCCCCCCGTGGCTGTCTCCCACCCCCATCCTACTCCCCTTGCCGGCTATCATAGCAGCGTCCACCCACTCCAGGGTTGACCTTTTACATGTGACCCAGGTCACTACACCACTTACACTTGCCCAGGGCTCTTGACATCTTACAGATTCCCCCGGTCGCTTAACCCTTAACACAGTTCCAAAGGTCTCTTCAGACTAGCCATGCCTTATTACGTCTTACATCAAGTCCCTGTCTCTTACCTCCTACCTCCATTCCCTTCTCCCCGGTGGTTTGAACCCCTTACTCGGTCCCTTCTAGGGGTGTGGGCAGACGTGGGCCCAGGGAGGCCTGTTGGGCGATGCAGCTATTTTTGAGTTTGGTTTTCCGAGTGAGACCTCTGTGCAGCTCACTGAGCTTTTCTATCTCGCGGAGTTCCCTTAGCTGTGTATCATCCAAGCGCAGTGTATTCTGCTCGGGCGCTGCTGTGCTGTAATTTTTGACATAACCATAGATCCCACTCCGCCAGGAGTTGGCTCTAACTTGGGTTTGTACAGAGAAATGTGGTAATTAACATATGTTAAAAGCAATCTTTGATAACATTGACCATTTCTAAAATTGACATTTATGCACTTTAGTAGACAAAGAACAAATCCAACTAGCAAAATTCTAAAACATAGATAGGAGTTCTGGTTACAGAACAGATTTATTAACATTGCGGTCTTTGCACAAGTACGAATGGTTGTTTGCATGAATCGGGGTGAACGCGGACGTGAGGATTGATGTGTGATATGTGATTACTGTTGTGTGATATGTGTTCTTTTATAATTGACTTTTAATATATGATTAGTCAATGTGTTTCATGAGATATTTTGTAGATGTTTTTTCATAATGATACTTAGCTAAAGAATAAAATAAATGAACTTTAACAAATACACTGTCCTTTGTTTAGAATGCATATCCTTTAAGTAGGGCTGTTTTTTGGAAGGGATTGTGTGGCGTTTTTACGCATGAATTGAGTTGTTAATGGGTGGAGGGTTTGCACTTGTCCACGGATAATTGCAGCTTTGTATGGGCGATGCGGCTATGGCAGCGTCCTCTCCAGGCCTCCCTTTGCTCGGTGCGTCCCCTGGCTTTCTATGAAATCAATGGCTCTACTTGGCCACCTCCGCTGGTATGGGCGACGCGGCTATGGCAGCGTCCTCTCCAGGCCTCCCTTTGCTCGGTGCGTCCCCTGGCTTTCTATGAAATCAATGGCTCTACTTGGCCACCGCCGCTGGTATGGGCGATGCGGCTATGGCAGCGTCCTCTCCAGGCCTCCCTTTGCTCGGTGCGTCCCCTGGCTTTCTATGAAATCAATGGCTCTACTTGGCCACCTCCGCTGGTATGGGCGACGCGGCTATGGCAGCGTCCTCTCCAGGCCTCCCTTTGCTCGGTGCGTCCCCTGGCTTTCTATGAAATCAATGGCTCTACTTGGCCACCGCCGCTGGTATGGGCGACACGGCTATGGCAGCGTCCTCTCCAGGCCTCCCTTTGCTCGGTGCGTCCCCTGGCTTTCTATGAAATCAATGGCTCTACTTGGCCACCGCCGCTGGTCTGGGGCCTGGGGGATGACAGGGCGCCACTTTGGTGGGCTTGATGTTAACTGGTTTCGGGAAAGAAGTCAGGTGCACGCTATTGTCAGTGATTCATTCTGCCCAGCCTCTGTCCCATCTGAAAATCTCTTTGGGGACTTCGATGGTGCCCCCTGTGGGTATGTTCTGAACAGAGTGAAGTTCCGCACATTTGGATAAGTAGCCTTGAAGGCCTCATTCCCAAAGCCACGTGGACTAGGCAGCCAATACAATTCACCACAGGCGTCCCCAAATTGCAATCGGACATTCCGAAAGATGTGATGGCGATTGCCTGGTGGATAGACATTTTTCACAGTTCAAACACTCAACAACATTGTCTGCACCGGCATCCAGCCATTGCCACGGCTCACAGCCTCCTCTTGGCAGACGTGGGACCCTTATATGCAGCATAAACGTTGGTGGGCGTGAAGGCACTGGTGATATGTGATGTTGTCAATAGCACATCCCTTTTCATGAAAACGCCATCTGCAGGGTTGGAGTAGGAGGCGGAAGCAATGTTCTTGAGGCCATCCATGTGTTGCCTGTATAACTTAAACCATTTTAAAACTTTCTTTCCATGGCTTCTGTTCCAGGCCGTTGGGTTCGCTGGTACAATGTTTTCATAGTGCCCACGATTCGTCCAGGAGGAAAGCCGTGCCAGAGTCTAGACAAACAACCCGCCTGTATATGTTGTTTCCCTAGTACATGTTACATATCAAAGGAAACATGCTGGAGCTTGGCAGCGACTCTCGCCAGACGGGGAGCGCATGTCCTGGGGTTAGTAAACAGACCAGAGGTTTGTGGTCTGTGTACAAATTGAAGCGCCTGTGCTTGTTGTGGGACCTGAAATGGGAGGCATTCCAAACACAAGCAGCCATTTCTTTCTCGAAAAGCGAGTAATGATGCATTTCTGATTTGAATGGTGATTTAAAAGTGAAGGCACCTTTGTTCTAGCCAGATTTTCCATTTAGTATGAATGTAGTACATATCCATGGGCGTAATACATACTTGCCAACATGACCCATTCCAGTCTGTAGGTGCTCATCCAGTCCTATTAGTCGAGTTTTATAATCGGAAAAGTGGAACTACAAGTCCCAGAATGCAAAGGAAAAAAACAGGATTGGATAAGCACCTAAAGATTGGAATGGGTTATGTTGGCAAGTCTGATTTTAGAGGGTGGGCAAGGGTGTTTGTACCCCGTCACAAAACCGCCACAAACCCTCACCCCAACACTCCCGAATTTCGTGGCACACCATTTGTCTCCCTCATTTGGCAGGGGGCCCTTTCCTTTAGATATCATGTCGTGCCCCCCCCCGCATATTTTCAGCAAAGTACCTCCACTGAACCTATCCCATAAGTGCTAGTATCCATTGCAGTTGGGATACGGGGGTCTGGATCAAATGGGTTTGGGTATGGTTCATGGACTGTATGTCTTGCTTAAAGGTTGAGCCCCTTCAGCCAAAGGCAATGCATAGAAGATGGAGTATAGAGTAATGTATAGCACATAAATGTAACGACAATGTCTAAATCAACTGTTGGTGCCCAGGATTAGCTAGAGGACTCGGTCGCCTATCCCCCCCCCCCTCTTCCTTGCATGCCCCACCCCGGGTAAGGGACAGATGGAGTCCCTAACAACTCCAAGCCTTTCTTTTGATCAGCAGTGTTTCCTTCTGCCAGACCCATTGGTCTGGGGGTCTCATAGGGGCTCACCAACCAGCCTCCATATCCGTGATCTAGTCTTCACTCAGTGTTTGTGCTGTAGCTCTGTTGCTGGCGTTGGTTTACCCTGGGTTTTACTTTCTAGAAAAGGGAGTGGATCACTGTCTCCTTTTACAAAATCTCAGGGCCACTCTAGGTTCTGGGATGAGACACCCAACAGAGCAGTAAGACTGCTAGACTGCTGAAACTCATGGAGCTCGGCTCCATAGACCCGTCTCTCGATGTCGGAAGGTCTCTATCCAGAATTACTTTCACACGTAGGCCTGGTAGCATTGCCGCATCTGCTCACCATGCTTTCAGATAGAGAGCCAGGTCGCTGTGGATCCATATGATGGGCACATGTTTTCTTGTGTTGTTATTTCTTTCGGTACCCAAGGTCTGCTCTTATTTTAGATGGTCTACATCCTGAGTCTATGATACACATCTTCTTGATCTTAATGCACATCTAATAAGCCTTCCCTTGTGCTCCTTTGGGCCAGTATTTTGGTGGCTTCTTTGAACCAGACATTCTAGTTCCAACCACCAAGTTATCCCCTCTCCGTTTGCTTGCATAGGTACCCCCTTTCAGCAGTGTTGCACCCCTAGAAGTCACAGTAGGTTCTTTTTGAGCTACTGGCGTTAGGGTCCTGTGGTTGGTTCCTTTATTACCCATGGGTTTCCATTGCCGGGCCCATAGCATTCCAGTGGACATTCGAATGGCAGTCTCTAGGTTAGGCTGAAGAAGTTGCCCGACTGATCAATGCAAAAAGCAAACCTGGGGGTTTCAAAATTGCCCTGGGATAAGTTCTTCCTTGGCTTCCACAATGCTCTTCTTCCCCAGCCACTTATCTGTTAAGAACCGGGTTTCATAGCTTGATTGTATGGTGTCTCTTCTGGCTTCAGTCATGCTTCCCGAAGGCGTAGCCAGTAAAATGCTCCTTCTCTCCTAAGCCTCTCTTGAACTTCTATATGGAGTTTGTCAAAGCAAACAAAATCCACTCTGCGATTTAGGTTTTGTAACAGGAACAGAGAATGGTTGTTTTCATTGCAATACAAGAAAACTATTTGACAGTTTTAAGGCAGGCCCAAAAGTCCCAAATATTCCAGCAGCACTGGAGTCAATCCAAACCAGACACAATGACGAAATAGACAAAGTGCAAGGCAAACCCAGCATTATTATCATCCAAATAAATCCGGGACAGCATACAAGCATTAACATCTCGCAGCTCTCGGACAGCGAATAGAAAACAGTTATTTAAGCACAACAAACTCATCATCCATGATGTTATAACAATCTCAAATACAAAACCTACAGGGATCGGGGATTGGTTAGTGGGTATGGCTGTATATAGCTCATATAGGGATCAAACATTTAATTGGGTTACACCTATCTGATGGCTCCTCCTGAGAACACCCCTATATTGTTAAAGGTAAAAATACATCATCTCTATGTTAAGGAATTGGTTGGCATATAATTCAATGTCCAGCATGACAGTACGACTTTTGATAGGTTGGCATCTCATTAACCAACCTTGGGCACTTGACAGGTCATCAAGACATGAGCCGGACTGGATTTTGGGGGAGAGAGGACATGGACTGTCCTTTGTTTATTTAAAGAAGTTGCCATCACTCATCCTTCGGCCATGAGACCGGGAAATCCCTTTGTACTTGCTTGACCTTGTAGAGAAACTTGTCTGTGTGTGCTTTTATGGAGTATTGCAGGTGTCCTATTTTATGCTGGCTCCTAATGAATAGCCAGTGTTCTCCAATTATAAATCACGTTTTAGAACACTGTGTATGAAATGGCATTAACTCCTGTTTATTGGGATTTTAGCTAATATTAATGTGTATGTTGTGTTTTCCATTTCCACCAGGGACACTCTTGAGTTATTCTTCATGGAGTTTGTTGGCTTGCTATATTACTGCACATGGTTAACAAAGGATGGTTGTATTCTTATAAAACTGTAATCTGGGAATATAATGCTTGTGTCTACGGAACTGCTAATTTGTGCCTTCATTCCGCCCTTCCCGTCCTCCCTATTTCATTCTAACCTTGGCACTACTTGCCAGCTACCGTCTGAGCTCTGCACAGCTCTGTATTTCTGTGGATTTAGCTCTTTGAGCTCTCTCAAAGTCTTGAGGCCTTTGTCTATTTAAAAGCATGCTGTGGCTTCCATTTTTGAGATGACGGCTGCCCTGTCATTCTCTGGTTTCTATGTTAGTGAGCTATATTCACGTGTCATTCATGTTGCATTCAAAGTATACATTAGTTCTATTAATGTTCTTCATGCCTGGTGGATGCCATGGTAATATTCTTCATGTATAAATGCACATATTACCTAGTGTGCATGTTCTTCATGAGGACTGCGTATTTGCTTTCTGTCTAATGTGTGCTTTTGTTACTGTTGCAACATTAGCTAGACTACTTTTGCCATCTTCAGCTTAGATTGTTTCTATGTCCTGTTGTACCTGCCTGGGAAAAGGGTGGTACGGTTGGCTTAGTGAATAATGTTTCTCACCTGTGCGGTATTGGATCAGGGGTGGGGCAGAAGCTATGAATTACTTATACATCTGCCTCTCAACAACAGAGTAACCCCATCCATGTAGACTGAAACCCTGAGCAAGTAAATCAGTTCGCTTGTATACCTTTTTAGAACATGTTGCAGATTTATCCTTATCTCGGGAGGGAAACATCTCCCTCTTACACATTCTTGCTTCATTTGGTCACATGCCATAACTTAGTCTGTAATCCATCAGCCCACAATACCTGATGGTCCCTGCTGCTTCTCAGTGCCAATAATCATGGCTACCTTGTAATATATTTGTTAAATTGCTGTTCTTGTGACATTCTGCTTCTGTAAAACCCACATATGCTGTCAAACCATCTGCATTCAGGATCTAGCAGGTTGCTTGGCACTCCCGGTTTAACAACAGGGCAATAAAGTCAAGCCAATTGGTCTTGTTCCACCAGTTGGCGATAAGTTTGAAATTGAAGATCATCATCTCAGGATATTATTATCCATCAACATACTGCTGAAGCAGACATATCGGTGGAGCTGAAATGTTACCTTACAACTGTTGTAGGAGCGTCGCCTGACCGGTAACTAGCCTATAAAGGGTGTTGGTTATATTTATTACTTCTCCAATTCTCTGTCTCCAATTTGTAGGAAAGAAGTGTAGGTCAAACATTTCTTGGTTCTGCTCAGTTGGAAGTTCAGGTGCTTTGATGGAAGGCTGTTGTTGGGACTTGGTATGGTGCTTGCCTTGCCAGGACATCCTCTGCCTGACAGGCCCAGTCTCTGGTGGACAACCACACTGCAGAAATTGGGTTTATTGTTTTCCTGCTGATCAGGATCAGATTCTCAACTTCCAGACCTGGGGTCCATCCTATATTTTGTGGCCAGGACAGGTAAATTAGAGTGCTGGCCTATGTCTGTCTTGTTGTTTAGATTTTGGGCAGTGCTACTGAGGTAGCCTTGGTAAATCACACAAAAGGATCCACTTATCATGGAGTGGGCAGAGTTTGGGCACAAAACAATCTACTGGGAGGATTTCAAATGTGTTATTGTATTAACAGAATACTAGTATAAGTTTGGAGGATGGGGAGCCAAGGAAAGGATAATGTATGTATAACTCCATCAGGGTCAAAAAGGTCTTTCAGGTATTTACAATTTCACAACCAAGCAAGAAAAAAAATATGTTACCCTGGAGTTGGGGAATCCCAAAGTCGTACCCAAGCACAGTTTGTCAACAGACTTTCCAAATAAAAGAAAAAGCAGAGGGGGCAATTGTCAACTGTCACTTACAACAAAGGACCATTATCTTTTCAGGCTCTTGCTTTAGGCTTTTCCTGCCTCTAATCCAATGTCTGATAGACCAGCCTTTGTCTTCAGGTTGTGGGCTTTTGGGGTTCCTGAACCCTCTTATGTTAAACCAGAGCCCCAGCCCCCCAGCGTCAACATGTTCGGGATTTGGAAACATAGAAAAATCTTTGCCAAATGTTTGAGGCACTGTTAAATCTTCCTCAACACACTTTTGATCTCCCTGGGTCTGGGGCAGGGGTATTTGGCATTGGTCACTTGACCACCTTCCTGTTCCTGGGAAACTCCCCTCTCAGTTACCTTTGTCGTAAGCGTCCCGATCCCTGGTAAGCTAGCACTATCTCATGCCTCCTACGGCATCATCCAAATGCTGCCCTGATCTGCCAGAAACATCCTGGTCGCTCCCACTAGCAGGGGTTCATTTCCCCTCCAGCCTCCTCAGGTATAGCAGCTGTATCTCCCTGTCTAGCTCTATACTTATCCACTTCCAACTTCCCCACCTCTTTCAATTCTGATAACCTTTCTCCAGATGGGTCCCTCCCACCTCACCCTAAGAACCTTCCAACTTTGTCTCCCCATCTGGTTGGTGCTCTTCCACTCCTTGAACCAATCCTCTCTGCTCAAGAGGGTTAACTCTCTTCTCTTGCTCCAACTGGTGACCCTCCTCTTACAAACAATTCTATTTCTCCCCCTGATGGTGGCTTTCGTCCTTTTCCCTCCAGATCACAGCTCCTTCACCAAGTCATTCTCTCCTCCTAAGCTCCTCAATGTTCTCTTTTCAACCTCCATCTTTCCTTCACATGTTATGCAATTTGCCTTCCATCTCCTCACGATTCTCCATCCAAGCCTGTCCTCCATTTGTCCTCTTAATAGTATCCTAGTTTTCCTACACTGGCTGCTTTGTATTGTGTAGTTTCTCCTCCCTTTAAGTGGTACATGGATAGCATCTATCTAGTGTGGTAGGCACTACTCTGGGATTGGGCCATATGCTTGTGGCCATGTAGGTTGGAAACAGGTTGGCCTAAGATTACATTAAGGCCTGTCACCAGCTTTGGTTCCAGCAGTGCCTGGGGCCTGTGTGTGATTCTGGAAATGCATCGGAGGGACAGGGCCTCCATATCCTTGTCCTTTACTGCCTTTTATCGTGTGTTCTGGCATGTTTTCCACGCAGGAGTTCATGTGGGACTCCTGGCGGTGCAGCTCTCTCCTTTGGCTTTGGTGAACAGCCCCATGAGACACCCTTATGGCACCCATGGGTGGGGGGTACAAACATGTGCCCTAGTGTATGTTTTTGGGCACCTGTGTGTGGCCCACAGAGCAGGGTACGGGCTGGTGGCAGCTCTGTGCTGAATTGACAGATGCCCTGAGCGTCCTCCATTTTGGGATGCCCAGGCCTTGTCATTGGAATCGGTAGATTCCTGATGGAAACAAGATGGCCCCCGTGGCCTCTTGCCTTCCATCACCTGTTACCTTGATCTTCCCGAAGTCCCGGGAAGCCCTGACTCTGTCCCTTCGCCCTGACTGGTTGTTGCTTGGAAGTTCCATATATGATAGTGTGGGGAAGTGCTGACCAGACTGGCTGGAGCCTTCCCAATGACCGTATGTTGTGGGTACGCCTGTGTGCGGGACCTGGATGAATGGAGTGTGTGACGAATATGGATTCTATGTTGTGGTTGTCTAGTATCTGGTGTTTGACACAATGACTGAGACAGCCCTGCCCGAAACTGGTATGAATGCAGTGTGGAGTGTTGAATGGCTGGGTACTTGTCCCAATACACATAACTTGTTGTGAGTGTCTGGAGAGAAGTGAATGGCCTGAATGCACTATGCACCTGATTGGCTGCCTTCCTGCATGAATGCCCTTCGCCGTGATTGGATGCTTGAGTATGACCCAGCGGAATGAATGGGAGATAAACCGTATATCTGGGGACCTCTCACTGCTAGGAATCGTGTTCAGAAGCTGAAGTCCACTACGACCAGTAACTGGAGTAACTGAAGCTTGACCTTGAAGCCCTGCTGGATGAGAAGAATTGCTGTTGCTCTCCTTCACAATCTGAAAGCTTCTGTGTCTCCAAGGACTGACCCATAGAGGACCTGGTAAGGCGCCCTCTTCCCAAGCTATGAGGGACCATCGTGCACCAGCTGATCTTTGCCAAAGCTCTCTGGTAGACAGACCTTCGACAGGCTGCAGACCCGAGATGGGGACTGCTGCGGAATCCCAAAGAGAAGCGCCCAGACTGTTGTCCGCCACTGTCGACGTCCGCCGTCGCCGACCGGAGCCACCATGCTCCCGTTTGCCTAAGAACTTTCGAATCCAAGGATGCTGTCATCCGCATCGTCGCCGCTGTATCCCGCTGGAGAAGGCCTGACCGTCGATGCGCCGAGGAGCATCCGCCGGTGGGTTTCCCGCCACCCCAAGACCACAGAGACGTCGACGACTCGATGCCCTTGTTGGGCCACAGTTCTTCAAACTCTTTGCGGTCCAGAACTATCGACACCGAGGTGCCCCGCACACCTCTTCCTTGCAGGACGTTTATGCTTCCCCGTCAACAAGCACTGCTAGGAACGAAGCTGCCACCTCACCGTCGTAGCTCACCCTGTTCTCCGTCGGACGTTCGACGACCCGTGACTCCTGCATTAAAGGGAGGACACTCAAGAAGGGCTGTCGATTTCCCGACGAGGAACGCTACAACGCCAGGTACTTTGGGGTTGCAGAACTATTGGGAAGTCTCTTGTGAACAATATATGGACTGGGCTTGTATCTTTATTCTACAGGTGGCCCAGGTGGGGGGATCTCCACACAGATCTGTGTTTAACGGTAGTGACCAGTATTTCTGCCAATTGTTCTTATCAACTGCTTTCCTATTCTCTCTACTGTTGGTTTCCTTTGCGACTTAATTTGTGTGCCACTTAACCGTACAGTTGATGCACTTTAAAGAGATCTAATAGCAATTGTGGTACCACGTAGAACTGTATATATTTGCCATTATAGATAACCGAGTACAAAGTGCGTTATCGTGATATTGTATATAACCTTGAATATTAATTATATAAAGACTCTGTTTTAACCGATACAGTCTGCGGACCTTCCTTTGTGGGTGCTTGGGGACTACACTGTACTTAAGAACCAGCCTGCATCACCTCCGTCCCTCCAGTCTTTACACTGTGAATACCTAATTCCCTCCCTTGAACTCTGTTTTGCTTACTTGCTTCCACCTGGGTCCCTCTGCTTTCTCAGCGTGTCATTCTAAATTTAGAAAATGTCCCATGAATCATATGAAGCTATCTCATGTAACCAACCCCTTTCTTCGCTTGGAACGTGCACATTTCTATCCCCTGCAAAGCTAATACAAGTGAGAGAACCATTTTTATCCCCTTTCTCTGGCATACAAGACAAGCCAGTTTCAGATTTTCCATGTCTAACTGGACTTCTAAGGTCTGCCCAATTGTTATTCACGGTCAGAAATGTTTGCTTCGGGAACTCAATAAAGAAGCCCCACTCAAACCAATCTGAGCAAACCAGAAGAAACAGGGTCACCCTCTGCGTGAGATCCCAAGAGCATGGGGCCACATGCACCTGTACAAGCTATACATGCCCAGCATCAACCATTAGAATCAGGGGCAGATGTTTCTGAATTAGCTTGTGAACCAACTTGCATAGTAATGGGGGTGTGGGAAAACGTATACAAATAACCCTGACCAGTTCATCCATAGTCTGCTGGCTAGTGGCCCCTGTTGTGTTTACCTGGATGGGATTCTTTTTGCATTTTGTGTTCTTTGCAAAAAGGGCCACTGATGGATGACTAAGCCCCCCACCCCCCCAGGATGTGAAAATCCATTTGAGAATGCTGGTGCAGAGTTCACGTTTGTGTTCTTTACCAGAACTCGGCTTACATTGTCTGCAAGGCAATTGTGCACAGTGGAGCAACTTTGCTGAAAATGTTGGGGGGACATGACATCTAAATGAAAGGGGCTCCTGCTAAATGAGTGGGACGAAATGGTGTGCCACAAAAGTTGGGGGGTAAAAACACCACTGTCCCTCCCTAAAATTACACCCATGATTGTGCACTCCTGGCAGATGCTGAGCTTGATGAACATGTTTCTGTTGACTAATCAGTGCCATATGTGCATTGCAAGAAGAGACAGTGCTTTCAAATGAGTTCTGCTTTGTTTAGGTTGAGAATTGCAGCAGTATTATCAGTGTTGATAAGCATGCACATTTAGAACAAGTGCTTACAATGTCAACAGGGCCATTTTGATTGCTAGAAGTGCCAGCACATTTATGTTGAGGAGCTGGCTGTTCTGTCCAATTGACCTGGGCTGTGAACTCTCGACAATATGCCCCCACCAGCAAGCTTGTGACATGTTGATTGTAATGGTAATTTGCACTGGTGGATTGCCAAAAGGTCTGTATGAGACATTGCCATCTGGCCAAGATGCAAGCCCTGGCCTTTTTGATTTTTAGTACCTAAAGCATGCAGGCGATTCCTTCTCTACTAACCAGATCCCCCTTTGTCTCAACTCCATGCCAAAAGCATAGTGCATTTATGCTCTGCTGCATCAGCAGCCTGTTGCGCAGCACCTGCTCTGCTAATGGCACAGAGCAGGTTCAAAGGTCACAAGATGCCCACTCGACCGCCATGTTGACAGCAAAGTCACTGCAGTACAAGGGCAACATTTAAGATATGCCCCATGTACCCCAACTATGACGATCGTGAGTACCCCATGCTGGTGGCAGGATAATGCCTAAGAATACCCTATGCCTGAGTTTAGGCATAGTGCATGGCGATACTAATGATAGTGGGCACCAGAAACCAATTGATATTGCACATGTGTCAGCTCCTGTAAACTGGCTCTGCTGTGAAAGGGAATGTTTATTTGGGATCAGGGAGGCCGATACTGCTACACAGCAGGACAGAGGACCCAGCCTCTCTTTGTGAGGGGCACTAGCCCCCTCTCCCAGAGACCGCCACACAGGAGGTAGCAGCCCAGGGCCCATGTATCAAAGGAGTACACCATTTCAGGAGAGTGCTGAATGCCTAAGCATCTTTTTTTGTCAGTAGGCAATAACAGCGCAGGAGTGCTCTGGACAGTGGAAGAAGCCTCCCACCTCCTTCTTTCTCAATATCTCTCTTTCCCTTTCCTGGCTTCCCCTGGAGCAACGCACTTTGGGTACAAGATCAAGAGGGCACAGTCCACTCTCACCAGGTGCAGGGATTGGTTCCCCTAAAAGCAGGCTAACATTAGAACAATCTCCTGAGGACTTATGTCCTTAAAATAGGAGTATAGCACCACTTCAATATAATGCCTTCAGTTCCTCAAGGATCCTTTAAGACCAAAGAGACGTTCTGCAGACTCTCACCTGGACTTTCTTTGGGACAGTGGCACTGCCCAAAGCACTCCGCAGGAGTTTAAAAAGGAGCCATCCAATTTCCAGGGGGCATGGCCAGCAGGCAGCAGATGCGGACCTAACTCTCCTAGGCTCCCTCAACCAGCCATTGAAATCCTGAATTATCCTGGCAGCGGGCTGAGTCCAGTGACTCCTTGTGGAGATCTGAACAAGGGAAAATCCCAGGAATACAAAAATATCCTTTCGTAGAAGTAAACCACCCAAGCTTCCCATATACTTTGACAAACCCAGGCAGGAGTGGAAGATGCCTGGCACCAAGATGGCAGCTGCTCACCACAGAGAGCTGTGAGGCGCAGCAGGACAACAGCAGAGTGACGACCTGAAGGCATCCTGGCATACATGGTGAGAAACAGAGTAACGGGTCTGCTTCGGTGAGCGTTACCTTACCTAGGAGAGACCTGGGCCAGGAGGCGATCGGTCTGGCAGCAGTGAACATCTGTGCGTGACAGACAGGAACAACAAGGAGGACCAGGCAGTGGGTGTGAACTAAGGCAACCAATACAGAAGCCCCAGCAGCATAACATAGTACCAGACGTCAGGCTATCCAACCCCAATGGCAGAACGTAGTGCATCAGAGGCAACCCGTTGAGCACTATCCCAACAAAAGAGACCTGAGCGCAAGGGTGCTGGAGGAACTGGCCTCACAAGTAAATGGATTTCAGGAGCTGGAACAGACCGGTGACAATGGGGAAGCACCAATGATGATACGTGGTGGCACATGGTACTGAGACAGATCACTACAGGAGCAGCAGCTTAAAGGAACATACACATTGGGAAAGAGTGCACATTCCGAGGCGTGAAACTGTTTGCAGACTGTATTCCCCAGTTCTACGGCAACCAACACAGCAGACCGGCCCAGGGAGCAGCAAGTGAGACAATGGGACCACAGCTCACTTCTTAGGCTGCATTATACTAAGAGGGGACACACCACTGGAACACTGTGAGGTTAGATCTCAATGGTGGAGACCCAACACAGTGTACGCTAAAGCTGCCCCAGTGGAGGAAAAATTAGTGGAGAAGTGGTGACCCAGGCTGCAAGGCACACCAACACTGCCTGGGCTCTTCAACCTCGGATACTTTATCGTGCAAACACAAGACAAGCGTAGAGATGTCGAGTGGTTATGATGGGGGCAAAGGCAGACAGCCCAAAATGGACCTATGTGCCCACAGGTCCCTGCAAATGTACGACCGCCAAAGCCCAAGTAGGATGTCCCTACCAATCTGAAAAGTAAAATTGCTGGCGTCTTGCAGACAGAACAGAGTTCCAGGCTGGCCGTTGAGGCTAAAATTGGCACTATCAGTGAATAGTTGAACCTCAGTAGGGCCGACATTCATAAAACCGCTGAGAATCAGAAAGAAATTGTTCTCTGCAACTGAAGGGGAGGTGCAAGCACTTAAGAAACCAGTTTCTACACTGCTACAGACAACCAAGTTCCTAGAGACACAAGCAGAGGACACATAGGCCCACTCAAGAAGAAACAAACAACGCATATTTGGTCTTCCTGAGGGTAACAAAGGGGATTCCATGGAGATGTTCATGGAGACCTGGCTATAAGATAAGCTAGGAGCGAAAGGCCTTTCAAAATCGTTCACAGTAAACGTGTCAATCGAGTGCCCGTGATGCACTCCTACAGATAGCTAGGCAGAAAGGCCCCATACAAGTCACCAATGCCTCAGCCATGATATGCCCAGATTCCACAAAGAGTATTCTACCATTGCATGGCAGACTATTTCAATGAAGATGATTACATCACATTTTTAGCCGCAATGTAAATGGGGGTTTGGGTTAGGGTATTAATTAAGGTGGGGGGTTTGTTGGGTGAAGGGGGTGCGATGGGTCTCCCCTGCATTGATTTGAAGTAAAATGTGTTAAACAAAATATTCAATGTAATGGGCAGAAATATTCTCAAAGAAATCACGTAGATCCACACAATAGTGCATTCAACAACAGAGGCATAACTTTAATGAAATAAAACGAGTCTTAAGGGAGAACGGAACGTGCTACATGTTGCTATATCCAGCCTCATTGAAGAACATTCAGGAAGACCAGCATTGGTTTTGTAACTACCCGGCGGAGGCATGGGAATGGTAGGAGGCAGAAGGAAGTTGGAGGACTAAACCGCCCATGCAGAAACGGGGTAGCAAACCACCTGACCGACAGGAACCTAAAAGCCACCCAAGCCCAGGAGGAAGAGAAGGGATTACTGATGATTCAGTGTCAGGAAGAATCACTGTGATGGCGAATGGAACTTTACAGATGAATGGAGATGCACTGGCACAAACACCTGAAGACACAACCAGGGGACGACCTGTGCAGTAGCACGTTTTGGGTGTTTCTCTGCGCAGAATGGGATTACCATAATAAACAGTCTTGGACCCAAATGACCCGACAGACTCAAAGAATATGGCAAAGTACTGCTTTATTATCAATTGAATAAAGTAGGGCAATCTGGCGAACAACGATTTGTAGCCCACACACTCACAAGGCAGATAGGTTACACAAAGGCTGTATACCTCAAGGTGCATCAGCTATGATGTCATCCTACGTGACAAATAAGAAAACCTATTGGATTTAGGTATTGGTAAGGGGAACATATCTATATATAGAGTCTATAAATATTAGTTACTGTATTGACTGCTCCTCTCTGGTAGGTACGCCTCAAACCTCCTTCTAACTACATATAATAAAGTTTATAACAGAATAATAGTAGCAGATTCGCTCATGCGTCATTGCATGCTCATCATTGCATAGGCTCATCGTTGATAGGTTGGCATCCTCTCCCAAACTTGTCACTTGGCTCACTAGCAGCATGTAAGCAAAATGAAACTCAAGTGCAGAGAACAATGTCAGACTACTACCCACTTGACCAATTAGTCCACCATCTCTCATCAGCCAAGCCTTCAGCGAAGGCCTCTTCTTTATAGTTGACCTTGCGGACTGTTATCTTCTCTGGGACATTTAAGGGAGTGTAGGTACACAACTATCTTCGTCTAGAGCTTAATGAACAGGCCTTATTTTCAAGTTCTGAATCACATGTGAGGAGACCATGATTTTGTCCATTTCAACCTTTTATTTAGTGCTATTTAATTCAATCAAGCTGAGTGTCATTACTCCTCTTGGCCTCTGTAGACTTGGGTGATCTACCTTGCATAGGCTTTTCTGCATCTTTTATTGTCAATACTTGACACTTGTAAATGTTTGCTTATGTACTTAATCTAAGAGAAATATGTCCTGCGTACATTTCTTATCCTTGTTACCTCCCCTTCTAACCCTTCCGAAGCTTCCTGCTGTGGCATCCTTGATCTCTGGCCAGCAGCTATTCTTTTTAGCCACCAGCTATTCTTTGTTCATGCATGAACTTGTATTTCCAGCCTCTGTCAGCTCTGCAGCTCTGGTCTCTCTACTTCGAGCACTTTGCTTGCTATCATTGAGAGCCGGCATCCATCTTTTCAACATGGCTGCTTCAACCGTGTTATATTTTCTACTGCAGCAAGCTCCTATATGGCTGATCTACCTTGCGTTTCTTCGTATATACATTCACAACTCATTTGCTTACTTATCTTTTTTGTATATATGGTTTCTTCTTACTTGCACGTATGTTTACTCTAGTTTCTTCAGTTACATCTTCATTCTTAAGGATTCCTATATGGTTTCAATGCTTCATTGTATCAGTATGAGGTCAAAATACCTTTTTTAAAAAAAGAAGAAAAAAAAGATTGATTTAGAAAGACCAGTATGTGACTACACAGAGCAGTCTTTCTAAATCGAACTGTCACGCCCCGGCTGCACACAAGTCCGTGCAGGGAATGACAGGCACGGGAGTGTCGAGCAAGTAAATGTGGGGCTGTGTGTGTGTCTGAGTGTGTGTAGAGTCAATGTGTGTTGTGCTGGGAAGGCGGTGGTGGGTGGGGAAAAAATGGGGTTTGTGGGGGTTTAAACCCCCTTGATTTAGAAAACAACTAGTGGGAGAGAATGGGGGTGGGGAATGGATCATCTTGCGAGGGCGGGATATGTCCTATTGCCTCATTTTAAAGCTGACACAAAAAAGGCCAAAAAAATCTGTCTTTTTTGTGTTCGGTCTTTAAAATGCAAAAAATATAGCATAGACGTATCTTCTCCTTATGACATTCCTTTGCACCTGTCAGATCTTCTTTACAGCTCCTTGATATTCAGTGGTACTTTGTTCCTGGGGGTGCAAGAGGACTTTCTTTCAGGTGCTGGTGGGTAGTGTTTTCGGTCTTTGTGTGCTCATCCGTCACAGCATTCACATTGATCATTATCTTCATCCCAATTGCTTTTGTTGCTGTCTTCTTGCATTGTCCAATAGTTATGCTCCAAGAAGTTTGAAGGCATTCGCTGGCCAAGTTGGAACCCATGAAAACAGGGACGAAAACCAATCTTCATCCTCGATCTCATCTACTTCATTCACCATTTGTGTTTGCAGGGATGACAGCATAGTTTTTCCTTCAGTCAGGATTCCATTTTTTCCATCATGGGGAGATGTAAATGTACAGCAAGAAGGGCCAATCGTGGCGCACACGCCTACTTCCATTGCTTTAATTAAGTCTGGGACATATCTATTCTCAAGAGTAATGAGCTGATTGCCCTCATTTCTTCTTTGATCGCATTGAATCCTTTTATTGTCGTGTTGATCATTTGTAGTAGCTCCCACCTAGTGATCTGTAACTTCTTGGCATTTACTGCAGTCCAAATTCCTAGCATGAATATAACTGTGAATATCACTGTTGTTCTGTTGAACAATTTTGTTTGTCTGGAATGTCATAATATACATCTATTGATTTTGCTGAGAAATAGTTCTCCCTCTTTCGTCAAATGAGGCTAAGCAATCTCTTCATCCTCAAGTGTGCATCCATTTTCAGGAAACTGTCAATATGGAGATCACTTTGGGAAATCACCAATGCAAGAACATGTATGATCACCAAGGAACACATTCCTCCCCAATTTCTAGACAGCTGCATATAAGCCTTGGATCCACAGGCCCAATAGCGATCCATTAGTACGGCAGTACCTCCATTAATTCCTGGTACTTTGACCGCCAGCTTGCATCCTTTAACTTCTCCAACTACAACCAGACCTTTGTTCCTGAAGCATATTGTTGCATTCTTTAATGATATTATGGACACTGGTCCTGCTTCATTTTCAACCCTTGTTAGTAATTTGGAATACTTGGCCCATGGCGTAAGGCATCCATCATTTATAATTTGCACTATGTCTACTGGTTCTTTCATCAACAAATGTCACTGCATGCTAACATTCCTTCTTCCCATTGTAAGGAAGGCATGGTATCAAACAGTGAAAACAGACACAAGTGATCACAGTTTGAGGGTGTTTATTGAACTTCAATGGGTTGGTTGAATGCCTATCTAAACCTAAATCTAAGGATGGGAGCAAGCTATGACCATGAAATAATAATAAAGGAGTCCTAGTGAAGTCTTTGTTAAAATAAAAGGGCCTATACTAATACACCTGTTGCTAATCCTAACTTCTAAATACAAATGGTGTGTGACAACAATGGGGGTCATTCCGAGTATGGAGGTAGCCATGCCGCTAATAGTGGGTACCGGGTCCGGGTTCCTTGAATGAGGAATTACCGGGCCATTCCGACCTTGGAGGGCCCGGTAATTCCTCATTCAAGGAACCCATCCCCATTCCTGTTCGAGCCCCCATAGGGCTCAATGGGAATGGGGAGGGTGCTAACAACGGGCCCGTTAATAACGGGCCCGTTGTTAGCACCCTGGTCTGATCGTGGGACCCGAGAAGGACGCCTGGTTTTACCAGGCAGCCTAAGCAAGTCCCGCGAGCAGAACTCGTAATGAGGTGGTAAGGGCTGACAGCTCCGGCACCATTACCGGTGCCATTAACCCCTTACCGCCTCACTCGTAATGACCCCCAATGTATGGAAATGGAAAAGTGTTCAAGAAATGATATGTCAAGATATTTGAGCAGTTGGCTTCCCTTCCCCATGTTTTCAGCATGGGAAAAGGCAGCACGCTCAAGCTTTGCACACACTCTTGCTTCCCTGACACAAGGATATAGTGCAAGGCATAGGTATCAGGGCCTTCTGTGCCAAATTGTCTTTCCAAATAAAAGGTCTCTTATTGTAGAGGGCCTGATCTAACAAAACAAGCACCAAAGTTCCTTTCTTGTCAGGATTTTCACATTCACAATTGGTCTCCCTCGTTTGGGCTCGGACCGCATAAACACAATGTTCAAAATTGGTCTCCCTTGTTGGGGCTCGGACTCCTTAGTTCACATTCACAATTGGTCTCCCTCATTCAGGCTCAGGCACCTTAATTCACATTCACAATTGGTCTGCCTGGTTTGGGCTCAGACCCCTTAAACACAATGTTCACAATGGGTCTCCCTCGTTCGGGCTCTGACCTCTTTGTTTCAAGAATCGAAGACTTTCGATTGTTCGAAGGGTTTTGCTTGAACCGTCACAGGTCCACTTCGACTCACTTCATTCCTCATTCTCATTCTCTTACTTTCTTTTATGCCACTTCTTGGCTGCATACCTCACAGAGACCTTCGATTGAGCACACCCGCGGTGCCAGACCACTTTGTCACTAGCATTGTACCTTTCTTCCTTCGAGTTCAAACATCTATCAGCAATTAAGCTTACCTCGCATCTTTCATCACACGCATTACCAATATTCGTACTTGCGCTCTTTATACAATGTTGCCACTTGCCACCTTGACTTCAACACAGACCGGTCTTGCATCGGTCTCTCCAACTCACCGGCTGTGTTGATGTCTTTGCTGCTGCTTTGTTCTTGGAGCCAAGGATGGTACACCAGCGGCTGCTGCTCCTCCCCAACTCAATCAGCCATGCAGGAGGGCCCGGGGTATCTCCGATACACTATGCAGGATTCGTCAGTCTGGTTTCCCAGCTTAACACTCTTTAATCTGAGGGATTTAGAAAAGTCACAGTTTCTTGCCGGAAAGGTCAAGGGTATCTCCCTCTTTGCACACCCTTCCAGGTTTGCTGTCTTTTTCCCCTCGTTCAGTTGCTATCTGCAAAATGCTATTCCTTCATCTGCTTTGCCTCGCTCAGGGTGTGCTCTCTTGCTCCACCTTTTATCAGTGTGGAGAAGTTTAATGGAAGTCAGGTGGGAGTTGTTGCCAGTAATTGCCTGATCTTGCCAGAACATAGTAGTTGGACAAGTCGAGTACAATGCTCAGGTGTGAGTCTGTTTTCTCCCAGAGCAGGCTGTCCATGTGAAAGTGTTTGTGAAGGGAAAGGTGGGTGGCAGGGATAAAGAGCCCAAGTACCCTACTGGTTAGGATGGGGTAACGGTGTTACAGCAAAGGGGATATCGCGTCTCGCCATCAGGTGTTCCACTCCCTGAAGACCCCTCACCCAGATGATCCTTGCGTATTGGTCCACACCCAGGAACTGGATCCAAAAGCGGTGGCCATGTCCTGGCCACCTGGATGACAGATCCCCAGGGACTAGCGGGTGAAACACCTTCTGGTTTCTCACACCATCCTATACTGGTGGCAACCAATAGCTGAGGTCTCTCCCAGCATCCTCGAGTCTCTTGGATATCTGCACATCCCAACCTCTTCTGTTCGACAGCCTTATTTGATCTCCATTCCAGGATGAATATATGAGCACTCTGCTCAACCAACATATGTCTTTTTGCATCTTCTGTGTTTTTACATAAGCATCTTTATATGGAAATGATTTCTTCGATCGCCATCGTAGAGTCACCCATCTTCCTTTGAATTGTCCTCTTGTTGTGCATGCTGCTAGATGGCTGAGGCACTTCGCATCATGTGCAGGTATTCCTCTTGCAATTAATGTTCTGACTGCGTTCATGGCATAAGGGATGAGAGAGCATACATAGCGGCTTTCATCTGACGTTCTCTTCCCCATCTATCTCATGTGTTGATACCACATGTTATTTTTTAAATGGGCCGAATTGTCAAGATTTGAATTTATACCTTCTTTGTCTTCCCCAACAGCCCTTTTAGATTGGGCAATTTGTTCAGAAAAATATCACTCATTTCTAATTCTGAGGTATTTCACTTGAATTATAAAACAATATCTCACGAAATGTAAAGAGCATAAGAAAATGCAAACAGATAAGGCAAAATATTGCTGTAAGAAATATTGCCATAGTATTCAAATGCAACGTGCTCTCTCTAGGAGTAGCTGGTCTTCTTGCTTTTGTTCATTTTATATAATAGAAAATTCCCATTTTGAATTTACTGTGTTCACCGTTATTTTTTTTCAAATGTGTACCTTTTATAACAGGAACTTGATTATTATAGCAGTAGGAGCTCTGGGAATAATAGGACTGTTTTTCAGACTTCCAAAAAACACAACAACATATAAATGCTGTCGCACTATAGCTGAATAGGTTTGTAATATGTGCACAAAAACAGCATGCACAAATGCGTGCAATGTATCAGGTAACATAGAATGTGTTATGCAATTTTCATGTTGTGTTTTTCAATGTCCAATTTACTTTCAATTCAACTGAGAAATTTCTGCAACAGCCCAAGTCCATTCATCCCTATTAGACTTAGGAAAGGTCCATTTTGTTCCAGATAGTTTTTTAATCCATTGATCCTTTATCCTTGCCCTTGGTAGCTGATCTGGTCAGTTTGCGCAGAACTTGCTTCACTGTCAGCGGATGTCGGAGGGGTCTGGGTCTCTCCTTTGTAGAGCTGCAATGTCGTTCAAATCCAGCCAGGCTCTCCTTGTTGTAACTTTACAGCGGCGGAGGCAACCTCCTCTACCAGGTACGGTACTTCAAAATTAGGCTTGTTGCATGTTCTAACAAATTCTTAATAAGTGCTTGGTCTTGTGGGTACAAACTAGGCTTCCTGAGAGAGTCAAATAAATCAGTCAGTTGGTTGTCTGCCGCAATCTTCTTTGACCCTTCCCTCCAGTTGTTGATCTGTTGAGAAATAAAAGAAACACTAGCGGTCATATTTGTTAAATAATCATGCATCTCATCACCTAATGTTTTTGCTACACTGTGAGCATCCGTTTTTACTCAAGTGGGAGGAGCAAGAGTTACTCTCATGTGGTGTCCAGTCACCAACTCATGAGGAGTTCATTGATGATATGAGTCTGGCTGCTTTCTTAGGGCAAATAAAGCAAGGGGTAGGCAATGTAGCCATCGATTCTTCACAGTCATCTTTATCTTTGCAATCCTTTCTTTTAGGATCCCATTTAACCTCTCACAGACATCATTCACCTGTGTGTGATAGGCTGAGGAAAACATATGCTTTATTTCTAATAAAAGAAGTATCTGTTCAAACAACTTGTTTACAAAATGTGGGCCATTATCAGGCTGCAGGACTTAACACAGACCCCATCTAGGAAACACCTCATGCACAATAAACTTAGCAGCGCATGTGACATCAGGGTGCGTGCATGGACCTGCTTTGATCTGTCTGGAAAAGGGACATACTACTACCAGCATGTACCTATATCTGTTGCATACTTGTAGCATATACACATAATCTATATGTAAATTCTGAAATGGACCACTGGGCCTAGGGATTGCTCCACTCACTGTTTGCAAAGTGTACCCTGCTGTACATTTTTGGCACACAATGCAATTTACAATGAACTGTGCCACATGTTCTAAAATATTTGGTATGAGCCAGTCTTCTGCAATTGTTGCAGCAAGACTCTCTCTGGTGGTGTGTGCAGGGTAGAGAAGCTGCTCCAGCACCCCTACAATAAAGCTAGAGCCATAACTAGCTTTCCAGTGCTATCCTGTCTCCATACACCCAGGGATACCGAACCACTTCCCCACCCTGGATTTTATATAGGTCCTGCTCTTCCTGTGGGGCTCGTCCTTGCAGCTCAATAAACTTTACAATACATAACATATTAAATCCTTCCTGCATCAGCATGCATCGCTCTGATCCTTGCTTAACATCTTCTAATTTGAAATCAGAAATATTTGGAAAGTATGGTGCTCTTTTTGCCTCTACATCTGTGGCTTCATTTCCGCAATAAATTAGGTGTGTCCCTTTAGTAAGGGCAGCGCACTTTCTCACGGCGATAGCCAATGGGAGCTTTAGTACTTTAATAAACGTGCCCAATAGAGACGCCTGTTGCACTGGAGTACCTTTCGTGAAGGAAACCCACCCTTTTCCAATGTGACAACTCTGTGTGTACAGTTATCGTCATGTAGGCAGAGTCAGAATGCACCGTTACTTCCTCATCTTCAAATCTCTGAAGCGCGGCTATGAGCAACATTAATCCTGCAGCCTGCACTAAACAATCTGAAGGTAATCCTGCACTTGTCACTACTTCAAATTCACCATTCTTTTTTAATTTTACTACTCCAGTCCTAGAATGCCTTTCACCAGTCGTTTGGTCAATATTTGAAGGACCATCAATAAAGAGAACTTCCCCCCTCGCAGAGCATTTTCTCTAGCATGGAGAATGTCATAATACAATTCAGTATATGTTGTGCCGCCGTGTACATAGTCATCCTTTCCTACTTCTTCTGATATGCATGTTGGTGGATTCACTATTGTAACAATTTTGACTGCTGTATTTGAAATAATCAATTTGTATCCAGATGCTCTTTGTGTAGTCAATGTACTTCTGAGCTTCTCTAAAATGGCAAATAGGGAGTGCTCGACAAATAATGTTATTGAGCATCCCATTGTGATACTGGTAGCATTTTCAACTGTGAAAGCGACAGCTGCTAAAGCTTATTCACAAGGATAATAACCTTTCATTACTGTGTCTAGAATCCCAAAATAAAAGGCTAGTGGTTTGTGTCCATGTCCTAATGTCTTCTGTGTAAGTTATGCTGTCATCACTTGTCCATTTGAATGTGAGAATAAACAAAACTCTTCACTATAGTTTGGTATTCCTAACACTGGGGCTGTGTAAATCGCCTTTTTTAATTCTTTGAATCCTTCAGTTGTGTCATCTCCCGTACTATTTTACTTTTGTCTATCTGTGTTTCCTTGAGTCCTTTAGGAGTGGTTGAATAGATGTACTGTAGTCAAAAACTCAGGTCCTACAATAGTTACATAGGCCTAGAAACTGCTGTATTTCCCTTAATGTCTCAGGTTTTGAAGTTCTCATGATTGCTTCTTCTTTTTCGGGTATGACTTTTTCTCCCCTCTTGAGAGATGAGCTCAAGTCGATCTGAAGGACTCTATTAAAGATTGATGGGGACTCACAGTACCACTGAGTCAGTCTTGTGTGTTTTAGTCACTGGTTTCCATACGAAAAGGAAGTCAAATCCTTTGAGTCTTCATCAACAGGAACTGAAAAGAACACATTCTTGAAATCTATGGCGGTAAAATATTTTACTTTAGATGGGATGTTACATAATATTGTAGCAGGGTTCGGGACCAAAGGAAATCCTGCTTCAACAATATTGTTTAGGGGCAGAAATACATAATAAATCTCCACACCCCCCAGTTGATTTCTTCACTGGGTACAAAGCCGTTTACATGGGGATTCTGGTGGCACTAATATTCCCTGCTTTATCAAAGCGGAAATGGTCTCGAACATGCCTTCATCTGCTTCTCTAGACAAAGGATACTGTTTTGTATGTGGCTGAATTGCTCCTGGTTTAGGCTTGATCCTCACTGCACCTGCTCTACTTAATAGACCCACAACATATGGACTATTAGTCCACAAGATGATTGGCACCTTCTCAAAGTCTTCTTGAAAAAATGACAGTTTCTTTTTTCTCAATGCCATTCTCTGTGGTATTTCTCTATTCTTATCCAATAAGTAAGACTAATGAAAAACACAAATTCATTATCTGAATATTCATCTCTAAACAAGTTTTTGTCCGTCAAAGCTGTCAGTCTGTATCCTTCCGTAAGGGCTATCACCGTTCTCCATGCGCTTCCCTCATCATCTGCCCCATGAAAAACTATCCTCTCTTGATTTATCTCTGCTGCTTCCAGCTCTATGGGAATGACCTGTCCCTCCTCATCATCTACGTCATCTACAGGTATTTCTGGTCTAAACAAGAACTTATCAGGGATTCGCAATATTTTCGCTGTCCGCCCAGGAAGCCACGTCAAGAAAATATTCACTCCACACAAAAATATTTCTGGTTCTAAAGGAACCCCTCGTTATGCTTTCTGGCCAGTAAAAGCTAATATACATTCTCTCACATTCATGTAATGTATCCCTGGAGTCTAACACACTATCCCTTTTTCAGAAAAGGATATCGTCATGTTAAGTTGTGTCATGAAGTCACATCCTACTATGTTAACTGGTATCTCCCAAGAGTATTATTGTGGCATTGACACATCATGTTCACCTGTGGAAAGTGGTAATTCGTAAGTAAAAGGAACCAAACTTGTAGCTCCAGAGAATCCCTGTGCATTCATGGCAATCGCAGACATTGGTTATTTTTCCTCTCAAACACAAAAGTTGCTCCCTTGTCTACAAGAAACGAAAATGTCTTGCCTCCTATCGTCATCCTGACCCTTGGTTCCTCTTGTGTGTATGGTCTCACAGATAGTACTGAAAACATCAAGTCGCTCTGTGGGCCTTCCTATTGTGGATATAAATTCATCCCTGTACCTGTAAAAGGATTCCCTCCCACTACTGTCACACTCCCTATCCTGGGTGTGGAAGCCTGAGGAGCTCCTGTGTTTGCTTTCCATTGTAACACTGTTGCTTGCTGCACCAGTGCATGCTGTGGTTGCTGTGCTTGTGTTTGTTGTATCTGCATGTGTGCTTGCTGTGGTTGCCCTTGTGGCAACTGCATTTGCTGGGGGCCATGTTGTGCTCTCTGTATGTGTGGTGGGCTTGTCTGACACTGTGTGTGATTTTGGGCATAATATTCCTGTGATTCTGTATTGTACTGCGGGGAATAACCAAGCCCCCTCTTGGAACTTGCCAGTTCTGTTGCATGCCACCTCCTCTACTTCTGCATGTTCAGACTATGGGGGTCATTCCAAGTTTGGAGGTAAGTAACTGTCCTTACCGGCATGGAGCAAATACTGTGTCCGTGTAGGTAACAGCCCGTAAATAGAGTGCTATTACGACTTTGCGGGCACAAGCTTTGCGCCATGCCGGTAAGGGCATTACTGCCATGCCGTAAAAGCCCCAAAAAAGGCCCTTAGCAGCATCATCCAAAGCGCAGATTGCACTACCGGCATGAATCAAGGCGGCATTAGCGACCGCTAATAACAGTCACCGTAAATAAGCGGAACCGGAAGTAGTGTCATTGCTCAAGAACGGGAAAGAGCATGACGGCCATCTTTAAAAACACAATCCATTGCCATGCACAGCAGCCAGGACCTGGAGTACATTGTTGTGTGCCAAATACTAATTAGTACAACAGTACAATGCCCAAGGCTGTTAAAAAGGGCGCCTCATGCCAGCGTAAGGATTGCTTCAGCGAAGATGAGCTCATCATGCTCGAGGAGACCCTGGCAGAGAATGCCGACATCGTTTTTGCCCATAGTCTCAAAAGGGAGGCTATCATCAGAAAAAAAGAGATCTGGGCACTAGTGGCGGAAAAAGTAAGCACAGTTGGCAACACCCCCCGCACAACCAAAGGCTGCCGGAAGAGGTGGGATGACTTGCGCCTGTGAGTCCGCAACATCCTCTCTGCGAACCGGAGCCAGGCCATGGCAATTGGTGGAGGAACAAGCTCCCCCATAAAGCTGGTGGGAGAACATGTGTGCTAGCCTGATAGGCATGAAGGCAATTTAAGGTGTAGGAGAAATGAAGTGTGGCGCCACATCATCTGCAGAAGGAGGTGAGTGTCCTAAGAAAACACTGTGATGCAGAGTCTGATGATAGTCCACCAATATGTCTTTCTAAAGAGGCAAGCCATGGACCAATACACACACATTCCCAGCATAATTGTCATACGCAGCACAGACACATGCAGATGCCTGCAGCAAGGTAATGCCATACATTCCACATAACACACTAAGACGTCAATGGCATAGGTCACACTGCATGCAGCCCCACAACAAATATGCATGTCACATAGCATACGTCTGCCCCAACTTGAGTGACCCCGACAGATCCCTGCATCACCCACCCATGTATCAACCAACGTGATCATCCATACTCAAATGCCTATTACCCTCTATTGTGCCGATGAGCAATTACACAAATGTATGCATGATGCCAATCAAACCATCACTCATGCCGTCCCTCTCTTGGACCCCCACAGGCTCAGACCACACCCCGCAAGAGGGCCTGGGATGAGGCCAACAGGCCTTCGACCTCAAAGGCCCAACACAAGCCCACCATGCACCACCAAGGAAACCACCTCCAGATGCCACGGCACTGGTGCCACCAAGGGCCGTCGAGACGGAAGCTGCAACCCCTGTCACACTGCCACAGGACACAGCTGAAGCTCCAAACGCAGCAGAGGCGGCAGCCACAGCACCCCTGGCTGAGGAGGAGGCGCAGGAAGAGGTGTGGGTGCCCGTGGTGGACGACTCCTCTGAACTTCCCCGCACACCAAGTGCAGCACCACCCCCCCGATTCACATCTTTAGAGTCTGACCACGCCACCACCCCGGTGCAGTCTGGGGGGAGTATAACCAAGGCCCCATGAATCCCATGGTGGAGCCCATAGAAGTCGAACATGACACCCAAACACCCTCCACCTCCACAGGTGTACCGGTGGGGCTGCAGCGGCATGAGGAGCTGACTGCCCTTGTGCGTCAATTTGTGAATGACAATGCCCAAGCACGGCAGGAGTGGCGTGAAAACACTGCCTCTCTGGGCACGATAATTGCCGATAACACTGCCTCCCTGGGCAAGATCTTTGCAGAATATACAAGTAGACTGTCCGAGGAGGTATCCGCCCTGCAGCAGGTCCTCAGCCGCATCGCTGATGCTATGGAGGCTGAACGTCCAGCACCCCAGATGGAGCAGGCGGCCACACCATCGTCCTCCAGCTCAACACAGACCAGCCCACTGTGCTGGTCGGCGCGCACCCTGCGCCGCCGGACATGCCGCCACCAGGTGCAGGGAGTGGCAGGAAGTAGACTGGCCAGCCTGATGAAGGCAATGGACACTTGTTTGGACATGTGTTGGGGAGTGTTGGGGGAGTGGTAGGTGGGTGAGGGTGTGTTGGGGAGTTTTGGTGGGAGGGGGAGAGGGGTGAGGGTGTGTTGGGGAGTTTTGGGGGGAGGGGTAGGAGGGTTGGTGCACTTTCTTCTTCATTGTAAATTTCAATACAACCGTTGTGTGAAAAAAAAACCATCTTGAGTGGACATTCATCATTGCGCATGTGTCATTTATTCATATACAGTGCATAGTGTACATGTACTCCCACACCCAGTGCACTCTGTCAAACTGTCATGTCACCCTCTGAAGCCATGTGTGTCAGAAATATTGTGCTATCACTGACTGATGCGCAGCACGTCCCTCCTGTGCATCGGCACCGCGATGATGTGCAGCCACATCTTTTTCATCCCCTTCATCATCACCAGGTGGTAGCAGTTCACTGTCGGGGCAGGGGCATGTTCCGTCGGATACACATATTGTGCAGCATAACACATGCCATGATAATCTTGGCCACCTTCTCATGCCTGTAGAGTGCCCCACCCGACCGGCTAAGGCAGCGAAATCGTGCCTTCAACAGGCCAAAGGTCTGCTCAATGACCACACGGGTACGGGTGTGGGAACGATTGTAGTCCTCCTCGTGCCTGTTCTGTGGGTTTCGGACAGGGGTGAGAAGCCACAGCTTCAAGGGATAGCCACTGTCACCTGCATGGGAGGCAACAAAAGGTACATGTCAGTCAAATCATGACAGACAGCTGTACTAGTCACACATGCCTGCAGATTATCGTTGGTCACATGCACATGTCCCTGGTTATATGCATGCCATTTTCAGGCCCTCACTGTGTCCTGTGCCATGGACTAATGGTGTGGGTTGCATCTTCAAGATGTTACACGGTGTGCACTGCTGTCTTGTTGCACATGCATTGTGTACGCATACAGCTGTGTTTGTGTCTAATTTGTGATGTGTTGTCTTCTGTAGGAATTGCTGACTGGGAGCGTTGGCAGTAGGCTCTGCAATGTTAGGCATTCAGCGCTGATTTTTGCCATAGTGACATGCTGCATTCCTGTGGTTGTGGCGGCCCTGTGACAGACAGTAGATTCCCTTGGTGGTTTGGTTCAATGCACTCCCATGGATGCTTGTCCTGTGTGGTGATTTGCTGGAGACAGCAGCATAGTGCATATTCACTGCATGTTGCTGGATGGTTGTTACGGAAGGTGAGGTCCGCTGATGAGTGGTGCATGTTTAGTGGGATGTGGGGGGGGTTACTGTTTGTCATGTTGTGATAGGTGTCGACCTTACTTCTGTCCTATGGGATCTGGATGTCATGTTCTGTTTGGGATGCTTTGGGGCACAGTGTTTAGTGATGTGCATATCATGCTGTCACATCAACATTGACACCATGGTGGTGTTCGCATCTCTCCCCCCAAATCAGTGCCATATGCCTGTCATGCAACTTACCAAGCAGCCAGGCACATCGTCCGGCATGTCGTTCCATGTAGCGTGGTAGCATCGAGTTTCGCAGGACCATAGAATCATGAGTTGATCCGGGATATCGGGCACAACAATGTGTTACGATCTTGCTGGCGTCACATACCATCTGCACATTGATGGAGTGGTATTGCTTGCGGTTGCGGTAAACCACCTCCATGGCATGCAGGACCACCAACTCCATGTGGGTGCAGTCGAGGGCACCTATACAATTTGGCATGCCTGCCAGTGCATGGAAGACAACTTTGGTATGAAGAATCTCCTGGGGAGTCCGTGGTAGGGATATGTAGTCCCTTGTGTGCTTGAGGAGGGCATCCAGCACTTGGTTCAGAATGCGAGAAAATAAGGGTTGTGATATGCCATACATGTGCCCCACTGTGTGCTGGTAGGTGCCTGTGGCAAGGAAGTGGAGCACCAACGCTACCTTCAGTAGAGGGGGGATGGCGGTGTGTATTTCAATGAGGCTGACAATGTCGTCGTGTATCATGTCCACGATGGTGGTGATGGTGTCCCGGTCCAGACGGTACAGGGTGTGGATCTGCTCCGGGGTTAGGTTGAAAGGACTGGCTCTGATGCGAGGGATTGGGGGCTGCCTTTGTGGTACCGCTGGCTGCACTGATGGGGCATGCTGGGCCTGTCTCACCCTCCTTCTCCTCCTGCATCTCCTCTGTGGTGCCTGCTGTTGCTGTTGTTGTTGTTGCTGGTGTTGCAATGCAAGCATGTCCTCCAGCTCCAGTATTGCTACTACTATTGGAATCATGTTGGTGTGGGAAGGGGTGTGGTGTGTGGGTGTGCTCCTTTTGTACTGGCACAGACTCCATTGCCTCCACTAGTGCTGATTGTGTGCATCTGTGGCAGTTGGGAACACTGCACATTGCATTTTACGGTTGGTTCGAGATGCCAGTATTACCGGCTTGCCGGTATCCCCTATGGCCATGGCTTCGCTTTCATCCCTACCTGTTTCTTCATCGACATAAAATATGATAAAATAATGCCATTGTTTTATCACACTGTTCTCCAGGCTTGAGACACCATCACTCTTGAATGTCTTGAATAAAGGCAACAGGATCTTCATCTTCTCCCATTTTCTTAGTCACAATCGCAACCATGTCTGATGTGTAAGGATACTGTACTCCCTCCATATATCTGCCCTGCAATTATTAAATGGTGCTCCATCATGATGTATAGTGTTCTGTGCAGTTAGACTTGCATACCCTGCTCATCTCCAAATTTTGTCAGGTCTCTTCCCTACGATGGATGCCAGTAGGCCTTTTATGTCACCCACTGCCAACATCATCCCGCTGTCATACTCTCTAACTCATTAATCCATTTTCCTGCACCTGCAGTCAAACTAGGTGATTCACATTTTAGATTTTCCTTGTCCATTTGTGGCCATGGAATATATTGTGGCCATCCTCCCCCTTTCTCAAATAATGGGAATTGAGTAAATCCTAGTCCAAAGTCATATCTCCCTACCCTTTGCATCTTCCAGGTGGGGCTAATTTCGCCTGTTTGTCTTCTTCCTGGCAGCGACCTTAGTCTTGTTACAAAAGGCAGGGACATAAATCGTGCTGGTGGTCATTAAGAATATGGTGTTGGGTCTGGTATTTTCTCATTATGGTCTTATAAATCTGACCATTTCACCCCTCTGTGTTCGGATCCATCGAAAAGCTGCATGATCCTTCTCTTCGTGCTTCCTCATTCTCCTCCCTTTCTTGATCTGACATCATTATACCTCAACTGGTATGACTATCATCTTGTTCCTCATCATCAAGATGTAGTGTACTTAAGGACAGTGTTCTATGCTCATTCATCAACATATTATCTGCTCTATTTCCTGTTTCCTTCGGGGGAGATCCTGTGATGATCCCCATAGCCCTGTAGCCACTCTTCTCTCTCATTTGTCTATATAGATCCCCAATCCTTTTCCCTATGCCTTCTGCCTCATGCTCATCAGCCCATGTCTGTATTCTCGGTATGCCTTGCAGCTCTCTCGGCTGTTGTGATCCTCTCTCTTCTTCCTATTGCTCTCGTGCTACAATGGGTATTATACTTCTATTAACAATATGATCTATTTTGTCATCTCTGTCACCTACCCTTTCTCATTTCTTCTGCCCTTTTCATCTCCCTGTTCTCTTCTTCCTCTTGCCTTTGTTGCAAACTACATTCTTTCAATGTTTGGGCTTCTATTTCTTCACATTTCCTCTCTTCTATTCTCTCTTTCTCTTTTTTCTGTTCTTCATACCTTCTCTGTTCTTCCTTTAGTTTTCATTTTCTTTCTTATATGCCCTTCCTCGTTACTATTCCTTCTTTTCTTTTCTCTTCTCTTTCTTTAACATCATCAATGCCCTTCCCGTCTAATTTCAATAGTATCTGTCCTCCGATCCACTCATTTTGTACTATTGTCATTCCACTTGCTTTGTCTTTCTCTCTTTTTTGTCTTCTGGCTTCCTGTTCTATTTCTATCTGTCTACACTTTCTCTCATTACACACTTTATGTTCATCACGTGTAGACATATATTTATGTTCATTAATATTACTTTCTTCCATACTGTCTTTGCTATTATAAGCGTGAGGTGTTGTAATCTAAATTAACATATCCCTCCACTGCTTTTAATTGCTTTAGAGGATAAATCCCATGTTTGTCTTGTATCATGCTGTCATTCATAGGAGGATAACGTGTAGCTGTGGGCATTACGTCCTCCTCTTTATGCTGATTAAGCTTCCACTCCTTCTCTGGTGGGTCTTCTATCTCACTCTGGTGCATCTTCCAGAGTTCTAAAACAGATACCTTTTTTTCTGTAGCTTCTTCCCTGTGTATGTAGCATGCAATTATGTCATCATGTGTCACAGGACTGCCTTTGATAATTAACCTTCTTGAGGCCACGGCATAAGTGTTTTATTAATCATGCCATTCTCCATTTTAGGTTTGTATCTTGGAAAATGTTCTGCATGGATGTAAAAGGGGAGTGTCTCCCACAATGACAAGTCGCTTTTAACTGTCAATAGTTACAAGGGTTTTTTTTGTTTATTTAATTGATTAATCACACTTCAAGAATTACTTTGGCCAGCACCATCAATCGCTGCCCATCTCCAACAAACCAATTTCTTCAAAACAATTTCTAAGCCTATACTACAATATATATTTGTATCCCTTTGTTTATAGTTTTTGTCAATTCTCAGTAGCCTATTATTTTTATAATTTTAAGAATCTCTTTTCTCTTATTTTTGCCAAATGTTATCCCTCCTAGGTTCGATTGGTGCCAATCGCTTGTTTTTCTGGGACCTAATAATTTGTCGACTTTTATTGCTATCGTTCTTATCATTTTTAAACTTTCAACTTATTTCATCACCCTTAATACAAAACACATCAATATATTTTTTACACTGATATTTTTCAAATTCCCCCAAAACACATGTGCACACTTTTTCTATGATCGTCTTGTCCTATCTTTCGGATAGACATATCTCATCTCTATTTTACTCCACTTAGGAGTGTGTTGCGCACCCTTCCTTAGCTGTAGCCACAGGAATCCCTTAAATAATACTCTCCTGTTATGTTCCCTCACTATATACATGCAATTTGGCCCCTCAACATTTATTTGCCACTTTGGATGTTTCTACTTACATCCGTTATTCAGCACGAGACCTTCGGTATGAATGGTTCCCCAGTCTACCGGTTCACCTACAGTCCAATTATCTGCACCGCTATCAAATATGCAGTAGTTCTTTTTATGGCAAAGTACTACTTCATTGAATTGATAATAAAGTAGTGCTTTGCCATATTCTTTGAGTCTGTCCTGTCATTTAGGTCCAAGACTGTTTACTATGGTAATCCCATTCTGCGCATGGATACGCCCAAAACGTGCTACTGCATAGACCTATAGACCTATGATATTGAGAATGGGTAGGAAGAGAGGAGCTGGAAAAATGTATTCTGGTTTACCTATTGTTTGCCATGCTCCTTATATCTTCGATGCTTAACCAAGCCCCATTGCCCCCCCAGCACGGAAACAGGAGCCATACTCACCCCTTGTGGGAAGAAAGGTAACTGCTGAGTGCCCAGGTTGCAGGTATTCAATTGGGGGTACTCTCATGTTGATTGGTACACAACAAGTTGTTTGGGATGTTATAGATTTGAGGGGGCAAGGGTAAGATTGGGAGGGTGTGGATCCAGCCCGTTCAGAGACACCAAGATTCAGACTTTTTGCTGTGGACTGCAATTTGGGGGAGGGGATGGAAGTCACTAGCCATGATATGGGGCTTCTAATGATATTAACTTGGAATGTACAAGGGATGGGACATGCCATCAAGCAATGAGAAATTCTGTGATATCTGAAGAGGTGGGATACACATAGCGCTCCTCCAAGAGACACATCTCACCAAAACGGAGCTTGAGAAGGTAAAGTCAATCTGGGATGGAGAGAAAAATGGCACCACATACTCTTCTTACTCGAGAGGGGTTCTAACGTGGATAGGGGTTCTCTTACAGATCACTAAGATTGTACAGGATAAGGAGGGAATGACACTAGTATTTCCAGGGGTGTTGGATGGGAAGGAAATGTGTCTAACCAACTCATCTGGCCCCAAAATTGACAATGATAAATCTTTTCCAGTGTTGGTCCATATGATAGGGGGCCACAGACAAAGGAAGCTGATATGGGGAGGAGATTTTATTTGTTTGCTTAATCCACACCTAGATCGATCAGACCCTAAAAGGATATATAAGATTGTGGCCTCTAAGGATCTGACCCAAACTATATCGGATCTCGACCTAGTAGATTTATGGTGAGAACACATTCTTGCGAATCAACTACATCTATGTAGAATTGCTAAAATATTATATATATGCGAGAGGGATGCATCAGGCCATTGAAGAGTACTTTAACAGATTGAGGGGTCAGTGGAAGATTATGGAACAGTTTGGCGAGGCATTTAAGGTTACCATCAGAGCGAAGTGCCTAGCTACAACTGACAGGATTCACTCTACGCTCGAAACAAACATGAAAAGGGTGGGTAAATGGTTAATGACACTGGAAGGTGAGATGGCTAAGGGGAAATTATGTGGGGTCAACCTCCTATGGGAATGTGTCCTATGACAACAAGCACAGGAATGCTTGGTGAAACAGGATTATGCCCAATCCCCTGCAAAGATTCATGGGGAGGGAGACAAGGCAGGATGCTGCGTAGCCTGGCTTCGCAGGAGGGAAACAAAATCACTAGGACTTATAACCCATATAGAATCCAAAGATGGTAACTTGGTTACTATGCAGGGGGTACAAATGAGGTCTTTCAGGACTACACTGAGAACTTATACAAAAGTAGGGGCCCTGTGGATGCCAAAGACATGGCTGAAGTGCTGGGACAGGCTTCCATGTCCAAGCTGCATGAAGAGGCTGCGAAAACACTGAAGGAACCAGTGATGGAGGGGGAGATAAAGCTAGCAATAGAGTCTCTTGGGAACGGGAAAATGATGGGATGGCCTCCCAGTGGAATTTTGTAACCCTTATTCAGATATACTGGCCCCCAAGTTACAACTCTATGACTTCGCCTTCAATAAGGGGTGCCTTCCGATATCCATGAGGGAGGCTATTCTACAAGTGATCCTTGTGATGCTGGAAATGCATCGGAGGGACAGGGCCTCCATATCCTTGTCCTTTACTGCTTTTTATCGTGTGTTCTGTCATGTTTTCTGCGCAGGAGTTCATGTGGGACTCCTGGCGGTGCAGCTTTCTCTTGTGGTTTGGTGAACAGACCCATGGGATACCCTTATGGCACCCTTGGGTGGGGGTACAACCCTGTGCCCCTAGTGTATGTTTTTGGGCCCCTGTCGGTGGCCCACAGAGCAGGGTTTGGGCGGGTGGCAGCTCCATGCTGAATTTCACAGGTGCTCTGAGTATCCTCCATTTTGGGATACCTAGGCCCTGCCATTGAAATCAGTTGATTCCTGATAGGAAACAAGATGCCCCCCATGGCCTTGTGCTTTCTATTGCCTGTTACCTTGTTTTCCCAAAGTCCTGGGAAGCCCTGACTCTGTCCCTTCCCCCTGAGCGGCTGTTGGGTGGAAGTTCCATATATGGTGTTGTTGTGAAGTCCAGGCCAGACTGGCTGGAGCCTTCCCAGTGACTGTATGTTGTGGGTACACCCTGTGGGTGGGACCTGGGTGAATGGAGAGTGTGACAAATATGCATTCTGTGTTGTGGGTGTCTAGTATCTGGTGTTTGACATAATGACTGAGACAGCCCTGCCCAAAACTGGTATGAATGCAGTGTGGAGTGTTGAATGGCTGGGTACTTGTCCCAATACACATAACTTGTTGTGAGTGTCTGGAGAGGAGTGAATGGCCTGAATGCAATATGCACCTGATCGGATGCCTGCCTGCATGAATGCCCTTCTGACCGATTGGTTGCCTGAGTGTGACCCAGCAGAATGAATGGGAGATCAACTAGTCTGGGGGCCTCTCAATGCTAGAATTCGTGTTCAGAAGCTGAAGATTAACTGGAGTGAAACTGAAGCTTAACCTTGAAGCCCTGACGGAAGAGAAGAATTGCTGTTGCTCTCCTTCATCAATCTGAAAGCTGCTGTGTCTCCAAGGACTGACCCAGAGAGGACCTGGTAAGGTGCCCTTTTCCCGAGCTACGAGGGACCATCGTGCACAGGCTCATCTTTGCCAAAGCTCCCTGGTAGACAGACCTTCGACAGGCTGCCGACCCGAGACGGGGACAGCTGCGGAATCCCAAGGAGAAGCGCTTGGATTGTTGTCCGCCCCTGTCGACGACCGCTGTCACTGACCAGAGCCGCCGTGCTCCCGTTTGCCTAAGAACTTTAGAATCCAAGGACGCTCTGGTCCGCATCGTCGCCGCTGTATCCTGCTGGAGAAGGCCTGACCGTCGACGTGCCGAGGAGCATCTGCCGGTGGGTTTCCCGCCACCCAAAGACCACAGAGACGCTGACGACTCGACGCCCTTGCTGGGCCACAGTTCTTCAAACTCTTTGCGGTCCAGAACTATCGACACCGAGGTGCCCCGCACGCCTCTCCCTTGCAGGACGTTTACGCTTCCCTGTCAATGAGCACCGCTAGGAACGAAGCTGCCACTTCACCTTCGTAGCTCACCCTGTTCTCCGTCAGTCGTTCGATGACCCGTGACTCCTGCCTTAAAGGGAGGGCACTCAAGAAGGGCCGTCGATTCCCCGCCGAGGAACGCTACAACGGCAGGTATTTTGGGGTTGCAGAACTATTGGGAAGTCTATTGTGAACAATATATGGACTGAGCTTGTATCTTTATTCTACAGGTTGCCCAGGTGGGGGGGATCTCCACACAGAGATGTGTTTAACGGTAGTGACCAGCATTCTGCCAATTGTTCAACTGTCTTGCTTTCCTTCCTCTCTCTACTGCTGGTTTCCTCTTTATTGATCTGTGTGACATTTTGACAGTATAGATGATGCACTTTAATGAGATCTGATAATATTTGTGGTACCACTGTAGAACTGTATACATTTAACATTGTTGATTTTCTGAGCACAAAGTGAGTTATTGTGATAGTGTACATAACATTGAATATTAATTATATAAAGACTGTGTTTTAACCGATACAGTGTACGGACATTCCTTTGTGGGTGCTTGGGGACTACACTATACTTAAGAACCAGCCTGCATCACCCCTGATAAGCTAGGCCTTGATTGCTCGACCACGTACCAATAATAGAGAATCTTGGCTGGGGTTCTCTGTGCCTCTCCTCTACCATATAGAGAGTGGAAGTACAGACACCCCCCTCCAGTCTTTACAATCCTTAAGCCAGGGAAGGAGAGAGATGCGAGTCATATCATCCGATCTTATTATTAAACATAGACACTAAAATATTGGGTAAGGTGATTGCAAAAAGGTTACTCAAGGAGGCTTCTGATCTGGTTCAGCAGCATCAGTGTGGCTTTGTATGGGGGAGAAACAAGACTATGAATCTCAGAAGGCTCCAGAACATTATAGAGAGGGTGCAGTATGCAGAGAAGGAACTGGCAATGGTTTCCCTAGATGCATTCAAGGCATTTGACTCAGTAGAGTGGGATTGGCTTTTCCAGGTCTTTGCACAGAATGGGATGGATTCAAACATAATTGGATGGATTTGAACATGATGAGGTGGGTTTGATTATTATACCGAGAGTCGTTGGCAAGGGTGAAGACAGGCAGGGAGTTTTCACAAAGATGGCAATTGAGAAAAGGGACATGCCAGGGCTATCCCCTGTCTCCAATCATATTTGCCTTAGCATTGGATCCCTTAGCGAACATATTTCGGGAACAATTTGGGGATGCAGGCATACTGATAGACAGCCAACCACATCTGATTTCTATGTACGCGGATGACGCTCTTCTATACTTCCAGAATCCACAATTGCATATTCCATACATGCTGGAAGTATTGGAACACCTTGGGAAACTGACTGGATTTCAGGTCAATATGGAGAAGTCGATGGTCTTCCCACTGGGCAAACTCAAAGAGAACGGGACAGAGATTCTCCCAGAGGTAAAAATGAGATGGGAAACTGATTCCTTCGGATTCTTAGCATCCAGATTCACCATACAGTGGCAGACACATTCCAATATAATGTGGGTAGAGCACTAACTAGCTTGGAAGACAGGATTTCATTTTGGAAGAGGCTCCCTTTGTCCCTAATGGTCATCTGGAAAATGGTAGTCCTACTCAAACTACTATACTTGTTTGCCAATATCCCATGCATGATCAGACTGCCCTTTTTTAAGATACTGGCTAGTAAAACATCAACATTTTGTTGGGATGGGGACGTCACAGGGTAGCACTTAGCACGGGACACCAGAACGTGGGAACCGATAGATTAGAAAGAGGGGATACCTGAAGAAACTACACTGGGATTGAACTACTCTTGAGGAAGATGAAAAGAACAGATGCATCCTGTATTACTCGGGTGATTCGACAAGTGCGGAATAGGATGCACATTAAATTGTGAATAGGTGAGCGCTACAGTCCCAACATACACCTAAGGGCCGATGCTAGGGTGGCAGCTGTACATAGAGATATAGTCAATGCCAGATGTACTACAGCATGATGCCACACAGTAGGAGTCTCATTTGAAGGTGGGAGTTTGCTACAATTCACAAAGTGGGCCAAGAAATGTCAAATGCCCAGGGGGCAGTTCCTGAATTTTGACAGGCTGACAAAGATTTTAGCGACCAGGTGGAACCCTATACCAGAGGAACCCCCCACAACTACCCCAATTCTCCATGCTACACTGACCATAGGTAACAAAAGACATGCAATATCAAGTTTGTACACTGCACTACAAGATAGTAAAACCCAGACCCAGCTGAAACTGAAAGAGAAATGGCAAAGGGATATGGAAGAAACAATCTAAGAAAAGGTATGGACTAAAATATGTTTACAGATTAGTAAAGTGTCCAGGAATACCAGTTTTAAATGAGAACAATTTAACATCTTGCATCGCGTTTAGATGACTCCCCATAAACTACACATGATACACCCTGATAACTCACATAAACACCCCAGATGTAGGTGGGACTCAGCTGGGTTCTGGAACATGGTGTGGGAGTGTCCAATAATACAAGACTTCCGGCACAACGTGAACACCAAATCAAATACCCTAATATGAGCACACCTGGAATGCTCTCCCAAGGTTTGCTTGCTGGGGGTCCTACCAAGAGGGAAACATCGGGGACATAAGAAGAGGCTAGCTGCCATTTTATTGTCATTAGCGAGACACTGGGGGTCATTACGAGTTTGGAGGTAGCCATGGCGCTAGTCCTGGTCTGGTCTGGCTGAATAGGGACTTACCGGGACATTCCGACCTATGCGGACCCGGTAAGTCCCCATTCAGTTAAACATTCCCCATACCCATTTGAGCCCCTATAGGGCTCAATGGGAATGGGGTAGGCGCTAATAACGGTCCCGCAAATTGCAGGCCCGTTATTAACTCCAAGGCCCCTTAACGGGACCGACAGAGAACAGCTGGTCAGACCAGCCTTTCCTGCTGGGACCCGCTAAGGGACCTCGGAATAGGGCGGTAAGGGTTTACCGGCACCATTACCGGTGACCGTTAACCCTTACCGCCCAACTTGTAATGACCCCCACTGAATGGCCATTTACTAGAAATGCCTGAAGTGTCCGGGTCCCTTACTGAGCAAATGGTTGCAAGATTTGCAGAGGTGGGTGGCAGCGGAGAAACTGATAATGCATGAACTATGGAGAGGAGGGGAAGAGAACAAATTAGAGCTGGCATGGGGCACACTCCTCATGACTTACCACTCTGAGCACAAGGGAGGACCGGATACCAGGAGGACACTGGAGGGACCACCAAGAGTGGAATCACAATAGATGGAAATTCCACTAGACACCACATGGGCTTATGCACATCAGCATTATATAGATGGAGACACATCTCACGGTTTACAAACGGGTTACGGCTGAAACAGGGAGGGAGGAAGATAAGATGTTGAAATTTGTTTGAACTATTTTTTAGGATTTATACCTTGTTTTTCAAAACAATAATAAACAGATTTTAAAAAAAGGAGACCTCCAAGACAGAAGGAAGATCTGTCCCCTAAACACTGCCACTGACTAGTGGGAGTGACCAGTGCTGTGACCAGGACCTGATCAACCAATCTGCAATGGATCTTCTGTGCCACTAGAGCATACACTGAAGTGGAGTATCCTGTCCTAGAGCTCTTTTCAAAGGCCAGACAGCAACCTACAGGGCCAGATCACTGTAAGCTCCCTGTTTACCCACACTGAACCGGTATCTCCGTGTTCCCCGCATCCTGAATGAGAGGGAAGGCACTGGTAATGGTATCTGCGTTCCTCCACAGCCAAACGACTGCACTGCACCTCCATCAGTCCGACACAGAATCGCATCCTAGCAGAGCTCGTCAACTGCCAGGCCCGAAGCATCAGCTCAATGCCATAAACTGAACCAAATCTCTGAGGGGGAAGTCACTCACCGATCCTAACCAGAAGATATCACACGGCTCGGCACAGCTAACCAGAGAACCGTCACCACATTGCTTGCACCTCGAAGCCCCCTTCATCACCACTTCACGAACGCACCCACTGACTCGACCTGCTGGAGCGCCACTTGCCGACTTCTGCCAGGCCAACGTTGAAGCATTCTTGGGACCACCCCAACCTGCAGTACATGAACCACCACTGTTCGACCACACAGAACACCCATATTCGACCCTGGTAGACGGCCACTTGTTGCCAGGGCCTCCACGATCCTATGTGCCTGATTGAGACTGATCAACTCGCATCGAAATTCAACCCGGGTCTGATACGTCAGCCCACCAAGAACCGAATTCAGGTACTATGACACTGAACTACCCTCCCCCCCCCAGTCCACTTGGGCCCTTGAGAGTGGTTAGGTCACAATTGTCCCGATCTTCACCAAGATATCCTTTTTGGAAGTGCCATACCTACCAACAGTGGAACTAAGCTCGAAGTCCTACTTTCTCCAGTCTGTCGCATCTTCTCTGTCTTTCCTCTCGGGTCGGGTTTGTACAGTAATGTCTTATCATTCTGCTTGCAGATGGTGTTTATATTTTTAAAGAACCTTGATTGGACATTCCCTTTATTTTTATATTGTGTCATCTGGGTCACTACTGGTTCACCTTCCCACCCCTCTTAGGAGTATAGCCGGCCCGCGGCCCGCAATACCACAAAAGGCGAAGCAGGTATACATTTAAATATCACTGTTTTACCTTTATGATTGCATTGTGTTTTGGGTGGTAGAAGTGTGAGGGGTGAGCAAGCCATTTTGTCCCTGCTCACCCTTGTACTCCTACAAGGCAAAATCCAATTCATCACAGTCTGCCCTTTAAAATATGTGTTTCTATCCACCTCTGTAGCACACTTACTACCTTCTATGGCACCGTTAGTAGATCGTCCCCTTGCTGTAGTGGGCGTTTGTTGCAGTGTGCAAGAATAACGATGAATAGGCCTGGTGCCATCACCCAAAGCAGTTTCAAACCCTTTAGCTGCTAAAGGGGGCCCTGGGGCATAGTGTTTGGTTGGGGGTGAGGGGGCCATGGGGCATAGTGTTTGGTTGGGGTGAGGGGGACATGGGGCATAGTGTTTGGTTGGGGGTCAGGGGGCCATGGGGCATAGTGTTTTGTTGGGGGTGAGGGGGCCATGGGGCATAATGTTTGGTTGGGGTGAGGGGGCCATGGGGCATAGTGTTTGGTTGGGGGCAAGGGGGCCCTGGGGCATAGTGTTTGGTTGGGGGTGAGGGTGCCATGGGGCATAGTGTATCTAGGGTCAATAAAATATATATAAGTAAATTAAACAGGCGAGATACAATAACTAAATAGAAATAAATTATAACAATGGAAAATGTGTAGTACAAAATGTAAGTTTGAAATGCAAATAAAAATCGTTACCCCTCAAAAACATTCTTTTTCCATGTGTTTAGTACAAATTGGGGGTTTAAAAAGCCTCCTGCCAAGCCCCGCCTACCGCCCTGCCCACATTTACTTTTCGGCCCACTATAGCCCTCATGTAAGGTACTTTCGGCCCTCTGTCAAAATCAGTTGTGCACCCCTGCTTTAGCACAATGATTAGGCATCCAACTTTGGAACAAGTGAGCTGGGCTAATAATGCTTGCACACTTTCCCAAGAACAATAAGCCAGTGCCTTGCTTGTGTCTGGATGGCTCCTCGAAATTATTTTGTGTGGCACGAGGCTGGACTGTTGTGGCTTGTAGAACCAAGCAGGTGTGGCAGATTTACAGTCTTGAGTGTATTTGTAGCAGAGAGCTGCATGCTGCCCTGTCATTAGGCAGAGGTGCAGATAAGGGTACACTGGTATGTTTTGGCTGTCACTACCACCTTTGTGAACACAGGAGGTGCTGATGCAATCCCAAAATGAAGCTCCGTTAACTGAAAATGTCGATTGTTGACCTTAAAGTGCAAATACATGAGGTGGCCTGGGAACATTGAAACATGAAAAGCAGGTATTTTTCATATCCACTGTTGCCATGTAATTCACTTTTCTAGTAGCAGAATTACTTCTTAGAGTGGTAATCCTGAACCTTTGTACTTTACATATTTGTTCACTGGCCTCTGGTCTAGAACAGATCCTTTTGCCTTGTCTTTTTGAGCATAAAGAAATACTGAGCATAAATACCCGTGTATACCTGGCTTGGGTGTACTGGTATGATAGCTACTTTTTGAAGTAATGTCGGTTCTGTGGTAGGCTTTCTTGTCACATTCTTCTGGTTTTTGGCAGTGAGGTTTTCCCAGCAATTCTATACAGCAGCCCTCTTTTCCTGCACTGAGATGAGATCTCCACCGGAATAGGTGCATGGTGGTAACCTTGGCCCCCACTGTGCAAAGCATGCGAGGGGGATACGTACCTTGATGTCATTTCTCATAGCCAGTGACTTCCACCCGAGAGGGTTTTGGCCTCTACCTCGGGTAACACACGATGTTGTTGGTGCTGTGCGGTGTTGTGGTGTGATGTGATGTAGGAGAAGGGCTGTGGCTTAAGCGTTGATGAACTGCCTACTGATTGTTGACTGGCCAGACTGGCATGAAACTTGACTATAGGACTAGCCTTGAAAGCGGTGTCAAGGCTGTTCCTCGTTGATGGCATGTCTACCAGTAATGTGACACAATGTGTGTAATGTATTGTGTTCCTTTATGGAGCTTTTTCCAAGGCCTTGTCGACTATCATGCTGAAGTGCAGCGAGTCCACTATGGGTTTATCTAGCAAATTTAGCAGGGTCTCAGGCTGAACGCCCATGCCTCACAGCTAAGCATTACAATTGATTGTGATGACACAAAAACCAGATGGCCTGCAATTACAGCAGCATCAAGGTCATGTCTGAAGACTGTGTAGAGGAGGTCCCAAATAAAGCCTGCACACCCATCGCCCATTTTGAAGTACCAAGAACATTCACACCAAAATATGTGACATATGATGAACAAATAAATCAGCAGAGAGCGGCAGTAGGGCTCTGCCCAGTAGCTATCAGGAGAGCAACACCTAGTGAAGTACCAATAACCAGACAACCATGGACAGTAAGGTATCCATTGCGAAAACCCTACCAACAAATGAGACGAAATGAAGATTGCCTAAGTACCGTCCCGGAAGTAACCAAAAAGGTCTTAATGTAAGACGAATGGTGACGTCACGAGAGCCCGGACGGACTCACAGATAGAACAAATGACGAACCAAGAATGACACAAGGAGATGAAATGCCATGAGAAAAGAGATCATGAGCTTATAGTGATAGGAAGCTATCAAAATGTAAGGGAGTTAAGCTGTAAGCAAAATGACTACAGTCGATCAGTTTACGCCTGTACATATGCTTGAAACCGCAAGAAAGCTAAGAAAACAGTACGGTTGCTATGCTTAATAGAAGAATAGCGCGGCAAGCGCCATTGTACATAATCTACCTCAAAACAAAGCACAGTATTATAAGTGCAAGTCCACTTAGGTTACTAGAGGCCAAACAAGACAAGATTCGTATTCTAGCAAAATGAGAAGAGACGGCTGAATCGAAACTCAGCAGATGCAACTCATGCCAAAGGGGCCAAGGTCATACCAATAGAAGGAACAAACAGTAGCTACGTCTAATTGAAACTTAAGAACAGAATATCCTGCCTCTGAAAGGTCAAGATAAGCAAGCGTAGGCAGGTGGCAAACCGAATAAGAATCAAATGCACAAATCGAGAGAAACTAGGCAAATTCACGGTGTCAGCATCACGTGACCATCCAAGCGAGAAGCACAAGTTCACACCTATGCCTGGGATCCACCCAGGTGAAGATAGCGGAACTTTCTCAGGCAGAAGATGCAGTTTCGAGGCCAACCACAGTAACATAATTGACACATTGTTGCTGAAGTGATGATTGATTGTAACTTTAATTGGAGGATGGCCGGGTAGCTGAGGGGGGCATCCTGCACCTGTCTGTCCATTCTGCGTGCTGCTAAGCAAAGTGGAAATGTATGCATGGGGTTGGTGACAACCCAATCACAATGGACCAAATAATGTAGGGTCCTATAGTAAGTAGAACCAATGGGATGTTGTACATTTGGTGACGTCCACATTAGTCATTTTGAAGGAAGGTCTTAGACACCCACCTGACAGTGTTTTACCCAATCCCTCACTCCGTTACCATATACAGATATAGCACCTATATTAAAGTTACCTTTTCCTAACCAAAAGAAATGCTTATTAACCTTTCAGTGTTACACGTCACTGATGATGAATTTTCAGTATAAACAATGTGTTTTGTATGAAGTTCAGTGGAGTTGAAGCGAGATGGACTATCGCATCGCTGCTGATTGCCATGACTCCACGTTTTCTGTACTTGTCATTAAACAGACTCCCTTTGCCCAACCATTGAGTTGTCCTTATTAATTGGTGTTGGAATAATAAATCTGCACCCCATCCATCTCAAGGTGCAGCTATCTCGTCTTAAAGTACTTTTGAGCAAACCTCTACTCTATGGGCCGGCCGGGGGTCTCCTCAGTACACTTGGTAGCAGAGATCTGATGGTTATCGATTATCGATTATTGATTTGAATAAGACACCTATTGACCGTCGACATAAAGTGACTGTAGCTCTTCGGCAATATCACAGGTCCTTTGCCATTCAGCCAAGTAGACCATGAAGCTCCCCGTAGACAGTGGTAGATTAAAGAGAATACTGCAGACGTGGGCCTGAAGGGACCCGTGTTCCCCACACATCCCTTCCCATTCCTACGGGCAGCTGAGCGGGCAAAAAGTCAAAGAAGCCGGTAACAAAGGCGGTGATCCCAAGGGTCCAGAGAAGAACCATGCGAACGGTGAGTGAAAAAGACTAATGTTCTGGCAGAAGTGCATGCTTCAGAACAAGTAATGGGAAAAGGTAACGGAGGGAGGCGGGAAAAAACTAAATACAGTTAGAAGTAGAGAAGACTGTATATATATATATATATATATATATATATATATATATATATATGGGAATGAGTGGGGAATAATTAAATAAATAAAGGTTACCAGGGAGGACACCCGAGAAGAGAGAGGATACCGGAGCAGACACCCGAGAAGTGAGATGATTCGCCTTAAACCTACACTTTTAATACAAGCTGCTGGAGGAAACGTGTATCCATGAAGGGGTAATAATTAGAGGCAGAGATATCTATATCCAGCTGGTGTCAGTCTAGTCTGTCAAGCATCTGTCTTGCATGTTTTTGTTGTGACGTCATATGTAAAAAAATGTTTTAAAGAAAACAGATTTGAATTTTGTGCGATTGGATAGCTGAGATAAAATCGCATATGAATTCATGTTTTTTAAATAAATCAGAAAGTATAACATTTTGTGAAAATTTGGATTGGAGCTTGCGGTGTTTGTTACTCGCTCATATTGTTAGAAGTTGTTTAAGCCACACGGAAACGTTGACATGTGTTATATAAGAAGAAAGGGAACAGATTTAAGCATGGAAGACATGACTCCATTGGCACACTTATGCAAGCAGTTGCCACAACACGCACCCAAGCTAAAGAAATATTAAACCGAGTGGGATAAAGGTACCGCCCACAAGATGTTTATGCCATGGCCACAAAATGTGTCTTTATCTAAAGCCGTCTTACAACATATGACGACGTATTTGCATGCCACATATACAGGCAAGAAGTTAGAAAAATACCTTGCTGTTCTCGAGTTGTGGAAAATGTTTGAACAGGGAAAGGAGGAAGAGCTGCCAACAGATTGGATACTTAATGTATGCGCAGAGGGGGGTGAGACGCCTACCGCGCCACCTGCCCCACCCAAAACGAAAGTTGAAGAAAGAAAGGACGAGGGACTATAACCGCTAAGAGAGCTTTAAGCAGCCATGGGTTATAGTAACCCCGCATATGAGTCACCTACACATAGTAGTGATGAAAATCAAGGGAAAAATAAGGACAAGAACATTACCTCCGCAGTCCCAAGGGACAAGGAGAGACATGATGACGAAGGAAGAGATCAGGCACAGACAAGTGCATTTCTCAACAAAGAAAGAGAAGGTGTAGAGGAGGTCCCAAATATGGCCTGCACTCCAGCCACTCATGTCGAAATGCCAGAAGCATTCTCGCCAAGATATGTGACATATAAGGAGCAAATGAATCAACAGAGAGCCACGGTGGGGCTCTGTCCAGTACCTATCAGAGGGACATGTATAACTATTGAAACACCAATAACCAGACAACCGTGGGCTGCAAGGTATCCACTGAGACAACCATACCAGCAGATGACACGATACGAAGACTACTTACAGACTGTCCCCGAAGAGGCAAACAGAACCTTAATGGAAGGCAATTGGTGACGATATAAGAGCCTAGAAGTGACATACAGACAAACATAAAACGGCAAGCAAAAGAAAGTACACAAGGATGAACTGTAAAAGAATAATGATGTGACAAAAGTATAAGAAGATACCACGTTGCAGCACAAAGAACGTACCCAGGATCGAATCGTGCAACTGACTGAATGCATGTGCACAACTGCCCAGTCCTAGTCTCTGCCATACTCCCGCAGCCCTGCTCCAGCGGTCCAATCCCGAAATAAAGAAAACATCACCCCCGAAAACTTTATCCCGCTAATCACACCAACCTTGAATGCCATCCCGGATCATACAGATCCATTCACGATGGTGGACATCTATAATAAAATCATGCTCTCATCCCTTGATGCCATAGCCCCTTTGAAGCTAAAAAAGAGCAAGCCTCGGAAACACATCAACTCCTGGTTTTCGCCTCATCTAAAAGCGCTCAGACAGGAAAAGCGACGCTCTGAAAAAATCTGGCGAGCTTACCCCTCAGAAAACAACAAAAAAAACTTGAGCAGTCTAGCTTCCCAATATAAAAAAGAAATTATATTGGCCAAACAGACGTCTTATAGTACGCGAATCTCACAAGCTAAATCTAACACTAGAGAGCTTTTCACAATACTTAAAGAGGTTGAATCCCCGATCCAAGTGCCCGACTCGTGTATCAAAGATAAAAACTGGTGCACAGGCATACAAAATGCCCTAGCGAACAAAATCTCCTCCCTTAAGACTAAGATAAGCATTAAAAAAGAATCTCTGCTCTCCTCTACTAAGCCGAGTACCGCCTCCCATAAAAAGGTTCACCTGACTCAATCATCCCCCCCAGCGCACAACCCCCCCTTTAATTTCCATAAAGTATCCACCAAAGAGGTAGAAAATACTATTCTCACCCTCAAACCTTCAAATTGCCACGGAGACCTATGCCCCGCTCAACTGATTTAGGATGCAGCCCGTGATCTCGCACCATTTATCACCAAACTAACAAATGCGTCTTTCACATCAGGCACCGTACCTAATAATTTAAAACAGTCCTGTGTCCTCCCTCTGCTTAAAAAACCAAATTTAGACCCATCCACTTCAACTAACTACCGCCCCATTACCACAGTCCCGTTCCTTCTTAAAATCATCGACAAAATAGCATACCAACAGATCCAACATTACCTTGAGCACTTCCATCTCCTAGGCGTCCGACAATCGGGCTTCAGGCCACAGCATGGAACCGAAACTGCACTTATAGATCTCAAGGCACAGATAGACGAGCTGAGAGACCAGGGTAAGACAGCACTATTGCTACTCCTTGATCTCTCTGCGGCCTTCGATTTGGTCGACCATGAGATCTTGTGCAACCACCTACAAAAAGCTGCCCACTTCTCTCAAGAAGCAACCAATTGGATCCAATCCTTCCTCAATAATCGCACAATGAGAGTCTTCTCATTGTCAGCAGCAGCCGACCCTACACCTATCACTTGCGGCGTGCCTCAAGGATCTTGCGTCTCCCCTACACTTTATACCATCTTCACAAAGCCCCTTTTCGATGATCAAGACGATCTGGGTATCACCTACACTAATTACGCCGATGATACCCAGATCCTCATCCCGTTGTCGGTGGATTACGACAAGGATTTGGCCTTCGTTAATAAAGTGTACCTCATCATCCAGGCATAGATGGCCTCACACGGTCTATGCCTGAATGATGACAAGACAGAACTCCTTATTCTAGGCTCTACACACTACCTCAACAAGCTGGGCCACAAATACTCATCGTTCATAATTGACGATAACAAGATCAAGGTAGCTAAGGAGGTTAAAACCCTCGGCTTCTATCTAGATTCCGCCCTTACCTTCAACAAACAAGTGAATGCAATGGCCTCCGCCACCTCCTACACTTGCAAACTCATTAGGGCAGCCAAACCCTTTCTCTCCCCCACCAACTGTACCACCTTGGCCAGGGCGCTGATCCTGTCCAGGTTAGACTATTGCAATGCTCTATATGTAGGTCGTAACAAATATATCTCAAATAAAATCCAAATCCTCCAAAATAATGCCCTTAGAGCGGCCGGGCCTCAGTATCCCGATGAAAGCCCATATCTCAGATTCCAGAAGATCTGTCAACTGGCTATCCACCAAGGACAAGATATTCCTTAAATCGGTATCTCTGATTCATAAATGCCTCCACCAAGCAGCCCCTCAATACCTCATCGCCAGATTTACTAGACCCACCCTCTCTCGCCCCTCGAGAACGGCCAATTCCAACCTTCTTCTGGTGCCCAGGTTCAAACGTACAATGTCTGAAGGCAATAGCTTTCCAGTAAAAGCAGCGCAATTCTGGAACTCCCTTCCTCCTACCTGCAGGGAGGACCTACCCTACCACCAGTTCAGAGCCAGGACTATCCACTGGCTCAAATCTCTCGACTCATAACGACCTTCCGATGCCCAGATGTGCCACTACCATGTGGCTCCTTACCTCATTGAATGTAAATATGTATATAGTATTGCCTATAGTGTATATGTTCTACCCTTCCTATTTGGCGTGATATGTCCGGCACTGTAACCGCAGCTGGACCTCACCCTACTGTATGTAACTAAGTTTTGCAACCCTCTTGCTGCCTTTGCGCCTGGCTACCCCTGGGTTAGGTGCGCATTATAAATAAATACAATACAATACAATGCATGTAAATAAGCTTGGAACGCAAGAAGCAAGGTAAACGACAGTGCTTGTAATGCTTATTAGAAGAATAGAGCGGCATGCGCCAATTATATCTCTACCTCAAAGAAGCACGCTATATGAGTGTGACTCCATTTTGTAAAGCAGAACTAAGCCCAGGCTGCAAAGGGGCCACCAAGGCCGAGATTCATATTCCAGCTAAAGCCAGAAGGTAAAAGCGGAATCGAAACTCAGCAAGAAGTAGCTCATGCTTGGGAATTCGAGGTCAACTCCAGGAAGGGAGGAGAGCGGTTACTCTGAAGACTCAAAACGTCAGAGCATGACTGCCAGCCAGTGAAGGTCGAGATAAGAGGCCCCAGGCAGGTGGCTGGGCTGAACAAAGAATCAAATATACGAAAAGAAGGAAAAGGAAGCAGATTTACGGTGAACAGACACCTGACCATCCAAGGGCAAAGAGGTACCAACGTCTGATGTCAACCAGAACCCGAGGATGCCATAACGTTTCCTGATAAGAACTACAGTTTCGAGGCCATCCTCAGCCAACTAATTGACACATAGGCCTAAAGGTACTGATTGATGGAAGGGAGGCAGGGTGAATCTTGGGGCACTCCGCATCTGGGTGTCTATTCTGCATGCTGCTAATTAAAGTGGAGATTTATGTCTAGGGGTGTAACCCACCCAATCACAATGTACCAAATAATCTATGGTCCTATAGCTTGTAGAACCAATAAGACATCGTATTTGTAGTGACGTCTGTCACGAGTGATGTAGTGGGATGGGTGTAGACGCTCACTCGATAAGAATTATCCAATCCGCATGCTCTGTTACTATATACAGATATAGCACCTATACTTAAGTTACCTTTCCGACCAATAGAAATTGCATGACAAACCTATGAGTTTTGCACGTCAATGATGACGAGAATTTGCTATAAAATTTACTGTTTGCATGAAGAAGTTGGGAGTTGAAGCGAGACAAGTGATCGCACCATTGATGATTACCATTTGCTTCCCCGTTTTTTGTACTTGTCATTAAACAGACTTCCCTTTGCCAAACCTTTGAGTTGTCCTCATTGAAGTGTGTTAGAGTAAATAAATCCTGCACCCTAACTTCCTCAAGGTGCAGCTATCTTGTCTTACAGCTACTAGAGGGTGAGTTCTTACCTATGGGCCCGACAGAGGATGCTCTGCCCTCCTGTACACTTGGTAGCATGAGGATGGTTCGACCATCAACTATTGATTGATTAATAATAAGACACCCATAGACCGATGGCACGAAGTAACTCTAGGCCTTCGGCAATATCACGAGTCCTTCGCCATTCGGCTGAGTAGACTGAGAAGCTTCCCGTGGACAATGATAGAAGTAAATCCATCAAATCTGCAGTAGGTCTGAAGGAACCTGCCTTTCCAAGCATAACCCTTCTCATTCCCACGGGCAACGGATCGGACGAAAAGACCGCAAGAGGAGGTAACGACGGAGGGGCTGGTGATCCCGAAGTTCCAGAGAGGAAAAGATGCGAGCGGTGAGTGAAACAATAAACTCATTACTTTGGCAAAAGTCTTGTAGGCATTAGAACAAGTAAGGGAAAGGTAACGGAGGGTGGTGGAGAAAAATAAAAAATAGTTAGATGTAGGGAAGACTGTATATATATAAGGGGTTAATGACTCGAGTATGATAGAGAAAAAGTAAGGTTACCGGGAGGACACCCGAGAGAAAAAGTAAGGTTACCGGGAAGGCACCCGAGAGAAAAAAGTAAGAATTCGCTGTCATGGTGCGTGGTCCGAAACCCCTGGAACTGTTGGGCCCACCCCAGTCCCTGTCACCCAGAAGGACTTGTCAGGCCCCAAGGAAGTGCCCCAGAGCCTCATGGACTCAGTCCTGGCGCCGTTGGCGCCAGGCTCATGAAATGAGCTGAATATATGGAACTACTTAATCTGCCTAGTGAGGCTGAGCCTTCTGTATATCGAGGGTGTGGCAGAGGGACTACTTTTCCTGAGAGACAGGGTGTGGTAAAGGGACTACTTTACCTGGAACTACTTGCATAGCTATTTAAGCCACACCTTGCAGGCAGAACACGCTTTGCGTTATTCTGCACTCCTGCAGCGTAACGCTCACCGTGTCTGCTCTGTCCTCGAGTTTCTACAGCCACGCCCGTCTGAGATTTCCATCCATCGGTGCCTGGAAGAAGAAAAGGAGAAGAACAGGTGTTACTACAGCGACAAAGGCCTTACCTGCAATTCCATCCTTCGGTCACGTCTCCAGCTGGTCTTCTGACTGCCGCCCCTGTTGGGAAAGGACTTCCGCGCAGGCATCCAATACTCACCCGGGATTCTGCATTCCTCTGGGTTACTTCGGAGCGGTTCTTCCATTCTTCATCTTGGGGCTGCGCCTGCAAAAAGGGAACAGAAAACAGCAGGTTAGTCACGCACAATACAAAAACGAACAATTGTTCAGCCATCCAGCGCCACTCATCCGCGCTAATACTCACCTGGAGGCAACCAATTCAGCATCCTAGGAGAGTCAATTCTTCTTCTAACCTTCCGTACGAAACTGCATCTGCAAGAAAGACAAAACACGTTTAAACCTTGGAACAATAAGACTTTGAGCATCTATGCCAAGCTGTCATTGGGATAGAGACTTACCTGATTAATCCAAGCATTCCCGAAACACAGCAACAGACACTCAGGAACAGTGAAGTATCTGTGCCCAGAGAAAGACTGAGCCTACTGCGCCCCTGCTGAAGGTCAAGCAGGACAGAGAACCAATCTCACCAAACTCAAAGGTGAGCAGGAGAGGAGTCGGGCATCAGGAGGTTGCAGGGAGTGGGACCAATCCAACCCACTCATTAGCTAACATCTTGTTTCAACATTGCAGGCTAACGCCTGGGGAGATAACAGGGGAGAAGACACCATCATACCATCAAAACTACGCCAGTTCAAATATCGGTCATACGACTATGTGGTACGCCCCCGTGGAGACCAGGTGAGCGTGGCATTCGCCTTGTTCCTGTGTTTTAATACAGCGATCAGAAGAAACGTGAACTCAGAGCCCACATAATAGGTGACAATTAAAGACGGCACAAATGGGGTTCGTTTAAACCCCATGTCGGGGTATTGATTAGAAGGCAGGTATATGTGTGTCCAGCTGGTGTCCGTCTAGTCTGTCAAATGTCTGTCATATGTGTCCTGTTATATGTCAAATGTAAAGAACTGTATCATTGATTGTTTGAGATGAAGTTTGGGCGTTACGCGATTCCGTATCTAAGAGGGAATCGCCAATCAATTGATGTTCTTGTGTAAATTGATGATATAAGGATTTTGGTGGGAAAAGTCTGGATTGGAGCTTGCATATTGGTGCTCGCTCACACTATTGGAAGGATAAAAAAAAACTGCATAAGTACTGTTGATAACGAAATTGAGAATGGAGGAGATTCCCCCACTTGCACATCTGTGTAAGCAGTTACCCAAGCATGCACCTAAGCTTAAAAAGTACAGTACTGAGTGGGTTAAGGGTACCGCCCACAAGATGTTTATGCGGTGGCCACAAAATGGGTCCTTACCTAAAGCCGTCTTACAACACATGACGACTTACCTACATGCCACATACACAGGCAAAAAGCTTGAGAAACGCCTTGCTGTTTTAGAACTTTGGAAGATGTTCGAACAGGCGAAGGAGGAAGAACAACCTGCAGACTGGATATTAAACCTATGCACGGAGGGGGGTGAGATGCCTACCACTCCACCAGCCCCGCCTGAGCCAGTCATCGAGGGAAGTAAGTCAGAGGGACTCTACCCGCTAAGAGAACTAAAGGCAGCCACGGGGTATAGCAACCCTGCATATCAGTCACCTATGTACAGTAGTGACGAAATGAAAGGGAAGGACCAGGAAATTAAACTTGCCGCCGCAGTCCTGAGGGACGAGGAGAGACACGATGATGAAGGGAAGGACCAGGCACAGAGTTGTGCACCTCTCCTTAAGGAGAGAGAGGGAAAGAAATGGAAAGGGAGTAAAGACAGAACAGATGAGATAGCATTCGCAAAAGACGAATGGATGGAAGGACAGATATTGCTGAAACTTAATGGAAAAGGAAGTGATGATATGAGACCGAGAAAGAAGTCTGTTGAGACGCAAAGAAGGGAGAGAGAAAAGGAGAAGGAAATGAGGGACGAAAGAATAAGAAGAAAGGATAGGCTGAAGCGAGAACTAATATATCGCGAAGAGCAAGAAAAACAGCTCGACCGCAAACAGAAGGCAGCCTATGACCAGTACAGACAGAATAAGCAAAGGTTGGAAGAAGAGCAAAGAGTACGTGAGAAGAGGGTGAAGAGAAGAGAAGAGGAGGAAGGTAGAAAGGCAAAGGAACATAGAAATGAAAGAATGAGGGAAGTAGATAAGGTCAGAGAAGAAGCGAGGACGCGCAAGGAAGTAGATGAGTAAATAGAACGTAAACGCAGACAGAGGGCACGGGATGTGGAATATTTGGAGCAGGAAGTTAAAAAACCCAATCCTGTTGTAGAATGGGAAGACATAGAAGAATTCTTTCCTGCAAATGACTCAGTATCAGGTACGAGTGGGCCAAATATTGAGGATGACTTCCACACCAGAAGCATCGGGGAAACGATTGATAAAATATACGATGAAATGGGGCTGGAACAGATTTCCCAAGGGGAAAGGGAAGATGAGCGCTGGGAAAGCACTCAGCTGTATGACACTGAGGATGTCACCCGAAGTAGTGGGAGCAGGGGACTGTCCCTGGATAGGCTAGAAATTAGTAAAAATGAAGCAGATGCAAGGAGTTGCATGAACTGGGAACAATCAGTGTCCGACTCCGGAGGGGAAATGGAGGACGAGACACACAAAGAAGGGAGACAACGCGAGAAGCAGCTCCTAACGGACCAAGGGGTATGATGGTCAGACGCTAGCGAGCCCGCTCCAAGGGCATCGGGGTTCGCTGCACACCCTGGCCGACATGAGGGAATACCCCGCAGTCAGAGGGGGGAGCCAGCACCTGCCTATGTAGACAGAATGAGGACATTGCCAGGTAGACGGCGATGCGTGAATGTTACCCCAGCGATAGACAGGCGAGCTATGGGGAAAGAGGACGAAGACTGCGCATTTCAGTTCCAGCTGCTAGAAAAGGGGGGCGCAAGACCACAATATATTCCATGGCCACACATGGATCGAGAGAACTTGAAAAACAAGCTTCCAATGCTGACATCGGAAGCCGGGAAGTGGATACACGAGTTAGAAAAAATGACAGGGGGTGTCACGTTGGCTATAGGGGACATTAAAGGTCTCCTGATCGCCATAATGGGTGAGAGAGCAGACGATGTATGGAAGTGGGCTGGGTACCCTGGGGTAACCATAATTAACACTACCCATGACGGAGCACCATTCAATAATTGTAGAGCAGCAGTGTGGAAAGCGCTGCGAGTGCTGTACCCAGACACTTCCGATATAGGAGCTATAATGACTCGGAAAAAGTCAGAGGATCCCTTGATTTATATCCAGAATTTTCAAGACGCGTGGGTACTCGAAACGCATGAATCTTGGACGAAATCTATCCCTGTATTCTACCACATATTGTGCCAAGGGTTGCCAGAACCGGTGAAGAAACTGCTCAAGAAATTGGTAGGAGTAGAAGGTAAACCGTGGGCCGAGATACAGTTGACAATTGCACACCACTGTAGTTTGTTGCAAGAAAAGAACCGAAAAAAGGAGGCAACTCGTAAAGGTGAGGAAGCAAAGCTGGTGCAAAAGAAACTCTCAAAGTATGCTCTCGAGGGAGCCATGCTGACAAACCCAGCTGAGCCAAGCACGCAACAAGTGACTGAACCATTGCAGAACAACCAGGGTAGCTTAGGATTTTACCCGAGGGGTAGGGTATTTAGAGGAAAAGCATGGCAGAGTAATCAGGGAGGTTTTCAGAATAATCAAGGTGGCTTTCAGAACGCGCAGATGGGCAGTCCAGCTACGCCAGATGGACAGATGGCCCAACCACTCCCAGTGTGCTGGCTGTGTGGAATGACAGGACATGTGGCACGCATGTGCAGAAGCCAAGGCATGTGGCAGAATGGCCAAGGGACGGGAACAGGCATGGTAAATCAGCTTGCCGTCCCACAACAGGACGGTGCACAGAATCACGCAGTGCAGCAGCAGGCGCCAGTCTTGCAGTGCAGCAGCAGGTGCCAGTCTTGCAAGGTACGCCGCAAGGGGTTCAACCCTTGAATATGGGGAATTTGTCACAGGGGCAATCCCAACAGGCACCGCCGCAAATGTCGCAGGGCACTAACTCCAGAGGGGGAGTCAACCCTGGAAATGGGGGAAATCCACAAGTATATAACGGACCAAACCTATATATACAATAGGACAGCTCACGGGAAACTCTGATGTGCTCTATCCTATCAGTGACACCAGACCCTAACAGGGAACCTAGGGTAAATGTCATCAGAGGGGGGAAAGAATATTCCTTCTTAGTTGACACGGGCGCAACACGCTTGTGCATACAAGAAGGCAAGTTTTCCTTGTCCGGCCAGACCATAGACACTCAGAGTTTTACAGGAGCTCACAGTAGAGTTCCCTTTACGGACAATCTCCCAGTCTCTGTGGGGGAATGTGAGATGAATGTGCCCTTGTTATATTCACGCCAGACCCCAGTAAACATTTTGAGTCGAGATTTAATGACAACGTTGAATATGACTATATCATTCACAGAGGAGGGCATAGTATGCTCCACTCCAGGAATGCATTATTCTAACGTATGCAAAATGGTCAGAGCGTACTCCGGACGTATAGCCATGAGAGCTATGCCATTAGAACCGGAAGTCTTCGCATCTGGCCTGCGTGTGCTTATGGCAGGACTGCCAGGCCTCGCAGATAGAACTATGAGAACCCCTGATGAGTTTCTATTCCGACCAAGGATAACTATGCATGAAGAAGAGGGACAAGTATTTCCCTTATCGATACATATTGCAGCAGTACGAGGGAAGGTAGTAATGGTCGAAGGGTACGATGAGGAATGCAGACAATGGTGTCCAATTATCACCATTGAAGAAGGGTACCGAGTGACTGACATCACCGATGATGATCTGTTCGAAGAACACCATGACTCAGAAGAGACAATGTGGAAGTGAGCCTCAGCTTTCGGGTAAAGATGATTAAAAGTGAAGTACCTCAGAGAATGATGTTGGCACAATCCCGTCCTGAATATTTTGATGACGACATGGCCAAGGTGCCTGTCTCAGTATGGACTACAGGAACCTATGACGTAGGCCTTTTGAAGTGGGTTGGAGAAGTGAAGATTAAACTGAAACCAGGAGCAATTTTACCCAAGGCACGACAATATCCCATGTCCAGAGAAGCAGATGAGGGGATTTGTAAGACAATTTCTGCCATGATAGAGCAAGGCATCTTAGTGACGTCAGAGTCGTCATGTAATACGTCAGTATACCCTGTGAAAAAAAGTAAAGGGGGGTCGTGGAGGCTAATTCAAGACCATAGGCCAATAAACGATATTATTGAGGCCGAGTTTCCTCTAGTCCCGAATCCGGCTACAATTCTATGTAATATACCTGTTGAGGCAAAATATTTTACGGTGATTGACCTGAAAAATGCATTTTTCTGAATCCCGTTGCACCGTGACTCACAAGATCTGACGTCATTCAAGTTCAGACAAATGCGTCTGAAAAGCACAAGGCTGCCACAGGGGTACTGTGAGTCTCCTTCTATCTTTAACAGAGTCCTGCAGATGGACTTGAGCAATATTGCACTAGAAAGTGTCGTCCTGCAATACGTGGATGACATCTTAATTTGCAGCACCACAGAAGAGCAATGCAGGCACGATTCTGTTCAGCTATTGACTATACTGGCTGAGAAGGGATATAAAGTTGACAAGGAAAAGTTACAATATTGTCAACAAGAAGTGCTGTACATAGGCCAGCTTATCTCACATGAAGGAAAGTGACCCCAGAAAGAGCTGAAGCCATATTTAGCACGACTAAGCCACACACGATAAAGCAGATGCAGAGCTTTTTAGGCCTATGCAACTATGTCAGGGCATGGGTCTTCGACTACAGCTCTTACACTAAGCCTTTACTTCAAGCCTTAAAGAAGGCCCAAGTGAGGAAGGAAAAGATTGAATGGTCTGAGACCATGGAAAAAGGGTTTGCTGAACTCAAAAGAGCTATTTGCACAGCACCAGTTCTAGGGATCCCCAATCATGCAGAGGAATTTTACCTGTTTTCACACACAAATGGCAGCGTCATGACGGCAGTGCTCGCTCAAAGAACCTCATTGGAGTACAAGCCCCTGGCATATTACAGCGGGAATCTGGACCCAGTGATGAGAGGCTACTTCCCGTGCAAACAAAGTTTAGCTGCCGCAGCGTTCGCCATAGAGAAGGCTACAACCATTATAATGGGATGCTGAATTGAATTGAATTGATTGCTTATTTGTATAGCGCCTATACACATTGTGTTTCAAAGCGCTTTAAGGAGGGAAGGAACATCGGAGAAAACAAAACATTCTAAACAAGTCCTTGCAACAGATCAGAATGTCAAAAAATAAACTATCAATCATAACAGATAGTACAAGTGCATGGAAACAATAAGGGAGAGGCAGGGGAGGAAAAAAGGAGAACAATACTAGCAGTAGCATTACTATGCCTGACGACAATTGTTGCAGTGCAAGAGTGACGAGAGGAAGGGGGTCGAGGGAGTGGGGATATAGGAAAGGAAGGGATAAGGTTAGGGACAAACAAGTGACTATCTAGAAAAGGTTGGCGAGTGTTCAAGATAGTACAGGGGGAGACAGACAGGCTATTATCAATGGTCAAAGGGACAGGTAATAAAAGTAAGTGCGGAGAGAAAGAAGAAGAGGAGCGGGGGCCGAAGGCTGCAAAGACAGGTGGCTACGGCTTACTATGCCTAACAGCAATTGGGGTAGTGCCAGAATTTGACAGAGGAGGGAGGGGAGGAAGGGGTGAAGGAGAAAGAGGAGAACAGGAGGGGCAAGGAGTAAGGCAGGAAGTGTTGAGAGGGGGAAAGAGATGATCCTGAGGGACGAGTAGTGAGGGATGTCTTGGTGTTAACAGGACCACCTCCATCCTTCCCGAACTAAATTGAAACCAGCTAAAATCTATGCAGGCCTTGATGTCATGAAGGCTTTGTGAATGTACAGTCAAACATGTTTCAGTTTAGCAGTAACTTATGCCGAGTGGTAAAATATACAAGGTGTGTGTTAAATATTGAAAATACACGCATGCAAATAGTTATAAAATGTCGTGGAACTCATTCCCTGCTGACTTCAACCCCTGGATCACTCAGATTCCAATACAAAATAGTGGCAGGGCAAGTCTGACTGGTTTTCCAAAAATAGATGGCAATCTCTAGTTGTAGAGAGTTCTGTGCGTCTGGTCTTTTCTTTCATACCATCCCTGTTCTCTTCGGTGCATATCTTGCCACCTCTTGTGCCATCTGTCCAAACTCCACCTCTGCCCACACCTCACCTTGACCCATGTCCTTGTGCACACACAACATATCTCTCCCTTTTTTTAGTGTCACTGCACCCCTATTCTTCCAGCCCATTGGGACTGCTCGCAACTCACTCTTCTGGGGTCCCTCGCCTCTTGGTCCTCACCTGTACCGATGTCTGTGGCACACAGGGCATGGCATGTGACCCTCTTCACTCCCAGGATGGTGCTCATATCCCCGGGGCGGTAGAGCACAGTGTGAAGCGGAGACTCCTCTGAAGGAACCGGGGGCCCAGCGGGGAGGAAGACCGAGGAGAGCAGGGATTGCAGGTGGCGCTCCGTGTCCATGAAATGGGGAAGGTGGGCATCAGGAGTCCCCATAGGGGCAGAGGAGTCATGGGCTCCCATGGGGGCTACAGACGAGTTTGAGGCACTCTCTTTGGTGGGGGCTTCTGGGGCACCTAGAGTCTCTGCAGTGACCGGTGACAGTACTATGACCCCCACCACGGCCGCCCCCGCCCCCGTTTGCGTTTCCGCACATCCCTTAGGATCTCCTACAGCCCTCGCCGCTCCTTGTGGCTCTGCACCAAGCTCAGGCGAAAGAGCATGAAGATCAGCGGGGAGCGCAGGCGACGCTCTGGGGGAGCCCGGGAGGGAGCGCGGGGCTCAGCTGGCCCGCCAAGTGATGGGCGCAGGGCTCTTCAGGGTTCAGCAAGGTCTCTCCAAAGATGTCCCGGGTAAAGTGCTGCAGCAACTCCCGGCTCGGAGTCCGCTCCCACAGCTCGCCGACCAGAACTGCCCTCTGCAGGCACCCGAGTTCTGCCAAAGCCCAGCAAAAAAGCCGATTTGTGTCTCCATCCTTCTCCTCCGGGTGTCCCCTCTCTGCTTCTTGAGCCGGAGCCATGAGTGAGCGGCGCAGGGAGTAAGAGGGGACAGACCACGGCATACGGCTATCAGGCCCGCCCCAACCTCCAGGAGACAATGACGTTGTACGTCAGGCACTTGCTGTTTGCCATTCTGGAGTGCGTGGAAAGGACTGGAGTGCGCAGAAAGGACTGGAGTGCGTGGAAAGGACTGGAGTGCGAGGAAAGGACTGGAATGCGTGGCAAGGACTGGAGTGCGTGGAATGTTTCGGAGTGCGTGGAATGTTTCGGAGTGCGTGGAATGTTTTGGAGTGCGTGGAATGTTTTGGGGTGTGTGGAATATTTCAGATTGCGTGGAATGTTTCAGAGTGCGTGGAATGTTTCAGAGCGCCTGGAATGTTTCAGAGTGTGTGGAATGTTTCGTAGTGCATGGAATGTTTTGGAGTGCTTGGAATGTTTCGCAGTGTGTGGAATGTTTCAGAGCGCGTGGAATGTTTCGGAGTGTGTGGAATGTTTCAGAGTGCGTGGAATGTTTCGGAGTGCGTGGAATGTTTCAGAGCACTTTGAATGTTTCGGAGTGCTTGGAATGTTTCGGGGTGCGTGGAATGTTTCAGAGTGCGTGGAATGTTTCAAAGTGCGTGGAATGTTTCAGAGTGTGTGGAATGTGCGTGGAATGGACTACAGTGCGTGGAACAGACTAGAATGCGTGGAATGGACTAGATTGCACAGAAGTGTGCGACATACATGAATGGTTTGGAATACATGTAACGTTGAAAGAGCATGTAAACCATCTTACCACATCACCATGCTTACTCTTCTCTTTACACCACCATTCAACTAGAACACAGAGATACTATGACACCATTCGGTATAGCTGTTCTCATACCAACATCCGCCTCATACTCCACATCACTCTAACAAATCCCTGCTGGTTTCACACCTTCCAGCCAGGTGTTCTCCTCAGGCCTAACGCAGCCAGAACCGGTCTGGATAAAACCTGCCAGAACGAACACATACCCCTGATCTCTCAACCACACCTACCGCTATGAAGCAGCTATTACACAAATGCCACACCGGCTGCACCCATATCCGGTGCTCACAAGCACCTTTGACTCTCTCTTCTCTCTCTACTGACTTGACCTTCGGTTCCCGAGGCGTTCAACCTACCAGCGCCTTCAGACCATACCAATGGTACATAAGGCGCTATATAAATGCAAAGTAACATAACATAACATTCTAGAGAAACCAAAGGGCCCATTGACATCTCAGAGAGCTTCTGCTTATGAAGTGATCATATCAAATCCATTGATTAAAATAGTCTGATGTAAGATAGTGAACCCAGCTATGTTCGTGGAAAAGCCAGCCACTGAAGAAGAGCCCATACATGACTGTACAAATTATGAAGAATTCTATGATGAAATCCCCAGGGTGAAAGAAAATTCCTTGGCAGGAGGAGAGATCGTCTTTATTGATGGGTCCTCAAGGATGGACCAAAATGATGAGCAAAGATACACAGGTGTTGCTATGATGAAACACACAATGAATGGAGAGTTTTGAGTGCTTCTTAGTGCACGAATACCATCTCATTATTCAGCACAGGCTGCAGAATTATTGGCGTTGATACTCGCCATTGAGAATCACACAGACCAGGAAGTAATGATGTACAGTGACTCCGCCTATGTGACGTCGACAGTGCACGCAGGCTTAGCGCGCTGGAAAAGGAGGGGCTACCTCCGAGCAGACGGCATGCCAGTGCAGCACGCAGCCTTATTGGACAGGCTGATCAAGGCACTACAGCTCCCAGTGGGCATAGCAGTCGTGAAATGCGCCACCCACATGAAAGGGACATATTTTATCTCACGCGGAAATCAAACAGCAGACACGGAAGCCAAGCGTATGGCATCCAAAAGTAAGGCGATCATGGAAGTGGAAGTTATCCATACCAACGAACAAATGATGGTTACACGAACTGCACCTGAAAGGTACAGTAATTTGGGGCAAACACAGCTAATGGAACTTCAAGGGGAGGCACCGCAGGAAGAGAAGAATATGTGGAAATGTCGAGGGTGTTCTTTAAAGCCCTCTGACAACTTGTGGCGACAAGACAGCACTGGTAAACCAGTAATGCCTGTAGCCCTATTAAAAATAGCGCTGGAGCAGTTACATTACACGGCACACATGACAAAAGGGAACCTAGCAGCAACACTCGCAGAAGACTGGTTTATACCGAATTTAACCGAGCATGTTGCATTCTTTATAGTGAATTGTATAATTTGCCAGCAATTTACGGCGGGGCACACGTTAAAAGTAATGAGAGGAATCATCCCAAGGCCAAAGGGGCCTTTTCAACACTTGCATATCGATTACGTAAACATGATTCAAGTATGTAATGTGTACAGATACTTAATTGTTGTGGTGTGTCCATTCTCTAGATGGATTGAGGCAGGTCCATGTACACACCCAGACTCTACCTGTGCAGCCAAATTCTTAGTGGGAGAAGTGTTCCCCAGATGGGGGGGGTGTGCGAGGTCATGAGGTCAGATAATGGCCCTCATTTTGTCAATGCAGTGTTCGAGCAGATTAGCTTGCTGCTTGGTATAAAGCACAAGTTCTCATTGGTGTATCATCCACAAGGTAATGGGATCTGTGAGAAGCTCAATGGCTTGTTAAAGGACAGGATAGCCAAGTTGAAACTTACTCTAAAGAAGGGATGGTTGCACTACCTTCCACTGGCACTGTATGCTCTTCGGAACCAACCTGGGTCTGACTATCATCTTACACCACACGAGATAGCCACGGGAAGAAGAATGCGAATTCCTCTGACACCCCGAGATAGAACTAGATGTGATGCCCAGTCAACAGGAGAGGTTTTAGGGTCTGAAATGCAAAACTATCTGAACTGCATGACATTTTGCCTTACTGTAATTTCAGACCAGCTGCACCGATGACGAAAAGAGTGCAGTGCAGCACAGAATACAGAAGGAGATACTACAACAGACCAAGTTCAAGGTTTACGTGTTCCACCCGTCTTCCCTGGAGACGCAGTCCTTGTAAGGAATCACACAAGGAAAAAGTGGGACGAGCCAAGGTTCAACTGTCCTTTTACAGTGGAGGACTGCACTCCATCCGCAGTGAAACTACAAGGCAGGAGAGCTTGGATTTTTCTCGGTGATATAAAACCCTACATCGGAGAAGGCCCCCTGCCTGCACCCCAATGAGAGGAATCGACAAGCGACGGGGAAGAACCACAGCACGTGCAGACGAGATCCATGACCCAGAAGAAGGACGCATGACCAGCCAGACAAAGACAAAGGACTTTTTGCAAATTGTGGCTTAAATTGGACATTTCCTCTAAGCAAAGAAGGGGATAAGGACATAAAAAACAGACACTCTGTGCATCCTAGTTGCAGGGTGAAGCAGAAAATTGCATGCACAAGCCACAACACAGTCGGATGACTTTGAACTTCGGACGGAGGCACACTTAAGCCTTGAGTAAAGAGTATGCCAAATTTTGACCGAGGACACTTACATTGGAAGCAAATACAGTATCCCGATTTAATCCTGAGACACTCTTCGGAATCACTTATGGTATCCCACAGTAGAGACATCACAAAGAACATAATAATCTACGTTGATCTAATGCTAAGATCATACCCGTCATTGGTAGGGAGGCTCACCAGAGTCACTGACTTCCTACAAGATCCTGAAAACGAAAAGATAATAAGGCAACTCCTCACTGTCATTGCCAAACAATTTATCCTACTCCCTGAGTACAGTGAGAAAGAATCAAATGATCCCAACACAGGCGTAAATAGATGAGCTCATCAACACACTGTTCTTTCGCATAATCGAAGACTGTCCAACTCTTATCGGAAGAACAACAGACACACTCAACTTTCTTTGAGATCCAGCAAATACAGAACATTTAAGCCATCTTTTAAATATGATAATCATTCTGGTTGCACTCCATGTAACCGGACAGTGCAGACATTGTTCACATTTGGGAGAAAACAAATAATCCTGAACCTCAGCAGGGCAGGACGGATGTCCCTGTTACCAGAAGACACCAGGTTGGCCCATAATGTTCTCTTTCGCCTAGTCACTGACTTTCCAGAGCTAGTGGGGATGCCAATCGATGTTGATGTCCTCACTTTCATCAGAGACCCAGCTAATATTGCACAGATGGGAATGCTCTTACACGGAATCGTACTGCAAGTGGAACTTTCTAACCATCAGAGGGGCTATCTGAGGAGATTCTAAGAACCTTCCGCCGAGGGACAGATCAAGGAAGCGGTACCAAGAACTCATATTTGTTGTTATTTTTGTCCCTAATCCTTCGTATTGACAGGCATACACCATGTCCTCAGGATTGAAGCAAATAAGGGGAGTGGATTGGGAGCTTACCTCTTTTGAACATGCACAGTAAAAGGACTCACTAAAATGTTATTTTACGTCTGATTTTTCCCATAGTCTAGCAAAGGAACTGTATCCTGATAAAAAGAGACAATTTGAAACTCATGAGAGGGGGGACACTTGTGAAGTACCGGACACTCTTAAAACACAGAAACAATAAACACTGACATTTGTTGAATGATCGAGATGGGGGTCGGTCCAGAGCAGCAATTTGGTCCTCCCACAAGAAAAGAGCCAACCCTGCTTCTTTGGAAGAAAATGCTATCGCCTGACCTACAGAGGCATAATGTACCCAGGGCTTTAAGTGGGCTGGGGTCTGCTGGGGCTGGGCCCCGCAGGCTCCGAAATTTCGTTTTGAGGCGGGGCCCTGCTGGGGCCCACTAATTTCCCCTGGCAGCCCCGCCCACTACACGAAAAGCAATTTTTTTCTATAGCCTGAAGCTCTCGCTCGTGTGCAAGAGCTTCAGGCTTCAGAAAAAAATGCCTTTCAGCCATAATGGTGGCGCCGCACCTACGAGGCATCCCTTTAATCAAGTGATGCACGTGGGCCGGCGCCACCATTGTGGAGAAAACGTGAGGCCGCTGGAAGCAGAGGCCTTGCTTTCTAAATACTGAAGCTCCCGCGGATTCGCGGGAGTTTCAGTCTTTAGGAAAAAGGCCTCTGCTTCCAGTGGCCTCACCCTTTCAGCCTTGATGGTGACACTGACCCTGCCCAGCTGGCGAGGGGCAGCACCACCATTAAGGCTGAATAGGGAGGCACTGTCCCCTGCCAGGCAAGCCTATAGAATACAAATGCAGAGATCAGCACCCTCTCACCCAAAGGGGAGAGAGTGCTAATCTCTACAAAAGGCTGCCTGGCAGGGGTGCCAGTAGCCCATTGAGCCTGGGCTTGTCAAGGGGGCGTGGCCTAACGGGCCATCAAGGCCCCCGCTGTTAGGCCACGCCCCCTCGATGAGCCCCGGCTCGATTTGTAGTGCCACTTAAGGCACTGAATGTACCTATGCATCGTATTCATTATTGTTTTACTGTCATTAACAATCAGAACTGCATTCTTTATTGGTGCACAAAGCGTCCCAATTTCAGTACACCCACCTAATGATGCACGCATAAAACCCACAAAGGCACCCAGACCTTATATAGTCATTCCAGTCCCTAGAAGATCTGACGATGGAGCGTGTGAACTTGAAATGGATGTGATTAGCAACGATACACACACACTTGTGGTAACGAATGAAAGAAAAAGCCAGAGACAGGGTCGGCAAGGGATGAATGAAGTAACATTACTGACAAATACACGCACGCAAACACTGAATGCACACGAAACAGGCCTAGAGTCAATGACTGCAGAACCACACACCAAAGCAGCAGGAAAGAAGAGACTGCCTGACACAGAAACTCCACAGTAGATGTTGTGAGAAAACAAGAATTAAAGCAAAAACCAACAGGAGCAGTTATATTAGACACTCTTAAGAAAACAAGAGCCAACACTGAGAAACTCTCTGTACAGACCCAACTGATAGTAGACTCATTAGTTCTGCACATAGCCCGAGCTAGGGAACTACAAGAGGAACTGAAGAACAAAATCGCAGAGATTGTATTACCGAGCATATACATTCCAACGCAAGGGACAAGTACTAGTTCCACAGTACAACCATATACTAGACCAATGCCAGAATGGATACGAACATTTATAACCCGACAGAATAAGATGCATGAAGAGAGGGAAAGAGCTGCCAGACTCTTGTCCACTCAAATGGAGCAAATGAGAAGACAGAGGAGGACCCCTGCAGATAGTGCCACTAGAAAGCCCAAAGTTCTGTTTCAGAAATAACGGCACAAGGAAGAATGGAGAGAATCAGAACTGTGGCCGAGTTTTTGACGCTCCAGGAATGGTACATGCAACTGCAGTGATTATGGACCATTATTGGGCGTGTGGATCCAAAGCATACATCTGACTGCCAAGAGACTGGGGAGGCATATGCACGATAGTGAACGTCCATGTTCCAGAATTAGTGATCCTGAAAAGTGACCTGAATATTGACAGTTTCCCAAAAGCAGATGCTCACCTAAGAAAGAAGAGATCTGTGGAACTGATAACCCGAATGAAGAGAGAGAACTAATTCTCTGCCAAATCAGAAGAAGCTTTTCATGCAATCCCATACGAACACAGGCTATTCAGCCTCACCTCATCAGTGTTCGCAGCAATTTTCATGCCAAGATTCCAAGTTGGAGCAAATGCTAAATTGTTACAGATAACCCGATGGGAGTTACTACAGACCATCAACACGACAATAAAAGAATTCAATGCAATTAAGGAAGAATTAAGAGCCATCCGACTGATGACTCTCCAGAACAGAAATGTGCTTGACATGATCACAGCTATGGATAGAGCAGTTTGTGCAAAAATAGGAGAATCATGCTGCACATTTATACCCTCTCAAGACGAGGAAAATGGAACCTTAACAGAAGCCATAGGTATGCCGAGGAAGCTGCAGAATCAGATGATCGGCGAAACTGACGAAGTTGATGATGACAGCTGGTTTGGATCACTATTCTCTTAGATCCCACAATGGATGGCAGACATATTCAAATTTTTAGGAGCCCTGCTAGTGGTGATATTACTAGGATTTTGTGTTATCAAGATAATAATCTCACAATGCCAGAAGACTGCAAAGAAAGCCATAGGGATGAAGATCATGATTGATGTCAAGCCAGAATGGAAGCCCAAAGACCTGACTGATGAAGAAATAAGAGACTTTGTGAAGGCCAGAAGGCACGTGCCAGAAGGTACAAAGTTTCTCTATATCAGGAAGCACAGGAACTATGTCGGAAGATGGGTTTACTGTAGCCCAAATGGACAATGTCAACTAATGACATGGAATAAAGACAAACATGTAAGGACAGCAGGAAGCCTGAAAGGAGTAATAAAAATATGGACTCCAAAGAGACACTTCTTCAAAACCATCATGTATAGATCCAGAAGATGAAGAAGGAATGAACCCAGGTGATGGAGTGAAGATAAATATAGAAGAATCGAGTGAATTCCATCCAAAGGAGGAGGTGAAAGTGGCCGATGAATCGCCCAGAGGGGGGAGTGTAGAGGAGGTCCCAAATTAAGCCTGCACATCCATCGCCCATTTTGAAGTACCAGGAACATTCACACCAAAATATGTGACGTATGATGAACAAATAAATCAGCAGAGAGCCGCAGTGGGGCTCTGCCCAGTACCCATCAGAAGAGTAACACCTAGTGAAGTACCAATAACCAGACAACCATGGACAGTAAGGTATCCATTGAGAAAACCCTACCAACAAATGAGACGAAATGAAGATTGCCTAAGTACCGTCCCGAAAGAAACCAAAAAAGTCTTAATGGAAGACGAATGGTGACGTCACGAGACCACGGACGGACTAACAGATAGAACAAATGATGAACCAAGAATGACAAAAGGAGATGAAATGCCATGAGAAAAGAGATTGTGAGCGTATAGTGATAGGAAGCTATCAAAATGTAAGAATTAAGCTGTAAGCAAAATGACTACAGTCACATCAGTTTACGCCTGTACATATGCTTGAAACCGCAAGAAAGCTAAGAAAACAGTACGGCTTGCTATGCTTAATAGAAGAATAGCGCGGCAAGCGCCATTGTACATAATCTACTTCAAAACGAAGCACAGTATTACAAGTGTGAGGCCACTTTGCATGAAAAGCAGAATCAACTTAGATTACTGGAGGCCAAACAAGACAAGATTTGTATTCTAGCAAAATGAGAAGAGACGGCTGAATCGAAACTCAGCAGATGCAACTCATGCCAAAGGAGCCAAGGTCATACCAATAGAAGGAACGAACAGTAGCTACGTCCAATTGAAACTTAAGAACAGAATATCCTGCCTCTGAAAGGTCAAGATAAGGTAGCGTAGGCAGGTTGCAAACCGAATAAGAATCAAATGCACAAATCGAGAGAAACTAGGCAAATTCACGGTGTCTGCATCACGTGACCATACAAGCGAGGAGAAGCACGACTTCACACCTACGCGTGGCATCCGCCCAGGAGAAGATAGCAGAACTTTCTCAGGCAGAAGATGCAGTTTCGAGGCCAACCACAGTAACATAATTGACACATTTTTGCTGAAATGATGATTGATTGTAACCTTAATTGGAGGATGGCCGGGTAGCTGAGGGGGCACCCTGCACCTGGCTGTCCATTCTGCGTGCTGCTAAGCAAAGTGGAAATGTATGCATGGGGTTGGTGCCAACCCAATCACAATGGACCAAATAATCTAGGGTCCTATAGTTAGTAGAGCCAATGGGACATCGTACTTTTGGTGACGTCCACAGTAGTCATTTTGAAGGAGGAAGGGCTTAGACGGCCACCTGACAGTGTTTTACCCAATCCCTCACTCTGTTACCATATACAGATATAGCACCTATATTAAAGTTACCTTTTCCTAACCAATAGAAATGCTTATTAACTTTTGAGTGTTACACATCACTTCTGACGAATTTTCAGTATAAACAATGTGTTTTGTATGAAGTTCAGTGGAGTTGAAGCGAGACGGACTATTGCATCACTGTTGATTGCCATGACTCCCCGTTTTTTGTACTTGTCATTAAACGGACTCCGTTTGCCAAACCATTGAGTTGTCCTTATTGATTGGTGTTGGAGTAATAAATCTGCACCCCCATCCATCTCAAGGTGCAGCTATCTCGTCTTAAAGTACTTTTGGAGCAAACCCTGACTCTATGGGCCGGCCGGGGGTCTCCTCAGTACAACTGTATTCACAGACTGCTTCCTTCTTAGAAGTATTTATCTGGCAGGCTGGCTGAAGTGCACCTGGAATGGCTTTGCTTGAGGTTTCCAGTTCTTCTAACTGTGCCCCATTGTAGTGCCCCATTGACGCTCTGAGGTAATAAGGACACTGTACAATCCTGAAGTGGCCATTTTCCATCCAAAAGAATAAATCCTCTTACTTTCTACCCAGAAGGGAGTTTGGTGTGAAAAGCGGAGCCTATGCCCAAGGGTACTAGTAACCACTAAGGGGGTTGTTATTGAATGGCCCTGAATATACAATGGATTCGGATGTGACCGCTTATATTTATTGAGCAATTATGGAGTTGACTGCCTTAGTGGCTACCAGCTTCAGCAGAGAAAGACCAATCGGCTTTTTGATTGATTTTAATAAGGGAATAACAGTCCAATTCCTGCCTTTCCTCTTGGACATCTTCAATAAAGTCCACACCCTCATCTGAAGTCTGTGCCCCAATACTAAACCTTCCAAATACTCTTATTTTTTTTTTTTGAACTTTACTCAGTTATCACTAAGTTTTGTCAAAACCTTCTAGGTTCCGCTAGTAGCGACAGGAAAAGGAGGGTCTTGCAAAAACCTCCCCAGGGGGGCTGGCCAGGCCTCTGTCGCAGGAGAGAAACCGCTGACATGGCGGATTTAGGTCATCTTTCCGCTGGATCAGAACCCAAGACCGGGCCACCCTCAGGCTGTAGACTGTTTATCTGATCAAACACGAGTTCGATCAGTTTGCCCAGGGCTTGGCTTCATCTTGTGTTCTCACCAGAGATTAGTCTGTTCCATAGTTCATCTGTTTGAAAAATCCACAGGTTTTCAGCCAATGAGGGGAGGTATAGCTTTCTACTTTCTGTCGTGCTGGGGCACTCTATCACCAGGTGCTTCAAAGTCTCGATGACTAGATCGTCTTTACATAATCGACAGCGCTTCTCGACACCATCTCCTCTGATTGTTATAATCTCTCTCGTAGGTAGGAGATTAAGTCTGGCTCTCATAATCGAGTTTCTCAGCTTCTTGTTAGGGAACTTTGCACAGTATTGCAAGGGTTTTTTTCCCTTGTTGAAAGTCGGGGGTAGATGTTTTTAAAGTTTATTCCCCACCGTTTCTCTATTGTCAAAATCCAGTCCATGTTTTCAATTTTTCTTTTAAGTCGGTCTGGATTTTCTTTCAGGTCCTCCTCCGTACATTCGATTTTAGCCAGGTCATTCTTTCTGGCATTCACCCATTTGTTCAGGGCCTCACATTTACCTAATAAAGTTTCTTCTCGAATGATGTTGTATATCGGTAACGTGTCTGACATGATGATTCGTCTGTACAAGCGCATAGCGCTTTGATCGACCGTTGACACTAATGATATGAGGCCCAAGTCTCTCCTTATCGCCGGCATAGCAGTGGATTTAGGTAGACCTAAGACCGCTTTCCACAGGTCGCCTTCAAGTTTGTTCCAAGTATTCTGCCGGAGGTATAACGCCGCCTCTGTTCCGTACGTCAACGCTGGGACCACTTTTGCGTTATAGAATGTTATGGCCGGAATCAAGGAACATTTTTCGTATTTGCAGTCCACTGCTCTTATTTGGGTCGTTAACCTTTTCGCTTTTTCCCATAGTTGGTTTAAGAGGCTCTTTTCTACTCCGGAGCTGTCCATTTGTATCCCCTAGTATTTAAAACTAGTTACAATTTTAATTTTGGTCTTATCCAGGTAGATCTTTAGATTCTTCGTATTTTTGCTGGGGACTTTCTCAAACACCATAACTTTAGTCTTCGCTTTGTTGAGTTCAAAGTTGTTTTCCACAATATAGGAATTGGAAAGTTTTCTTTGAAGGCCCACTTTCGTCTGATCGATCACGATAATATCGTCTGCGTAAAGCAGCCGAGGGATCTCAGTTTTCCCGATTTTAGGGGGAAAAGATCAAATTTTTTCTTCAGAGAGTTGGTAATCGCCTAAGAATGCCGTAAACAGAGCCGGCGCCAGAGGGCACCCCTGCTTAACTCCTCGGTTCACATGTATCTCCTCTGAGAGCGCACCTTGTTGGTTTAGTTTGACTCTTATTTTAGTGTTCGAATGGAGGGCTTTTATGGGGTCCAGTATACTTGCAGGACAGTTCCAACCTTGAGGCTTAGCCCAAAGAGTTTGTCTGTCAATCTTGTCAAACGCCTTGGAGAGGTCCACGAAAGCTAGGTATACCTTGGGCGCTCCCTCTTTGACTTTTGCTTTCAAGATGCTGAGTAGCATGAGATTGATGGAGGTGCAACCATTTTTTTGAAAGCCTGTTTGGAGTTGATCTGTAGCCTCACTGTCTTTTTCCCATGTTCGAAAATGAACAAGGAGGCGGGTAGCGTAAAGTTTGCCTAGAATGTCCAGGAGGGCGATAGGTCTATAACTCGCCGGTTCTTGTCTCGGACCCTTTTTGTAAATCGGGACTATCACCGCTTTTTGCCATGATTCCGGCACCATGTTCGTTCTGCCACATTCCGAGAAGATTTTACTGATCATTTCTGCCCATTTTTCTGGAAACATTTTTAAGTCCATATTCGTTAGTCCATCCGGACCCGGGGCTCTAGATGTTTTCAACTTCCGTATCGATGCTTCTATGTCTTCAATATTTGACAAGTCGACCCACGCTGTCTTCGAGTTCTGTTGTGTTGTTAGTGTGTCAGTGGTCGGACCTTCAAATTCTGCAGTAAAGTATTGGATCCAATTTTCTTCTGCTACTGCGTTAGACATAGAGGCGGACTGGGTGTCGTTCATCTCTTTTATCAACCTCCAGAATTCACTCGATTTTTTGGTTTGTAATTTCGGCATCGTTTTGATATTGTATGGCTCTGTGTTGTTTACGCCAGTTATTATAGCTTTTGATTCCCATGCGCCAGTTCTTCCAATCGCACTCAGCGTTAGATTTCTTTGCTATTCTTAGCAGTCGACGGCCGACTTTTCTTTTTTCCACTAAGGCTTTGTCATACGTATGTTTGTTGTCTAGGCGATTTTTCGATTTCTTTGAGCCTTTCATCTGGAAGGAAAGAAGTAAGGGTAAGTAGTTCAGTCTTTCTTTCCTGTCATTCGGGCATAATCGCTGACTCTCTTCTCCCAGCTCTGATTGATTTTCCCAATGTCTTGTTCCGTTAGACGAAGGCGGGTCTGTTGCAGGTTTGTCTCAATCGTCCAGTCATACGTTTTCGATCTCATGATTGTAGTACGCCAGGTACAGCGGAGTAGATTGTGGTCACTATGGATGGTCTTTTGGACCTTGAAGCCTGTCAGCCCGTGAATGAGGCCATTGGAAATGAAGATGTAATCCAACGTTGCTTTGGATCCGTTGCGTTCCCATGTCGGACTGTTCGTTTGATTGGGGAACAAAGAGCCAACATTTTGCACATTTCTTTGGCTGATTGCTTCATTCCAGGCTTTACCTCTTTCAATGGTTGAATCGAGACATCCCCGCTGCGCGGCAGCGCATTGTTTGTCACCCAGAGCCTCGGTACATTTAGCGTTCAGATCTCGGCATATGATGAGCTTGATTCTGTCGAATTCTGCGTAGAGCTGGTCTATCGTTTCAGAGATGTTATCGCAGAAAGTTTTGGTTGACATTCTCTGGGGATTCCAGTAACAGTTTATTATGGCCACTGTCTTCTGAAAGCCATTTTCCCTCTCAGCTTTTCCCTGGATTTGCGAGGTCAAGATGACTAGCATTTCGTAGGACTGTGTCCACTTGTTTGGTTCGCTCAGTCCCGTACCTGTTTTTATGGCAGTTAGAAGACCCGATGACGGTCTACCTAAAAGGCCTTTGACTGCGGGGGAGATCATCACCGAGAACCCATCGAGAACTGGTTGGTAGACGAGCCAGGTTTCTTGTAGGCACAGGATGTCGTAAGAACCCAGATCGACATCTCCGGGTATCGTGAGGTGCATATGGCCTCTTGTGTTCCATGAGCCCAAAATATAGGATTCCTTTACGGGTTGCTCGCTGCTTTTATCGCGGAAATTTTCGCTGGAGTCGCTGAGGCAAGCTAACCCTGGTCGTTGCTATTTACCATCCTTTTTCAACCAGTTTGTCATTAGCCACTTCCATGGGCCTTTCGGATGTCTTTCGTCTGCCATTTTTTCCTGATGCGGGACCTCTCTATTTGTCGTGTCCTCTGAACGGTCACGATCTGACCTGGTGTGGGATCCGACGTATCTCTGTTCTTCTTTGTTATAGCTTGTAGAATTCCCCGTACAGTCGGACTGATATTTAGTGCGTTGGTAATGCCTTTGATTTGTGTGATCTCTCTCCGTCCGGTCCATGGGCCCTTTTATGTTCCTGCCTTGATGGTATGGATGTCTATACGTCTCCTGCCTTTCCTGAGTCTTATACCCTCGGATTTGCTGGTATAGGTCCTCTGTTTTAGATCTGTAGTGGTATTGGCGTTTAGGCTTTTCCGTCTTTACCTCTTGAGAGGCTTGACTGTCCGTATTACTTTTATGTTCCATCAGGGAATAGCCCAGTTGATCGAATTCTTCGTAGACTGACTCGTCGATATATTTGATGGCCACTGCTTTTAAATGTAGATATGCTTTCGCCTTCTTTTCCCTATGATCGGGTTCAACTAGCAGGAGGTCCTCTGTTCTGATCATTTTCAAGGTTCTCATTCTCTTTGTTATTTGAAGTATTGTTGGTCTATTTAGAATGCAGAAGTTTTTCTCCACTTCCTTTTGTTCCAGCTTAAAAACTCGTATCTCTTCTTTGGATTCTTTTCTACTTTCCGATTCATTTTTTTCTGGTCGGTACTTCCACGGGCTTCTTTGAGTATCTGCTCTTTCAAGGTGATCTCTCGACTGAGGAGGGCTTCTTCTTATTCTTGACACATAGGTCTGAAGCTTCTCGTTTTCCGGAGTTGCTTGGTTGCCCGCTCCTTGTGTAGCTGGCATGCTTGGTACGCTCTTTTCCCTCTGGCTTGGTCGCTCCCTGTCCCTTTTGGGCTTGGCTGTGTGACATTCTGATCGATCTGAGGGGTTTTTCAGCCCCACTACTGTGGTGGATTCCTTTTGTTCCAGTAGCTCCTTTTCTGAGTGAGTAGAGATGTTCATTAGGTCGGTACAACCTCGAAATTCCTCTATTGTTCTTGGAGATCTCGTGGGGCCGGTCTCCTCTGCATTAGATCTCGAATCTTGTCGATTTTTGCTCGCTAGGGATTCGCCAAACCCCTGCACCCTCAGGTCTTCTTTGACCGACGTGCTGACATCCTTTTTTGGATTTAATTTCCTTACAATCAAATCACTTTTCGGTGGCTGCGTTTTTTGTACTTTAGCCAGTGGCCTCCCTTCTGTTTTTTCTTGAGTCAATATCAGCACAGTTTTCTTTTTTTCATTTGTCTGTGTCACGGGCTCATCTCCTACGTCTTCGGAGGCCAATGGGCTTGTTAAGGACCTTTTATTCAAGAGTTCCAAGTTCTCGATCTTTTTTTCGAGCGCTTCAATTTTGGTTTCCCCCATTGTTTTCCGATTTGGCAAAATCTGTGGTCCCTCTATCGGTCTTACTGGGTTAAATCTGATCGGGTTTTCCATGTTCTCCATCTTTTTCTCCAGCGCTGCAATTTTCCTTTCCCAGTGAGGTTTCTGATTGGATTTTCAGCGTTTGTTGGTAGACGGGAGTCCATCTGGGCTAATTTTGCCATTATGTTGGAAAGAATTGCTGTATTGTCTTGTACATTTTCTTTAATTGTTTCATACAGCTTACAGAAGGGAGCTAGAACAATGGTCATGGCCGACATGATGGCAATCATTTCTGGTTTCTTATTTGGCGATTCATTTTGTAGAGCCACTGCAATTTCACTAAGTCGTCTCTTTTTCGGTGAGGCTTGGATGTTATCCGTTTTTTTCAGATTTACTGATGAGTTTATGTCCGGATATTCCCCTGTGAATCTTGGATTTCTATCGGTGTTTGTGGGGTATCTTGGTGATCCAAATTTCGTCGATGACAGGGGTGAAACCGAGGATAACCTCCTGGACAGATGTGGCTTTGTCCCGGCCAAACGATCCTCTCTGACTTGTTGGGCCCGGTCCGTACGATTGAATCCCCCATCGGATTGTGCCCCCTTTGAGCCCTCTTCTTCCTGGTCATCATCCGAGACGAGGATCTCCTCTATAGTTTGGGGAACCCCATTAAGGGCATTTTTAGTTTGGGGAGTTCCGCTCCTCCCTCTCTGGTTGTCAATTGTGCTCGAAGAGACCGGTTCCGGAGTCTCTGGGCCCTTTGCTTTTCCACTGTCAATATGTGGATCATTTATGGGTATCGTGGCTTTTTCCTGCTGAAAACCGTTTGACCGGGCTTGTTTGTCTCTCGCCACTTTGGAAGGGTCAGTTTTCCTCTGTTTTTGTGCGGGCTGGGATTGCATTGCTATTTCCAGCATCTCCGCGTCTGATACTTCCGTATCAATGCTTTGTTTTCTTTTATGTTGCTGTGTAAAGAAAGCTTTTAATGGGCGTGATAGCAGAGGATTGGGCAGTGCTTTTTTGTTAAGTTTTCTTACTTTTTGATCCCCCAGAATGGTGTTTTTTGGCAATCTCATATTTGCCAGGTTTTTTTTCCCTCCTTGCGGTCTGGTTGTTGCTGGGGTATTCGATGTACCTCTTTTTTTTCTTTTAGGACCAGCTCCGGTTTTCAGTTGTTCACCGTCCGTCTCTTTACTAGAATCTTCTGTTTCACCCTCCGTTTGTTTTTCACTATCCGAGTCCTCTTCAACCGAATCTATGTCTTTATCTGGATCGACGATTATCACAGTGTCTCTGACTTCTCTAGCAAGGTTGGGTAACCTTGCCCTATTGTTACCCCGGCCTTGCACGGTTTTCTCGCTGTCACGATCAGTCTCATGCATCATAGCTTGAATGGGGTGTCCAGTCATAATTTCGAAAACATAATTTCGAAAGTCAAAAAAGTCGAATCAAAAATGTCGAAAAAAAAAATGTTGAATTGTTTTTTTTTTCGATATTTTTTTTTGGGCTCTAGTTTCTGTGAAAAAAATAGGTAAAAATAAAAAAAAGGGGGGTTGGGGGGAACCCCCCCATTTCGAAAAAAAAACGTCATTAAAAAAAAATTCGACATTTTTTTTTCGACGTTTTTTTTTCGACTTTTTGACTTTCGAATATTTTGTATTCGAAATTATGTCTATGAACCATTGAATGGATATCGCATTAGGCATAGGGTCGGTTCTTACTGTTACAGCTAGCAGATTGGCCGCCCTTTTTCCTTCCACCACGGGAGCTTTTCTCTCCCCCTCAGAAGTATTTCGCTGAGTTTGGGTTTCTTTTTTTTTGGGTTCGTCCGTTGTCATTTCCTCAAACCCTGTCACCGTTTCCCCACTTGCACTTGCATCTATGTGGCCAGCAGTGGGATTTCTGGCTTCTGTCCGCGTCTCCTCTGTAACAGGGTCTCGTATGGGTGGGGAGAACACTCCAAGGCGATCCCGATCGGGTTGTTCGGGTTCGGGTTCCATGTCTTTCTCGCCGCCGCGGGCCGATAGCCTCCTAACGGGGACGGACTCAGGCGCGTCCGTCAGGGCCTCACTGAAGACTCCTCTCTGACTCAAAGCACCCAACTCCGCCATTGCTAATGCTTTTCACTGCTTTTTTGGCAGGGTTACTGATGCATCAGGAACCCCTTTGCGAGGAGTCCTGGGTCCGTCACTAATCGCGCCAACCCACCACAAATGCCTACCAAGAACAAGTATCAGGCGAACAACAGATTTGAGCTCCCTGCTGTTCTTGGAAAGTGTGTTTAAAGGCAGCACACAGCGTGATTCTTTAATAGGCGTGCAGCCAGACCGATACTGACATTTACATGACACGGGGCTGGAGGCAAGGCGCCCTTTTATTTGCTGTGCCAAGGGTTGTGGGCGCGCCTTTGTGTGGCTGTACCCCCTCACCGCACCTTCAGTCGGCGGCGGACTGAAGGGTCTTCGTCATCTGGGGAAACCATAGAGTAATCCTCCAGATTGACCAGGTCGTCTTCTGGAGGATACTACTCTTGGTCGTACTCTTGGTCCCAGTGCCCTCCTAGACCCCAGAGATAGGGTCTGCCTTTGTATCTTTTTACGTTTAAGCATTATCAGCTGATGTCTCCTTTCATGTTTTGAGTGCTTTGCGCCATTTTTTTCCCCTGGATAAAGGAGACGACTACGTCCATAGAGGTGTTAAAGTGATCGGTTTTCTGTATATGGCGGAATTGGCTTATGGACCTAGGGATCCTCAGAAAGGGGGATGGAGTGTAGCTCCTCTTTAACCAAATTCTCCTGCTCCTCCTCCCAATCCTCTTCTGATTCTAAGAAGACTAAAAGGCATTACAGAGAGTAGGGGCGTAAAAATAAAAAGATGTTATACTCCGAGCGAACCACTAGATGGCGGAACATGCAAAGCAATCAGATTCGCAAGTGTCGGAACTATATATATACTATTTAAGAATTTCAAAAGGTAAATCACTGTCAAATAGGAACTACAGACAAGTTAAGAAAATACAGTAATTATAAAATAAACCCCCGACAAAGAAATACTATTCACTAAATAGAAACATTCACTTGGCATTAGAGAAGGAGTTACTGACATTTTCCCACAGCCTTCTCGTGAAAGATGAAAAACCATCTAACCTAAGTGCAAGAGTGTTTCCAACCAAACGAAAGCCAAAACTCTCTATAGTGTAAGCTACGGCAGTCAGGCTTCTCTCAAGGGAGGAGGTGGGATGGTAGTGAAGTCCAGTTATTCCCAATAGTTACCCCTAGAGATCAAGAACAGCATATTTGTATACTGAAAAATATATACGTTAAAAAAAAGGAAAATCGCACAGAACATGTATAAGGTTAATTAAGTACTTTGGGTTCAACAGAATTGATAGCTACCACAGCTGGTACCGCTGCCACCCCAGTTCCTGAAGCTTGGCGTTGTGATTCTCCCTCCTACAGACACAATTTCCTCTCACACATATTCCCAAAGCAGCCACACACACTCCCACTACTTTGTTTCCTTCCAACTAAGGCCTGAAACAGACCACATAGCTCCTACTTTATAACAGAATTTCAAACACTGCCCAAACAGTTCTCATGGGTGTTAAGGAGAATCCTCTTATAAGGCCAATTTCCCAAACCTAGTGAGTCCCGCAGCAGCTTTGCTGGATTTTTTTTTTTCCTCCTGCTAAGAGTGAGAATCTTTTACTCCCACTCTTAGGCATGATTTGAGGTATGTCTTTGACTTGTTATGTGCTTATGGGCTATGGGGTTTCTTTTTACTCCATAGGGTATCATCTGTTTTTCTGTATGTGTGGTACACAGCACCCTCAGTGCAGTACCACAGGGGTGTCACAGTGATCCCCAAACATAGACTCCATACCCTGGAACTGACTACTGTCTCCCAGGGCATGTAAAGTCACCATTGGCTTAACTAGTCCAAAATTGTGAACAGAACCAGTACAAACCATCATATTGTGGAAGTACTGGTAAGGGGTAATTTGATTGCCCCTGGGTCTGTTTTCGAGGGGGCCCTGTCCCGTCCCCCCTCGTCGAGTTTCTGGCTGGTGGCAGTGGTTACCACGCGAAATATTCCACCGGAATATTCTCTATGGGATTTTCCCATTCATTTTAAACGCACCACTTTTTGGTGCAATGTTAAAGATACCGCCGGTTTATTTATTTAATATTAAATAACCAGTTGGGTCTTTTTTGCCAGAACTCGATTCTAAAATGGCTTTTGTGTCTGTCTCTGTAACTCTGACCAAGGTCGAGCCCTTTGTTCCACGATTTTGGCGGGCTTCTCCACAGAAGCCCTCCAAGTGGTGCCACTCTGTCTGGGTTCCACAGGAAGGGTGGAGGGGGAATTGGCACCCTGGACTGCGTTGCCTTAGCAACCCAAGTCACACTCTACTCTGATTGGCCCAGGGCAGCTCACCACTTAGCATGTGTGATTCACAGCTAGGCTGATGAATCGGGGTTTTTCTGCATAAAAGCAGGGCCTTTGGGACTGGAACTTCAGAAGTTGCCACAGGACCTAAGAATCCGAAGAGGGACGAAGCTGAGCCATCTGCAACGACGACACAACCGGTGAAGCCCTGCTGCAGCTACCTCACCACTTTCCCGACGACAAGAGAAGATCTTCTGCTGGATGAGTCTTCTTCCTATGAGCTGGTGGGACCGACCAGTTCACCCTTATTCGCCTTCCAAAGACGGACCTTGGTCGAATCGCCTGTGCCTACCACCCCGGCGGCCGGATAGCCTAGCTCACCACTTTTTGACTGCGAATAAAAGGACTGCACCTTTTAATCGGGAATTCTGCGGCTGGTTTCATCCCTGTGCAGTGCAACGACTCCAAGTTTCCTCCTCGACGAGATCCTCTCTTCCCCTGGTCGGAACACCGAACTGCAACCACTACCAAGAACAATTGCCCCCGCTGGAGCTTCCTTTCTCTTCAAGGTACTATGTCCTGCCTGGCCTCCCTTTCTACAGATTGCTAAAGGTGACCCCTAAATCCTTGGCTTCTATGCTGGGTTGGCTCCAGACCTCTAACTATATCTTTTGAATCACCCCAACCTCTTTTTGAACACCCTGCAAAGACTTTCAGTGCACTTTAAACCGTGTGATCCTGGGCACATTTCGCTTTGCTCCATTTAAAGTGGGCCTAGCCTATGAACTTTGGCTCTACGGTATAACCTGCCTTTCTCCCCTTACTCTGAACTCTTAAAAGTGTTAGGAACTGTTTTATTTTATGCTCTGCCTTTTCTCTCCCTTTTTACCCTAAACTATTGGAGTGCCATCTAGGTTAAGCGCTCACTTCTGTCTTAACAAATAGTTGTGCTTTAACCCCGACTTGTCTGATAGTTATCAAGGGAGGTGTGTATACTTAGCTGACTGTGTTTTAGATTACTTTTCATTGAAAGTGCTAGTGTATTACCTAAAGTGTGTTTTAAATGAATAACTATATACTTTTTATACCAAGCTCTGGTCAGTGTTTGTTTGCTCTACTGTGTTTTGGCCCTTTTGTGTATACTCTGCATACTGCCCTACTCTTCTTGAGAGAAGTCTGACTGCTCAGCCACAGCTACCAGGTAAATCTGGGTGGTGCAGACTGCTACCAATTGTGTTTACTGCTGCTCCTGTAGGCTTAATCTTTTTGCAGTGTTCCCCAAGGGAACTGCACAGGATTCTGCCTAACACTGGTGTACAGCAGTGGGATTTGTATTGAGTATACCTTTTAGAGTGTCTAGATACTTTAGTGCAACTAACCACAAAGCTTAGCACTGAAAAAGCTATTTCTTTAACAAGTCAACTATGGAAAGTTACAGCCAGGAGTCCCTTTCTGCAAAAACTGCTGATTGTTTAAGAGTTCTTTGTAGACATAAGGATCTTCCTGTTAAAGGCAAGAAAATGGAACTAATAGAAAGATTGTTAGAAAACAAAAGTCTGGGTAGTGGTTCAGAGGAACCTACCTCCCCAGCAAATGTAGACAACAGTAATGATGGTAATATGGATCAAAGTATTGATAATATTGTTGTAGATTCAGAAGAGGAAAGTGAGACTAATGTAACTGTCCCCACTGGCCTCTGCCTGCTCTAGCACCTCAAGCTATGCCTACTGGACCTGTGCCAGGCCCCACATTAAGCCCTGAATTCGTTGAACTAGAAAAAATGAGGCTTGAATTAGAGTTCAAAAGAATTAGTGCCCAATCTGAACAAAAGCACCAAGAACTAAGGCTCAGAGAAATGGAGTTCAAGCATGAGCTAGAGATGAAGAAATTGTCTGTTGAAAATACTTCTCTCCCCAGATCCTCTAGGAGTTCCAGTCCCAAAAGACCTCAGATGCCTAAAGAGATTGTGGGGGGTATGTATGAACCTAAGTTGGATGTGTTAGATTGGTTGGCTATGTTTGAGTATAATCATGGGCTCCAGGACATCACAGGGAATCAGTTGCTTCCTTGGTTGTTCTCTAGGCTCCCCCCAGTTGCATCTGATGTGCTAATGGAGTAGGGGGAGGTGGACAGGATGGATTATGAATGTGTGAAGTTAGCTTTAATAGCTAGATTTGGGAAGACCCCTTCCCAGTACCTTAAGAGGTTTAGGACCCTCAAAAAGCATGATGGTACCCCTTGGGCTACCTGGGTGAGTGAAAGTTTGAAAAACTTAGAGGGATGGATTAAGGGTTACAGAGTGAACACTTATGAGGGAATGAGAAATCTTGTTATGTTGGAGTCAATTTATGATGCCTGCTCTCCTGAGCTCAGACAGCACTTAGCTGATTCAAAGGAATTAGATTCCGAGAAACTAGCTCAGGCTGCTGACTTGTGGGTTTCCAACCAGGCTACTCACAAGGATTCTGGGGCAACAGCCAAAAAAGGACTCCAAAGAGAATTCAAATAATTCCAATTCCAAAGAGGGCCCAAACAAAACTCTAAGGGTAGGCCACAAGGGAAACCAAATCAGGCTAGTGTACCCTCTGGTCCCAGACCAGAAGGAGGTTAGAGCAAGCCTCCATTCCAGAAAGCATTTGGAAAATGCTATGTTTGTGGCTCTACTGACCATGTGAAAGGAGATCCCAGATGCAAGGGTAAACCTTCAGGGGTCCAGCTTGTCTCCATAGCCTTCACTCCAGAGGAGGAAGTACCAATGACAAGTGGAAACTTTCTACTACTGGCTGATGATCCCATTGGAGTCTCAGCCAGTGTTTCTTTAGTGTCCCTGGGGTTGTGGGAACAACAGAATTTAGATGTCTATAATTCTATCCCAGATAATACTAAAGAGTTTTATAAGGACAGTGTCCAGGTGAATGGTCAGGAGACTCCTGCCATTAGGGACACTGGGGCCAGCATAACTGTGGTGGATGAATCTTTTTTTAAGGCAGAGGAGGTTGCTAGGGCACCCAAATGCCTCACCAAGTTAGCTGGAGGGCCTGTGCAGATGTGTCCCCAGTTACCAGCTCTCATCCAGTGCAATGACATGACTGTGAGGATACCTGTCAGTGTACAATGTGAGGTACCAGGAAGAGTTCTGTTGGGAAATGACCTGAAAGCTCTTGGAGCTGTGTCACATACCCCCAGACCTCCTAGTAAAAGGTTAAAGGAACTAACCAGACCTGCAAGGGAGAAAACCTTGAGAGGTTCTCCCAAGGAGATGATGGAAGAAGAAATCACTCCTACTCCACTGGAGCTACTTACTGCAATCTCTAAGCAATCAGAAGCAAAGGGGCAACCCAAGGCTTCTAAAAAGAAACCAGCAGCAAGCACTCCAGTGCTTCCAACAAGGACTTCCCCTAGGTTGTCCAAAGTTACACCCGTAACTCCACCTCCAGCTGAGGCTGAGAGGGAGATACAACCCTGTGTGGTTGAACCTCTAAAAAAGAGCTAGTTGTAGGCCATGAACTTATTGGAGATCTGGACCCTGCTGACCATCCTGAGCTGCAGTCTTTACTGGCAGAAGGGGGCCCCAGCAGATCAGCTTTCCGTAAGGCCCTAAGAGAATGTCCAACTCTGGAAGGTCTCTGCCACCAGGCAGCTTCTCAGGCTGATGGGCAAGAGCCTGGGAAGTATAGGTTACACTGGGAAGATGGCGTCTTCTACAGTGAACCGACTGAGTCTGCACCTGGAGACTACAAACAACGTGTAGTCCCACAAGAAAACAGACTTCAGTTCTTGCAGCTAGCCCATGAGATTCCTTTGGCTGGTCACTTGAGTTTCAAGAAGACCAAGGAAAGGCTCTCACTCTACTTTTATTGGCCAAAAATGGTGGCTGAGGTAGATAAGTTCTGCAAGAGCTGTCACACCTGCCAAACTTCTGGCAAGAGTGGTTCCAAGAATGTGGCACCTTTAGTGCCTCTCCCAGTGGTGGGAGTCCCATTTGAGAGGGTAGAGATTGACAATGTTGGTCCTCTTGATCCTCCAACTTCCTCAGGCAACAGGTGTATCCTTGTTGTAGTAGACCATGCTACTAGATACCCTGAGGCAATTCCTATGAGGATTGTTACAGCTCAGGCTGTGGCTAAGGTCCTCCTTGGTATTTTTACCAGGGTTGGGTTTCCTAAAGAGGTAATCTCTGACAGGGGGTCAAATTTTATGTCCCACTACATGAAAGCCATGTGGAAAAACTGGGGAGTTACCTACAAGTACTCTGCCGCTTACCACCCACAGACAAATGGATTGGTTGAAAGGTTTAATAGAACAATGAAGAGCATGATAGGTGCTTTAGAAGAACCCCTTAGAAGAAAGTGGGACCTTCTACTGCCATGCCTTCTCTTTGCTTATAGAGAAGTCCCTCAGGAGGGAGTAGGCTATAGTCCCTTTGAACTTCTCTATGGCCATCCAGTCAGAGGTCCATTGGCCCTGATTAAGGAGGGGTTGGAGAGTGCTCCTTCCCCCCAAGCCAGTCAGAGTGACTGACTATGTGATAGGACTCCGGAGGAAAATGTCACAGATGATGGCTCAAGCTAGTGATAACTTGAAGGCTGGTCAAGCTTTGGTCAAGCACTGGCATGACCAAAAGGCTAACATGGTTGAGTTCGCTCAAGACCAGCTAGTTCTTGTTATGGTCCCAACAAGGCAGAGGGCCTTGCAAGACAAATAGATGGGACCCTTCAAGATTGTGGGAAAACTTGGAGAGGTCAACTATCTGCTGGACTTGGGCAATCCCAAGGAGGCTCCCCGAGTCTTCCACACCAACAAACTAAAGGCTTATGTCTCTAGGCCTGAAGTAGGAGCTTTGCTTCTAGCTTCAGCAGCAGAGGAAGAAGAGAGTGAACCTCTCCCTGATCTCCTCAGAGGCTTACCTTTGGATGAAAAGATCGAAGGAGTTAATCTCTCTTCAAATCTGACACCTGAGCAACAAGAGGAGTGCAAATCTATGTTGAATCAGTTTGCCTCCCTGTTCTCACTTTCACCAGGCTTGGCCCCTTGGGGACAGCATGATATACTCACTGGTGACTGTCTGCCAGTAAAAAGCAGAGGATACAGAATGTCAGAGAATGTAAGAACCCACATCAGGGGAGAGGTCAGCAAGATGCTTGACCTCGGGGTAATAGAGCCCTCTACTAGTCCATGGTCTAGCCCAGTTGTGTTAGTACCAAAGGCAGGATCCAAAGAACTGAGATTCTGCGTGGACTATAGAGCTCTTAATGCAGTCACCAAGACTGATGCCCATCCTTTGCCAAGGACAGATGAGTTGGTGAATAAACTTGGTGCAGCCAAGTTCCTCAGCACATTTGATCTGACATCAGGATATTAGCAAATAGCCCTGACAGACCATGCCAAGGAGAAAACTGCATTTTCTACCCCAGTTGGCTTATACCAATTTAAGGTTATGCCTTTTGGACTGAAGAATGCACCTGCTACCTTCCAAAGGATGGTAAACCAGGTTCTGACTGGGATGGAGGACTTCTGCATGGCATAATTGGATGACATTGCAGTGTTCAGCCACTCCTGGGAAGAGCATGTTTACCACCTAGGACAGGTTTTGCAGGCTCTGGAAAAGGCCAATCTGACCATAAAGGCCAGTAAATGCCAGATTGGGCAGAGTAAAGTGGTCTACCTTGGATATGAGGTAGGAGGCGGTGAAATAAGGCCTTTGCCCAGTTCGATTGAAGCTGTGCAAAATTGGACAACACCTACTACTCAGACCCAGGTGAGAGCCTTCCTAGGCCTCACTGGGTACTACAGGAATGTCATAGAGAACTATGGGACCATAGCTTCTCCACTGAATGTGATCTCCTCTCCTAAATTCCCTAAAAAGGTCAAATGGAATGAGGAGTGCAATCAGGCCTTTGAAAACCTGAAGAAAGCCCTTTGTCAAGCTCCAGTTGTCAGAGCTCCTGACTACCACCAAACTTTCATTGTACAAACTGATGTTTCTAATGCAGGTATAGGTGCAGTCCTTAGCCAACTGGATGAGAAAGGTAGGGAACACCCCATTTGCTTCATCAGTAGAAAACTTAAGGATCCTGAAACAAGGTGGCAACCATTGAAAGAGGGTGTTTTGCTATTGTGTGGGCTCTGAAGAAGTTTAGGCCATACTTGTATGGTTCTACTTTTGTTATTCAGACTGACCACCAACCCTTGAGATGGTTAATGAAAATGAAAGGGAAAAACCCAAAACTATTGAGATGGTCAATCTGCCTTCAAGGGTTTGATTTCACCATTGAGCACAGGTCAGGGTGTCACCACCAAAATGCTGATGGTCTCTCTAGGATGTTTGTAACCGACTAGAGGTATGAGATTCATCCAGGAGTGGATTCAATCCACCTCTCCCTTAGTCTGGGTGGGGGGTGTCGAGTGTTCGGGAGAATTCTCTTATAAGGCTAATTTCCCAAACCTAGTGAGTCCCCCAGCATTTTTGCTGGATTTTTGGGGTTTGTTTTTTTCTCCTGCTAAGAGTGAGACTCTTTTATTCCCACTCTTAGGCATGATTTGAGGTATGTCTTTGACTTGTTATGTGCTTATGGGCTATGGGGTTTCTTTTTACTCCATAGGGTATCATCTGTTTTTCTGTATGTGTGGTACACAGCACCCTCAGTGCAGTACCACAGGGGTGTCACAGTGACCCCCAAACATAGACTCCATACCCAGGGACTGACTACTGTCTCCCAGGGCATGTAAAGTCACCATTGGCTTTACTAGTCCAAAATTGTGAACAGAACCAGTACAAACCATCATATTGTGGAAGTACTGGTAAGGGGTAATTCAATTGCCCCTGGGTCTGTTTTCGAGGGGGCACTGTCCCGTCCCCCCTCGTCAAGTTTCTGCCTGGTGGCAGTGGTTCCAACGCAAAATATTCCACCGGAATATTCTCTATGGGATTTTCCCATTCATTTTAAACGCACCACTTTTTGGTGCAATGTTAAAGATACCGCCAGTTTATTTATTTAATATTAAATCACCAGTTGGGTCTTTTTGCCAGAACTCGATTCTAAAATGGCGTTTGTGTCCGTCTCTGTAACTCTGACCAAGGTCGAGCCCTTTGTTCCACTATTTTGGTGGGCTTCTCCACAGAAGCCCTCCAAGTGGTGCCACTCTGTCTGGGTTCCACAGGAAGGGTGGAGGGGGGAATTGGCACCCTGGACTGCGTTGCCTTAGCAACCCAAGTCACACTCTACTCTGATTGGCCCAGTGGTGAGCCGCCCGGCTCACCACTTAGCATGTGTGATTGACAGCAAGGCTGATGAATGGGGGTTTTTCTGCATAAAAGCAGGGCCTTTGGGACTGGAACTTCAGAAGTCGCCACAGGACCTAATAATCTGAAGAGGGACGAAGCTGAGCCATCTGCAACGACGACACCACCGGTGACGCCCTGCTGCAGCTACCTCACAACTTTCCAGACGACAAGAGAAGATATTCTGCTGGACGAGTCTTCTTCCTCTGAGGTGGTGGGACCAACCAGTTCACCCTTTTTCACCTTCCAAAGACGACCCTTGGTCGAATCGCCCGTGCCAAGCACCCCGGCGGCCGGATATCCAAGCTCACCACTTTTTGACCACAAATAAAAGGACTGCACCTTTTAAGCGGGAACTGCGCGGCTGGTTTTATCCCTGTGCAGTGCAACGACACCAAGTTTCCTCCTCGACGAGATCCTCTCTTCCCCTGGTCGGAACACCAAACTGCAACCACTGCCAGGAACAACCGCCCCCGCTGGAGCTTCCTTTCTCTTTAAGGTACTGTGTCCTGCCTGGCCTCCCTTTCTACAGATTGCTAAAGGTGACCCTTAAATCCTTGGCTTCTATACTGGGTTGGCTCCAGACCTCTAACTATATCTTTTGAATCACCTCAACCTCTTTTGAACACTCTGCAAAGACTTTCAGTGCACTTTAAACCGTGTGATCCTGGGCACATTTCGCTTAGCTCCATTTAAAGTGGGCCTGGCCTATGAACTTTGGCTCTACAGTATAACCTGCCTTTCTCCCCTGGCTCTGAACTCTTAAAAGTGTTGGGAACTGTTTTATTTTATGCTCTGCCTTTTCTCTCCCTTTTTACCCTAAACTATTGGAGTGCCATCTAGGTTAAGCGCTCACTTCTGTCTTAACAAATAGATGTGCTTTAACCCCGACTTGTCTGATAGTTATCAAGGGAGGTGTGTATACTTACCTGACTGTGTTTTAGATTACTTTTCATTGAACGTGCTAGTGTATTACCTAAAGTGTGTTTTAAATAAATAACTATATACTTTTTATACCAAGCTCTGGTCAGTGTTTGTTTGCTCTACTGTGTTTTGGCCCTTTTGTGTATACTCTGCATACTGCCCTACTCTTCTTGAGAGAAGTCTGACTGCTCAGCCACAGCTACCAGGTAAATCTGGGTGGTGCAGACTGCTACCAATTGGGTTTACTGCTGCTCCTGTAGTCTTAATCTTTTTGCAGTGTTCCCCAAGGGAACTGCACAGGATTCTGCCTAACAATGGGGGAAACCCTTCACATAGTCTCTATATATTTTTGATCTAACTTAAAGCCCCCCGTAAATAGGTAATGAACGTATCGCATAGCCTGCACCCGGGCAGAGTGTTAACCTGCATACCTAGCACAGAAGGAGACTATTTCAGATAGCTATGCAGTCTTCGTCTAACGTATCTATCTGCATACACAAATCCTGACACAGCTGTCCTAACATAACTGTATGCGTACCTAGCCCATAGGTAATCTGTTTTCTCCACCTGTCTGTATACCTACCACGTAGCTGGGCTATCATAGCCTAACTGTATGCATACTTAGCTAGCCTGTTTTTCCACCTAAATTGTCTGCAAACTAAGCACATAAGTATGCTGTTGTACTCAGGGTTCCACCGATCACACCATAAAAGCACGTACTCGAAAAAGGAGCACACACCGGGCAAGAAATGACGCTGTTTATTACTGCCAGGCAGGCACAGATCAAACAGAAGAGTGGAATTGATCAGATTGATGAGAGCTGACATCTGAGTGTACGATGCATATTAGTTTTATACAACAAATCACAATGGTCGAGACCCTTTGAAACACTTGCAATTTAGTATGTCCATATTTTCGATGTTTCCCAGAATTTTCATTGGCTAGTCTACATCCTAGCATTAGTGCTGGATGTATGTTAATGAAGTAAGATTGAAAAAAACAGTTCGGCAGTATCCCAACACGTCACTTCCCCATGTGGCGCCACATTGATTCTCAGCCCACCCCACCCCTGAACAATTTGCAATTAGTAAAATACCTTTTGGCTGACCACCGGAACTTTATTATACTGCCATTGGTCAGCACCATTGAGGACGGAACACATGACACCCTGCTTCTGGTGGGAAGGGAGACATTCACATGTTACCTGCTAGATAATAGCCTTCTCAAACCCTGTGGTGGATACTCTGAAGGCTGGCCACCTCCCAGGAACACAATGACTTACCATCTGATTAGTTCTCCCAAGAATGCCATTCCGTTCAGTGCCCCTTTCCCATAGCCACCTGTCGATGGGCACTGGTGGCTATGTGACCGGTTCATTGGCTCATATCCATTTCCCATCTACCCCATGTGACTGCTACATTGGCTGACCGCCCTGTAATTACATCACCCAGTGTTGTTCTAGCTGCTTTGATCTGCCTGTGACATGCAGGTTGAGCTACTGCTCCCTCCTCCCTGGTCACCGGAGTGCTGGTCATGTGTTTCAGGTCGGGTTTCCGAGGCTGAGCCTGCCATGTGGGTTTCCCGGTCAAGTGGGTTTACCAAGGATATTGGTTTTCCTTATCTTGTGCTAATTATATAAAGATCCCTTGGGCTGACGATACACACAATGCATCTCAACCCCTGCCCTTTCCAATGAGGTCTTCATTTATAGGGTGACTGTGACTCGGTGCCCCATCACCCCTTTCTTTATTATTGCAGGTAGTAAGTGTGTCCCCCTATCAGGTGCTGAATATGCACCTTTAGTACATTCCCCACTTCCATCAATCTTTTGATAGACATTTCTTTCACATTCATCTCTCCATCCTTCTCCTTGTGTTCCCACACCCGGATGACCCAGCTCACGTCCCCTTCCTCTTCATACCCTTCTAGATATTTTCCAAAGATTAGTGTTTATGTCCCATCAGGTGAGCATTCGCCCCGCAAGGCCTCGTAGTTTTCTAGGTCCTGCAGGGGTGCTGTAAATATTAATTCCACATCATCCTCACTTTCATTTACACTAGGAGGTTCCTTACCTAATACTTTAACAAGCTCAATTTTGTTCATCAACATCATGTACTGTCCTTTATGCTGGTGGCAGTTGCACCAACCAATGATCCACTGGTTGATGCAGATGGCAACAAGGATTGGCAAAGGGACAGTTATCTTGAACGTTGCTGCCAGCCAATCTGGGACCAAAGCATATAATGCATCCAGCCAGCTGCTTGATGTGACATCTTGTGTCTCATCATTTTCTCATGTATTGTTCTAATCTCCTCGACAGCCTCTAAGTGTTCCATTGGCGGGTATGGCCGTGCAACATGTGCTTCCAATGTTGTGGCACACACCACCTTCCATTGCTGTCATAAGGTCCAGACTATAGCGGTTCTGGCAGTGGAGTAACTTTGCTGAACATGTTGGGGGGGACATTATGTCTGAAGAAAAGGTGCCCCAGCCAAATGAATGGGGACAAAATGGTGTGCTATTAAAGTTGGGGGGGACAAACACCCCTGTCCCCCCCCCTAAAATTACACCCATGGGTTCTGGACGGCCATCAAACACAATGCTCTGAGTTCTTCTCGTACCGCATTCAATCCTTTTTTGGTTGCATTAGCCAATTGAAGCAGCTCATGGTGCGTGATTTGAATCAATTTTGGATTAGCTGCTGTTTGTACCCCAGGAAGCAGGAGAGAAGTGAAAAGCACAAACGCTTGGCTTGGCTGAACATTTAAGTGGGGCTGAATATCTTCTAAGCTCTGGGTGGATTCTGCCAATATGTAAATACTCAACCTTTTCCTCCTTGTCATCTTTGGTTGCTCTCCTTGTGTCTCTGCAGGCCCTTTACATTTCCTGGTTGATAGTTCGCTGAGTGGCATCAAATCTGTGCGCGGCACAAACAAGGTAGGGCTGTAGAGGGTCACCCGTGCACATACACCTTTCCAGTCTGATGGTAGCTGGGCATAAGCTCTTGTTCCGCATGCCCACCACATGTCCATCACTACCACTGTCCCTTTCTGTAATGCTGTAATGCCCATCATCCTGTTACAGCCGGTGTTCATCCCCAGCACCACTGTCCTATTTGCTCTGAAACACAAAAGAGTACTGTGTGAGCGGTTTCATGTTTACTGGGCAATGGTTTTCATCTACCCAGGTTAAAGCATGTACATTATTATTCCATATTTTCCTACACCCTGCATCTGTTTTCTTCACAACATTTTCTTTGAATTCCACCAGCCCTTCTGCGTAACACTATACCATCCCACTTTCCCACGTCCCTTTGTGAAGAAGTAAATCATAGATTTGCATCAAGGGCCGGGTGTGGCAACATGGTATATCATATCCAGTGGAAGTCTTACAGAATATCTTTTTATGGACCATGAGCACTTGTTTTCCTTTTTGTTCCCCTTCGGTTTTATACTCTAGTATCATGTGCTTGCTCTTTTCTTCCCGGGCCATGCTTTCTAGCTGCATATACTGGTCTTCATAGACCTCCTCCCCCTCATCTATCCATTTTACTTCTAGTGTGAGGCCTTGGAACATCCCCCTGGTTTTGCACATGGACAAATGCATCAGACATCCTCCTTCTTCTACTGTCATTTTTGGTGGCAGAAATTGTTTCAGTGTTCCTGTGAGGTGTGGGATGAGTGAGCACACATAGCATGTGCCATTGGTGCTTCCTCGCCCCACCTTCTTCATCTCCCTGTACCACACATTTTCAGATGTCAAGTCCCCTCCCTCCCAGAAAGCATTGTAGGATTCTGGAATACTGGATATACTTTGGCTAGTGCGAGTTTCCCTTTTACCATCAGCAGGTGCACCCATATTACCCTTTTGTATTGGGAACCAAAAGAGGAGAAGAAGACAGAAAAGAGAAACACAAAGTAATCCAATCCATATTTTATGTACATTATTTGTTGTTCTCCCCCATCCATCACCCTTAGTGTTCTCTTGCCCATCTTCTCTTTCAGCTGCGGGCCTTCTGTAAAACCATATTGCAATACACAGAGTTAATGTTAGTTCATAAATACTCCCCATTAGGTGACGCTTTGTCTTTGCAGTGTGCTGCTGGTGTCTTTAAGAACATCGGATAAATGAATCCAGACCTGCCATTCTTCAGTCTTCACCACCGTGGGGGTTGAGCAAACCACTTCGAAGGGGCTGAAAAACCTTCGCTCCTTCCACCTTATCACTTTGTTACGTATCAGAATGTGTTTGCCTGGATTGAGGGGCTGTGCTTGTGCAAAGTACTCCCTTTGATGGGCATATGTGCACTTATCAATGTTGGTTGGCTGGCTGACTGGTTGATCGCTGAACCTAGCAGGAGATGAAGCGAAGCACTTTTGCCATCTCTATCAAATATTGTTTTATTTCATTGCAGAGGATTTCTGAACTAGGGATAGCATCCAAAATTTAACCTGAAGGAGGGACAGGCGTATACATCCTCCTACCCATTACAATTTCATGCAGAGCCAAGTGGTGATCTGCACAGGGTGAGTTTTGGAGGGCAAAAAAAGCAAGAGGGAAGCAAGAAGACCACTTTTGGCACAGAGTAGAGGTTTGCTTTGCCAAGTGCTCTTTAAGTAAGCCTTTGAGCCTTTCAACAGTCCTGTTCACTTGCAGCTGGTACACCATGCAAATCTTGTGTTTTATCCCCCAAGAGATGTGTTTTCTACTCAAAAAGGTCATTGGCAAAGTGCTGGCCATTATCCGTCCTTGTCTCCTCACACCTCCCTTCCCCCCCATCTTGGAAACACTTCCCTCACCAAGAATTTTTGCAGATCTTCTGGTCATTTTTTGCACAGGGTCCCGCCTCAAGCCAATGTGATAATGGACAAACAACCACAATTAGGTACCTATAGTAGGCACATCTGTCTTGCATGTCAACATAGTCAATAGCTATTCTAGTGCTACACTTAGACGTTTATTGGACATCACAGGCTTCACTGTGCTGTTCTGTTGCCAAATGGGTGAAAGTAAACACCCCCGGTACACCCATAAATCTTTTTCCTTTTTTGGTGCCTCTCCTTGCAACTCTATGAGTTGGACAAAGTGGATGCTGTTGAAACTCCTCCTCCTCCCCCACCTTCCTCTCTGCTGCCATAAGTGGTGCTCTTTCCTCTGCCCCAGAGTACCTTTTGATACTTTCTTCAGGTAAATATGCTGCTTCTTTTGCCGCTCTGTCAGCCATTTCGTTCCCTAATGATATTGTCTTGTTTACCTGTGTGGGCGGCACATTTTATTATTGCCACTTCTATTGTAATGTGGCACGATTGCCCTGCTACTATACATTCTAGTAATCACACCTACACTTCAGGGCTTAGATCCTCCACCTTGTCTTAGCCTAAGGTCTCCTGCTGCACCCGGCACTTCTGGCATTCCCACACCCCACCCTGGCCCCTCTAGGTCCAGACCCAGTGACACGTTTCAAGACCCGTCAGTGACCGTCCCCCAGTGTCTCTCCATAGTAGGCTAGAGTATCACCTTATAAGGAATATAAGAGTTTCTTATGCCAAAGCTGCTTAGTGATATTGCCACACAATGTACTCTGCATGAAACCGCAAGCCTCAACACAAAAAGCGACTTTTCTGATATTACAAAATGTCTACAGACGTCATGGAAAGTAACACCTACCATTATGAAACTGTAACAACAGATTAGTGATATTGTTGTGCCATGTTATATAAGATAAGCTCTAAGCCAACAGTAGCAAAGCGCTCTGTCTGACAACTGCCACTTGTCATTCTATATTTTTGCATATACTGCATTTTACATGCTGTACTCTCCAATAAGAAAACTTGGTTTGTCTATCAGCTTCATGTCCAGTCTCTTTGTTGCTGCGGTGTCCATGCGGACAGACCCCTTCGGAGTCCCATTTGGGGCTTCCCTATCAGAAATGTGCCAGGATCTCCTCCCATCCTGCTTTCCTCTGGGATTCCTGCAGACCACAGACGAGTTTCACACACCAGAGGCCCAGTAACTGTGAAGATAAATGTTTTTTAAGATAAAGCAGCATGCCTGTTAAATTGAAGATGCCATATGCTGGTCGTGCCTGATTTTGTGGTGTGCAAGCAATCTGTGTGGGGCGGTACAGATGAGAAACCATAGTAACCACCTCCCTGCTGTAGTTGATTTTATCTTTCCTTTCATAGTATTGTATATCAAATGTTGTGTACCTGCCTAGTTATTACATAACGCACGTGGCGCTTTTGACTTGTGTGTGTGCATGGATGTCGCTCTCTGCAGCCATTGTCTTAATTGTAAGCATTGTCATTTTAATGCTCTTTGTCATCTCCTGGGTTTCCTGGATACAGGGCAGGAACTGCACTCCATGAGGCTGTCCATACCTATTTGAGTTTCACAGGTTTTTCCTGTGAAACGCAAGATAACAGTGACGCATTCAATAGATCTCTAGGATGCGGGGTAAAAGCTGAATGGTCAACAGGTAATTTTTTAGACGAGTCTCACTGACTGTATTAATATTACTGGGCACAAAATGATGTCAGCAATTCCCCAAAGTATAGCACTTACATAGTGCCTTTACCCCTGTCCGCAAGCAACACCACATCCATTTCCTCTTTCCCCCTACCCAACGGCGCTGAACTGGGTGTGGCCTCTTCCCCTTTTCCCACGCTGCATATACATAAAACATCTATAGCTGCCAGCACCTGCACAACTTCCCTTTATATTTAACAATGTGTTACTGACACGCACTCAGACACATCTACTAGTGATTTGAAGTACTGTGTGGCATCGGTGTGTTTCTGTTTGTCATGTATTGTAATGCAATGTGGCTATTTCTGTTATTTGATGCTGTGATGCATTTCATTATGTGCGTTTGCCATTTTCTGTACAGTATTGCGTGTATTTCTGTCACTTTGTAAAGTGCCACCAGCAGCCCCCCATGCTGTCGTGTGGATATATGTGGTTTTCATAGCTGTGCAGGAAAGGCGCATGCCAATGCCCTGAGCCTGCTTGTGAGTATTTACTTTTTCAATTTGGTGTATCACTGCATTGCTTACATATGGCACAGTTAATGTATTAAGTGCCTGGTGACATAGGGAGGCTATTGGTTTTCTCACATGGCCTCCAGGTTTGCTAAACGCCTCCCATGCATATGTCCATCGGTTTCTCTTAAAAGTTCTGTATGAGAGCGGCGTCGCTGGACAATTCTTATGCATTGGTTGGGCTGTCAGTTTTATAGATGATGCTAACGTTGTGGTCTCTCTGCTCAACTGATGTTGCCACTCTATCTCTGAGTTCTCCAAAGTTTCTAATAAGTATGCTATTCCTACATTTTGCCTTCATTTCCTCCAGACGTCTGTTTGTCGCTGCCTGCAGGCTCACCTAACTTGGGTATATCATTCATCCCTGGTTCACCTAAACTCGCCTGGTGCACCTAGTTCGTTGTTGTGGCCTAGGTTTCTTGATAGCGAGTATGAGGCATTTGGCCCCATTGATCTGTAAATGTTTGCTGGGTCTCCCTTCATGCTACACACAGACTAGTGTCAATAGATAGCAACATTCTTTGCTCTCCAAACGCGCAAGGTTGCACTGATTGGAGAGGAAAAAATATATATCCAAATTTCACCTTGTGGCCCATTCAGTATTTTGTCACGAGCTTTGACACTCTACTCCTTGACTGCTACAAAATCCTCTACACACTCAGATCCACCTGGTCCGGAGATGATGTTGCCCTGATCTTTCCAGAGTGTATTCCTGCCTCTATCATTCCCACGCAGACATATTCCTCTTTCGAATGCCTTGTCAGCAGGCTTTCTCTCTCTCCTAGCCACTCTACCGTGGCTACTATCTACCGGACTCCTGGTCATATCACCTCTGTTCTCTCTGAGTGGGTGGACCTCTCCTCCCTCCTGGCCTCAACCACTCAACTTCTCATTCTTGGTGACCTCAATATCTAGACTCTCCTTGTTCCTCCTCTGTACTATTTCGTGACCTCTGCGATTCCCTCTCCCTTTCTATCCTCCCTTCTGGCCCGACTCACTCTGCAGGGCACACACTTGATGTCTTGATCCCCTCTGACCTCCCCCTATCCATCCCTCTGACCACTCCTCTGTCCTGAAGCGATCACTCCCTCCTCTCCTCTGTTCTCTCCCTCTCTCCTCCCCAGGCCAAGCCAACCACAACTTTGCCACCTACCTTCTCGGACATCGGGCCCATGAAGCGTGTGTCATTTGAGGCTTTTGCCGCCACCTTCTCTCCCCCCTCTGCCTCCAGCTGACTCACATCCTGACACAGCCCTGTCTTTGCTCTACTCTTCTATCTCCGAGACTCTTGATGCTCCTGCCCCTGTCACGAGGATCCGTTTGAAGCCCAAAGCAAAGAGCAATTCTTGGTACGTCTCTACCTAGCTATACTTAAAAGTAAGTGTAGGGCGGCTGAGAGGAAATGGAGGGCTTCTTGTTCATCCTCTGACAAACTGGCGTGCCGCCTGCTTCAAAGGCAATACCGACTCTCTGTCCACACTAAGAAGAGAGCCCACATCCAAGCCTGTCTCTCTGCGGCATCTAACAACTCGGCCAAACTCTTTAAAATCTGCAAGGAGCTTGCCAACCCTGCTGCAGTCTCTACCTTTCCTGTTGCCTCCCAGGACTTTTTGCACAGGCCTTGCCTCTCACTTCATCTCAAAAACCCAAGATATCCTGTTCACCCTCACGTCCCCTCCCCCTCATATCCCCTCTCCTTCTGTGAACTCTGGCCCCCCTACAGCCACTCCCCACCATCTTTCTCATCCTTTTCTCCCCTGACAAGGTCTCTAGACAAGTCTGATCTATGAAAGTCTTATCGAAACAGTTTCTTCCCTGTTCTTCCAAAACCATCAAGGACCACATTTACACCCTCTCTCCTACCCTGGTGGTTCTCTGCAACCACTCCTTCACCTCTGGAGCCTTCCCCTCCCCTCTTGTTCACCCTCTTCTCAAGAAACCCACAGCTGACCCTTTTTGCCCAGCTAACTATCGCCCAATCTCCATCACTCCTTTTCTGGACAAACTTCTGGAAAAGCTGGTCATCTCGCAGCTTAACCTTCACTCTGATTCTGCCGGTTGTCTCCACGACCATCAGTCTGGCTTTAGAGGTGCCAGAAGCACAGAAATAGCTCTCCTGAACATCCGTGAAGATCTTCTCTCCAACCTCGACTCTAACATCCCCTCTGTCCTCATCCTACTCGATCTCTCTTCTGTCTTCGACACGGTCAACCATGCCAACCCGCTCAACTGCCTACATGATAACCTGGGTATCACTGGTCAGGCTCTGGCCTGGCTAACTTCTTTCCTCTCTGATCGACCATCCCAGGGACAACTTGGGCATTCCATTCCTCCATCTCCCCTTCTACCTGCAGTGTTCCCCAGGGGTCTAACCTCTCACCCTGGATTTTCAACCAATACCTGGAAACTCTCGCCCACCGAATTGCCATTTTATGCTCCAATTTTCAGTGCTACGCAGATGACACACAACTCATCTTCAGGCTTCCCTCAGCCACCTCTTCCACTTCTCTCATCTCTGATTGCCTATCTGCCATTCAGGATTGGTGTGCCGCCAACAATCTCTGTCTGAATGCCAGCAACATGGAGATCCTCCTCATCGGCACACCTTCACCCCCTTTCCTGTCACTCTCTGGTCGGCCTCCCTTGGCCCTCCTCCTACCCCCACCAGAGAGGCCAAGAACCTCGGGTCATCTTTGACTCCACGCTTTCCTTCTCTGCCCACATCTCTGAGGTCTCTAAAAATTCAAACTTCTTACTGCACCTCCTCAGAGGTATTCTGCCTTTCGTCTCATTCCTCCAGAAGCTCCCTGTCGCTCGAGTCCTGGTTCTCTCTAGGTTGGACTATTGTAACAGCCTCTTTCTAAATCTACCTGCCTCCGCCCTTTGCAACTTATCCAGAACAGCACTACGAGACTTGTCCTTAGCCTCAAGCCCTGGGATCGTATCTCCCCAGGCCTTTAATCTCTCCACTGGCTCAAGACCCTTTGCATTGTCCACAAGGCTTTCTGGGGCCTGTGTCCAAAATACCTTCAGCTGTCCCTCCGTAAATACCTTCCCTTCCGAGCTCTTCGCTCCTCCACATCCAACTCCCTCAGGGTCAGTCATTTTCTAAGAAACAAGCTGGGGATAGATCTCTGTCTTCGGCTGGGTCCTCCCTGCCACTCTGAAACTTGCGGAGAACCATCTCCGGTTCCGAAAGCACCTCAAGACCTTCCTCTTTGCTTCTGCCTTCTCTCCTCCTCTCCCCTGCTGATCTGTTCTGCCTCGGCATCGTGCACCTGGTTACCATCTGAATTTCAGGCCCAGGTACCTGCTCACCCTGCCACCCACCCACATGGCCTCCTGGCAAATCCCTTGCAATGGGGTCGGCATCTGTAACCTTACAGCCCCTCCATCAGACTCACCCTGTCTGTTGCCTTAAATCTAGCACTTGCCACTTGTTGGCTGCACTAACACAGTTTGCTGTCTTTTATTTATTTATTCTGCTATTTATTCCTTTGCTCAGCACTTTCCGCTTCTCCCCCCCCCCCCCGCACCCCTCTGCCCTTCTACTCACTTGCACGGTCTGAATGTCACTGGGCCTAGTAAGATTGTTGTTTTTGTTTATCCCTTGTTCCCCTTCCTTGTCTCGTCGTGCTCTGAAACACTTGTGTACGAGCACGATACAAATAAAATATCAAAAACACCCTGAGTTTAGAAGTCTTTATCAATGTTCCTTCTTTCCAGCAAAAGAGGATCGGCTGATTAAGAGTGAGCCAGGATGTAGTTAAGTACGGCCTGTTTTAGCTTGCGTGACAAAAGCAGTTCCTCTGGTATTCTCTTGTGGTCACTTTTTCTGAATATTCAACAAACGTCTATCCACCCTTGCTTGCTCCTATCTCACCCTCTGTTACCGCTCTTGTTTGTACCTACCTTGGCCTGTCCTTAGGTTGTCTTTTTGTACCCACCTTGGCTTGCACCACACACCCACAGACCCACTACCCCCTCGCTGGACCCTGCTCTGTACCTTCCAGGACTAATAGGTTGCTATGTTTTCTTTATGTTTTCTACCTATGGGGCTTTCATGTGTACGTTTTTGCCAGACTGGCATTTTTGCACAAGGTTCCAAAAAGCATTTCAATGGCCACTAGATGGTTTGTTGGATTATAGTCGATGAAGTAGCGAGGAGTGTTGGACAATAGAAAATCTAAGGTCTCTCAAGATTACTGGTCTGCCTACTTCGCTTGGTACAAAGAACCTGAGAGGAGGCTTAGAGAGAGTCAAACTAGATCTCTTAAGAAAACCCAAGCTAAGTTAGAAAAGGAATTGGAGCACTACAAGCACTCACAAAAGGCCGGCTGGCCAGCCAAATAATAAAGGTAGGGCAAAGACAGGCCTTTACCCCAGCTTTCCAGCTGAACTAACCAAATACACCACACTGAGGGTGCCAGTGCACCTCCAGTGGATATTCTAGATGACCAACCTCCCTACTCACCACCGCTCACTGTCATCACACCACTGCCACCCGATGCTGCCCCGTCAGGGCTTGCTACACCCCCACCAGCCTGTCCCTTCCAAACCCTGCACCTGTCCCCTCTCCTCCTAACCCTGTTCCAGGGACCCCACCTCTCACCACGCTTGTTGCTCCGCCCGCACAACCACCACCACCACCCCACAAACAGCGTGCATTGCCATACACACCTCCCAGAACCCGTTCCCATTCCAGGAACTTCACACCACAATCCATGCCCACGCCTCTGATGCACACTGAAGATCCCTCTGCCATAATGTCCTACAGGTGCATTTCTGATTCCATTTGTAAAAAAATACATAGTTGATTTACTGCTAGAATGTTATTACCGTACGCCAGGTCCTCACCTCACCAAACAAATTGACTTGTCTCACTTGTCCATTGCTGAACCATCTTCCCTGCACCATGTGGAGGTTTCTGTGGCCAATGTTGCCAACACTGCCCTCTTGCCAATGTGCACACTTATCCTCAAGCAGACTTTTCAAATCCCCCCTATGAAAATATACTCTCCATGGATCTCCACTGACCTTTACCATATGGCACAACAGTTCCCCACTTTGCCTAACAATCCAGCTGCATTCCTGGAACATTTGACCACAGTGATCGCCTGTTATAATGCCACCATTGGTGATCTTAAACAGCTGCTGGAGGCTGTTCTCAAAGACACTTTCTTCAAACTAATTATAGACAAACTTCAGTGGCCAGATGCCTTAGCTAACGGTGTTGCCATTACCGCCAGTGTGGCAGCATTGGCCACCCTCATTAAGCAGAAATGCCCTGTCAAGTCAGACTGCAGCAAGATTGCAGCCTTTAAGCAAAACCAGTCTGAATCCCCCTCTGACTACCTGTCTAGGTTACAATACTGTTTTACCAAATAGATTTCTAATGCGGGGGAACAAGCTCAACCTGCCCTTGTATCTCATTTTGTTAATGGCCTCCTCCCTGAAATATCAAACAAAATCCAAAATGTGCAGATGGGTTGGCAAGCAGAATCAATTGATAAAGCACTGCAAGCTGACCAACACTTATGATAAAAAGACAAGAATGTCACTCGCCTAATGGTGTTCCAAACACAGCATGCTCAACAAAAGACTGCTTCAGGCAACCCGGGACGCCCGGGCTACACACGCCAAACATGCATTCAAGTGCCCCCTCCTTTTGCCCACGGTCACCACTCAACAGTTTTGGACACATCCATTTTTGCCGGGACAACCTTTTTGCAGAAACTATAAACATATTGGCCACTTCATCCAACAATGCCCTACCAAACCCGCCAGACCACAGCAATCTTGCCCCACACCACAAAGAAGGAATGTCATCATTCCTCCTGGCAGTGCTACCGTCATTCCGCCACCCCCCCTCCTGCTGCTTCCAGTGGAGGCTACCAAGACATGCATATTTCATTCGGACCACAAAGGCATTGCCAGAGCGACTGTGCTTTCTGCTGCTTTGCTCCCCCTGGACGAGTCTGGTCCTTATCTCCAGCGTAACATTCAAGGACAAAGTGTCAATTGTTTAATAGACACCGGTGCCTACCAGTCCACGTTAAGGAAAGCTGAATTCCCTCATGTTGATATCTCTAATCAAATTGTGAATGCTATTGGTATGTCTGGGACAACTATTCCCCACCCAGTGTCAAATGAATTATCTGTCTCTATTGGTCTCATTTCTGACAAACATGACTTTGACCTGAGCCCATGTTCACCTTCTAATTTACTTGGTATTGATCTATTGTTCAAAATCTCTTGTACCATTTATTGTTCACCAGATGGTATTTACTTGGAGGTTGCACAGTATAAGCAGGCTGAATGTGTGTTCCTACTACAGCAGTCCTCACTCCCAAGTACCCCTCCAGAGTATCCTGCCTCCCCACACCCACCCAAGCCACGCAAATACCACATCTACTTCACTCGCTCTGCGTCACTGTGGGCTTCGCATCCTAATGATGTGAGACACATCTCTGCGAAACCAGTGAGCATCATCTTAAATCCTGGGGTTCCTCTGCCATGAGTACCCCAGTATAGGATATCCCCCAAGCAGAAGAAGGTATCAAGCCCATCATTCAGTCACTCATTGACAAAGGTATTTTATGTTAGCACATGAAACACCCCCATACTCCACATGGCCAAAAAGGGAACAATTACTGTTTCAAGCCAGATTTGTGAGCTCTCAATAAAGCCATCATACCATCTCATCCAGTCATTCCAGACCCCATTACCATCCTCTCTTGTCTCCCTCCAAATGCCATGTTCTTTACATGCATTGATCTGGGCCTGCCTTTTCCTCTGTCCCCATCCACTAAGACTCATAATATCCATTTGCCTTCACAAATAAAGGATGTCGGTTCGCATACAGATCACTTCCCATGGCCTTGTTGACTCCCCTTCCCTCATCTCCCAAATACTAAAGGATGACCTCCAAGAAGTCACCTTCCCTCAAGGGTCCACCATGCTACAATATGTAGATTATCTCCTACTAGCATCTCCCTCTTTTGAGGCTTTCTGTTCTGATTCCCATAATCTCCTCACAACCTTGGCTGCCAAAGTGCACAATGTTAATGAGACCAAGCTCCAGTTATGCCTCCCCACTGTTCGCTACCGAGGAGAGGACATCTCATATGGCGCCAGGTGCCTTGCACCCTCCCTTGTGGCATGCATCCTGTAATGCCCCATCCGAGACATCAAGCAATTTTTGCCACCCCTGGATTCTTGATTACGCCTCCATTGTAGCTCCCATGCAGAAGATGCTCTTGGATTCATTACCTGATAAACTCACATGTTCTCCAGAGTCTACCACAGCCTTCGCCAAGATTAAGGGAGCCTGCACCATTGCCCCTGTCCATTCCCTCCCTGATTACTGTAAATCCTTCACCCTGTTCTGTGATGAGAAAGAGGGGTATGCCTTAGGCGTACTTAAACAGAAGCACAGTAACCTACAACAACCGGTAGCATACTTCAGCTCACAGTTAGACCCAGGCCTCCATTTTCCCCAAATGCTTAAAGGCTGTGGCTGCCACCACATTGTTGCTCTCCAAAGCGGACACCATTGCACTAGCACACCACATAAATGTGGCAGTGCCACACTCTGTATTGGCCCTATTGCTCAGCGGTAAAACACAACACGTCCTACTAACTGCATGCCTCTCCATGTATGAAAAGCTAATCCCGTCTACCAGCAACATCACCCTCATCAGATGCACCCCTCTCAATCCTGCCTTCCTTTTACCCACGAATCAAAACATTTGGGCTCCTGGTATGGAACCTATTCTACCCAGGAGGGTTAAATCAGAAACAAAATACATCAATGAATAGGTTCAAGGGTACTCATACACGAAGGGCTCCTACAATTGGTTTGAAAAAAGGACTCTTCGAAATTGTTATCATAGAGAAAGATCTCTAGAGGACTTTTTATGTTGTAATTGCATGAGTCAAAAACACAAAACCACAATTTACAGAGAGAGAATAGACATCATCAATGGTTTGTTGGACCATAACAGAACATAAACGTAAATGCTTTAAAACACCATTTACCACCAATGCTCGGGATAAAGTTGAAAATGGTGTGTGTACAACAAACCCAACCTCTGTGGAGGTTTGTCAAAACAGACACAGTTCAATTGTGAAACAATTCAAAGCGGAATTCTAAAGACAACGTAAAACAACTAAGAAGCAACAGATAAGATTTTTCATGTGTGAACAGCAATCACTGTGCTGTGAATTTGGGGAGTAGTATGTCTACACCAGGTGTTTTGGCCGTTTAGAATTGGGCTAAATGAGCCTCATCTTTGGGACGGCCATCATCAGGACAAGGTTCTGTACACGGGAAGTCTAACCTGTGGGGAAGGGAGATCACAATCAGGTGGGTGTTTGAGCCGCAGAACTAATTTAAATTGACTGAATCAAAAATGTGTAGTCATAAAATAGAAAGCACACAGCTTACCTATGTAGCAATTGATAGGCACTGTATTAGAGATCCATACGCCACACTGGGCTGGTCTCTAGGTACTCCTGTTGTGTTAAACAGAAAAAAAGGGGGGGGGGAGTCTAAACCCCAACCGTTATGTACATAATAAATATAAATGTACACAAAGCATAAAACGTGTTTTACCTTTCACCGAATAACTACAGGTGAAAAGGTCCAATGTGTTGTAAAGCGGTCAGCCATCAAAGGTATGGCTTCAAGTAAACAGAAAGTCACATTTAAGTGTCTGAATGTAACGACTGCTCAAGTGGAACTAAAAGGGCCCATGCTGGCGAATTTACCTTTGGTAGTGGGCCAGATAGGCTGTCAAAAGGCTGCGTGCAGAGAGCGGGACATCTTCGAGTGACTGAAGAAGCACACTGCACAGCGTGGGAAAAAGCTGTTGCCAAGGCTGGATGAGTATTTTATATGGCAGCCATGTTAGGATCAGGCTGAAATTGAGCAGCCAGAGAAAAAATGTATAGCGCTCGAACTGCTGGAGCATAGTGATAATAAATCAATTTATAGGGCACACGGGATACACATCTGTCTTAAAAATTAATTTAGGAGCTAAAATTAGCCAACTGGTTTGTAATGAAGATGCCGTCCTACCCTAAGGACACTACTAGCACAATCAATTTACTTGATGACATTGTCCTCACCACCGATACCCTTTTGGTCACAATGGACGTTGAAGCCCTTTACACATCCATACCCCAACAAGATGGCCTTGAAACGATACGTGATTTTTTGAACACAAGAGCGGACCAAGAATCTACACCCACTAATTTCATTCTCGAGTGCATTAGACTTGCAATGTCAGAAAACTTCTTTATGTTTCAAGACCAGATCTACAAACAGGTGAAGGGCGTGAGTATGGGCGCTACTTTTGCCCCTGATATTGCCAATCTCTATATGGCCCGTTATGAAGCCAACTATGTCTTAACACCAGAAAATCCTTTCCAGGATCACATCGTACTATGGAAAAGATACATTGACGATGTAATTATCATCTGGCAAGGGACACCTGCTGAACTACAAGATTTTCATACATGGATCAATTTGAGAAATACCCACATCAACTTCACGATGCAGTGGGACCACCATCACATAGACTTCCTTGATCTTCACATCTATAAAACGGGAGACTGACTAAAAACTGAGATCTTTCGCAAGCCAACAGACCGCAATACTTTATTGCACTTTACCAGCTACCATCCAATGGGCTTCAAGTATAACTTACCCTATGGACAGTTCCTATGTATTCGTAGAAATTGTTCAGAGTTGGAAACGTTTCATCTACATGCAGAAAGATTAACCCAAAGACTCATTGAAAGAGGCTATCCAAAAAAAGCCATCAACCAAGCGAAAAAAAGAGCAAGATACACTCCCACAGAGTTCTGTTTGAGCACAAAACCAAAAAAAGACCTGGGTAGACTTGTGTGTGTCACCACTTTTGGACCCTTGAGTCCACTGATCCAGAAAACGATTAAAAAGAATTGGCACTTGGTAACCCATCCCGGCACATTGCTTTCGCATTTAAGAAAAACAGGAGTTTAAAAGATGCTCTCGTCCATACTTTCATAGAGCCACCCTCCCAACCACAGCACACACTCTGGGATCTACCACCTGTCTCTGGACACCATAAGTGCGGCCAGTGTGTCGCCTGCCCTCTGACCCTACAAAAGAAATCATTCGAACACGATAAGGTGCAATGGACTATGAATGATTTCACCAATTGTAACACCAAGGGTGTTATATACATCATACAGTGTCCATGCAATCTTCTATACGTGGGGAAAACAGTACGTGCAATTAAAATGCGCATTTCCGAGCATCGTTCCTGCATCCGGAACAAAATACCAGACAAGCCCCTAGTAGAACATTTTACTAGTAAAAATCACAAAGACACAGATTTAAGGTGGTTTGTTCTTCAGAAAGTGAACCCGACAAGGAGGGGTGGGGATTTGAATAAAACATTGACTCAGTTAGAGCAACGGTGGGTGCACAGACTTAACACCGTAAATTCTGGCTTTTAAACATTTCAGTGGAATGGAAGTCTTTTCTTTAAACCATCTTTGACACACTTGAATGTCCATTGTAACACTGTTCTCAAAAATGTTGTGTTTTGGTTTCTTGAACATTCATTTGTTTAGATATTTTTACATCTAGACCAAATTATGTGCCTGGTATGCCTACTAGAATGCTTTTCCAAAAAATGCCACTTTTTTTTTTCGTTTTTCTATACATCGATTTCCATCCAGTCCAATCCTTATGTCTGTGTGCACATTTAGTGAGCATTTTGTTGCGGCTCTCTTTTGCCATCTATTTAGGATAGCGGTACAATTTATATGTTCTTTTGCCCACGGCTGGTATCTAATCAGTACACTCTGTGGCTCTCTATGACTATGCAATTATGTACCTGCACCACGTGCCTTGTATTTACTATTGCTTTACTATTGCCTATGCATTCCAAGAGTTGTACCTATTAATACATTTTGCGGCTTTCTATGACTATGCAATTATGTACCTGCATTATGTGCCATGTATTTATTATTGCTTTACTATTTGCCTATGCATTCCAAGAGCTGTACATATTGGGCCCATTTTCTAATCATGCGCCGACTTTTCAACAAATTTGTTAACATCCCCATGAGGTCATCTTACACTCTGTTGATGCATGATTTTTTTGTATGAGTCACATGACGGTTACCATGACAAACAGTTGGCTAATTTTAGCTCCTAAACTAATTTTTAAGAGAGATGTGTATCCCGTGTGCCCTTTAAATTGATTTATTATCACTATGCTCCACCAGTTCGAGCGCTATACATTTTTTCTCTGGCTGCTCGATTTCAGCCTGATCCTAACATGGCTGCCATATAAAACACTCATGCAGCCTTGGCAACAGCTTTTTCCCAGGCTGTGCAGTGTGCTCCTTCAGTCACTCGAAGATGCCCCGTTCTCTGCACGCAGCCTTTTGACAGCCTATCTGGCCCACCACCAAAGGTAAATTCGCCAGCATGGGCACTTTTAGTTCCACATGAGCAGTCGTTACATTCAGACACTTAAATGTGACTTTCTGTGCTTTGTGTACATTTATATTTATTATGTACCTAACGGTTGGGGTTTAGACTCACTCCCCCACCTTTTTTCTGTTTAACACAACAGGAGTACCTAGAGACCAGCCCAGTGTGGCGTATGGATCTCTAATACAGTGCCTATCAATTGCCACATAGGTAAGCTGTGTGTTTTCTATTTTGTGGCTACACATTTTTGATTCAGTCAATTTAAATTAGTTCTGCGGCTCATACACCCACCTGATTGTGATCTCCCTTCCCCACAGCTTAGACGTCCCGTGTACAGAACCTTGTCCTGATGATGGCCGTCCCAAAGATGAGGCTCATTTAGCCCAATTCTAAACGGTCGAAACACCTGATGTAGACATACTACTCCCCGAATTCACAGCACAGTGATTGCTGTTCACACATGAAAAATCTTATCTGTTGCTTCTTAGTTGTTTTACGTTGTCTTTAGAATTCCGCTTTGAATTGTTTCACAATTGAACTGTGTCTGTTTTGACAAACCTCCACAGAGGTTGGGTTTGTTGCACACACACCATTTTCAACTTTGTCCCGAGCATTGGTGGTAAATGGTGTTTTAAAGCATTTACGTTTATGTTCTGTTATGGTCCAACAAACCATTGATGATGTCTTTTCTCTCTCTGTAAATTGTGTTGTTGTGTTTTTGACTCATGCAATTACAACATAAAAAGTCCTCTAGAGATCTTTCCCTTTTACCCACTCCTAATGATGGTCACCCGCACAATTGCCTTACCATGGTTGACAGTTTCATCTCCACGACCAGACCTCAAAGATATCCCCCCCTCCCCAATGCTGACCTAGTATTTTATGTCGTCGGGTCATGTTTTAGGGATTACACGGGGAGTCTCCAGGCAGGCTTTGCCGTTTGCACCACCTTCAAGGCATTAGAAGCCTTTCAACTCCCATCAGTAAAATCAGCATAAGTGGCCAAACTCATTGCCTTCACCCGGGTCTGCACCATCACCACACAATGCACAGTCACTATATACATAAATTCCTGTTGTGCCCTTGGCATCTCACATGATTATCGGAACCTCTGGAAACAAAGCGGTTACCCTAACTGTCCATGGTACACCCATTCACAATGCACCATATGTTGAAGCACTGCTTTACGCTATTTTGCTACCCACAGAGTTGGCCATAGTCAAAAGCAAGGTCCACATTGAATGTTCAGATATCATTTTGCAAGGAAGACAACCATGCCAAAAACATACCCCTCAGGCTCCCGATTATGTGCCACCGTTTCTCCTCTGATATGAGGGCCACCCAGCATCACTTTCTGTCCTGACGGACCTCCAAGAGGCGGCACCCAAGGACGAGAAACAGAGCGGGGAAAGTAAAGGATGTGTTTGTTGCTCTGATCGCCTATGGCATGAGAGCATGGGCCAGCTAGTGGCCCCATTTTCAGTGCTACCTTACTTAGCACGTGTTGCTCACTCTCTGACACATTCAAGTAAAGGCAAAATTACAGCAGAGGTCCAGAGATATTACTTTGCTTGCAAGTTCCCCTCTATTGCACAGAAGTACTGTGCTCACTGCACCACATGCCTTACATTCAACCCGGGAAAGCCTGTCAAAACTACTCCCGGTGGAAATAACCCCCTGACCCCCAATGGCCCTTTGTGAATTTACAAATAAACTAATACAGAAGTGTAAGAATTCTCGATTGGTGTCCTTTTCTATGCGCCAAACAATAGTTAATTTTCAGGGTGATTTTATTAACAATAATCACAATGATCAATTTGTCATTTTTAACTCTTACTTTTTAGATTTTGTTCTACACACTTTGTTTCTTTCCTCTTGTTACACACACATCATTTTCTCTTTTTACACACTCTATATTTTCTCTCTACACGTGTTTCATCAGAGTTTGTTTCCCATGGTTCATCAGGAGATAATCTATTAAAAAATAATGTTGTGCAATATATTAGCATTGTTCATAATTACATATTTATACACTCTTTAGATATGTTCACATTATTCTAAAATATTGTTGATGTACATATTTGTTACTCACCCTATTCTTTGTTGAGAATTCTTCTCACAAATTTGAGACTGTTTACCAGTTTATATTTTCAAACTGCTTTTTGTGATTTTCTGGTTGCTATTAAGTTTAAAAAAAATGATTGTGATAAACTTTTTTGAGTCTAATTGTTTTTAGGCACAATTCTCAAAGACAAATTATGTGTTTCTCAATTTTCATTGCACTGTTCACCTTATTTTTAGCTGTTCCTTTGGGTCCTCTCATTACTCAGAGGCATTAGTGTTGTGCTCTGTTCTAGGATGTATGCTGAAGCATCATTACCAATTCTGAAAATTAAGTTCTAAGATATTTATGCTGTCCTCTAAGGACTCAGAGACATTGGTGTTGCGCTCTGTTCTAGGATGTATGCTGAAGCATCATTTCCAATTCTGAAAATTAAGTTCTAAGATCTTTATGCTTTTCAATGTTTTAAACTTCAATGTCCCGCTTTCCTAATTTTTCCCTTCACAAAAAAAGATTTTTTCAAGTAAAATCTAGCCAAAAATGGCTTCGGTATTGGGGGTCAGGCTGGTGGAGAAGAACAGGACCAAATACCTTACCTTTTAGATTCTTGACTGGATCCAATTGTCCACACAACGCCTATCCGCGCTGTGTGTGGGCTCTTTCTGACCCTCTTTAAATATACGATTTGGGTGACGTAATCATGTGGTTCCGCACTATGACGTAATCACGCCCGGTGTCCCGCGCCATTTTGTTTGCTGCTTTTTCTGTTTGGTGACATGGGGACTTTTAGTTTCCGTGGGTGCTCAGTATCTAAGTTTATACCAGCCCTGGAGGCAATATAAGTGGATACATTAAGTTTGTTTGTTGGAGTCTAGAGTTGGGGGATGTTGTTTTTCTTAAATTGCGTATCCCCTTATTTTCACTTGACCAATTCTGGTTGTAAAATGTATGATTAATTGGTATTATAATATTTTTTGAAATGGTAGCTAAGGCACAAGAGCTTTTTTCCCCTTCTTTTTAAGTATTAGATGCCTGGTCCTCGTTTGTCCTGAATGTTGACAGTATTGGTGCTTGCAAATTAGCATCCATTTGTGGTTTTTATGCAAATAACGTCCCAGCTAATGATTGTATATTTTGTTCACCATGTTTTGCTTTATAGTCACTCATAAATTCACATGTTCTTATATTACATTTCAACATTTGCCTGAATGTATTGGTTATGCACTATTTCCAAACTGAGTTTCAATTCAAGCCAAATGGATAATACGGCATACGCCTTGGTCTGAATTCTAAAACCATGTGCCACATATATTATAACCAGTATGACATTTCATGGTCTGAATTCAGACCTGTGGTACATGTGTCCATGAGACAAATTCATTTAGCTTCCTTTTTCCTGAGTAGTAGCTCCCTATTTCCTCCTCTTGGTGGGACTCTTACTTGTTCTAGTCCCAAAAATGTAATTTGATCAATTTCCGTGTCTTTATGTTCCGAACAGAAATGTATTGCTAGGTGGTACCTGAGGTTGTTATTATTGATGGCTCTCATATGTTCAAATAGTCGCGTTATTAGGACTCTTATTGTACTTCCAATATACAGTTTCTGGTAAACGCATTTGATGTCGTAAATCACAAATTTGCTGTTGCAATTAATGAATTGTGCTATTTTTCTGCTTTTTCCATTCAGTAATACCAAGTCGTTCATTCCATTGAGTACTTGTGGGAACAGTTTGCAGTTCCCATATCTAGGCATTCCAATGAGTGATGGTAAGTTGAAAAAAACTACTGAGATCTTTTGTTGAATCCAGTTTGAGGAAACTCTGATTGATCCGTTGTTTAATGGTTTGTGCTTTCTGAAAAGTAATAGTTGGATTTTCATTCAGGTGTTTTCTCATGGTTTCATCCATCAGTTTTTAGAATATTCCAGTGCTTTTTTAGGATTCCTTTTGTGATATGTGCATCACTGCTATATGTCGTGATAAAGTTTACTTTAGCCGTTGTATTTTGACTCTGTTAACAAATGGCTTCTCTGAATTTCTCTGCTTTCTCTACTGCATTTTCAGGGTTTTGGGCAGATAGCCTCTTTGGCTGAATTTACTTTGGTCATTTTCACATGTTTTGGAATGTTTCAGTTGTGCTACAATTCCTCTTTGCTCTGAGTATTTCTCCATATGGAATATTGTTAATTAAGTGGTGTGGGTGATTGCTGCGTACATGTAATATGCTATTAACTGCTGTTGGTTTGATCTGTAGGTCTATGTGGATTTTGTTTCCAAATGTGTATAGTTCTAAGTCCAATAATTCCACTTTTTCCTTACTGTCTTCCATTGTAAATTTGATGTTATAATTGTTGTCATTGAGATATTCCACATAGTCTAGAAGTCTTGTTCTTTCTCCATACCAAATCATTAGCACATCATCTGTGTATCGTCCCCAATAGATGATGTTACTATCTTCGTTGAATGCTTCATGTTGCCATGCATGGTTGCGTTCGTAGTACCCCATGAACAAATTTGCATATTAGGGGCTGAATTTTGCACCCATGGCCATGTCTTGTAGCCAACGGTAAATCTTGTTATCCAAGATAGAGATATTGTTGCTGAATGCAAATTTTAGCAATTTTATTATCATTTTGTTTTGATTGTTTTATGCAATTGATCTTGTTTTGAGAAAATACTCTGTGCTTGCTACTCCTTTTGTATGATCTATGCTCGTATACAGAGAAACAACATCCAGAGTAACAAATATATAGTTTTTCTCCCATGCAATCAGTTCCAACTGTTCTATAACATGTTTCGTATTCCATATCACAAAAGGAATCCTAAAAAAAGCACTGGAATATTCTAAAAACTGATGAAACCATAAGAAAACACCAGAATGAAAATCCAACAATTACTTTTCGGAAAGCACCAACCATTAAACAGATCAATCCGAGTTTCCTCAAACCAGATTTACCAAAAGATCTCAGTAGTGTTTTCAACCTACCATCACCCATTGGAATGCATAGATGTGGAAACTGCAAACTGTGCCCACAAGTACTCAATGGAATGAACGACTTGGTATTACCGAATGGAAAAAGCAAAAAAATAGCACAATTCATTAATCGCAACAGCAAATTTGTGATTTATGGCATCAAATGCGTTTGCCAGAAACTGTATATTGGAAGTACACTTAGAGTCCTATAAACACGACTATTTGAACATATGCGAACCATCAAAAATAAGCACCACTATCCCCTAGTGATACATTTCTGTTCGGAACATAAAGACACAGAAATTGACACAAATTACATTGTTTGGACTAGAACAAGTGAGAGTCCCAGCAAGAGGAGGCAATAGGGAGCTACTACTGAGGAGAAGGAAGCTAAAGGGATTTGTCTCATGGACACCTGTACCACAGGTCGGAATTCAGAACATGAAATGTCATACTGATTAAAATAGATGTGGCACACAGTTTTGGAATTTAGTCCAAGGCTTGTGACATATTAGCCATTTGGCTTAAATGTGAACTCAGTTTGGAAATAGTGCATAACCAATAAATTCAGTCAAATGTTGAAATGTAATATAAGAAAATGTGAATTTATGAGTAACTATGAAGCGAAACATGGTGAACAAAATTTACAATCATTAGCTAGAAGGTTATTTGCATAAGAACCACACATGGATGCTAATTTGCGAGCACCAATACTGTCAACATTAGGGACAAACCAGGACCTGGCATCTAATACTAAACAAGAGGGGGGAAAAAAACTATTGTGCCGTAGCTACAATTCCAAAAAATATTAGAATACCAATTAAATAATCACAAATTTTACAACCAGAATTGATCAAGTGAAAATAAGGGGATACGCATTTTAAGAAAACCAACTCTAGACTCCAAAAAACAAACTTAATATATCCACTTATATTGCCTCCAGGGCTGGTATAAACATAAATACTGACATAGTATGAGCACCCAGGGAAACAAAGTTCCCATGTCACCAAACGGAAAAAGCGGCAAACAAAATGGCTTCGGGACGTTGTAATGCTCGTGTGCAAAATGCGAGCCAGAATAACATGGCGCCGATGCACTGCCATCTTTGAACACCCATCTTCCATCACATTAATAAAGTCTGCATTTCCGCGGGCCTCACAGAATGAGCAAGTAGCAGCGAAAACAGAGAAAGGTCATATAAATATTATTCGAGTGGACTTACTGCGGAAAACAGTTATTGTATTGTCCATTGAAGGACGAGTACAGAAAGGGAGTCGGAGCACACTGCAGGTGCATGATAAGGGGTCTGGGAATGAATGTAAGAGAGGGGCGTTGGGTTTTTCCACTTCTAACTGGATTTTTCCACCCTCTGTTCCTTCAACTTGTGATCTGCTCTTCGGCCGAGAGCAGAACGCAATTAAGAAGGGTGGGGAAAAACCCCCATAAAGGAGAGAGCATTTTATGGAGAAAGTAGTTGGAACTTGGACCCCGGGTGATGCAGTCTCGCTGAAAGGGAGGACGCTCCACTTCAGACCCCGTCAAACACAGTGATCTCTTTGCCTACCTGCTAAGGGACTAAGCAGTGTTGCTGGTGGCCAAGATGAAGTTTTCTTCTGCCTCATTCATGACGGTGATGTAACCTATATTCGAATTCTTATATATATATATATATATATATATATATATAAGTATATGTTTCTTTATTGTATCTATACATATATGGTATAAATAAAGGGCCTATAATGAGCCAGTTGTTTTATAATTTTACATGATATATGTGTGTTTTTCTTTCTGTTAGTCTGAGTCCAATTACTTGTTTTTGCTGAAGGCGCCGGGGAGACGCAAGTGTTTGTGTTTTCCCAACAAGGCCAAACAGAAGCAAAACATTTTGGCGCTGTAAGCAGGGTCTCCGTGCTGATATGGATGCCAAAGGATTTTGTTGATAAATTGAAGTTAAAGTTTTTGGACTTCGAACAGTAGAAAAAAAAACAGAATTTTTTGTTTTGTTTTGTTTGTTTGTTTGTTTCGTGAACGTTTCCACGTGTTGGTATTGCCGCTAGCGAAGTAAAACATCCATTCTATTACAATGACTTCCTTCTTTAGGAAAAAAGGTGGCTCGGCTGGCGGAGATTGCCCAAAGGTGACTATTCCGGGGTGGTCTAAAAGCCCTTATGATAAAATTGCACAAACTTGGGCATGTGGTGCAGGATTGAGCTAAACCTGGGATACTAGTATAAGAGAGTCAAGTCCAGATTAATTGATTAAATGTTTACAATTGATCCCGATTGAGAAGGGAAGGAGTGTTCAGCTCTCGAAGGAGAGGCTGGATTTTGTTACATGCGTTTAGAAAAATGCATCAACTTAATGTAGACTTGCAGAACTCTGTTCAGAAGTTAGAAAAATAATTGGCTGCTGAGAAACAAATTGCTTTAATGCAAAAACTTCAAATTAAGTTATATCACGATAAAGCAGATAAATAGCAAGCTGTGGCCAAATGAGCTGTGACAAGAGTTGCTCGATTTAAATGTCAGAAGAGAAGAGGTAGGGTTAATTCACGCAAAGTAGCAACTGTGATTGCCGCTGCAGGTGTGGATTGGGATCCCGATCAATGGGATGGCGGTGTTTTTGAGAGTACAACTGGTAGCAGCGATTCTGAGCCACATCCCGTAAAGGGCTGAAACCTGCATGTAAAGAAGTGACGCTTCTAACCCTGCTAAAATTAGGCCGCCATCCATTGAATCCGGGAGGCTGTGTAGTAGACATGACTGCCTTTGAAGATTATTCACAACAAGAAGTTGGGGAAATAGTGAATCGATTGAAACAAAGGGTGGGTGAATCCTTGCTGGCTTGGATGGTCAGAATGTTTGATGGAGGGGCTGCTGGTCTTTTGGCCGATACAACAGATGCTGCTAGGATTTTGCCCTTGTCTAATGATGTTGAAATACAGGAGACCCTGCGTGCAGGTCCTCCTCATGATGGTAACGGTGATGATGGACAATTATCCCTTTTACAATTAGCTGCACAAGGTTGTAATCACAAATATCCGATTACATCGGATTGGCCAACTGATGACAAAAATGGTATACATTGAGGGAAGCCATTCAAAGAATTAGGCAACATGCTATGAAAGAGGCGATTCACCTGGAAATTCCGGAGCATATGGGGATGGTGAATTTATCTGTTTCCGCGAGGAACACATTAGTTCGGACAGCCCCCCCTGCATATAAAAACGTCATAATGACCTTGTTAGTAGGAATGACGGGAACCGTTACTGATGAGGTTGTCGATGCAATTAGACCACTTGCTGATTTAGGTGAATGGGAAAAGCCACAGGAACAATCCCGGAAAGGGAGGGGCGAAATGAAAAACGCACTCCTGGTAAAAGATTTGACAGTTGAGATTCCCGTGTATATAAGAAAGATATGTTCCTAACTTTATTGAAAGATGGTGTGTCACAGGAAGAAATTGATAGGATTGCAACACATGATATGTATTTGTTTTATAAAAAACAAGTTTTAGACTGGAAAGAACACTATAAACAAGTAAAGCGACAAGATTTACATTAACCAAAAAAAGAGGTAGATCCTTTTGGGTCATCCCCAGGGGGGTGTGATGAGGACTCCTTCACTATGTCGATACCCTCTGAACCGACTTATGCTGATTTGAGGAAGATGGTTAGTGCCATGGTGGAAAGAGTCAAAAGGATCACATTTTAAAGATGAATAGGATAGTGGTCAAACTCTGGTAACAACAGCTCATAAGGTAGACAGGCGACCTCATGTAAAAGTGAAATTGTTTTGGCATTCAGGAAATACACAAGAGGTTCAAGCCTTAATTGATACTGGGCCGCAGTCCTCTTTGTTACATGGAAACCCTTCCAGATTTAGAGGTAAACGGAAATTGATATGAAAATTGGGCAGTTAAAAAGAGACGCGTATCAGGTATTAATTGTTCCCTTAGCTGAATACATTATTGGATTTGATATTCTAGAGGGGCTGACCCTGGGATAGGGAAGTAAAATTTATCAATTTGTTATGAGTGCTTTCCCTTGACACCAGTAGGGGTTGATCAGTTGAAAATGACCCCTTTGCAGGATCCGATTGCGACTAAAAGAGTGTCCATGAAACAATATCGGATACCCGGCGTGCAAAAAGAAATTTCGGAAACTATCAAAGCATATGTTGAAGCAGGTGTATTACGTTCTATTATTACGGCTTGGAACAATCTGATTTGGCCTGTCAATAAACCAGACAGCAGTTTCAGAATGATGATTGATTATCGCAAATTGAAAAAATATACTCCTCCATTGGTGCCTGCCGTACCTGATGCCATTACATTGGTTGAAAATATACAAAAGTTTAAAAGCACCTGGTATGCAGTTTTAGATTTGGCCAATGCCTTCTTTACTGTACCTATTGCGGTTGAATGTCAGGAACAATTTGCATTTTCTTGGAATGGGAAGCAGTATACCTTTTAATGGTCTGCCTATGGGCTATATGCATAGTCCAACTAGTTGTCCCCGGGTGTAGGCTGCGCATTTAGATAAAATTCCATATAAACCTGATGTGCAAATTGTACATTATATTGATGACATATTGATTCAGGGTAAGGATGAGCAGAGTGTGCGATTACATTTGGAGCACATTAAGGATGGGTAACGCAAAGAAGGATGGGAAATTAATGAAGCTAAAACACACTGTCCAGCAGAGACTGTCATTTTTCTAGGAATGCAGTGGCGCAATGGTCATCGAGAGATGGTGCCAAAAGCAAAACAAAAGATTCTTGAATTTCCGACTCCGAAAACCAAAAAGCAAGCACAATTTATTGGTTTATTCGGATTCTGGAGGCAGGACATCCCACATTTGGGCCAAATCTTGTCACCCCTTTACAAGATTACGTGTACAAAATTTGAATTTCTATGGGGTGAAGAACAGGAACTGTGATTTCAATTGGCAAAAAGTACCATTCAAAGAGTGCTTGATTTATGGCCATTGAGGGATGGTGAAGTGCAATTAAGTGTGTCCACTCAAGATTCCTATGCAAACTGGAGCCTATGGCAAAAACAAGATAGAAAGCGAGTACCATTGGGGTTTTGGAGTAGGAAATTACCGGATGCAGGTGATAGATTATACCCCTTTTGAAAATAATTTGTTAGCCTGTTACTGGGCTCTAATAGACAATGAACAAATGACTGTGGGTGATGATATAATCATTCGACCAGAAATATCTATCATGCAGTGGGTAATCAGTTCCCCAAAACCACACAGAATTGGCCCATGCTCAAGAAGCTAGTGTTATTAAATGGAAACGGTACATACAAGATCGTGTCAAACCTGGTAAAAGTGGAGTAGCAAAACTACATGAACAAGTGGTAGGCATGCCACTAATAGATCTTGAGCCGGTGGGTGAGAGAACTGAGTAAAAATCTCCAGTTACGTGGAGAATGGACTATGGAACAAGCAGAACATGTTTGGTTTACTGATGGCGCAGATTGAACGATATTGGAAAGCTGTTGCATACAATCCCAAAATGAAAAAGATACTTACCACCTCAGGTAAGTGGAGGAGTAGCCAATTTGCAGAGCTGTATGCCGTGTATCGGGCACTAAAACAAGAATCGCCTGGTAACTCATATTTACACTGATTTGTGGTCTGTTGCTAATGGATTGGTGGTTTGGCTTCCAACTTGGGAAAAGAATGGATGGAAAATTCATGCAAAGGAAATGTGGGGAAAGGAGATCTGGCAAGATATTGCTGACTTGCTGATGCATACTACTGTGACTGTGTAACACGTGGATGCACATTGCGCGACAGATTCATTTGAATGTTGGTCAAATTCTGTTGCAGATGAACATGCAAAGATTGAAATCATGGACTCAAGGACTGAGGAGGAGGATTTGGAGGGAATTGCCAAATGGGCCCACCAGAAGAGTGGACATCTCGGAGAGAAGGCTACTATCAGGTGGGCACAAGATAGGGGTATTAGCATTTCATTGGAAATTGTGAAAACTGTGATTTTGCAATGCCATATATGCCAACATCAGAAACATCATTCTATTCCACTCATAATTCATGGTACATTAACACAAGGAAATTTGCCTGGTCAAATTTTCATTTGATTGCAAAGGTTGTCAATATGCATGCACTATTGTAGACACATATTCCGTCTACCTAATGGTTTTGACATGCAAGAGGGCTACCCAATTGATCACGATTAAATTACTGGACCAGGTGGCTGTGTATTACGGCGTCCCATTACAAATTCAGGGTGATAATGGATCCCATTTCAAGGGCAAAATGGTCATTGATTACTGCCAAGATAAGGGCATAGAATTGATTTTTCACGTCCCTTCTCACCCGGAAGCATCTGGTCTTATTGAGAGAATGAATGGTTTATTGAAGCAACAATTGCTCAAGATTGGAGATGGCACTTTGCGAGGTTGGCGGGAACATATATTTGAAGCTGTTCAAATATTAAACATTAAATATTGGCAGATAACCACGCAAATCTAGTTGATTGAATAATCTCTCTCTATACCTACCAGGGTAACTTTTAACACACCCTGGTAGTCTCTATGTTGTAGGAACTAATTGGTAACCTACAGGGATTGTTTTAGCTTTCTAAGTTTTTTCAAACAATCCAATTTGCCATTTTGATGAATATATTGTTCTTGTTTGTAAATTATGTATATATGATGAATGCTATGTTTTATGTTCCTTTTCGTTGTTCTTTATCCCTTGAAAAAACTGTTTGAATAAATTAAAATGATGTTTTGAAAAGTAAATCTATTGCCAGTACTCTTTAGATTTCTTCCTTGGTCTACCCTTAGTGACTTTTTTTGAAAGCACTATCCTTGCATTTTTATGGAGATTCAACTTGAATAACTGACAGAATTTAGGACTGTCCATAGCGTGGGCACCGTTTTTGATTTTGTTTAACAGTTCAAATATTAAACAACCGTCCCGATTCGAACGGTGAAACCCCATTGATGCGTATGTTAACACCAGCCTTGCAAATGAAACTAAACCGTGCCGGTGAGACCCGGTTGTATTGGGAAATTGTTCTGAGTGCTTTAGCTCCTTATCACGCCACTCCTGAGTCTGCAGGAGTGGATTTACATGCAAGGGAGGAAATTCAGCTACAACCAAAAGGCTTTGTTGTAATTGACACTGGAATTGGTGCACATATCCCTTCTGCACATATGAGTTTGATTGCACCAAGATCTGGCCTAGCCTAAAAGGTATTCAAGTATTGGGTGGAATTGTCGACGCTCATTATCAAGGCATTGTCGGGGGGAAATTCTGCCGGGGGTCGGCCGGGCCGTCCGCAGACCTCCGGGCAGGGAGGTCCCAACTCCTCCCGTATATCCCAAAAGAGATAGAGTATGAGACACACGCAAGAAGCAAGGTGACTCTGCTGTTTATTAGACAAAACGGCAGGGATGGGTCAAGGAGCGTACACGTCCGTCCTGACACACACACAATCGTGGGGCTCGCAGGCCCTTTTTACCTTAGTATGACGCGCTACTTGCGTCACTTTACAAAGTTTAGCAAAAAACCTATCTCCACTCTGGATTGGTTACTCGAGTGGTAGGGTTAGTATAGCATACATATAGAGAACGGTATTAGTGGTTGAGGGTTAGTCAGGTGGTATACCTGGGCTGTCCCTTCAATTTGATACATGAAAATTGTTACATGAAGACCTCTGAGGATTGGTCAATGTTAATGGCGTCAGTGATAGGAGCCCCATGTTCTGATTGGTCCGCTCGCGAGCCTCCCAGTCTGGGACTATCGCTGTTCCCAGCTCACGGTGCACCTGTAATTTGCAACAATGTTTTAATATGGGTAGGTGTAAACAATATGAGGATTTATTCATATGTTGGGAGGTCGACTACTCCCACTGCTGCAGATGTCCACTGAGTCTTTTAATTGTATCTGCCTGTGTCTTGAAACGTGGGATTCAGGCATCTCCTTCCTCCGGGGCTTGACATCTTGTCAGGTTTGGCTTTGTCACGTGAGGTGGGACCGTGTTTGAGGCAAAATTCAACACAATTAATATTGTTTTTCCTACTGTGTGCCTGGTTTATCTTGCAGGTGCGACCTTGGCGTTGGCTTGCAGCGTGCGAGATTGCAACATCGTGCCCTTGGCGGTGTGATTTCGCCGGGCTCATTCTGCAGGGTCAGCAACCCAGTTCTTGCTCATTCAATGTTCATGGAAGCTTTTGCTTGCGGCCTACTTGGGCCTGGTGCATAGGTGGAACCGCTTGATGCAGAGCGCTTTAGGTTACGGTATCATATTGCTCTATCCTCGGTATCGTGTCTCCGTTATATTCTTCATTATGGTACATGGTTCTTAGAAGAAGCGTGAGCAAGCCTTTTTAGATAAGTTCATGATGCGTCTTGCGTTTCTGCATTTTGAGAGCCTATGTGGAAAATAATAAAGATGCACGTCCGTGAGTATGTCTGTCGCCTACGTCATAGCACTGAGTATATTCTTCGTGTGGATTGGTTTGGGAGTGTCTGGTGTGCATGTTTGCACAGGTGTGCTGACCGTTGGCTAGGTCGTCATGGCATCTCTAACGACGTGTAGGTTTAGTGGAGTTGATCCATGCCGCAGGTGTCGGCATGGACAGGGCGGGCTGCTGGGCAGGTAGATGGGCACATCCGTATGTTCCTGTACCAGGGTATTTGGTCGTCTGGTAGATAGGCAAACTCCTCTCGTGGCGGGTGTCTAGGCCGTGATCCTCTAGGCCAAGCGCGAGAGGGGAAGGGCGGGAGCCTGTTCTTCCATTCTCCCACTTCAGTCCCCCCTCTGGTCGACTTGTCGACCACAAACATATCCTTTTCTTTATCTCCTCTTACTCTCCATATTTTAGTTATTCCTCCCAAATGTCCATAGTGGTTAACATGGTCTTCAAATGACCAATACATATATTCACAGGTTCCTCCAGGAGTGCAGTATACCCATTTCCCTATGTAGCTCCTTGGGTTTCTTGGGTTTTCGAGCTTCACAGATGGTGGGTCCAGGTGGTTGGTGATCTGGTTGCGCAACTTCTCTCTCTCCTTTATGATTGTGCCTGTGTGTTGGCCGTCATCTGTTGGCATCAAGAGGTGTATACCAACCATTTCGATCATCTCGTCTGTGGTGCGTGCCTTCCGGGCCTTCCAAAATCTTATTATGATCAGTGCAGCTCCAGCCAAAATAGTACATCCAACTATAATCTTCAGTCCATCTGACAGCCAAAATGGCATCCATGACCATAATATTGAAAACCAGCTCTCATCCTTTTTCACACCTTTACTTTCATCCATCATTTTTGAGTGCATCTGGGCCAATTGTGACACAGCTTCCGTGAGGGTACCATTGTCAGCATCGTTAGCAGGAATGAATGTGCAGCATGATTGTCCTATCTTTGCGCAAACTCCTCCTTCCATTGCTGTGAGGAGGTCCAGTACATATCTGTTCTGTAGTGCAACCATTCTTACTGCTCGCAATTCCTCTTTTATTGCGTTGAATCCATTTACTGTAGAGTTAATTGTCATCATTAGTTCCCACCTAGTTATCTGGAGCCATTTCGCGTTTGCGTAGGCCTGCAGTCTAGGATGTATTATTGAGGAGAAGAACATAGCTGCTCTGCTGAATAGTCTGTGTTCCGGCGGAATTGAGGTGAGTGCTGTTTCCGACCTTCCCCACAGGTAATTTCCTGTCAGAGGTTCTCCTTGTCTTTTCCTTCTGTTGAGGACAGTGTTGTTGCCGTTGCGTCGGTTCTCTGGCCCTTTCCGAGGCTGTGCAGATCTCCTCTTCCTTTTGTTCCCTTCATCCATCTTGGGGAAATTTGCCATATTCACATGCTTCTGGGGTACCACTAGTGATGGTACATTAACGTGTACTATAGTGCATACACCATTCCACAAAGGGGGCAGTGTGTGGTATGCCTTGTCTCCACAGGCCCAGTAATGGTCCATTACTACTGCTGTTCCTGCTCCCCCCTCAGGTAACTCCATCACGCTTCCACAGTTGGTGTTGTATCCTACATCCACCTCTCCTTTATGTTGGTAGCATACCTTAGGCGCAGTTAGCGGCAGTATTGTTATTGGGTCTTCATCCTTCTCCATCCACGTGAGCATGGGTACGTACTTGATCCAAGTCATCCAACATCTATGGTTATGTCCATCAATAGTTGAAATATTTTCTCTTGTTACCATGTTGCTGCCAACCACTCCTATGTCCCATTTGTTGTCCATGTACACCTTCCCTGTTATTATCATCAGTGGTCTTTCCCAACATCCGTTTTTACCAGGGACTTCAGCGGCGTACCAATCACATGGTAGGTACTGCAGTGTTACTTTCTTTGTTTCTCCTTTTTCAGGACCGCTTGTTATGTATCTGAATCCTTCAGCATGTAAACTGCTCTTGTGGTAACTCAAATAAGTCTTAAGGAAGTTGTTTTCATATGGATATGTATCTCGTGTTTTCCACACCAGATGCACCACTGTCCCTTGAAATCTTCCTTTCGTCTGGAACAGGGCCAGGTATATTATACATCGTGCTATTTTTCCATCTATCTCCGTAGCAACAAATGTTCGAGAAGCGCTCATGGCGTATGGGATCAATGAGCAAACGTAGCAGCTGTCTTCTGTTGTCTGCTTGCCTATTTTGGTCATGTGTTGGTACCACATGTTGTTAGAGACGTGTGCTGAATCTTGTACATAGTTGTCAATGCCTTTATTATCTGAGTATGTGCTGCGTTTAACTCTATTTTCCTGGTGTGGGGTTTTACTAGTACCACCTGACGTAACACCTGTTGCAGCTGGGGGTGGGGGTATATTAGGTTTGGGTACAGCAATAATATCAATAGCATAGCTGTACTGCCATACAGAGGCAGCCAAGAACCCGGTGATCATTAAAATCCCTATCAATTTTATTACAAATGCTAATTTCACCGGCATTTTGCTCTTACCTTGCTGCAGTCCGGCAGCTTATTCTTGCAACGTTACAGTTGCCCGCCTGAAAATTCTTAATATGCTCGTTATTAAGGTTAGTTATTGTTATTAAGCTCTCCCTATCAAGTAGTCATTCAGTGCCCAGGCGAAGAGCTGTTCCCACGCCAATCTAAGCGATCTATCTCTTAGGGCAGGCAAGTATGGTTGGAGGTGGGGCATTGAATGTTCTATGGCCAAGAGGAATGCTGTGTAGTAGACACCAACCCTCCTTCTTTTCAGGTACCTTGGCCGTTTTATTTCATATACAAATTGGTGTGACAATTCTTCCAGGTAATTATCGTCTGAGGGTACCATCTACTCCTGGGCAGTGAATTGGTTAGTTATCTACTTTCTTAACAGTACAATAATACGCTTTACCTGCATGTGCGAGAGAAAATAAAGAGAACATTCAGGTGTTTACATGTGTATATGTGCAAAACAATGTCCTTCAGTTCAGTTATTACTACAGTGGGTAGGGGGTCAATGGGCAGAGGGTTTAGGGCTCAGCTGGCGGAAGTCTCTTTACCCTTTGATCGTGTAACCATGGGGTGGGCGGTATGGGGATCACCCCTTTCTTTTCTAATAATTGTCTCTGGGGAATCTGGGGGGTGGCAGGGTATGGGGACACTTAGGCCGTTAGTTGCGGTAGAAGTCTCTTCCTCCCTTGGTGACGCTGCTGTTGTTCTCTCAGTGGCCCTGTCGGTGGCGCTGGGGCGGGTCTGGAGTTTGTAGATCTTTACGTCGTGTAGGTGGTTCCAGGCACGTTTGTCCTGTAGCTTTACTGCTCTCGTTGATACCTCCTCTACCAGATGGGGGCCAGTGAATCGTGGACTGTTCCACTTTCTGTTGAAATTGCGAAGTAGTACGTGGTCACCTTTAGCAACTTTGCACAGTCTTTCCTTTTCCAATTCTTTATCCACGTTTTCTTGTTGATCGCTATTAGACCCGCCCCCCGTGCGCTCGAGCTGTTGAGACACAAACGCTACACTAGTAATCAAAGAAGACACATATTGGTACATTTCATCACCAAGGACACTTGCAGTACTCTCGTGGTCGGTAAATGCTCTTGATGTTGGCGTTAGGGGAAGGCGCATTTGACGTCCGGTAACCACCTCGTGAGGGGTGAGGTGGTGGTCGGAACCTGGTCTATTCCTTAGCTCAAATAGGGCTAGTGGAAGGCAATACAACCAACTCTTCTTTGTTGTTTGCTGTATTTTTGCAATTGCCTCCTTTAATAGGCCATTCAGGCGTTCACATATACCGTTGGCCTGTGGGTGGTATGCACATGCAAATTTATGCTTGATGTTCAGTAAGGATGTGATGTGCTGGAACATTTCGTTTGCGAAATGTGGGCCATTGTCTGACCGCAGTACCTCGCACACTCCCCACCTGGGGAAGACCTCCCTCACTAGGAATTTAGCTGCTCTAAATGCATCTGGGTGTGAACAGGGCCCTGCTTCAATCCACCTCGAGAATGGGCATACTACTACAATCATATACCTATTTCCTTGACATACGTTGATCATATCAACATAGTCAATATGGAGATGTCGGAAAGGTCCCTCTGGCCGGGGTATAGTACCTCTTATCACCTTCAGAGTGTGACCGGCCGTAAACTGTTGACATGTGAGACAATTGCTGATAAAATTTGACACATGAGAATTTAACTCGGGGCAGAACCAGTCTTCCCTAATTCGTGCTGCAATTACTTCCTTGCCTGTGTGGGCTGGGTGATGTAGTTGGCTCAGGGCGGTGTTCAATAATGCCAGTGGTATTACAATCTTTCCAGTGTCACCCTGGCGCCATAGTGCGTCGGTTGGTGACATTGTGCATCCTCTTTTTACCCATATTTCTTTTTCGGCCATTGGTGCAGCCGCTTGTAGCTCCATAATCTGTGTGGCTGGGAGATGGGTGTACCCTTCTCTTATCAACATCTCCTTAGCCATTCCCCTCCCTCTCCCTCTCTGTGACTCTGGGGGGTTCCATATCTCACCAAAGTATGCAGCATACTTCGCATGTGCGTCTGCTGCTGCATTCCCTTTTGAGATGTGGTCTTCACCATTGGTGTGTGCGGTGCATTTGACCAAAGCTAATTCTTGGGGGTCATTTATTGCTTCAATTAGTTCAGCCAATAGGAGGGCGTGTTGCACTGGAGTGCCATCAGCTCTCCTAAACCCTCTTCTTCTCCATTTCGACAGCCCTGAGTGGACAGTGGACGTAACATATGCGCTGTCGGAATATATGGTCACTCGTTTGTCAAAGCTTTCCCTCAACGCCAAGATCAGTGCAATCAATTCTGCTGCTTGAGCAGAATAATGCTGTGGTAATTGTACACATTTCATTGCCACACACACCGGTACCTCCATCATTTTTACCACTGCTGCCCCAGTCCTCCTTATACCATCCCTTTGGTCGATAGTTGATGACCCATCAATGAACAGGAGCTCACCTCCCTCTAGTGCGTTTTCTTCAATCTTTCTAGTACATGAGTACATTTCAGTTATTTGCGTACAATCGTGGGCATAATCTCCTTCCTCAAGTACTTCTGCTAGGAACCTTGCAGGGTTGACCGTGCTACATCTAACAATTGATAGTTCAGCTCTGGATAAGATGATCTCATAACCTGATGCCCTCTGCGTGGTTAGGGTGGACTTAGGTTTATTCAATATTGCAAATAGTGCATGTTCCACAAACAGTGTAGTTGGGCACCCCATGGTTATTGCTGATGCTTTTTCTACCGCAAAAGCAGCTGCGGCGAGACCTTGTTCGCAAGGGAAATGACCTAACATCACAGGATCTAAGTGCCCACTGTAAAATGCTACTGGTTTGTAGCCCATGCTTGTTTTTTGAGCCAACACTGTTTTCATTACTGCTGAGTCGCAATGTGAAAATATAAAGAATTGTCGCTCATAGTCTGGGGTTGCCAGTACCGGAGCAGTTGATATCGCATCTTTCAGTTCATCAAAAGCCTCTCTCATTTCCATTGTCCACCCCAACTTTTTCTCCCCTTTATTAGCTTCCTTTAACCCCTCAAGCAGGGGTCCTATGTATGAGCTGTAATCAAATACCCATGCTCTACAGTAGTTGCACAGACCCAGGAACTGCTGCAGTTCCCTCACTGTTTGTGGGATTGGCGTTTTTGAAATGGCCTGTGCCCTTTGTGGTGCAATCTTTCTTCCATGTTGGGATATGAGCTGACCAATGTAAAGTACCTGTTCTTGACAGTACTGTAACTTTTTCATATCTACCTTGTAACCTTTTTCAGCCAATATTGTCAGCATCTTTAATGAGTCCTCTCTGCATGTTCTTTCGTTTGTACTGCAAATTATTATGTCGTCGACATACTGCAACACTGTGCTTTCCACTTCAATGTTACCCAAATCCATCTGTATTACTCTGTTGAATATTGAGGGTGATTCGCAGTACCCTTGTGGTAATCTGGTGTGTTTCCACTTTGTGTTTCTGTAAGTGAAGCTTGTCAGATCTTGTGAGTCTGGGTGCAATGGTATTGAGAAAAAAGCATTTTTAAGGTCGATCACCGTAAATCGTGATGCTTCCGCTGGAATGCCACACAATATTGTGGCCGGGTTTGCGGCTATGGGGTATTCTGCTTCTACTATGTTGTTCAAGGGCCTGAGATCCTGTATGAAGCGCCAAGACCCCCCTTTAGCCTTGCGCACTGGGTATACAGCCGTGTTACATGGTGATTCTGAGGGGACCAATATGCCATTATCTATAAGGGCCGTTATGGTTTCATATATGCCCTCATCTGCCTCTTTTGATAGTGGGTACTGTTTCACTCTGGGGAGTATTGCACCTTTTTTCAATTTTATCCTTACTCCCCCTATACTTTTTATGCACCCCACGTCATAGGGGCTAGTAGTCCACAATGATGTGGGTACCTTTGTCATATCCTCCTTAAAGAAGGGAACTGGGGTGGATGTGGGTGCCTCAAGTGCCATTGCAATTTTTTGTGCTACTTGTTTGTACGCCACTCTTAGCCATATTTCCACACTCATCATAAACACCATTTCACCTTCCTCCTTTTCTTCTGAGAACAGCTCCTCATCTGACACCTGGGTGAGCCTACATCCTTCTGCTAGTGCTATCACTGCCCTCCATGCTCTTCCTTCTCTGTCTTGGGCATGTACAGCAATGTAATCAGCTGTTGCTATAATGCTCTCAATGTCCACTGGAACCACCTTTCCTTCTGGTTCATTGACTGGTGTTTCTGGTCTGAACAAATAGGCTGCTGGCCTCCTCCAGATCTTTCCCTCTATCCCTGGCATCCATGCAAATGCCATGTCTGTCCCGTACTGGAAGAGTTCGCAATCTACTGGCTCCGCCCTAATCGCTGTCTGTCCGCAGCATGCTTGCATAATCTGTCGTGCTGTGAGCATGTTAATCCCTGGAGTAGAGCAAATTATGCCGTCCTCAGTAAAGGAGATCGTCATATTCAACCTGTTCATTATGTCTCTCCCCAGTATATTTACTGGTGAGGCACTATAATATAAAAGTGGAACTGACATGTCATAATCTCCTATAGATAAGGGAATGTTATCAGTAAAAGAAACCAACCCTCTAGCCCCAGAGAATCCTTGGGTGTTCATGGCTTCGCCTGACATCTTAAATTTACCTTCCCTTATGCAAGACCGGGTCGCCCCGGTGTCAACAAGGAATGATAATTTTTTGTCACCTATCGTTACCTCTATGCGTGGTTCCTCCGCACTATTAGGTGTTACTGACAGGATGGGACACACCAAGGCCGTCTGTGGGCTGTCCTGTTGAGGGTACAACGATTGACCATTTCCTGTGTAAGGGTTGTGTCCCAGGACCGTCACCCTACCCAGTTGTGTTTGTTGTGCTTGGGGTTGTTGTGTTATCGCTACCTGTTGTTGTGGCAGTGAATATGTCTGTGGCTGTTGTTGTGTTATTAGTTGTTGCTGTTCATTTCCCTGTTGCAACGTCTGCTGTTGCTGTATGCCCTGCTGTTCCTGTGTGGGCCTTGGTTGTCCCTGTTCACTCCATGATGGTGTTCCTGGTCTTACTCTACACATGCGTGACATGTGCCCTAATAATCCACAACTCCAACACACCGGCGGTTCCCTACTCTGCCATGGAAAGCTCCCTGTGTTGTCCTGGTATACTGGTTGCCCTGTGGGGTAGGAATTTCTAAGTCCTCCCACCTGCTGTTGTGTGTTATATCCGTATCCTCTCCCTCTCATAATTCCTCCTCTTCCCCTGTTGTAATTATAATACCCAGCTCCTGGCATTGAGTATCCTCCTCCCATGTTGGTCGTGTATGGTTGGAGTGGCGGCACCTGTTGTGTTATAGTCTGTGAGGGTGGTATTTGGGAGGGATCTTGTGCGGCCACTACTTGTGTGGGGCTTTGGGTCATTGTTGTAGGCGTAGTTATTAGTGCCCCTTCCATTGTGTATTTAGTAAGTTTTTTCTGTACTAGTTTAGCCTCTTCCGTTTTCCTGTCCTCTTCCTTTTGTTTCATTTTTCCTTGCCATGTCCTGCAATGGTGCACTATTGTCAGTTGTATTTCTGGCCATGCTTTTGCTTCCATTCCCACTACTTTCTTCAGTTGTTTCTGAACTCCTTCTGGGAGCCCTTGTACTCGTATATGATAAAATATTGCTGGTGTTTTGTCCCATTGTTCTCTAGTTTCCATGCGCCACTTCTCTTGGATTTCCTGGATATAATCAACAGGATCTTCGTTCTCACGCATCTTGCGTGAGGTAATTGCTCCTATGCCTGATGTGTCTGGGTACTGTACCCTCAGTGCCTGCCATAGTGCATGTCTGCAGTTTGCGAATGGTGCCCCATCATGCGATGTGTTTGTTATTGTTACCCCAGGGAATCCCGCTCTCTTCCAAATGTCATCCGCTGCATCCCCTAATATCGATATTAGAAGGCCCTTTACATCTCCCACTGCCAGTTTCTGTCCTGCGGTGTGTTTTTCCTTTTCATATATCCATTTACCCGCACCTCCACTTAGTGATGGGAGCCTGCACTTTATATTCTCTTTGTCTGTATGCTTCCAAGGGACGTACTGTGGTCTAACTCCTCCCCTCTCCAGAAGTGGCATGTCTCGTTTTACCCTTTGTGTTCCATAAAATCGAGTCCTCACACCCTTCCTCTTCTTCCCTCTCTTCTACATCGTCAATTTCGTCCGTATTTCCCCTGCTCGTAACTCTTTCTTCTCCATCCTGTCCCCTTCTTCCATCATTTCCTTTATTTAATGTGGGCGTGTGTATTCGTCCTTCCTGCCTGCGTCTAGGGAGGTCTCTAAGCCGATATGCATAGGGTGTCAGTTCGTCTGTGAAGGGCGCAAGTTTTATTGTACGTAATGAGCGTGAGGTGGTTGAGCATGTAGGGTGGGGTGGGAGAGGGCGTGATGTGGACGGTGAGGCCTCATGTGTCTCTCTTTCCGCTATTCCTTGCTCTTCCTCCTCACTTCTCTCCAGTTCATCCTTTCTCCTACTGATCCATGGTGAGTCTGTGTTGGTCCGGGTGATGTATAGTTCATCTAGGCTTTCCCTTTCACTGTTTCTTCCTTCCTTCTCCACTCCTTCTTCTTCCTCACTACAAAAGTCATTCATAAACGGCAGCCCCCACTCTGTCTTTTTTCCCTTGATTGTTACTGTTTGTAAGTCTATCAGGTCCGGTTCTCCCTTTTCTCCTTTACCAACCGCTCCCCTTTGCGCTGATGTTGTTGCTACTTCTGTGTCTCTATATACATCCCCCCTTACTTCACTCTCCCTTCTCCTATCTTCTCTTTCTCCTTCATTTCTCTCCTCCATCTCCCTACCATTTTCCTCCCTTTTCCCTTTTAATTCCTCCATTACTTCACTACTCATCTTTTCCAATATCCTTTCATCCTCTTTCTTCCTTTCCCATCTCACCCTCTCCCTTTCTAATATACTCTCTATCACCCTCCCTTCTTCGTATTTCTTAGTCGTTTCTGATAGTAATCTCTTCTTCCACATTGCCATTTCTCTTTCTTTCTCTTCTTCTTCCCTTTTCCTCTCTCGCAGCACTGCTCTTGATACCCTTTCTGCTGCTGCTTTTACCCTTTCAGCTTCTCTCCTTTGCTCCTCAGTTTGTTCCCTTATTTTTTCCAATTCGTTCTTACCTTCTTTCCTTTCCCTCGCTCTCCCTCTTTCCTCCCTCTCGAGCTGTTTGATCAGTTCATTCTGCTCATCCCTTAACTCTGCTAGTCGTTCCTCCAAAATCTCTTCCTTTTGTCGTAACAGCTCTTCCCCGCTCATTCCACTCTCCCTGGTATTATCCTCGTCTGTTTTCCTTACTACCTCCTTCTCTTCTCCTGTTAATGAACCTCGTAATTTTAATAGTATCTGTGCAGTTACCCACTCATCATGTCCTATTTCCACAGTTTGTTCTTCTCCAGTCCTCCCCTCCCCTGCTGGCATCTTCCTATGAGCCACATATGGTGGAGGGCTGTATGCCGGGTTCGAGTACCCCTCAGCCGCCCTTAACTGTCCTCTTCCTATCTCTCCTAATTCTCTTAGAGGGTACAACCCCTCTCCCTCTGTTTTCACTACCTTTACGAGGGGTATATCGTTGCTCGGTTCCTTTTTTATTTCATTTGATTTATTATTCTTTTCTCCTCCCTCTTGTCCGTTCCCCGTGTTCTTTGGGTCTTCACTCCCCTTTTTCCCCTCCTCTCCTTCCTCCTTGATCTCTTTTTCTTCCGATGTTTCCCCCACAGTGAACATTCCATTTGGTCCTGGTCGGGACCCCTGGAACATCCTCCATAAGTTAAACACCTCCACGTGGTTTGTCAACTTCTTCCCTTTGTATGTATTATGCAAATGGTTTAATAGTGAATGTTGGGTATATGGATCGAAGCTACCATTAGGCGGCCATGGTGTTATCATTTTGTTGTCCGTCCCCTGTGTCCATTCTATGCTATACTTGATCAGTTTCTCCCTATGGGGTGACAGTGTGGTACATATGGGTTGTAGTGGGGTAGTGAGGGTGTTCCCCCACCCTCCCGATCCTGTCCCGTGTGACATTTGGTAGCGGTTATCTCACTAGCAGTTTACAATATACAGCCTTATATCGTTACCTGGCCCCGTAAATTTGGGGACTTGCGATAGTCCGCTAAGGAAAATTATAAAAATATAGTATTTACATTTGTATATTTTCTTCTGTCTTTCTTCCTTTACACGACACCCTTACGGCCCCCTGCGGCCAAGGCGCACGTAGCCCCCTGCGGCTGCGTACCCCTTATGACGTTCTTATACAGTCGTCCTATTTTCACTTGCTCCTCCTCCTTCTTCTACACTTGCCGTGGCCGGCGTTCTCCGTGCGCAGCCACGTCCCCCGTTTCGCCTTTCCCCGATCAACTCATTACCGTTTATCTCCGTTTCCACTCCCTTACCACAGTTCTCTTCCCCACCACTCTCAGAAAGAAAGATGCCTTGTGCTCGGGATATCCTATGAAAGCCCTACTGGTGACGTCACCGATCTCTTCGAGCTACTGGTAAGTTCTTCATATATTCTTTAAGTTCAAAATACACTTGCAATCTACCCCCGTTAACCTCACAGCTGTCTTCCTGTCACTCCTGGAACAAGGTAATCAATAATATAATCTGACTGCGCACGCTGCGTCGCCTCGCGTGTGATACGCCCCTCGACAGGAGGGCTTAACCAGCCAATTATCTTCCGTATTGGGCAACTAACTAGCTACCGCCTACAGGGAAACGTCATCTACCCATCGAGTTTCTTGCTCGAACAATAGGGATCCTCATCTACTCATTGATCAATAAATGCCAAATCGTAGGAAACCACACACACACACACACACACACCCTTACACGTAGTCGCGACCTAGGCCAATCAGTGTCTACGAGCGGCCGCACGTGATGTTTTCGTGCTCCACCCCCCTCTCTCGCGCAACGTAGCCGACTGCTCTCGCACTCGTTCGGCTACCATTCATTTCATTGCCAACACTAAATTGTCAAACCTTAGCCGCGCACCTGTGCAACACCTCCCACCTCCCGTATTTAATTCCTCCCCCCTCCCTCACAATTTCACATTGCTTGTTGTGCGTGTCATGCTCACCAAGTTCTCTTGATGCGGGGCCGCTCGACTGCGTGCACCCCTCCAAGCGGCTCGCCACCTCCCCTCGGCTGGACCACGTCTGGACACTCGCCAACCGCGGGCGGGATACTTCTCAACCGGCTCCCGAAGGCCAATATCCGGATTGCGCTGTCCGGTCTTCTCGCAGCTCCGCAATGGTCCTGTAGTCCTCAGAAGGGGGCAACGGCAGAGGGGGCCGCGCCGCCGGGCCTCCTCGCAACGCGATTACCTGGAAAAAGTAAAAATAAAAAAGCAGATCTTAAACAGATCTCAGCAGTGCCTCCAACTTGTCGGGGGGAAATTCTGCCGGGGTCGGCCGGGCCGTCCGCAGACCTCCGGGCAGGGAGGCCCCAACTCCTCCCGTATATCCCAAAAGAGATAGAGTATGAGACACACGCAAGAAGCAAGGTGACTCTGCTGTTTATTAGACAAAACGGCAGGGATGGGTCAAGGAGCGTACGCGTCCGTCCTGACACACACACAATCGTGGGGCTCGCAGGCCCTTTTTACCTTAGTATGACGCGCTACTTGCGTCACTTTACAAAGTTTAGCAAAAAACCTATCTCCACTCTGGATTGGTTACTCGAGTGGTAGGGTTAGTATAGCATACATATAGAGAACGGTATTAGTGGTTGAGGGTTAGTCAGGTGGTATACCTGGGTTGTCCCTTAAATTTGATACATGAAAATTGTTACATGAAGACCTCTGAGGATTGGTCAATGTTAATGGCGTCAGTGATAGGAGCCCCATGTTCTGATTGGTCCGCTCGCGAGCCTCCCAGTCTGGGACTATCGCTGTTCCCAGCTCGCGGTGCACCTGTAATTTGCAACAATGTTTTAATATGGGTAGGTGTAAACAATGTGAGGATTTATTCATATGTTGGGAGGTCGACTACTCCCACTGCTGCAGATGTCCACTGAGTCTTTTAATTGTATCTGCCTGTGTCTTGAAACGTGGGATTCAGGCATCTCCTTCCTCCGGGGCTTGGCATCTTGTCAGGTTTGGCTTTGTCACGTGAGGTGGAACCGTGTTTGAGGCAAAATTCAACACAATTAATATTGTTTTTCCTACTGTGTGCCTGGTTTATCTTGCAGGTGCGACCTTGGCGTTGGCTTGCAGCGTGCGAGATTGCAACATCGTGCCCTTGGCGGTGTGCTTTCGCCGGGCTCATTCTGCAGGGTCAGCAACCCAGTTCTTGCTCATTCAATGTTCATGGAAGCTTTTGCTTGCGGCCTACTTGGGCCTGGTGCATAGGTGGAACTTCTTGATGCAGAGCGCTTTAGGTTACGGTATCATATTGCTCTATCCTCAGTATCGTGTCTCCGTTATATTCTTCATTATGGTACATGGTTCTTAGAAGAAGCGTGAGCAAGCCTTTTTAGATAAGTTCATGATGCGTCTTGCGTTTCTGCATTTTGAGAGCCTATGTGGAAAATAATAAAGATGCACGTCCGTGAGTATGTCTGTCGCCTACGTCATAGCACTGAGTATATTCTTCGTGTGGATTGGTGTGGGAGTATCCGGTGTGCATGTTTGCACAGGTGTGCTGACCGTTGGCTAGGTCGTCATGGCATCTCTAACGACGTGTAGGTTTAGTCGAGTTGATCCGTGCCGCAGGTGTCGGCATGGACAGGGCGGGCTGCTGGGCAGGTAGATGGGCACATCCGTATGTTCCTGTACCAGGGTATTTGGTCGTCTAGTAGATAGGCAAACTCCTCTCGTGGCGGGTGTCTAGGCCGTGATCCTCTAGGCCAAGCGCGAGAGGGGAAGGGCGGGAGCCTGTTCTTCCATTCTCCCACTTCAGCGTCATTAAAGTTATTTTGTTAAATAGTGGTGAAAATGTACTGCCCATTCAGAAAGGGGACATAATTGCACACAATTGATATTCGTACCGGTTAAAATGTCCACGTGAGGAAAGGTGAGCCTCCCACAGTGTTAACGATTCGTGGAGATAAAGGATTTGGCTCATCAGATGCAATGGTGCCTGGTGCAAAGGTATGGGTTGAGAAACCTATCGGTCCGCCCGTGCCGGCTGATGTAATCGGAGCTGGGGATGATCAACTAGTGTTTGTAATGGAACCAGGGAAAAAGAAATGGATGCATATCCCAGCTGACAAATGCTATTTACGTAAGTGATGTACCCCACTGATGTTTCCTTTCTCTGAAATTTTGCTTCAGATCCTGAGTGTGTTGAGTGCCTGTGTGTGGCCCGTTGCAGTCCATTAGGGAGGGCCCGGGTTCATGTCCGAGGATGTGGCAGACTTCTCTATTCTCCAAGTGGAGCGGGGCATCGGGAACAAGACTGATGCGCCACCCATCAGCTATGCGCCTGAGGATGCATATGTTGCAGCCTATTGTATTGCATCCAGGAATCAGCGCAATCAAAGAAATAAAGTGCTGCCACTACCTCCTCGTGGAATTACAGCTTCTTTTTCCCAATCACGGATATCTGGCATTGGTCAGGCAACCTGAAAATGTTTGGGTCTTTTTGGCCCAGCGAGTTTTAAAAATTTTGCATTTCTGTTTAACGGATGTACACTGCTCTGCTGATTCAATTTCTACTTGTCTGGTGGCAATTACAACGCCTACTTTGATTTTGAAAAACTTATTCGGTATTCTACACAATGATTCTTTGGGTTGAGCATTCAGATATCCATAATTAATTCTCTGTTTATGAATACTGTAAGTTCTGTGATGACAATATTCATAAATGGAAGAACATGACTCGTATTAGGACACATGATATTGCTCCTGCTGACGTCTGTTATTACATGGCATGTGATCTATTCATATTAGAAAATGTCAACAATTGAAACTTGATGAAGACGTCAAGAAGACGGTGGGGTGCTAGAGAGCCCGACCAAGATGGCTGCAGGCCTGTAGAGCTCCTCAGCACCTACATATATCCGGCTCACTATCCAGAGGTTTCCTGACCGAAAACCATTATCACGCAACAGGAATTCACAGTTCATAGAGGCACGATTCAGTGGGAGCAAATTCGGGAGAAATCGGTGCCGGAATACCCGGTTTGCTGGCAGTGCCGAAACGACCATTGGAGACCTTGCAGATAGCGTCGAGGGGGGAAGGAACCGCTCCGTTGAAGGCCGGGGTGCCGCTCTGCCCTGACAAACAACCCCTGCTGGAGCGGTGCAGAGGGAAGGCACGAGTGAGGAGAACCCTGGGGACAGCTACCCTCCCTGCTGCATCTGCGCTCCCGCACCACAGGTGACCTTGGTGCACTACGTGGGGGTGTGCATCATGAATCCTCACAGAGGGCCACCCAGGCGGGAAAATCCAGCGGCCTCCCAGGCACCGTGCAACGCAGCCTTCTCGAAGCAGCGCGGGGTGCTGAGGCATAAACCATTAGCCACACCTGACAATGAAGATTGGGAGCACCACGACCCGACCCACCATCCGCATCGGACCAGAACACCTCGGAGGAGCACTGCCCGGTAAGACCTCGGACGGGGAACTGGCGAGCGTATCCCTGCGGAGAGGCATACAGAGCTTGAGGGCTATCCGTGACCAACGGAAAGCCCACAAACAACGACCGGCACTGCCCTCTGCGGGACTCCCCGCGCCTTTACTGAACGATCCCCTGGTGATTGCTGCACAGCAAACAGAACTGGGGACGCAGTAGTCCCGAACGGATCAGCACAGTTGGAGCGGGCCACGACGAGGACCACTGTGTTCACGGGCTATGTAGTGGAGGAGCAATGACACTGGGAAACCCCACTGGGGTCTCCTCCACTGGCAGGAACACAGAGTGGATCCCACACGCCTATATGCTTGCTGCAACAGACCCACTCGGTGACACAAACTACCATTGCGCAAACACAGGGACACTCTGCTCCCCGCTGCACACTGCATCGTGGAAACACCGGATCTCCCCGCAGCAGCCGTGCTTGGAGAGGGCTAAGTGAACCAAAGTATACTACTGCAGCGCTCTAGGTTATTAAGCATACTTGGCAGGAATCGCCCCCTGATCTGAGCTGAGGTGAGGGGCTTGACCCACATATCCGGACACCGCTAGTACCCTCCGGTGATCACGGGGAGGCCTGCACCAAGCGGTGACAGTACCCAGAGTGTACACCAATACAGACCTACAGATACAGTACCACAAACCTCTTGGTGGAACGGGGACCACCTAAACAACGCCAACACTGGGGACAGACTAGGAGGCACTGGACTGGCCAAACAATGGATGGTACCCAGTGGAGGTAGCAATATCTTATGCGAGACCCCCCGCAGAAACAAGCTGATTGTGACTGGCTGGAGAACAAAGCGCAGGCCCCAAGTGAACAAGAGCGCCTGCTCTCATTGACCCTCCCACCCAGTGAAGTGCGCTACAGCTAGCGACTCAAGCACCCCGGAACGCACAACCCACGGACAACACAAGGGCACGTGGCCAGATCACTAGCAGTGGGGAGAGCAGGATCACAGCAGGAACTTCAGGGTTGAGACCTCCCTTTCCACTGCAACTACAAGCCTGGAACAGAACTTTGAGGACGGTGCAGTGGGTGAGGCTATAACCCTCAGCTCCCGAGCAGAGAAAGGGAACACGCTGTGGGAATAAAGGAGATCAGGATCCAAATCCCAAGGAGAGCCGAAGCAATTACTGATCCAAGCCAAACATTATGTCTAAGTCCGGCAAAGGAGGAAAGCAGCAAACGAAACTGTTCTTCAACGCAGCCCTACAGGCTAAAAGCACTGGAACAATGGATGACTTGTCGGAGGCGCGCACCTCGACGCTCACCCTGGACCCTGCGGCCACATTTCAGGATATAAAGGCCATGTTCACGCAGTTGCAGACGGGCATACAATCCCTGGATGGGACGCTAGATACGTTAACCTGCAAAGTAGATCATATGCAGGTCCGTCTGGACAAACATGAGGAAAGACTGGATGAGGGGCAGGGGAGATTGTCGAGAGTGGAGGATGAGGAGGGCTTGGCCCCAGAGAAATGACCAGGGTGAAGAGGGCCCTGAAAGAACTCAAGGAGAAGCAGGAGGACCTAGAATCCTGGTCAAGAAGGAACATTAGGATTGTGGGCCTGTAGGAAACGGCGGATCAGAGGAACATGGAGCCTCTGGTTGAGGGAATACTGCTGGAAGCACTGGGACCCGAGGGTTTCTCCCCGCTGTGCGTCGTCGAGAGTGAGCATTGAAAACAAAGCAGAAGACGACCAATCCCCGGAGCACCATCCCGACCGTTAATAGCCCGCCTGTTGAACTATCGGGACAGAGAGACAGCACTCCAGAAGGCTTAGGAGAAGGGGACAGTCTCGTACAAAGGCGATACAATTAATTTTATTCCGTATTTTTCGGATAAGGTGCAAGCAACCATGATGTTCCCAGCAAAACTACGGGTTGAACATGATGGGCGGTCTCTCGTCTTCCAGACCTTAGAGGAAGCCGCTTCCTTTCTCAACATGCTGCCAAGATCCCCAGGCCACGAGAGAATGACTGACAAGATAACAGAGCACACCAGGAATGAAGGTAGTGTGACATCAGCTATGATCTCAGTTTAAATTTGCAAGTTAGCGAACCACACACCGGCAACGGTGTGATGGAGGGTCGGGCTCGCAGCTGCCCCTCAAGCGAAAGCTTAGCACACACATGTTGTGGGAAGAAAGGGATCTGGAAAGTTGGGGTACCCAGCGGGGGCAGGGGAGAGCTCATTATTGGCTAGAGCTAGGGGGGGGGACAATAAGGGATGAAAATCACCGACAAGTTGGGGTTGTTGTTGGTAGGGGGAGAGGGGGAACACCGGTACATGCGGAGCAGACATTTGGAACGAGGGGAGGTGGTCTGTGTACACAGAGCAAAATATGATTTTGGCAGTGCCACGGGAGCCCCCACTGCCCGGACGGGACTCAGTCGAACTGCACCCTCATGGTGACGCTTAAACTTATAGCTTGGAACATCAGGGGACTTAACTATCCTTCCAAGTGCCTAAAGGTTCTGAAATACATGAGATGCCATCAGGTGGAGGTGGCCTTCCTTAAAGAAACTAACCTGACGGCAGAAACATTCAGTCCAAATTCGGAAAGAGCTGGGGATGCCACAGGTCCTTCTCCTCTTACTCTTACTATGCTAGAGGAGTATGTATCCTGATATATAGCTCAGTGGGATTCCGACAGACCAAGGACCTGAAAGATCAAGAGTGTAGGGCACTGGTAGTACAACGGATTATCCAAGGGAAGCTATACACACTGGTTAGTTACTATGGTCCCAATCAAGAAACAACAGAATCCCTGGAGTGGATCGAAAGGCAATTGGGGAGCATTCCCAAAAGGGAAATTCTGTGGGCAGGGGCCTTTAATACGGTACTAGATCCGAGCTGTGACCGTGTGGGAAGGGGCCCATGTCCGTGTAGTAGGGGATCCAATAAACTTTGAGGCATACCTTTGGATGGGGAATCAAAGATATATGGAGGGTGAGAAATCCGGAGGCACACCAATTTACACATCACTCTGCCCCACATAACTCAGCAGTGAAATTGGACTTTTTTCTGACATCCCAAACAACCTTGGGCCAAACCACTGGGGTAGACATATTGGCACGCAGGCTCTCTGATCATGCCCCGTCCTATTAACCATTACCCTGGTGGGACAAGCGAGGGTAAGAACCCCCTGGAGATTTAAGAGCAAGGGCCTCACTGACGTGGTCTTCAAAGAGGGGCTAACAACCACCATAGACACATATTTTGAGATCAATGAGGAGTCGGTAAACTCAGTAGGCACTCTGTGGGAGGTATTTAAATGCGTGATACGTGTGGAGTGCATAGCTAGAGAGTCGGGGATCATAAAACAAATAAGGAAAGAACTGGCCGAAAAGGAGGCAGCTATATGTGTCCTGCAGGAGGGCAACTGCCACCAGCGCCCAACAAGCGGAAATAATGCAGAAACTCCAGGAGTTCCATGCCCTGGCCCAGAGGGAGATAAAATACCTGTGGGATAAGACAGCTCCCTGACAATATGGTGAGGGCCAAGCACTGGGACGATCACTCGCCAGAGCAACCAGGATGAACGGATATGAGGGCAGAATAACGGTGATAACCGATGAAAATGGAGTAGACCAATTCGAGGATGTGAAAATAGTCCAAAAGTTTCATAAATTCTACAGACACCTATATTCCACCCAGACACAGGCTGCCCAGGCAGATATAGACGCATACCTAGATCAGGTGGGGCTGTACTGGTGCTCGGATGAACAATGGGAGTGGCTGAATCGACCACTATCACTGGAAGAGGTTATTGAGGCAATTAAAACACTGCCAAGCAGGAAATTCCCCGACCCAGACGGGTTCACAGCACAAGTCGGCTTTCTCCTGTATTGGTATGGGACGAGTAGTGAACGGAGGCATGTAGAGATAGAGAGATCCATCGCTGCCCCAGCAATGATACGGTCGATCATCCTCACCGCTCAAACCGAAACCACACAGTTAAAAACATGGTGGACCTGACATGCAGGACATGGACACTTCTGGAGCGCAAATCCAGGGGGGACATACTCTATTCACCAGAACTCCTGGTCATACACATCCCAGATATCCCCTTATCCAGTGAAACGGGATTTGTAACTTTGATGAAGACTAGAGGTGACCACATTCGGACACCTATTTCTGAATGGCAGATTCATATCGATTGAACTGCTGAGAGAGAGAGGGACCCTATCAGCACTAGACATGTTTTAATATTACAAACTGCGGGTGACACTACAGCAGTTACTGCCATCCTTCCCCGAGCAACCCCAGATCGCAGAAATGCTGGGTAAAATGGTACAGGGGAACCCAGGGCGCCGAGTAATGTCCGAACTGTACGCGATGGCCCTAAGAAACAGATCAACAGCCACAACGTCACCGTGGGAAATCTGGGAAAGGACGCTGGGGAGAGAAATATCAGAGGTAGTATGGGGGTACTGTTGTGAGATGATTAGGAAAGGGGCGACCTGCACTAGATTCAATCCGATTCACTTCAAGTTCTTACATCAATACTACTACACCCCGCCCAAGCTAAAGGAACTTTTCCCGAAGACCAACTGAAACTGCAATAGGTGTGGGCAGCCCGCAGGTGGGTGCCTCCGCATGGCGTGGGAATGCAACAAAATTAGACAATTCTGGGAACAAGTCTTCGAAGTGTTCGGGGACATTGCGGGGTGGTAAATTACACCGGACCCACTACTGGCCCTATTGGATACACCAAATCGATACCCAGAGGTACTAAGAAACTGATAGGTCGTCTCCTGATCCTAGCCAATCGAAGGGTGGCAATGTACTGCAATGACATTGAGACCAGATGGGGCAATATGCACGGTAATCGATGGGGGGGACAGACAAATGTGGGCTGCATACCGCTTTACATGATCAGGCAATCTGGCGACGGGGACGTTGAATCTCCTTCGCCACATGGTGCACCCCAACAATCTTAAATCTGGGACGGAGACCGCTGGCAACACTTGTGTATAGGCGCGTTATAAATGCCATATCATTTATCATATCACACTACCATCCTACTCAATGAGGGGCACGAGCAACAAGCGCCCCACGGAGCCGGGACACCCCGGAGCAAATTGTACCGGATTCCAAGATGAACCTGGACCATAATCTGTAAACTTTACATATGTGTCGCCCTATACTACATAAAGTGACACACTGGCCGCTGCCATATCTTACTCAAAGGCTACCAGCCAAACACTTCACCACGATGAAGAATGCTTCCGAAGAAATGTACCGGTGGAGGGCAGGGAAGGGGGGCGGAAATGGGGAATGTTATGTACTTATTGACCGTTATGAAAAATGCCAATAAAGAATGTTTTTTTTAAAAAAGACACCAAGAACACTAATTCTGGGAACAGACTATGTACTAGATCTGCAAAAGTATGTGCTAATGTTTCCAACAAAATTATGGGTAACTTTACAATTGTGACAGCTAGCCACCTGAATCATGTAAAACTTCCACCTGGTTGGTTATTTTCTTGTGGTACTTTTACTTATTCTTATATTCCTGCTAATATTTCAGGTGGCCTGTGTGCTTTGACACGGCTTGGTTTAATGATGTATCCACTGAAACCTGATGTTACGCATACTATAAGTGTCGCTTTATATACTGCTTTGACTCCGGATTGTAATTCTGAAGTACATTTACTTTCTGAGGCTGAAGTGTTGGCGGTAGCTTTTTCTATTGTCGGGATTTGGGGTTTAGATGCTGGGGGTTATAAAACTATGATTAAACTTGCACGTTTAGTAGTTAAAGGGTTAAATGAAACCTCGCAAGCCTTGACAAAATTATTATTAGACAATAGACATTTTTGAAAGGCTATTTTGCAGAATAGAGCAGCTATTGATTACTTATTTTTAAAGCATAATTTAGGTTGTGAAATGGAGGGAATGTGTTGTTTTGACCTGGGTGACCATTCCTGCTCTATTGAGAAGCATATTAAAAATATAAAAGATCTTGTAGCAAAAGTTAAACAAGAGCAAGACGAAAATTGGTGGGAATACTTATCATGGATTCCTGAAGCATTACATTCCGCATCGCTTTGGCTATTTGGCATTGCTATAGTAGTGATTGTTTTTTGTCGTGCTTCATCTATTCCTAATATATGGAGAATGGACCTGTGACACCCTCACTTTCTCCAGAACTTTGTAATCTACAACAGAATAATAATAATGATGTTTTTTCATATTGCAAAAAACGAATGCACGTTGCCAGTTCTCACTTCCAGCAAATCCAAGAAGCACTTCCTAGACCGCCTGAAGCTCTGTGCCACAGCCTCCTACCAGGGGACTGGGTGGTCCTGAAGGTTCATCAGTGAAAATAATTTTTACATCTTTGCTGGAAGGGTACTTTTAGGGCGTCAATCAATTGTTTGAGCAGTTTTGCATGTTGCATGGGGGACCCGTCACTTCTTTTGAACCCTCTCCTTTCCCACCCTGCTAACCCTGAATGTATTGTTGATGCGACATAGGCAGAGTCGGATAAAATGTTATCAGCGTGTCCTTCCATCATGTTTACTGGAATCATTGCCACTAGCCCTTCCTGTACAGTTTCTGATAGGTAGGTAGGTAGCTGGGTTGACCACTCAGCACCTTACCACCTTTGTGGCTGTGTTTGTTAGTATTATCTCATACCCTGATGCCCTTTGTGTTGTCAATGTGCTTTTTGATTTTTCAAGGATGGCGAATAGCGAGTGCTCGACATTCAATACTACAGGGCACCCCATTACGATAGTCGCCGCCTTTGCTATTGCTAACGCTGCAGCGGCGAGCACTTGTTCACAGGGTAAGTGTCCCTGCATCACTGGGTCTAGGATACCACTGTAATAGGCCAGTGGCTGGTGTCCCTATGGCTTAATTTGTGTGAGGACATCAGTCCTCACTGAGTCGTCTGAATGTGAGAACAGATAGAATGTTTCTCTGTAATTTGAGGTAGCCAGCACTTGCGCATGAGCCAGTGCGTAGTTTAGCTCTCTGAAACTCTTGTTCATGTAAGATGTCCATTTTAGTTCCCTCTTTTCGTTTTGTGCTTTTTTAAGGCTCTGCACTAGTGGTTTGGTAAGTGTGGAATTATCAAACACACATGCCCTGTAATAGTTGCATAATCCCAGGAACCTCTGCATTTCCTTACTGTACGTGGGCATGCTGTAGAGTGAACAGCCTGTATTCTCTGTGGTGACATCCTATGCCCAACTATGGATATTATTCATCCCAGATACACAACCTGTTCCTGGCAATACTGCAACTTTGCTTTATCCACCTTGTATCCCTTTTCTGCTACTAATGACAGAATGTGTACGGAGTCTACTCTGCACTCTTCTTCTGTCTCACTGCATATCAGCAAATCATCGACACGCTGAACCACTGTGCTTTGAGCTTGTACATTGCACAGGTCCATCGGGATTACCCTGTTGAAAATGCTAGGTGATTTGAATATGCTTGAGGCAAACAAGTGCTTGAATCTGGTTCCACGATACGTGAACGCGGTCAGGTATCTTGAGTCTGGGCGCAAGGGCATGGATAAAACGGCGTTCAAGTCGATCACTGTAAAGTACTTCACCTTCATCGGATATTGAACAATATTGTGGCAGGGTTTGGGACAACAGGGAATTCTGCTTCAACCACATCATTGAATGGGTGCAAATCTTGGATAAAACACCACAATCTACCCTTTGATTTCTTTATCGGGTATATCGCCAAGTTACATGGGTACATGGATGTCTGGATAATGCCTTGCTGCCACAATACAATGCATGTAGAGTGGAATATATCCCTTCATCTGCTTCTCTGGACAACGGGTGTTGCTTTGCATGGGGCAATAGTGCCCCCTCCTTTCATTTTATTTTCACTGCCCCAACTCCATTTAGTACCCCTTTATCATGGGGTCCCTTGGTCCATAACTTCTCTGGCACTTGGTGGAGATCTTCTTGTGTGTGTTGTTCTCCCTTTTCACTAATGGTTCGAATTGGTACCAGTGTTACCATTATTTGAACGGGGCAAAGTATTTGTATCTGGAAAAACATCTCACCTTCCTCTTCTTCATTGGAGAACAATTGTTCATCCGATACTCCTGTAATTGTCAGTGTAGGGTTGATGCATAGCACCATACGCCATTCCATGTTGTCTTTATCCGTCCCACACAGGATCACCATGTCTTTGTGTACTACTACTTCCTCTAGTTGTAACACATTTGTCCCCTTTAAGTCATTCTTCTAGCACTGAGGTCCGAGCAGAAACTCTGAAGGTAATCGCAAAAACCATCCCCTGTATCATCGGGACCCCATTTTAGCAGGACCTCAACCCCATGCAGGAACATGCTTGGGTACAGAGTGTGTGCTGCCAAGAGGAGGGCAGCCACTCGGGCATAATATGCCAGGCGTAGTGCACATCATCCCTTTCTCCATGAATTATATAGTTGCATATAGTTTGATGAGCAAACCTCTCCCTAAGATACTGATAGGAGTGTCTTTGGAATATAGTAATGGTGCTACAAGGCGCTAGTCCCTATTGTCAATGGTAAATCTTTTGTAACTGGAACCGTGACCAACCTCCCAGAGAAGCTCTGAATATCCATCACCTTGTTGGATATGGGAATTCCCCCTCACTGATGCAGGATTTGATTGCTCCCCTGTCTATGAGAAGGGAGAATTCTCTTAGTCCTATTTTCACTGCAACCTCGGGCTCCTCTTCGGGATCACCAATTACTGCTAGGACTGGACACACTTGGGCTTTCTGTGGGCCCCCTATTGTTGCGTATTAATTGGTAGGAAAGGAATGGATTTCCAACTACAATGCTGACCCCTGTGTAACGGGGCAAGGCGATTCATCCCAACACCACAGCAGTCCCTGCCGCCACTGCTGGGGGTTTGGTTCTATCGTAGCAGGCACTGCTACCCTGCCATTGGTTGTCCCTTGTATCTGCGTGCCTCACTGCTGCAAGGACATCTGTGCTTGCTGTGACTGCCCTGGGAGAAGCTGTATCTGTTGCCACTGGGGCTGTACTATACAGACTCCCTGTTGCTGTACCACATGGATTGCCTGGGCCTGATGCACAAAGGGGCAAGTGTGCACCAGGTTTCCCATGGTCTAGTATATGTAACACAGTCCAAAGACCCTATACACAGATCCTCTATACGGCCCTCTTCCCTGCTGTGGGTACCCTATTCCACAAGAAAGAATGCCCCATGCATGTAGCTCCCCTGTGGTGGCGTTCCCCATTGTGGTGTGTATTGCAGCTGCTTGTAACAACCTTGTTGCATTATATTCCCTGTGGGAAACCACTGCTGTGGTACCGACACTACTGTGGTAGCGTCTGGCACAAGCATTGCCCTTTCCATTGTATATTTTTCCAGTTTCTCTTGCACCAGTTTGTTTTCTGCCTTGGCAGCATTCTCCGCTGCCTATCTGTCTCTCACTTTCCTGTTTTCTTTTACAATAGTGTACTATCATTGCCTGTATTTCATGGCAGCCATTAGCTTCAATGCTCACTATTTCATCCAAAAATGCCTGTACTGTTGGCAACCCTTGTATCAGAATGTGTTAGCTCAGGGGCAACATGCTCGCCTTGGAACCAAGAGGATGTTGGGCAACACAGGTTCGATCCCAGAGTCCGCGCTTAGAAACCTTTGGGTATATTAAGCGTTTTATAAATAACCAATTACAATAGAACAAGGGTATGCATTCCTCCCATGACCTTTGTGTCTCGTGTCCATAGTTCTTGTACTCGCTCTATATAGTCTGATGGGTCATCATCACCTTTCGTTTTATGGGCCATTACTTTCCCCAGGTCAAAACTGTCAGGATGTATACTCCTCAGGACCTCCCAAACATGTGCTCGACAATTATTAAATGAAGCCCCATCATGAGCATTTGTGCTTAATGTCACGCCTTTTATTGTGTCTGCCTGCTCTCCTATGATCGCAGCAAATAAACTTTTCATGTCCCCGATTGCTAGTGGTACCCCGCTGTCTTTTTCTCGAGCGCCTGTAACTATTTACCAGCCCCGAGGGAGGGCAAGCTGCATATTAGGTTGTCACAGTTTGCCATGGTACATATGAAAACCTGGCTTTTTGCCTGCCTAAAGGACCCCCCTCCTGCAAATGCCATAAAAAGTGGCCTAGTATGTTATTAACCTGCACTGATGTTTTTATCTGCATGCCATTGGCACGTAATACACTGCCACTTTAGGTTTATGTATCATGTGAGTGGTTTCGCAGCAGCGCCCTCGTAGCTTAGACGCTTTACAAATGAGAAAATGAATCATTGATAAATTGATAATGCGCACCCCCTCTGCCTTTCTGTAGCAATGGCATTACTCGTGTCTTGGGACCTATCCCTCCCCCTTTGGTAGCTTGTGTTAGTCCCAGTTTCACCTTTCCCACCCTGCTGCAAAGGGAGGACCACCAGTCCCCGTCACTCCAGTCACTGTCCTATCACTTTCTCTCTTTTCTCCCCCTCCTTTTCATTTTGTCATGTGTCCCTCGTCACTATCCCCATCACTCCATTCTTCCTCTAACAGTCCTTCATCTGAGGCTGCATCATCTTCGCCGCTCCTTCCTCTTCTTTCTTTTCCTCTCCCTCCTCATCATCTAGTTTACATGTTCTTCTCCCAGATAGCCATTACCCTTTGTCTCAGTTACTTTTCCTCCTTGCTTCCTCCTCTATTACCCGTTCGGCCTCATTAAATAACATCCACCTGTTGGCGCGTATTCTTTTCTATGTCTGCTAGATATTTCCTTTCTCCCTTTGTGTTTATTTTCTCCATTTGTGTGTTTGTCTTTCTCCCCTGTCATTTTCCCGTGGTCTCCCACTGAAGGTTCTCGCTGGGGATCCAGGGAGACTACTGGAATCCCTGAGGGAGGCAATAATTATCCCGCTTCTCAAACCTAATAAGCCTAGCACAGACTGCGGGTCGTACAGACCGCTATCCATGCTAAACGAATATAGTAAAATACTCACGGCGGTGCTGGAAAACAGACTTAAACTGGTTATAAGTAAACTCATACACCCTGATCAGACTGGATATGTTCCGAGCAGAAGCATATCCGACAACCATAAAAGGCTCCACCGCGTCATAGAACAGGTAGAAGGCGACAAGTGAAATAGCAATCATCTCGCTGGACGCGGTGAAAGCCTTTGATTCTGTAAGATGGCCCTGGTTGATGGCGGCCTTGAAGGAATATGGAATGGGGGCTGGGTACTTGAGGTGGGTGAAATTGTTGTATAGTGCGCCACTAGCCAGGGTCAAAACTGGAGCGATTATTTCGGACAAATGGCAACTCAGCAGAGGGACTAGACAAGGCTGCCCATGGTCTCCGATGCTGTATATCCTTGCACTAGAACCTCTTGTGATTTACCTAAGACAACACTATGAAGGCGTAGGGGTCTACACTAAGGGGGGGGGGGGCAGCATCTAATATCATTGTTTGCGGACGATGTGCTGCTGTACCTGAGGTATCCGGAGGAAAACCTGCAATACATTTTAGAAGTAATGGAGCGATTCGCGTCACTCTTAGGCATAGCGGTCAACCCCAAGAAGTTGTGTATATTTCCCCTAGGGCGATATAAAGGAACCCCACACAAGAGAACCTACCAGTCTTACAGATACCCTGGAAGAGCAGAATGTTTAGATATCTGGGGATCAATATCTATCACGTGGTAGAAGAAGAACATAAACACAACACAGAGAAAGCAGTAGCAAACATTGAAAATAGCATGGGGTTCTGGGCTAAACTCCCCCTAGCCATGGTGGGGAGGGTGGCACTGTTGAAGATTATTGTATTGCCCAGGCTGTTACATTTTTTGGTAAATATTCCATACATGCTGCCCAGACGCTTCTTTAGCAAACTTCAGAGCCTATGTAGAGGCTTTATTTGGCACACTACCAGGAATAGGATTGCCCTATGGAAACTACAAAACACGTATGATAGAGGGGGCATAAAACTGCCCAACTTCAAGATATACCTTCTGGTCGGGCAGCTACAGTATGTGGCTAACTGGCTAACAGAGGATACAGCAGCAGAATCCAGACTGTTGAGGGATGAATGTGCCCCGTTCTTCCTGAAAGAACTAATATCGTTGCCCAAATCAGAGTTAAAAGGGTGATAAAAGCTGCTGGAAATGGGTTGGAAGACATGGTGCAAGGCATGTCAGGCTACGGGGAACCCGAGTCTGTGCTCCCCGCAAGTGGCATTGCGGGGAATGGATGAACAACTAAGAAAGACAATTTGTTGACACTGGGAACAGGTGGGCATATCAACACTGGGAGATGTGTGGCAAGATGGGAAAGTGCTGGAATTCCTAACGCTAGTTGAAGAAACCGGATTATACCCGGGTCAATACATCACCTACACTAGACTGGTGAGGCGGGTAAGGGAGACATGGTCTGAAACAGAACTAGAAGACCAACCAGACACGGCCATAGAAGCAATATATGACATCTCGGAAGAGGGGCACGAGGTATCCCGGATTTATGGTAATGTCCAAGGTGGGGAAGGAAGTGACCCAGCTGAGACAGGAGTGGGAGGAGGATGCAGGGGAACCCATGCAAGATGGGCAATGGGAAAGGGCACAGAGACACCATAAAAAAGTGTCCAGGAACGCTAGACTACAACACATCCAGCTATATGTAACCCATAGGGCGTACATGACCCCTCAAAGGATAGCCCGATTCAAGTGCACAGAGACATGCCCTAAATGCGGGGAGGTGAACGCGGGGATGAAACACATGTTCTGGGCAGTGTCTGCTCATTTGGTCGAAAAAAAAAGATCGAATGACCATTTGGTCGAAACCAAATGGTCGAAAAAAAAATGGTCGAAATGTTTTTAAAATTTATTTATATCTTTTTTTTTGTTTTGTTTGGTTAAAAAAAATGATTAATATATAAAAAGGGGGGTTGGGGGAACCCCCCCCAAAAAAAAATGTAAAAACAAAAAAAAACAATTCGACCATTTGGATTTCGACCATTTGGTGTCGACCAAATGACTGGTAGCCGTTCTGGGCATGCCCGGAGGTTGGGAAATTCTGGAATGAAGTTAACCATCTCTTAACCGGGAAAGGAATTAAGCTAAAGGTGGGATTTGTGTGGGCTTGTACGGTAGGGGGATTCACTAGACCACAGAACCTGAAACATGTGAGCAAACTCAAGGATTTGGCCTACATTCTGGCCAAACGCAGAATAGCTATGGGTTGGAAAGCGTGCCATAGACCCAGGATAGAGGTGTGGTGGCACGATCTGCTAAAATGGACGGAAGCGGAAATGGTGGTATGGTACGAAGCGGCCAAAAGGGGGAAGGATGATGAAGCAGGATCACTGTAGCCTGGAGACAACTTGTGGCCACACTATCTGGGTCCACCCAGTCCCATCCAAGCGAACACACCACCTCTGGGGGCACCGAAGGAAGAGTGCCCCCTGAGGTATGACAATTGAAAGGGCGGGGAGCAGGCTCGAGTTAAGGGGGCAGGGATAGTAGATGGCAGTGACAAACACACGTAAATGTACATGATGTTGTGAAGCTTGTAACTTACACTGTCGAGTGTGTTTTTGGTGTCTATAAGTTGTACAAAACCAATACAAATTATTTTTAAAAAAAAAGGTTTTCGCTGGGGGTTAGTGTACCCTGCTGCGAGTCGTAACATAGGATATAACCCATAGGGCGGCGGTGGGGAGCTCAGTTTGCTCCCTCCCCCAGTCTCCTCTTCCTTTTCATTTTTTTCGCTTTCATTTATTCTTGTAGCTTCCAGAGCCCCAATATGTTCTGTCTGCTCTTCATCTTGGAGCCCTTGCATTTTGTTAACAGATATTAGAACGTATTTTCTATTGTTTTGCTATCAAATGTGCCTTCCCTTGGCCACGCATGCAAGCACTGACCTGCAGTCTTCTGAGCCCATTGAAAATTGTACTTTAATCATTTCTCGCGGTACTGGTGCAATTTTCGACACGTCGTCCAGGGGGCTGTCCACGTAAGCAATTATTCCCTGACCTCCCTTGCTTTTGATCCAGTCTATCCTGTGTTCCCTCTCCCCAATTCTCCCATTATGCAAATGCTCACCGCAATAACCCCCAACTCAACGTTCACTTTGGCCCTCTCCACAGGCCCGACAAGGCACTCCACTCACCACACTGGCCCTCTCCACAGGCCCAACCACTCACTCAGTGTTAGTACCCAATGGCCCTCCATGGGCTCACCGCTCCCTATCTTAAAGAAATTGTGCACTGTGCCGCCACTGTACTGTCTGCACACGCCTGCCACTACAATGCCAGATGCACTATTTTACACAAGGTAGCTCCTGGTGCTTACTCCCACCATGAGTTCACACCGTAAGACAACACTAACTACTGCACACATGTCCCTCTCTATACCCCAGAAACAGCAGAAACTCAATAACACAACTCTTGCGCCAATGATGCAACTATACAAATCGCTGCTATTACGCGAAACTCCCATCCGACAATGTTGGTCACACACTACGCACATCTCCTCTAATACAGGTGTGCTCACACTTTGAGCGACTCCCTACTGGGTGGCACGCACTAATTTCTATACTACTACGGCCGATCGTCCTCCCTCCTTGAGAATGCGTCCAAAACACCATAAAAATCTATCCCTCCCTCCCTCCCCACGTGGGCATGCACTATGTAGCTCGTTCTTGCACAGTTCCCCCCAGTACCGAGCCTCCAGCAGGGGCTCACCTATTGCACTGAATGCGGGGCAGTGTTTAGGACCAGGCAGACCACCAACTCAGCATTTGCTGGGCCTCCCTCAGTGATGTGCTTTGATCAGGTCTGCAGTCACCGGACCAGTGCCCCACAGAGGGTTGTGTGGATAATCTCGGCTAACCGGGAGGACTGAGTATCTCACAGGGGCCTCCAAAAATGTACTCCGGGGTCCACCGAGCACACCATTAAGGCATGTACTCAAAAAAGGAGCACTCAATGGGCAAGCAGTAATGCTGTTTATTACAGCCGGGCAAGCACAGATCAAACAAAACAGTGGATATATAGGATTGATAAGAGCTGACATCTGAGTGTACTACGCATATTCATTTTATACCACAAAACACAATGGTCAAGACCCTCCAAACACTTGCAATTTAGTATGTCCGTATTTTTGATGTTACCCAGAAATTTCATTGGCTAGTCTATGTCCTATCCTTAGTGCTGGACGTATGTTAGTGAAGTATGATTGGAGCAAACAGTTCAACAGTATCCCAAAACGTCACCTCCCCATGTGGCGCCACATTCATTCTCAGCACACCCCAGAACAATTTGAAATTAGTAAAGTAACATTTGTGCTGAACATAGTACACTGCCATTGGTCTGCACCATTGGAGACCGGAACACGAGACACCCAGCTTCTGGTGGAAAGGGAGACATTCACACGATACCTGCTAGATAATGGCCTTTGCGAACCCTGTGGTCGATACTCTGAAGGATGGCAACCTCCCAGGAACACAATAACTTACCATCCGATTAGTTCTACCAGGAACGACACTCTCTTCAGTGTCCCTTTCACATAGTCACCTACCGATGGCCATGTGACCGGTTCACTGGCTGAGATCCATTTCCCGATACCCCTTGTGACTGTTAAATTGGCTGACCGCCCTGTAATTACATCACCCAGTGTTGTTCTAGCTGATTCGATCTGCTTGTAACACGCTGCTTGAGCTGCGCCTCCCTCCCCCCTGGACCCAGGAGTGCTTGTCATGTGTTTCTGATCTGTGTTTCCCTGGCTGGGCCTACCCTGGGGGTTTTCCTGTCAAATGTGTTTACCAAGGATATTGTTCTTCCTCATCTTGTGCATATTATATAAAGATCCCTGGGCCTAGATAGACACAATGCATCTCTACCCCCACGCTTCACAGTGAGGTCTTCTTTTATAGTGTGACTGTGGCTTGGTATTCTCATGTTTTCACCCCAGAAGGTGCCCCATCGCCCCTCTTCTTTACTCACAGGTGGTAGGTGTCTCTCCCTATCTGGTGCTGAATTAGTACCTTTAGTACACTGTTGAAACATCGCTACAGGCATACATAAAAACATAGCTAGACTGGTTCATACTTGGCATACAGCTACGTTTTATTTTACTTTAACATAATTACCTGAATTCCACACATAGACCAGCTGCTCCACCTCTAATGTCTGCATACTTAGCACACTTCTAAGCTGCCTCAAAATAACTGCCTGCATACCTAGTACAAAGCTAGCCTTGTTCCTTTGAACATACCTATCTACATACATAACCCATAGCTAGTCTGTTCTCTTTAAACATAATTCTCAGGGGGGGGGGGGGGCAAACATTCAGGTTGCAAGCTACTAGCCGGCCATATAAATGTCACTCGTCACTGCCATGAAATACATACACACAGCATACCATTTCTTACTTGCCCAGTGTCAAATACCACTACCCATTCGCTAGTGGAGAGTAAAATGTTGCCCCTGGATTATCTGCATATCTAAAACCCAGTCAAGTTGTTACGCTAGAAGTGTTTGCAAACCGAGCACTTAGCTAGGGCTGTTCTACCTGTCAACATATGTAGCACATAGCCAGGTGTACTTAAACTGTCTGAATGACTAGCATCGACTGGGATACTGCCACCAATCTGTCTGCTTAACGGACACAACGGGCCTGTTTTACAATTGTCACTGTCAAAAATAAGCACATAGCCGAACTGCTTTATCATAACTATCCATACACACCACAATACGGTGCTACTTTATCAGAACCTATCTGCTAGTACAACCACAAGATCCACAACTAGTAACCGAAGCAAGAGACAGTGTTGCCGTTCCCAACAGAAGGCACACTTGATACATCTCCTTAAAAAAAGGAAAATAACCATTAAAAAAGAGGGTACTGCAATCTCTTGACTTCAGCAGCACCACCCTTACAAATAAACAGGGTGACAACAGGGTGACAAAACAGAAATACTGCAATTTTCGATAGAATCCTACCACAGAACAGAGCACACCACCCAATACACTTGGCAGCAGTGAAAATTCCTAGACACAGAACAGAAAATGAGACCAACACTCTTAACACCCTTTTTATAACAAGAGGTTGGAAAAAGAAAATCCCATCACAGACCACTATCCAGGACACACCGATCCCATATGCAACTTATTGGAAATTCTAAACAAAGATAACTCCCCTCAAACCCTGGACCCTCCATCAACCCACAACCTACAGATGACAAACCGAAAACTCCAACACTCCCATTACACGCAGAGAAAAATGCACCAATGCACCTGCCAAAAACAACACCATACACTGCAGCCTAATCAACTTACCCTCAATGGCAACACACAAAACAGAAATCCACGAACTTCTATGTGAAGGTGGAACAGTGCCCTTTCCCTTACTGAAACATGGCTGTTAAACAATTACAAAAGTAAAAGCCCATGAAACACCAACAACTTCAAACTACTACAAGCTAAACAGGAAGTCAGAAGAGGAGGGCTCACTGTGACCCTCAGAAGTCACATCACTATCTCATCAGTACCATCAAAGGACAAATCTCTCCTTCTCAATTTGACACTCAACGACCAAAGTAAACCTACTTTTCCTACTCATATACAGACCGTCCACTTATTACCCGAATTTCGCTGTGAATCACAACAGTATCATAGTACTGGGAGACTTGCATTTCGTTGGAAACAGAAAAAAACATCAAATCTCGATGGCTCACCTTGCAAGCCTTCATCTGAAACAAGTAGCCAAAAGGAACCACCCACCTATGCAGACCAGACACACACTGGATACAATTTTAAGCAGAGGGACTGAACATTGGCTCCTCCCTCCCATATCGGTCACCTGACGCAACCACTATATGATCTCTTTTACCATCAACATCTCGTACTTTAACACTAGCCGCAATCATGATCCAAACAACCACAACCAAAAGAAATTAGAACAAGCTTAATCCAGAAAAGAACAATTGATGGAATAAACTAAACCGGACAGCTATCAACTAAACCAAACTATGCCAGATGAAATAACCCATCACTGAATGACAGGCTCCCTTGATAGGATAACACCTCTGGATCTACCTTTCAATCCACCCCCACCACAGTCCCAAAAGAAGAAAAAAAGGAGCAAGATGGTTCACAGCAGAACTGAAAACACTGAAGAACACAAACTGAAAGTTATAAAAATCCTCGAGAAAACCCTACAACCAACCAGACAATCAAATACCAGCAGCCAACCAGTTTATACAAACCAGCCATGTTAAAGGCCAAGAAATCTCGCTACACCAAAAGGATACATTTGTCGACAAGCCCACAGAAGGAAATGTAAAAAAAGAAAAATCAATATAATGAAAATTCCTTTCTCATGCAGCAGCACGCCCATACCCTCCCAAAGATCACGCAACACCACGGATAATTTCAGGACCAAAATAAACAAAATACAACAGGCCATCAACACAACTATCTCCAACATAAACAGCAATCCAGCCACAGGAAACCCAAGAATAACAGAACTCGACTACTTTAGCCCAATTTCAGAAGAAACTTTATAATCACTAAAGAAGAGTTCCAAGCCGGATCACCAAATGACCATAGCCCTCCGGACGTATACAAACCCCCCTAACCCCCACAAAAACACGAGTAACTACACTTGTTAAATGGGCACTGCAAGGTGTGATTTTGCAACCCTCCATGCAAAAAGTTTCACCGGGCCAGTGCAGTTATGAAAAATAGATATTTAATTAAATCCAAAAACAAGGAAAAAAAAGAAACCAACATTTCGCTGTTTTCCACAGCTTAGTCTTGGTAATAATAAGCAAAGAAGGACACATCTTTTTAAATCCTGTTCTTCTCACACTACTACTACTTCTCACACTAACATGCAGAAAAGACCCCAAAAAGAAAATCTTGTTTCCTTCTCTTTCCCTTTTTTCACCGAAGTGGCCATGATCAATGGTTAAAGTGCATAGTGCAATTGACCATTATCAACTCAAGCGAGTCACAAGTATGTGCTTCTGACATACAATAAAATATTCAATTTTGACAGTCAGCGCGAGTCATGTCACAGTGATAAAGATGTGTAGAATACATGCTTCTTAAAAACAAAGTCATAGTGACAATCCATTGAATTTCACTGATCTAAAAAAAATAGTAACAATAGATTTGACTCCCTTGAACTATTTAATAATAAAAACAAGCCAAAAGTACCAGCACCTGAAAAAGTGCAAACCACCATTTTGAAATCAACAAGCCTAGCGATTCTTCCCTATTAAAATATCATTCATAACTTGCTCAGACGAGCCTGAAAAATTGTGCGCACAGCAAAAAATCGATTACAATGAAAAAAATGTAGTCAATCTGCAAAATGACAGCATATACAGAATTAACAGTTAAAAAATACTCATGTCAAAACAATAGTCAAGTTCATGTAACATTAATGTTAAATACATACGTTATCATAACTTTATTCGGCCTTAAGCCGATCAAATTACAACCCATCACAAAAAATTATACAATCTGGTACTGCACATCAAGAGACACTTCGTGGGGGATTAAAAAAAAAAAAAAAAAGGCCACCGGAAACCCAGCCCCATTCAGGGTATCACCAGCTCCATGAACCCATCCATTTCAGGCCCCCATCAGACTGGATCCCAAAGAGGTAAGGTTAGCACCAGTTAGGGGGGTACACCTCATGTTCAATCTAGTTGGGCCGTCACCTCCAGGGTAACAATGCAGACGGATTTGGATACGACTCCTGGGCGTTCAATCAACCACCCCTCCCCACCAAACATTTTCCCAGGACCCCATCGGCCTCTCTCCAGTCCCAAAAGGCCAGTTCGATTGTGTCATTGGAGTTTTGTCCTTGCTGGAAACTCTGCAGCATCCCACCATGGCTTCCCTGGAAACAAAGCTGCAACCCGTCGAGGTCCGCATCCACTAAAGGCTTTTATTTAAAACGGCATCCCTTGATTCTTGCCTGCCCATCGCCAATTTGGGTACACCATGAAGATATATGAGGGCGCATCTGAGCCTAAGCATGCTCCCTCTACACCGTGGGCCATAAGCTCTTGTTTCCCTTGGGCTAGGGCGTCTAGAACCCTTATGACTTGGAGCATAGGCCGCCAGTGGAGTAGGCTTGGGTTTGGGCACCCCCTTGAACTCCCTGGATTTAGTGTTACTCTTGCAGGGCGCAATGGAAATGGCAGAGTTCCCGGGTAGCAGATTGTGATGGGCACTATTTGCATTTGCTTCGATAATCACAGATTTCAATGGAGGCTGTACGGTAGGGTGTTCCGGGATTGAGTTGTTCAACCCCTTGTAAGCAGGTAGCACATTGCAGAGCTTCCCCCACCCCCATGCAACATCACTCCTCCCCTGGATCTCAATGCGGTCTAAGAACAGCCGAAAATGTAGAATAAATATCCCATTCCGTTTGATTATAGTGAACAAGGGGAGTAGGGGGTGTCCCTTGTTCACTATAATCGCGTCGGGGATTGCGGGGGTATCCCCTCCACGACCGAAACAAAGTGTTTAAAACAAAATAAAGAGGACGCTGTCGCACCAGTTCGCATGCACGTAAGTGAAGCGAACCGGAGTCAAAGAGGAGTCGGCGGCACACAGCAAAGTGTGCTACCAAAAGGGTAGTAAGGGGGAGTTTGTGGGGGGCTGCGGGTTGCCAGAAATGTCAGCGGGAGAATAAAACAAAACTCATTTTCATTTAAATGACTTTCGTTTTTTCTCCCTCTGTCATTTATGATTCGAACAAATCATGGACAACCATACAGGAATGCAGCATCACAAACTACACTGAACGGTTCAAAATCCTTCCTCCTAAAAAGCAAACAAGAAATTACATACTTCCCTCCTTTCACCTCAACAGCAGTGTCCCACAACAATCAACTTTCTCGCCACTTCACTTCAACATATACATAACCCTTCTAATGAAAGTAATAAAAAAGCCAACGTGTTCCAGGCAACTAATTTTCCAGAGGACTACCAGCATTGACCCAAAAAACTCCCTCAACTGCATCAATGAGATAAACCTCTAGTTGATCAACAATTACTTTAAGTTAAACCCTAACACATTAGAAACAATGATCGCTGCACGAAACAAGGAATTGCAGTGTACTCCTTTGTCCCCCGAAATTGTGAACAAGACCAGAAACATCTGAAATGGTTAGGGATCTAGGAATACTGCAGTGGTCTCACACTGGAGCTAAGGACTTGGTAGTCTCTCTCCCAGGGGCCACCCCACCTGCCCCCAAAGAACAGGTCATTGGGCTGTGCTCGTGCTGGTAGAGAGCCTCCCAGACCCCCCCTTTGTTTTGAATAAATTAACTTTGGGTCTCACCCTAAATTACCAGGCCGATCCAGATGTGGACCCCTTGCTCACTGTTCTGCACAGCTCCACCTCACTGATGATGCCCAACAAGGCTTAAACACGTGTATGGGTTGCTGTTGGTACTCTTGTTCAGAGGAGAATTGCCTAGTATTTCGGTGCTTGAGTGCCCCTGGGCAGGACAGACTGATATGCAGGGAAATGTCTTCTCTGTGAAAGGAACACTGAGCTAAAGACTTGGTAGAGTCTCTCCCAGGGGCCATCCACCCAAGAACAGGTCATTGGGATGTGTTTGTGCTGGTAGAGAGACTCTCAGACCCCCCTTTGTTTTGCAACTACGTTGTATGAAAGGTTTCTATCATCTATGAAAGAAATCAGACAACAGATAAAATACAACAGCAAGACTTCCAAGAATAAACCAAAGGCAACACTAGCCCGGCCCTTCGAAGCCTTTACTGGATGCCAGTGATAAAATAATCCATTTCAAATCACTCCATTACACCGAGCACTGCATTAACAGTGAGCAGAATTTCTCCAATCAAAACTCAACCCTTACCACCCAAGAAGGGTATTGTGATCAAGCAGCAACATAATTCTATAATCAAGACATTATGAAACATTTAAAATTATAAGTACGGCCATCTCCATCCTCATAGTGAAATTATGGAACTCAACCCCTAATGAAATCTGGGCAACCGAACACAACCGAACCCTTCAGGAAATGTTAAAACCAAAACACACCAGGTTTGAGACCAAGCAAGAAACAAAGAAAAAAAAGGAAAACTATTGATTACACCACCATGTGAACAAACAAGCATTACACACCAAAATAAAAACACAAGGAACAGAACAACTTCAGGTCTGTTCAGAAAACACCACAACTGAATACCAAACAAGATGAGCAAGCCCAAGCCAGCACTTCCCCCTCCAAAACAATGGACACCACCACTAAAGAGCACCATATAGTGATGAGACCATAGCATAAAGTCCAAACCCAATATTCAAGGCATCCTAAAATACACTAATATAACCCAATCCAGCTGATCTATACAAACATACCAACCAACCAACTTCAGCTTTCAACCACCTGATTCGGCCAACACTCCCCTACTCGTGGACTCAATGTACAGCTAGAACAAATACTGGTGCACAACAACATTCAAAATGCTGCACCTCTCACATTGATATACCACACCCAGAACCAACAAACCCTGGCAGTCCCAGTCAGGCCACCCATCTAGAAACAGCCGTCATGGGAAAGGAAAACTCAGAACGCACCGGCAAAGATGCCAGTTCCTCCTGATTGTACCAACAGTGGAGGCCAACTACCCCCCTACAACCATTTCCTTTCCGGCCAGCTTTCTAATACACAAGAGCACCTAGAGACCATGAAAATGGCAGCGGTGCATGGTTCAAATCCAAATAACAAGCAGGAGCCAGAAGCAGCTGCTTGGTATTTGTCATATCCCAGGAAACCAGAGCCATCTCTGGGAAAGCCGGAGTGATTATATACCACAAATTAAACTCCCATATGAGATGCAAACTAGAACATTTTACCCATTATATATGGGATACATTACTCGCCCTAATTGCATTTCTGATGCTTATATCTGCTTTGATTAATATGCTCTGTATAGTCCGACATCTAGTGGTAGTAGCAGAGTATTACAAGATTTGTTTTCAAAAGTCGAAAACAGACGTCGACAGGGTGTGTTAGTAATACTATCCCAAGTGTGACATGTATTTTTCACGCGTTGAGGTCCCTCAGATTGTTTCTGACATGAGGTTGCATGAAGTGTACCACGAGTACAGATGTGAAAGCAGAAACTGTGATAAAACATCTATGCGCCTTCGACTCCAGTAGGGGAGGAAAGGGTGGGCGCAGGTGAATATAAGCAGATACAAGCATCAAATTTACAATTACGATGAGTAATGCATCCCTTCTGATGTGCTTAGATCACATGCTCTGCATAGATAAGCGAGCAGTATCTAGAGAAGGAGATGGGATGTGAGAAGGTATAGTGGCAAATAGAGGTTTTAGAACCGCTTGTCCCACCTGTGAATCTGCTTTACAGTGAGTGTCAATGCAATAATGCTGTGTGAAAGTATGAATGAACTATGTAACAGCTTTGCAAATGGCGTCTAGATGGACGTTTGCAATGAAGGCTAAGGTAGCTCCAGTACCTCTGTTTGAGTGAGCCCTGGAGTGAAAGGTAAAACTCTTTTGGACAGGGAATAGGAGAGCTGTATGCACTTGACTATCCATGTGGAGATGGCTTTTTTTGAAATGTGATCGCACTCTCTCCGAGGTGCTATGGAAACAAAGAGCTGGTCTGTTTTCCTTAGGGGTTTGTGGTTGACATAGTACACGACCGCCCCCCCATACATCAAGTGTGTGGAGGCTTCTTTCAGCCGAGTTAGATGGATTTTGAAAGAAGATAGGAAGTTCTATGGATTGATTAACATGGAACTTTGAAATTAATTTAGGTGATGTTTTGCTTTATCACGGTCACCTGTGGAGATCTCGTACGTACGTTCTCCTGATCCTTGGAAAAATAGTTATTGGACTCAAGATAGCCAAAGAAATATACTTCACACAGTAGTCATAAGAAAAATGGCGCGTTACAGGCCTTTTATTGAATTAAAACGTACAGAAAGAAAAACTAAACTATCGGTTATATATAAACAAAGAGAAAATGCTTCACTGTTATGATCACGACTGAAGATGCTGCTTAGTCCAAATTCTAACTCTATATTCCAAGAGGAAAAACCTTGTCTCGTATGGGGCTGCTTTCGACCGAAGAGCAGGCAATAAGTATGAGGTGTAAACAGAGTGGAATATTCCAGCTAGAAGTGGACAAAAAAAACAAACATCTTCCCTCCTTGCCGTCGTTCCCACTATCCTTTATCACTGCACCTGCAGAGTGCTCCGACTCCCTTTCTAGCTTGTCCTTCGGCAGACAATACAATAACTATTCTCCCCGGCTCGGTCATCTGACATAAATAGGTGACCTTGTCTTCGCAGCAGAAATACAGGTTTACTTGCTGTGCCCAGAAAAACGTAGGCTTTCATTATTGTTTCATTGCGCTAAATGGAAGTTAATATCCAAGATGGCCACGCACCAACGCCATCTTTTCTGGCTCATTTTGCAAACGCACTAGAGGTGAAAACCTAGGATGTGTTCTGAGGACAACTTTGCCTTTGTAGATTATGAAGAAAGGGTATTGTACGTACAAAGCCTATAGCTCACTGACTTGTCTTATAGAGGTGATGGCTACTAGGAATGTAGTTTTTTAAGTCACATGTTTCAGGCTGGCCTTGTGCATAGGCTCAAAGGGTGGACCCATGAGCTTGGAGAGCACGACATTAAGATCCCAACCTGGTGGCGTGTTAGAAATGGGAGGGTACAACCTCTTTACCCCTTCCATGAATGCTTTAAATAATAGGACACCTTGTTTTGTGAAGTGGTGAAAGCGGACGAGCCGCTGGAAACTAGGCCGGAGTCTAGTAGGTAAAGCATGTAATGTACAGTGTTCGCTGGGGAATATTCTGTTAGGTTTAGGGTTTGTGACCCACACCATATCACAATTCTCTTCCACTTATTGAAATAGTATCTGGTGTTGGGCAGCATAAACACGTTTCCCCGACCACTTCATACACAGGGTGTTCCCCTTGGACCCTGGTTGGGGAAACCTGGACGCAAAGTCTGGGCATTGTGCTTTTAGGCTTGGGGCGAACAAGTCTAATGGGGGATGACCCCATTGTGAGAATATTCCGTCTAGGATAGCTTGGTCTAGTTGCCACTCGTGTTCTTCTGGTAGAGAGTATCTGCTTAGAGTGTCTGCCAGAGAAATGAGTTCCCCTGGAACGTGTTGAGAGGTTAGGAGCATCTTCTGCTTGAGTATCACTTCCATATTTTTGGGGATAGCTTGGACAGAGAGTGTGTGCCTCCCTGCCAGTTTATGTAGAACATTTCAGTGGTGCTGTTTGTAAGGACTTGCACTATTTGACTTGTAAGAGGTTGCTGAAAGGCCTGAAGACCTTTGAGAACTGCCAAAAGCTCCAGGAAGTTGATGTGTCTTTGGATTGTAGCGCGTGTCCTCTGGCCGAAGGCTGTGTGGTGAAGGAAGCGAGCCCCCCACCCCACCCGGCGACCCAGCGAGTGAGCCGTCTGTAGTTAGGATCGCTTGTGCTGGTACAACGCATAAGGGTTTTCCTTTTATCAGGTTGGCCCTGGTCCACCAGCGAGGAGCCTGTACCAGGGTTAGCTAAACCACCACTGGATCGTCCCACTGATCGCTTGCCCGAGACCACTGTTTCACCAACCATTCCTGCACTGGGTGAATGCATGAGGCCATCATCCCAAGCAAGCGCATTGCTTGGTGTAGTTATCTGGCGGCCGGCCTTGTAGTGAGGTACGTGCAACAGCATGTTTTGTACTCTCTCGTTTGACAGGAAAGCCAGCTCCTGTTTTTAGAATTGCTGCCAGAGATTCTTTTATCTGGCTGGGGACTAGACTTGATTTTTTCGATGGAGAAGCCCAAATTGTAAAGGTCTATGGTCTTTTGTGCATTTTGTTTGCAAATTTGAAGAGATTCCCTGGTGATTAGTCAGTCGTCCACACAAAGGTATAAGGGGACTGACTCTGCGAAGGTGTGCTGCCACTAACACCTTTGTGAATACTCTTGGAGCTGAGGCGATGCCGAAGGGTAGTATCTCTCACTGGTAGTGAACTGCCGTTATTTTGAAACGCAGATATTTCCTGTGTGCAGAGCATATTGAAATATGAAAGTATGTATATTTCTATCCAATGCTGCCATGTAGAGGGGATTACCTCTTGAAGCGTGGTCATGTGAAACTTTTGGGGCTTGACATATTTGTTCGCAGGGCACATCTGTAGTACTGGGTGCATGGAAAGGTCTTTCTTTGGCACAAGAAAGTATGTTGAATAAATACTCTGTTTACCTGATTTGCTGGGGCGGTCTCTATGGAGTCCTTTTCCAGCAGTGTCTTGACTTCTTCCAACAGTATGCACCGCTCTTCTGGCATCATCTTTGTGTCCTGGGTGGCTTTGTAACAGTTTGCGGTGTACAACACACACTTGTCTGACGTCATCCCCTCCCATGCGTGGGTGAAGTGTGTGGCATGGGAGGGGTCCTGCAGCGGTGCATCATTGTTTGGGAGGGGTGGACCCTCTCCCAGGTCAGGCTCTGCCTCTTCCTCTAGATCTTTTATTTCTTCTTTGAAAGCTAGAAGAGGTAGATTGTCCTTGTGATGGGATCCAAGTTGAAGACTGTCTGCCCTGAGTGTATCCGGAAGAGCGTTGAGAACCCTGGTCCTTGTGATGCATAACCCGTGAGAGTTTGTCTACAGGGGAGGAAGAATCTATAACCTGTATGCTTTTGGAGGACAAAGGAGTCTAGGAATTTGACTTTTCTTTGTCTTTGTTTTAACAGGGTAGCAGGGATAGGTTTTTTAATCCGTTCTTGCATTTTCAGCATATGTTTAAGGGACGCTGATGTGCCTTTCGCCGCCTGTTTTTCGGCACACAAAAGGAGGGCCTTTTTGTGCACGGTGTCTGAACCGAATGAGTGCCATTTCGGAGTCCTGTCGCATAAGCAATGTCCCAGAGGACAGGGAAGATCTACAGGCTTTTTCTGCAGGCACCGCATGGGCCTCAACGCTCGACAATTTTGTCAAATGTGGCCTATGCACTTAATGTTTTTGGACGTGTGCGTGCGTGCTAAGGCCGCCAGGTGTCTTCTCCGTCACAGAGCCACCGGCCTGCTTATTGGAGTTGGGAGCATGCACATGGGGTTCCGACAAACCCTGGTTGCCCTCGGCATCACCAAGGACACATACTGCCCTCACTGAAGTCATCCTTCGCATCGATGGAGGCTTCGGCCTGCATTGTGTGGATGGCACAGCACTTGGTGCAATGATTTTTGAGAGTTTTCGGGCAGAAAGGTTTGCAGGACTTGCAAAGCTTTTCAGGGTGATCCCTAGGGAGACCGTATTTTCTATAGCAGTTTGGGCAAAGTTTAAATGGTGTTTTGTCCATTATAAATGGAAAGGGCAGTTAGGCGAGGAAAAATGGGTGACAGAATATGTATTCTCTAAGAAGTCAGCAGGAAAGACCTCCCCACTATCTCCCTAGTGTAAGGGACGAAGCCCAATGAGGCTTGTTAAAGCCGCGTTTGGTTGTCAATTCAGTCAAGTGGTCGAAGAAGTGGTCCGTTGAAGGCAGTCAAGCAGTTGGATGACGCTGCGGCAAAAGCGGACAATAAAGAAAGAAGTCTACGGATAAACTTTTAACTAGTCGAAGGCATCAGCCTGGAAGGAACTCCACAAGTTACGACCAATCACAATGGCAGAAAAACAAGCTGAGGGACCTTGACACGTGCAGGACCATGGGTACAGTACACATCACACCAGGGATAGTATTACTAGCATGCCCTGTTGACATCCGTTTGACTTTCGGAAACAAATCTTGTAATACTCTGCGACTACCACTAGATGTCGGACTATGCAGAGCATGTGCTCTAAGCAGATCCACAAGGGTCAACCATGAGCTAAATCGCTCCTAGCAATTTCAAACACTGAAGTAGCCTTACGCTTTTAAGGATACCGCCTCCGATTTGCCACATCATTCTCATTGTTCTTTACCTGCAGCATCAATTCTATGGGCTCAAATGAACTTCTAATTCCACATTTAAGGCAATACGGTTTAATATACTGTTGTCTCAATCCTACCATTTTAACGGAAGAGAAAAAAGTGAAATAATCATCAATACTGCCAACAACAATCTCATTCCCTTCTTCTCCATGTCCTCCAGTGCAACTTTAACAGATTCCTACACAAGGCCGAGATTACCCGCTCTCAATATGCAGATTGCATACAAGAAATATGCCTCAGACACAAATGGGTTGTTCACCTGCCACTATATTTTTAAAGAGATGTATTTATTGGCCTTCACCCAGTTGACTACCCTGGGTCTGCTTCCGCAAACACTTTTCCTTAATAATCTTCCATTTACTTGTTGGTAGTGTGAACAATATATACTTAGTAGCACCAATGACTTAACATTTTAATGTGCTGAAACCACGCATATTATTTCAGAGGAATCCTGCATGACCTCCTGTTATGGGAGTTTTCCTAAAGTCCACTTGAGGTAAGACTTCATAAAACTAGCCCTCGGCATACAGGTCCCCAACTATTCGTACAAGTCTGTACTACTCAAGGAACCTAGGTAAGTGGCAGAGCAGTCAGGCTTATCATAGGAGGAAGATGTGAGCTGTAGGTAAGTACACTGAACCCAGTTAGTACAGTAGTCCAAAGAAACACACAAATAATGTATTAAAATATATGAATTATATTTACACAAGAAATGCATTAAAATATCACAACAAATTCTTAAAAATACTTTCAAAAGCCATTGCTTCAATGGTAGTTGCTCGTGGTACAATTGTTACAGAGTTTGACACTAATGACAGTTCTACCATATTATCGGTACTACCGCGCACGCGTTGTGACAAAGATATACAGTAATTGTATTAAGTTAAAAAACAGATTAAGTCTTTTAGGAAAGAAAAAGGTTGGCAAGTCAAACAGTAGCAGAGCTTAATGTTCTAGAGACACTTTCTTGGCAAATTAATGTGTTTAATGTTCAATCCCCAACTAACTGCAAAAGTCAGTTCAAAGTGGATCAAAGTCTTAAGACGCACCAGAACAGCAAATGTTCCCTAGGATACTTTTAGGTCTCTAGGAAAAGAAACTTGGTAAGTTAACAATCATATCAATGATGGAGACTTTGCAAAATGACTCACTAAAGGGACACAAGCCGGCAGCTTGGGTTAGAGTGGACACCACGGACACCTCTTCCCGCACTCCAACACGGTGGAGTGACTTCTCGGTATAAGGTAAGCTATACCATTCACCCTACAGTACCTTAGGTTAGAAGAAATGCTTGTAGCTGGATTATCCTCTGTGAAGCTGCAACAGACCCGGTCTCCGGATTCCTCAGTCTGGTGACAAAAGGAAGGAATCTGAATTAGGGCGGAAATATAACTCTAGGGCAACGCGTTTGTCTTCGAAGCAAAACAACGCATAGCAACACTGGTTCGAATCCCAGTGTCACGCTTAGAAAGCATCCCGGCATTAAGCGTGTTAAAAAGAACTATAATTGTGCCTCAGGCGCAATCTCCAGAGAGGGCCTTTGGCACAGATTTCTTTGGTCTCCGAGGTTATTCTGCAGTTTTGGCAACTTTGCTCAAGCACCAACAAAGGACAGAATTTGCCTGGTCGATCCCCTTCGATTACGGAGTCCTGCACTCTGGTCAGGGGACTTGGATGAGTCGGATCGTGTCTCGAGGTTCACCTAGAGTTCAGCAAAGACTTGGAAGTAGTCGGCCTCTCAAAGATGTTGCACTGCAAATGGGTCAGAGGTTTGCTGGTATTGGCCGTCTGCAGATCTGGAAAGGCACAGCACTTCGGGAGACGGCTCAAACTGCAGTTTGTCTCAGGGCTGGTTGGTCCCACCAGCAGTCCTCTTCCGAGCTCCGTCGATTAGAAAACAGGGTTAGAACAGCAGTGGTCCCTTCACAGCGATTGGAATGGTCTGCAGGCGTCTCTGGTCATCATTTCAGCTTCTGTTACTTCAGTTCCAGTGGTCGACTTGCCTTTCACCTCAGAAACCTCACATTTTATTCAGTTGCACCACATACTTCTCTGCAATCTCTCAGCAGTTTACAGAAAGGGGTGGGTGGCTGTCCAATCAGGACAGCCAGCCCCCAAGTGGCCCCCGTTTCCATTTAGGCAGACAAAGGCAGGGGAGTCAATAACTTCTCCCCCACTTCCTGTCTGCCCAGACACACTAGAGCCTAGGCGGGGACACCCAAGGGTTCCTGCCAAAGGCAAAACACACACATCTCTGCCTCCCAGAATGGTAGAAGGGCTAACAAATAACCACGATAGAAATGGCGAACATAGGGGACCATATTGTGCACAACCGAGACTGAATACAGTCTGCGGCAAAAAATAGCACAATAGTTGATAGAACGTTCACTGCCACCAGCCATAACTATAGAGTTGCCTATGTGACTAAAATGTAACAGGAGCAGAGAGAAGGGGGATACTAGGTATCTCCTTAGCACTCGACCTAATGTGGTGTGTGCTAATCTCTCACAGTAAAACGTTTTTTACAAAGTATCCCTCTATCCTTCAAACTGTAGTTAGTAAGGATAAAGAAAGAATATTAAAGGAGAACCCAAATATTCCCAGCAACACTGCCCTTAAGGAGCTGCGCGCTACAAAAGTTAAACACTGATGCCTTAAAAGATATATGGATGAAAGATGAAAGTAAAGTAGATGTCATAGGAAAGGTAAAGCACATAAGAGTTCCAAAAGGCAGAGCAAATAAGAAGGCATGAGTGGGAAAAGGCTCCACCCATTCAGGATAGAAAGAAAAAGGTCCAGAAGTCCAGCAAAAAGTGTTGGAAGAGGGGATGAAGCATCACAATCAAATCTCCATCACACCTCTGAGAGCAGTTTGGAGGGATTCACATTCAATTTAACAGCCAAATATATCTGGTACAGGAACCTTAAGGATGCTGCACGGGCCTGGTTGGAGACCAGAGGTAGACTCACTTCAATATGTATTCCACATGCTGGTAATAAACTAGGAACGAGGACTACCCTCAAGAAATTGCAGTGCTTCCAAATGTACAGCACGCGTGACCCCTACAATTCAGCGCCATGTCAAATTGTAGAGGACACTAATCCTGAAAAGCTATACACTTCAAAATCTGTGCCCTGAACTGGAAGCATAAATCTAATTTATACTCCCCGAAATAATCCCTAGCTGCTGCCAGACTTTGCTGTAGGCCACTTGGGGTGAGATCACTCAATGCAGTCATCAGCATTCAATTGGGCCCAGTATTTTGTTACATTCATTGTTTTAGGATCTAATTTCACACCCCTTCGATTACTCTCAACACCAGAAAAGAAAAAAAAAAGAAGAAAATGGTGCCATTAGCAATACCAACCGCAGAATAATCATTTTAGCAACACAAACGACTGGCGTGATTGTTACTCCACAGCACACAGTCATTGCTTGCTATAAGCAAGCTGAATCAGTAGCCAGTCTGGGACCCCAATGCTACTGACATTCTCCAATAGGCTTCTATGAGCTACAGTATCAAGTGAATGATGATGCACATCCAGGGCAACAAACAAATTCACACCTCTCCCTTTGGTATACTTTTCTCATCAGAATAGCGAATATAAGCGTTGTAAACCGTAGAGAACGCTGCACGGAAACCTGCCCGTTACCAGAAACCAGTGGGTTCTTTCAGCCCACTATGCCAATCTAGAAGTCATCCGGCTAGTAAAATCCCCTCCTAGAATATCAGAAAAGAGTTTGTAATGTGTCACTTTGTGTACACCTGAATGGTAACGACATTAGCCCAGGCTGTTCCTGCACCATAAAATCTGTTCACCAGCCTGGTAAGTGAACCAACATCTCTCAATATATAGCATGCAGACGGCTAGCTTTCAGCATATTTCGGTCACCAAAGGAGAAACTATACAATTTTCAGACAGATTCTAACACGTGTTGGCGTCAGACAAAAGGGCTAATAAAAATGTTTGATCTATTTCTCCAGGGAAGACCGGGTTGTCCAATTCAGGTTACTCCCTGTGGGCACCTGCAGCCTCTACGCTGCGGAAAGTATGCACGTCGGTTGTTTAACATAGTCTCCTTTTTTCGATTTTAAAAGCAATTCATATCGTTTCTTAATCTCCATTTCTCCCTTCCCAGAAACGAAGACATGAGGGCAGTATAAACTTCACATTAGCTTTTCTAAATTCTGTATCAAACTAGGCATTAGGAATCCAAACAAGCAGTTTTATAATTGGGCACATTTGATCTCCTTAATTGAACAGCAGGGAACCAGTTTAATTCTGTTCAACTTTCGCTTTAACTCCGATAAAAAAAAAGTCCATTCCCACTTCAATCCAAGACGTAATTTGTCTGGGTCTCTGGAACATCGTGCACTCAGCCACCCACACCTGTGCTAGCATTACTAGCTTTCCCCTCACACTCCAGACCAGTTAAGGCATAGTGCATTCTGTTCACATCTAGGGTGCAACTAAATCCCAAAGCCAGCTTCACAATAAAGAGGTCTGTACAATCAACTAATACAATTATTTAACTGGCTTGCTTCTTATTGGTCGGTCATGATGTGACATTCCCCTAACAAATATCCAGTAATGCATTTCTTATATAGCACAACATACCTAGAGGTCTCACAGCGCTGAAATAACAGAAGGCATTATTATCCCACACAGTGGGACTCAATTTATCGACCTCAGAAGGATGAAGGGTTGAGTGAACCTGCCGGAATTGGAATCGGCCACAGCAGGCTGCACACCCATATCCAGGACGAGCACTTCGCTCACTGTGCAATCAGCCCATTACATGCCTGCCAATAAATTTGGCTAGTAGGTCATCCAGTTATCGACTTTAATGTTCAGTTGTCTGTGTGGTACCTTTAACAGAACACAATTTCTAATGACATTTCCCCACCTGGAAAAATGACAGACATTGCCATCCCCCATCAATCAAGTTGTGTCCCAGTTAGAATCTGACAGATTATCTAAACCGCTTGCTTTGCCCAACACTCGGAAAATGGACAGTCTCACTGTATTTCCTAAAACACTGAAGGCGGAATTGTTCTGAAGGAAGATTGGCTATGTATTAGATTTGATTGCTGTCTGGGTCGAGCACTTTGAAACGTATCGGTCGTACTGCCTCTCGTGAGAGAACTAGAAATACCATCATTCAAGGAAACTGCCAGAGAACCAAAAAGATAAACACCCCAACATGGCTACTAACAGAGTTCCTTGATGAGCTGATGCTACAGTTCAGTAGATTGTAGAACGTTTACTATTTTGGTGCCCCAAGATGCAGGCCATCTAACAGAATGTAATTTTGAGTTACCGTCAATGTTTCTAGAAATGGACATGGCTTAGTTGAGATTTTTGTATGTTAGCGGTCTTGGAATTTGTAAGTTTGTCGATTGGTTTAGGCTGTGTTTATTTTGATATAAACCTTTGTATGGGTAGCATCTGAATCTTAGGTCCCAAAAGTACACGATCACTGAGAAGGGTGGGGACTAAGGGTGTCACTTGCCAAAGAACAGACTTGCATACAACTCTGCCTTTTGCAAGTAGGCTTTATGTGAAAGTTTTTTTCTGGAACGAGTCATCTTTTCAAATACTTCCATAGAAAAGCAACAAAGTACGTACAAAAAAAAAGGCCATCATATGGGGGAAGGAAGATAGTTCATGATAAGGTCATCAGAGATGTAACAAAATGTGATGAGTGATTGGTATCATTATCAGACTAATGTGGAACAAAAGCCTGGGGAGGGCTGAACGGGTTTATCTTTTAGCACCCGGTGGAAACGGACATGGGAATCAAGCACGGTACAAAAAACAGGAGCACGATAAAGAGTTGCACAGGGAAAGTGGATGAACTGCACACTATGCAGCAGATAAAGGACCCAAACTGGAGCGGAGCACGTGGGGGTGGGGCGTTGTCACAGAAAAGACACGCAAGCCAACAAGACCATCATCTAAATGAGGGCCCATTTGCTGCAAAAAAGGTTCTGGTGAGGGTTTCAAGCAAGCCCAAGAGGATGGCAGGGTGCAGAGGAAAATGGCATACTGTTGAACACAAAGCATAAAACGCATGCGTTTACCACGGGATTCACCCCATGTCGTTGGCATCCTGACTGGTCAGGGCTAGTTTTAAGGGTGTGTGGGAAAGTGCAAGTCAACATGGATATCATTAGTGGGAGAAAAGAGGCTCGTTTGGTCTATTTATTGAAAGTGACAATGGATTTCACAAGTTAAAATGGTACAGAATTAGGAAATGGCATTAAAAACTCTGATGAGCTACTGCTTCTTGGTTGCTACACCTTGTGAAGGGATGGATATAACATGGCATTGTGTTACCTGGAGTGGTGAGGATATGGTGTTGGAATGCAACATTAGCAGAGGGTTGAGACATACTGGAAAGGGCGGCTTTGGCAGAGTCCGATTTGCCTACACCACTGAGTCACATGTTTTTATGGCAAAGTAGGGAGACCGCCTGTGAAGCAAGCATGACGGCTTGCCCCTCATGTATAACACAATAAATCACATTCAGATGTGTACCGCTGCAAGGATCACACACTCAATACCAATGGCGCCGTCGTTCAAGAATACACTCAATACCAACGGCGCTGTCGTTCAAGAATACACTCAGCCCATTAAACAACAAGCAATTTTTCAACAATTTATTCCTATCAAAAGTGTCCAAAAACAATTTTAAAAAAAATGTTTTAGATCTGTTTCCTGCAGAACCTCATAAGGTCCCTCTTGGCAGCAGTAGGACAAGAGTCAACGCATATTAAGTACCAGTGCAATAAATGCCAACAACTCGGCATTGTATGGCCATGCTCCCACTGAACAGCTGCAAGTTGGACCAAAGATGTTTAGGCTACTTTTTGAAAGAGCAGGTTTTTACAAGCAATGGCAACGTAAGCGAAGCACCCAATGCCGTGCACTCGAAATCCGCAATTAATGAAACCCTTTCAAGCACAGGATCGCTAATTGGATAAAGTCCATTGCAGAACTGCACACTTTCCGTTTGATGGTAAATGCAGTCCAAGGAGCTCAAAATCCTTTAGGTAAGGATCACTGACGTCAGACGCTTGAAGACGCTAGGAACAACTTGCCCCAGCCCATTTCTAACAGTTTTTTTTTCCACAAAGGAAAAGCTCTTTAAAAGTCTTCCAACTTCCACAATGTGCCTGTTTGGAGGGCCACATATCCAAAGTTCACATGTCATTGGGGAGCCCAAACAATTTGACCGTGCCAGCTTCCCGATTGCTGTCGTATTTTCCATCCTTGTCATCACATGCAAAGGCCAGTAGGGGGCGCTTGGGGTGCCAGGCCACTGTGAAGGTGGGCGACTCGCACTGAACTTCACACAGCTTCTCACCTGAAGTCATTAAAAAGATGAAATGGCAATAAGTGCAACAGCAAGTCATCAAATGAATAAAGAAAAGTGCTAACAGAACTTTACAAAAAACGATGTGTTTAATAAAGTCCAGTATAGTATATACCTAGCACGCTCTCATTGTACCGTCTAGTGCAACACTTTCAAAATGCCCCACAAGGGTATACTGAAATATTTAAAAACTGGCCAACAGTGCACTCTGCTAGAGACTATGGGTACCCATTCGTGACTCTGAGCAGGCACATCCTTTGTGAAACGATCTTTTCTATGCTGCCAAACGCACACCATGTTACCCTTGTTGCATATACCTTTTCTGTAATATCATGGCCTGCAGTTCAGCAAATTTCTTAATAGCGGCAGTCCCTGACAGTATGCAGCAAACAACAATGTTTATCTGGCACCCCTCCCCCCCAATCACAAACAAAAAATAAATACTAACATACATGTTACATGTCGATAACCCCAGAAGAGTAACAGATTAAATGAGGCAGAAACAATTTATTACTACCCCTCCTAAGCAACAGCAGTGTCCATTTGTTGGGTAACTGAACAGATCACTAGCCTTGCTGTTGGCTCTATCAACTAATCTTGCCTCTGCGTAATTTGCACCCCTCCCCCACCCCTGGGTAGGATATCTCCCATTGCCACACACACACGCCATTCTTTCGCTAGCTCCCTCCCCCCTAAAAGAAACCCCCCAATTTAGTCATTATGAATCAGTAACTCCACAAGGAAACAATGTGCAGCATACCCGTTTCGACCAGTGCGATATCGATGAAGTGATCCTCCGACGCAGAGGCCAGCATTTTCCCATCGTGACTGAAGCTCAGGGTTCTCACCGGCCAGTCAAGTCTGCAAGTAAGAATACACCAATGAGTTACAAGGCGCACAACTGGTGAGATGAAGCTGAAAGCGAACAACGCCTGGTTGCAAAAGACATCTAACCACAGCTTTATGGCAGAACTGCTCATGGCTATTCACCTTGGACCTCTAAATCCTACTCATTTACGTATGCTCTACACCGAAGGAGCTGTTAAAACCACTTTAATGTGTAAATGAAGCATGTGGTCTCTTCGTTTTGATTGCTCTGAATGTGAAGACAGACCATGTTGCTACTTCATTTCCCATAAGAATGCTCCCATGTGCTCCATGTACATCTAGCTCATGATGGTCTCATTTAGGAGGTCATTACATAATGCGTGTGATGTCACGCATTGACCTTAGTTCGATTGTCTTCCATCGCAATACATACTGTTGATAGGGAAGGAGGTATGACATTGTCTCCGTTTTATCCAAACACTCCGAGCAGGAAACTTTTTAGAAATGCAATACGAATGAAAGAGTGCAAGAGCTTCTCATATACGGACCACCTAACACAAGAGGGACTGGAAAACAGGCTCAGGTGGAGCAAACAGAAAGGAGGATCGCCAAAAGGCAGGGACGAGCCAAATCCAATATCAAGGCTGTATGCTAGCCCCAGGGACAGAGCACAACAACCAATCCCCATCCCAGGTGCCACAAGAGTCCCATTACACCAGCAAGACATTGGGGACAAGCACCTATAAGATCCCAATGTCTCAGTCAGTTGGTAGAGGAATTAGAATGAAGAGCTCACTCAGAGCTGGCCGGGTCCAGAAGGAGCTGGAGAAGAACAGGAGCTGGGGCTGGAGGCAAGGTGAGAAGCCTAGAAAGGAAGGCGATGAGGACAAGAGCAAGCTGGAAGACAGGCCCATAAAGCTGGGGGTAGGGAGGAGACCAGAAGCTGGGGAAGGACCGATCCTAGAAGTGGGGTATTCGGAGACCCAGCCGGCTGGGAGGAGCAAGACTCAGACTCCTGTAAAAAGAAATCATGAGGCGGCTGGGAGAAGATAAATACATAAAAAAGGTTATACAAAATCTCAGCGTGCTGGGAAGAGAAAGACTCAGGAGTAGAAGGAGGAGAACCCAGACCTCACATCAACATGGCAAAATGGTTGAAGAAGGTAGGAAGGACAGATGGCTGGTGAGAGAACACCGATTAGAGCTGGGCATGAAAAGAACAGGAGAGAGGAAAGATGCGTAGTTGGTGGAAGGGTTGTTGAGAGTTTGGGGAGTGTCAAAACACTGGAGAGGCGGTGATAGAAATAAGTAGAGGTGGAACGTGCAATATCAAGGTGTTGAAGCAGGAGGGGTAGAAGGAACTAAAGAAGGGAGGTGGAGGAACACAGCACTAAGGAAGGGCGGGAGACAAGTGGAATATTGTTGGAGTAGGAAGAAGAATATGCATCATAAGTGAGATAGGAGATCATGAGTGAGAAGGAGGTGGTGGAACTGAAACTACAACTGTTTACAGCCAAATAGTGCTGTGGAACAACATTTGAGGCAAGACGCTGGGTGAAGTGTTGTACGTGGGTGAGAACCAAAACCCTGGGAGAGATGGAGGAGCAGAGGCATAGTGAGAATCCGGACCAGACTAGAGCAGCTGTTCATCCTTTTAGTATTGGTCAAATGTACTAAATGAAAAAAAATCGACCCCTCCTTTCACAAATGAGGCTGAATTTTAAAAATGTATGCAAATATTCAATTTTGCCTCTTATTGAATTCTTAAGTAGAGGTGGTTATTTTATACTGTACAGACATATGCCTATCTGATATCTATGAATGTGTTAATATGCTGCAAGGACGCTTCATGAAAACTACATTACATTTGGCTCTGTCTATTCCAAATGCGGTGATTCGCTACGAATTTGGTACATTATCTTTGGCAAGCCACCTCAAATGGCAATCTCTATGTACTTATGCCAAGATCTTGGAACTCCAAAGAACTCCTTATATCTTGATTTTAATACTATAGCCTCACAAAATGTCCTGAAATCTTTATCCACCTTTATTAAACGTATGAATGAGATATTTTTGGATTTGGGTGTTACACACAAAGATCTAACACAGTGTCCAGGCTTTGGAAAAAAAAATTATATATATATATATATATATATATGACTGGATTTCTTCTACCGAATTGCTAAGCACATATACAACTTTTAAAGAATATGCTAAACATACTAACATTGAATATAGGCAAAACAAATTGCCTTGTTTTGCCTAGATTCAAACTACAGAAAGCGGGTGGGTCCCGCTCCCCCACACTAGCTTCCAAACTATGGAACACCATGCCCAACTAGCTGAGATCTGAACCCTCATTCCACTCCTTTAAAATCAAGACAAAATCGTGGCTAGCAGTTCCTGTCAACCCTCCGACTGTTTAGTCTGCACAGTTTGCCACCACACCTACGACAACCTGCTCCTGCATATACTCTGTACTTTCTTGTACAATCATTTATGCATATCCCTCATGCTCTTCAGTTATCTCACTGTATATTTTGTAATTAACAATATCATGTAGTATACTTGTACACTGTAAATGTAAAATACATCACATGCCGCATCTACCACATTGTATATTTTGAAATTATTAGCATTATGTATTATATCCTTGTACCTAACTGTATCACATGCCTGTAACAAAAACCAAAGCCCCAGATGCCTCTGGGCCCGGCACGCTCTACAAATAAAGAAATACAAATACTAAGAAAAGAGTGCCCTGTAGCAATTACATCATTTCTACCACTTCTTGCAGATTCCCTCTTTGCAACTGCCCTGTTGAATCTCTTAAACATCTCATCTTGGAATGTCCTCACTTTAAGGTTCCACGTACGCTTTATCTGAACAAATTTGTGAATCCTGCATTTGCGGACTCGTACGATTACTTACGGGCCAGAATGATGCTAGGAACTCAAACCTCTGATCTTTGACCTAGTTCAGCTGCTTCGAATTGTTGAAACTGAATTAAAAAAAATCTATGAAGAGAAATGTGGATTAGCAATATGGTGATGTTATCGAATCTTGTTATTTAAGATTTATGGCCATTAATTTGAGAAACGCAGGTTCCCATGAATTGTATAAAAAGGTTAGTCTTATCTTTCTATTCGCAAGAAGTCCCTCTACCATGCACCTTCATTGCTTTGCTTTTTGTGCCAATGACGAACTATGACCATCTCGATATTCGCTCCAAGTATAAAGGAACGCATTTTTGCACATTGCAGTTTGCATAGAGATATTTGCACAATGTATTTTGTATGGAGAGGATCTATAATTGTTTCATTGATTCTCTTACCTCAAATCGAATTGTTTATTATTCAAATTTTAAAGGTAGTTTTTGTATAGGATACATGTTTTAATATTGTTTTGTTTACTTCGTATGATATTGTTATGCTTTTTCTTAGAGCAGTTGCAAGGCACGCAGTGGCTCCGATTCTTGCTGGAAGGCTGGCCTCTCAACACGACAGGCCCCAAGTCCAAAGCTGAAAGAACCAAAGGGGCCATTAGAAACCTGCATAGAGTCTAAATATGAGGAGGATTCATGAGACCATGAAGCCTGAGACTATCTGCTTACTGGTATTGGTGTTAAGCAACAAGGAGAGACCTGGCCTGATTGAGAACTGGTAGAGGTTTTGGTTGAACACTATTCCCCGAAGAGACTTTTTTTAAATGTATTTTTAAGTTGTGCTTGTGCAGAATCACTACCTCAGCCTGGAGAACAGCCATCTAACATTTGGCCAAATACAGCCTCAACTGTTTTATTTCGGCCCCAAATTCCACCCATTTGTTAATAAAACCTCTAACCCTATTCCCTTGTCTGGCCTTTTAAAATAAATCTTTATAATTGTTCATAACTTACAGAGGATAAGTTATCAGATAGTAAATGTGCTGCAGGATGTGTGTGAGAAATGCTTCACAGTCTGATGAATGGACATTCACCAAAGTAATGCATACCCATTAGTCTAATAATGCCACATATGTACGACCATGGCTTAAACTCACAAATATCTGAAGCTGTAAGAGTAAAAGGTAAAAGGGCGGGCAATAAGAACACAAACAAAATGTAACAGCTAGGTTTGATTTCTTAAAAATAGGTATCCAATTAAAGCCAATGGTTTCATGAATACATCCACCTTGTCGAAGTCGTTCTTCAAATCATCTCTTCAACATATGTCATGTGCATACTGCCAACAAATTACACCCTTAATAGTCTCTGTAGTCTGCTTGAGAAAGTTCCTAAACTGCTTTTCTAGCCATGAGGAATTCGAGAAACAGGATTTCTTTGGAGGTAAATGTGTCAATGATGGTGTGAAGAAAACCGTGCACAAGTCAAAGAATTTTGTATTCACATCTTTGAACATTAGTGAAAAGACCAGAAGTGTGAAGATTTTGAAGTACCCCAGAGCATGTGTGTGCATAGGGGGGGATTTGTAGTCTAGCACTAAATGCTATGCACCATCTTGTGTGGGTCTATTGTATGGATTTGCCTGTTGTATTAGGAAACCTTGGTCCAACAATTGGTCTACATTTCCAGAGTGGAAAGACACCCGCTATAGTAGCAGCTCTTGCTAGTCATGGATGATCATGCCACTGTAAAAGGCAGACTGCAAGTGACCTGTTGCAGTGATCTGGATGGCACGAGGTGCCTTTATGGCTTTGGACATCCAAGGAGGCTTCGGGATGAGTGTATAGCCAGGCCAGATTATGTGCAGAGCATCGGCAGGTGGGGGGAAGGAAGGTACACCTGGTTAAAGACATCTCTGGCTGCATACAGACAGGCTAGTGATTGAACGTTCGAGAAGAAACAGAACATGGAGACAGTGTCGCCTGCATCAGGGGATTATGTAGTTGTGAGGAAGATGGGGAGAGTGACCAGTGTAGGCGTGGGCAGTGTAGGTGTCTAGATGTGTGCCTGGTGCGATCTGTTAAGCATGCAAGGAATTTAATGGTGGGGGGTGGCTGGGAACCAGAGCCAGATGTTTGCAGACATTGACTCAAGTTTTATATCATTGAGTTTTGCCTCGAACTTACAGGATTCCCCTCCACCCCTGAGAGGTTGAGGCTCTCTGTGTAGTCAGTTTGCCAGGTTATGTAAGTTGAGTGGGAATGTTTTAGGCTGTTTTGTCGGTCATGGTGGCAGCAGGAGTGCATTATTAATGGAGCGCTGGTGGAATTCTCTTGCGCTTCCACATCCAGGTTGAGGCAGCCGCCTTAGTTTACTGGGGGCTTCTCTACACAACTGGTGAGTTGGGAACAGGACATTTTGCAACTCTGACTGGTATGTATTTGGATAGCAGACGAGGTCCAAGATAATAATTTTGAAAGGGTGTAGTTGGGATGAATGTACAGCCTGTGTTGGCAAGCCACATACATAATTGCCCATTTGCTTCGTGGGTTAGCCACCACGGCAGCCATTTGTCAGTGGCTGCCTTCAGAAGGTGAACAGACATGTCCGACTGGCTATAGGAGGACGGAACAGTTGGGGGAACCAAAGATCGCATTGCGTTGCATTCTGCTACTTGTAGACTTATGTTGTATAGGCTAAGTCTAATGTGGTAGTCACCAGGACTTTCATCAAGATGAGCATAATTAAATTAGTTAATCTTTTCAAACATGCGGAATACCAGATACCAGTCTCCAAGCACATGACTGGGATTCGAACCTGTTTTGCTCTGCATTGACTTGCTTTCAAGATAGACACATTGCCCTGAGTTATCCTCCTGACTTGGGGGCATAGCAAATATCCGTCTGAAATTACTGAAAATGTGGACTATAGAGGTTACTAAATTCAACATGCCGATAACCTCCATTATCTGCTACGTCTAAAACATCTGGGTGGGGGAGGGGGAAGCCTTACAATATGTTCCATCATAAACCATATTGTGCTATCTCCACTTTCACATGAAGCTACTGCTAGCGAGCTGGTGGAGCACCAAGGGATCCGAGCAGTGACGTAGACATTTGTCGGAAACAGATCCCAAGGGAATCAAAATGCTGGGGTGGATCTATGGAAACTCCCGGGAGAGGAGGCATAATTTGAAATTTTATTGAGCTTTGTATCCCTTGAACCAGTTTTAGACCTGTCCCGGACAAATTGCCATCCATCCTCTAGTATCATGTTAAGAAAGTTTGGTGCGATGCTGGTCACGCTCTGCCTGTTGATCCAATGCTTGTACAATTCTGTTAGCAGCTATTGTAAATCATTCAGCAATCATGCAAAGTTAATCTGATTCCTTTAATTTAGATAACAGCCGACACGTGTTGCGACCCACAGGTCGTTCTCAAGGCTCTGCTGATTGAAAATCTCAATTAGTGAAGTAAGTCTGATATGTAAGCCTCCTGTTAGATCTACTGTCACTGTCCGTATCCCCGTTGGGTTTCCTGCATTACAAAGATCTAACTTATTTCACTAATTGATATTTTCAAACAGCATAGCCTTGAGAACAACATTCTGCAGGTGAATTTTGGAAAAAACGCAGGAAGCTCTATAGTTTGATTTACATGGAACTTTGACACGAACATTGGTGAAAAACGAGGATGTGCGCGTAGCACCACTGTCTTTATGCAGAACTATACAGAGGTCTGAGCTTGTAGTTCACTGACCCTTCTGAAGTCTGGCTTTGTGCACAGGCTCAAAGGCCCCCCCCCACGAGCCTTGCGAGTATGACATTGAGGTCCGAAGCAAAAGTGGGATTAGAGATTGGAGGGTACAGTTTGACGCCCTCCATGAAAGCCTCAACTGCGGCACCTGCCAACACAAAGATGTACTGTTAGATGTGGTAAGCGCAGAGTGCCGTTCCCGAGTCAAGTAGCTAGAGAAGTTGGTTTACTGCATTGGTTGGTGAATAATCGTTGGGATTGAGAAAGTGTGGTCTGCACCACAACACAAAGTGTTTTCATTTGTTAAAATAGCAGTGCTGTGTGTTAGGCTTGCATAACTCCTTGAGTATTTTCATGCACCTTTGGTCTAGGTGACCAGATTCTATGACCTCAGGAGCCGAGCTGCTAAGTTCAGCTTCTGAGGGCATGGGTGCAGCATTGTACCCAGATTCTGGGTCAACAGGTTGTCCGTGCAAGATAGTTTCATGGGAGGACACAGGGATATCCTTTGGGGGTGTGAGAACCAGGTATGGCAAGGCCACATTGGGGCCATTAAGATCAATGTTACTTGATCCTGGCTGTAGCTTGTGGATCATTATGCTGAGAAGCAGTGTCCGGTTGGGGGGTGGGGATGTAGGAAGTGTATGAAAATCTCCCTGACTAGCATCAGAAGAGCGTTCCCCTTGGATCCCTTCTGGGGAACCCTGGACGCGTAATCTTAGCATCGCGCCTTTTCCAGGGTCACAAAAAAGTATTTCTGGGAACCCCCAGTTTGAGAAGACATTGGCTAGCACGTCTGTGTTTAGTTGCCATTTGGGACTATTTCGTGCGGTCGCCCCCGACCCCCCCCCCCGGTTGCCAGTTTGCTTGCTCCTTTCGTAAGGACAGACGCGGAACGGGGGCTCCCACCTATGCTCGGTGGGGGAATTGCCTGATGAGCTGGATTTTGCTCATTCCCCAGATCCCCATACGATCAGAGTATGATCAAGAAATAAATGGACAGAGACCTCCAGGCGCACTAGACTTGGGGCCTGGCGCTTCCACCCCCCTCAACGGCGACGCAAGTCAAGCAGAGCAGCACACCAAAGCTACAAAAAACGATGACACTGAAGGGAGTTGAATCTTATTTAGCTTCCCAAGCTGAGCTGGGAACTTTGGGATCCAACTACTTCAGCCAGCTCTGTAGTTATAGTCTGGGGATTGGCATTATAGGGGAGTGTGGGACCTCCTGAAAGGTTCTAAAGGACTTTTCTATTAGTCTACACGTCACTAAAATGGCAACCAAGACCAAAGGCAAAGTGAATAAAGGAAATGCGCCACACGCGGATACTACGGGCCCCCTCGCATCTATGTGGGTAAACAAAGATACGAATGATGAGCGCAGGCCTGCCCAGGGGGGATCCCCGAGGCAAGAGGCCCTCCTGGAGAGCTCAGATGGGGTCATACCAATAACACGCCAAGACCTGCGAGGAGAGATGAGCTCACTTCAGGCTTCACTGGGAAGAACATTTCAGGAACAATTTCAACTAATGAGATCAGACATTAACCAAGCTATGGCAGAAATTAAGCAGGAAGTAAGCGAACTGGGTGAGAGAACAGATATAATCGAAAAATGCTTACAAGATGTGGGCAAAGCATCGATGGAAAACAGCGAGGCTATTGAAAGACTTGATATAACGACGCGCAACCTAGAGATTAGAATGGAGGATATGGAAAACAGATCTCGGAGAGTCAATATTAGGTTGAAGCTTCTGCAAGAAACGGTTCAGGATCAGGACCTGGAACACGGTTCAGGGAATTTTCGCTGAGCTACTGGGGGAATCTGCCCCCAACAAGATCGAGCTAGATATGGTCCACAGAGTAGGATACCTCAACAGGAGCCCGAAGGCCAGACCGCGTGATGTACTGGCTGCATTCACAAGATACGCCCAGAAGGAGGCGGTCCTCAGGGCAGCCAGACAAAAAGAGCCGTTGATATTCCCTGGTCAGCGAATTGAAAAATACCAAGACCTGGCTGCCAGCACACTGCTGAAACGGCTGCAATGGAGCCCGTTAACTTCAAAGCTCAAGGAAAATGGAATAAAATACAGGTGGACTTTCTCATTCAGGATAAACTGGATGCACGTCAACACAAGGGTGAGTACTTCATATAATGCGCAATTACCTCAAGGGTTTATTTCCTAGGGACCTGCTTCATACTGGTGGTGGATTGGTAAGTCCCTTCTGATATGTAGGCGATGGTCCTAAAGAAATGGAATGCAGGTTATAGACCATAGACGTCCATTCTAGCATGTTGGTAAAGTGGTGCAGTTAACTCAAAAGGTTAGCTGCAGAGTTGTAGGGATGTTTGAATATCGTCTAGCGCTTGTAGCGTAGCCGTAGGGTATGCAATCCTCAAAGTCCTTAAGCTTAATGGCGATCCAGGCTCAAAGACAGTCTAAATATATATACAGGAACGTGCGTCCCTTAATTAACAGGTCTTCATCCAAATGGATATTAATGACCGAGTCCATTATGCGCTAAATGTGTTTCTTACCTCTGTTAAAAAAATACTCATCAGGCAACAGTCTTCAGACTGCTGCGACGGACACGCGAGTAAAAATCGTGGGAGGACGAAAGTGAAAGTTTATACTCATGACGTGTGAACGCGGGTGCGCGATGACGTCATATGTAAACAATGACCATCACGCTCCGCGCTTACTCGGGAGCGAGAAATCTCAATGGTACGTGCAAGAACAATAAAAAAAGTGAAAAAGAAATGATTGTTTGGTCTGATATGTTCTAGGACTACTGTGCAAAATGAATAATGCTGTGTAGTATTACCATTACACATTCATGAAGAATGCAGAGTAGGTCAAGGTATTATGGTATCTATAATAGCAAGGGGCACCTCTGCTCACAGTATTAGTTGTAAAACCGCATTAGAGGTTTTCATATTTCTACTCAAGTTTACTCAGGAGAAGGCAATTATGTCTGTGGGATTACAGACATAGCGACAGTATGGTTCCCCATGTGAATCATGTTTTTCTGGTTTGTTAATAGGTAATTCCAAACAGAAGACGAGTGTACACAAACACAGATAGTAGGTATCTAACAGTATATATTCTAAGATTTTTCTTATTGGTTCTCCAGCTTTAAGTGAGTAGGTTCAGATCTACCTGTGGTTATCTTTCAATATTGAGCACGTTACATTCATATTGCTAATTACAACCATTAAAAAGAATTTGCAAACCAGTACATAGTCAGCATTAGAGATTTATTCTGCAGATTCTTACCATCTACATAGCAGTAAATAGCTGGACGCTGGTCTACTCTCTAAGGTTACCCAATTAAATGCGAGTAAAGGAACCGCAATTCCCATGTTATAGCAACATATCCCAATGTCTCCCATGAAATTCAGATCTATATCCTGTGTATGTATAATATGATTTCCTACATTGAAATGGTGGTATCATATGTATGGTTAGTAACCCTATGGGTTTAGAGTTCGGGATTGCATGTAGGTGGACTCGGTCCCTCAACCACCTCAACAGGCTTATACTGATATTCAATTTGCATATGACAGATTATTCCAAAAACTGAGGATAATGCTTTTAGAGGAATGTTCCTAAGTGGAAGTCTTCATTCATCCCATATGGGCTCATGCTGTCAAGTTGATCGATCCAGTAGCGTTTGCATTGATCTAGCCTCCTGGCATGATTTCCTCCTGTTGGTGCTATCTGAATCACTTACAAAATTTGATATCTTAATTGTGCTACGGTGTGGCGTTTCTCCATGAAGTGTCTCGCAAATGGTGATGATGGTTCATTTTACGTTCTGATGTTACTCTCATGTTCATTGCATCTTTTTCATCCTCCGTCTGGTCTGCCCCACATAATATATGCCACATGGGCAGCTCAGTGCATATATTACCAACTTTGTATCGCAGGTGGCATAATGTCTACGTTTGATTTTCGCCCCTATGCGCGGGTGTCTCACAATCGCCTTTTGTGATGTTGTTACAATTTCCACAGTGTAAGCATGCAAATGTTCCAAATTTCTTGGTTTGTAATGTCCTTTGGCGTGGGTCACGATTCTGCTTTTACCAGCTTATCTGTAAAGTGACCTCCACTGTTGTAAGCTACAAGTGGAGGTTCTGGAAATAGTCTTTGCAATTGGGGATCCAATTGGATAATCCTCCAGGTTTTTCTTATGAGACGGTTAATCTGATGATTTCGGCTTGAATATTTCAAGGTGTACAAAAATCGTATTTCCTTCTCCGGTTTTTTCTTTAGTAATTCATCTCTTGATGTGAGTGCAGATCTCTTTAGCTGCTGTTATTACACTCTCATGGTAACCTCCCTCTGTGTATTTAGCTGATGTCTTGTCCATTTGTACTGTTAGTGTAGATTCTACTGATGTTCTTTTTGCCCAGAGGAACTGACTGTACGGTAGGTTATCTCCAATATATTTGGATGATGGCTTCTATAGTGTAAGCTGTTATTAACATCTGTGGGCTTAGTGAACAGATTGGTAATGATTATGCCATCCTTCAGTTCAAGTTCTACATCCAAGTAATGGATCTTCGGTGTTCCGATCTCTATTGTAAATTTTATTCTGTCATCAATGGAATTAATATATGTCAGAAAGGTTTCCAATTGTGTTGTATCCCCTCTCAGGATTACAAACACATCATCGATGTATCTCATCAAACATATTAGTCTAGTACTCCATTCCACACGTGAGGTGATCTGTTGCGATTCCAGGTGATGCATAAAAAGGTTAGCATAGGCGGGGGGCATTGCTGAGCCCATGGAGGTGCCGGAGGCCTGTAAATAAAACTGATGATTGAATCTAAAGAAGCTGTTGTGTAGTCTAATTTTAGCCAGTTCGATTATGAATGAATTTTCGGCTTTGCACTTGTTTTCTCCCAACAGTGCCCATTCCAGTGCTTCTAGTCCCTTGTCATGTGGGAGGGATGTGTACAAACTTTGTACATCAAAGGTTACCAGAAGGTCATTTTCTTGTAGATTTTGTATGGCGTTTATGACATTCGGAAAATGTGTGGTATCTCGGAGGTATGTGCTGAAGGATTTTGTCCACGTAAATAGCCAATGGATCAAACACACTGTCTGTTCCTGCAACAATTGGTCTCCATGGAGGTTTTGTGAGTTGTTTGTGAATTTTAGGGAGGCCGTAAAACACAGGTGTTATTGGGTTAGTTTTGAATAGGTAACGCTTCGTTTTGTCCGAGATCCAGCCTTTTTCGAGGGCCTTCTCTAGCACCGTCTCAATCAGTGTTGACATTTTATGAGTCGGGTCCTAGTTAATTGGTATATAGGTATCCCCGTCGTTCAATAGTGCCATGCAATGTGAATTGTAGAAGGTGGTATCCATAATCACTATTGCCCCTCCTTTATCTGCCGGCTTCAATGTCAGGGTGCTGTCAAGTCCTTAATGATTCTACTCTGGTGTTTGATATATTTCTTGACTTTGTTATAGTCGATTTTCTTTATTTGACTCAACATCTGAGATTCAAAAAGTTTCAGCGTGCTGTTCTGGATGGGGGGGTCAAATGAGCTTTTAGGTTTTATCAAGAAATTCCGTTGTCACTAGATCATCATTAGGTGGTTGTGCGTCAAAGAACACTTTTAGCCGCATCTTTCTCAGTCTGTGCAAATTCACCCGTTCTTCTAAATGCGTGGTGTTTTGAGTGGGGGTAAAGGACAAGCCTAGGTTCAATAGCTCAAGTTGATTCTTGGCCAGTTGTTTTGAAGATAGATTGACCACTAGGTGTTGTTTGGTTTGTTCCTTGGTCTTCGGTTTCTTAGCCCCTCTTCTTGTGGTCTTTTGTACAAAAAAAGCTTGGGGTACTGAGGAAGATGTCGCAATCTGGGAGGTGTGGAGAATCCCGGTTCTTGAAGATGTTGACAGGGGTTGTCCCGTTGGTATGTCACCTGTTCTCCTCGTGTCTTCACCACTTGATGGAATTTCACTACTTATATCACTGGTGTCTTGTCTTGGTGTCTCGGTCTGGGGTCTATTTGGACGAGTTGACCTTGTGTTTTGGTAAAACTCTTGCCAAGAGTACACAATGTCCTGTGAATGATCCAGGTTATCATGCCTGAATTTGCGTACTTTGCATTGTTAGATTTCTTTTTTATATTGGTCTAGTGATAGGTTAATATACTCTATAATATTGTTTTCAATTACTCCCTGGTTTTAAAGGAACTAAGCTCTTCACTAAGATCACTGATCTCTTGGTCTAGCTTTGTGACCGATTTGGACAGTTCTTCGATGGTGAGTGGTATTAAATCAAGTGACCATTTGTTCAGTATTTGTTCCCACTTTTTTTTACAAATTCAGGGACTTCCTTGCAGAGGGTTGGTTTTAAGTAGACTCTTAATCCCGTTGGTATCCTTGGGACGCGGTAGTTTTGTGCAAGTGTGGCATGCAGCTTCTTTGAGATTTCCCTGCGAATCAGTTTCTCTAGGCAGAAGATTATTTGTTCCCGATTGGTTGCTACCCGGGGTGGTAATTTATTTCTTTGATTAAGCCTAGTATACTTGATGCTTCTGCCTCATTAAAAGCGAATGTTCCAGCGTGCTTATTAGTGATTGTATACATTTTTGATAAAGACCTATTCTTCCTTGCTGGTTTCTTTGGCGGGTGCAGGCTATGTTACAGTGTCACACACTCAGAAGACATATATATATATATATATTGGGCAGAAAATAGTAAACAATGCTGCACACCAGTGGTTAAATGTGTGTGTTAACAGGTTATGTGGAGGTAGTGAGGCGCAGAGGAGAAAGAGGGAGACACAACCCCGACACTAGGCTGTGGTATACAGAAAGCCAAGAAAGTATCCACAAGCAGTGGATCACCCGCATCCCGTGCACACTCTGGTTTCTGTCAAGGACAAAAAGATTTTTCTTACAATACTGTATGCATTCAATTAAATCTGTCAGTTCTCATTTACAATTTTACATGTATTCAAAAATGTTTTCAATGAAAGGTTTTCTTTCCAAATAACGAAGGTAATTGAATCTGACATAGAACAGTCAAAGTTTGTTAAATACAATACTTGTTGCTGTACTTAAAGCATTTGCTCTGCCCCCTTTACAGCATAGAGTTCTTTCATCCTGAAATTTACAGTGGTGGTCTCCTATTTAAATTAAGCGCCAACTGAATGAATAATCTGTGCTATTCACCAATAGAGGCAAAACAAGTTTTGGGCAGTTGAAATATAGTTAACAGCTATTGCAAGTAGACATCCATGCTCATGCTGGATATCTTTTGTGCCTTCTATCTTTAATACCAAGTTACTGGCTGCTTGCTACTCCTCTATATGGTACATTAACATCTTGCAGTGCTCATTTTCCAATCCTCTATCTGCAGTGTATCTGTTTCTTGGAACTATTCTGCTCAACCTACTACATTGTCCTGCAAACAATGGCTTACACTAAAAACAACCAAAAAAGTACACCAACAATCAAGGATTCTACTACTCCATCCACCACACTGAAAAGACCCAAAAGCGACTCTCCACCACCGCACTCTTTATCAGACCCAGCTATTGAGGCCATTCTTTCTGAAATCAGATCCCTAAAACCCTTTATAGAAACCACAGATCAAAAGCTTCAGCAACTTGACAATAGATGTAAAGGGTTTGAGTGTTGAATGGAAGAGGTGGAAAAAAGGGTCAGAATTGTGGAAGACCTATCTCCAAGGGTGGCTCGGTTAGAAAAATCAGTTAAAGACCTACAGAAGCACAACAAGGACTTGTAAAACAGGAATAGACGCAATTATCTTTGTGTTTCTGGTCTACCAGAGGGCTGCGAAAGCTCCAATCCCATGGCCTTCCTACAAAAACTACCTGCTATTCTTAATCTTCCTCCAGAGACTCCACTTAACATTCAATGAGCTCATCGTGTCGAACAACTGAGAATTTCAGCTTCTTCTCATCCTGCTTCCAGAACTCTCATTCAATTTACTTGAAGATACTCAGCTCCAAATCATTATGTCCTCTGTCAAGGAAATAAAATCTCTAACATGGCACGGCTGTAAGCTTTTCATCTCACAAGATGTGGCCAAAAGTACTGCTCTACACTGGAAAGAATGTCCCCCACTACGCCCTGCGTTGAAGCAGCTCAACATTCGATATGGCTTATATCATCCCTGTAATTTCAAGGTCACTCACAATGGCAGCTCTGCTATGTTTGACGGCCCGAAGGACTCAAAAGCTTTCATATGTACTTTAAAAATTGAAAATGTGGGCACATCCACTCCGGTGACTCCAACCTCTTGAATCCTAATTTTACTTGTTCTTCATTTTTCTGGTTTTATATCTTTTTTCTTATACCAGTTAATCTCATTCTTCTCATAATGCCGTTATCTCTCGTACTATTTTTTGTGAGACAATAGCGGTATGGCATCCTTCTGCCGTGTACCATCTTTTTCCTTCTGACAGACCGGCGGTGTCAATGGTTCCCGTGACATCTTCCCTTCCTTCCCTTTTGCATTTTTCCAGGTCTGATTATTTTCTTGTTCGTCTGTCTGTTTCCTCATAATGTGAAGCATGTTCTTCATGTGTACCTATGGCTCTCTAGTTTCAGGTTGCTTTAGTCGGATGTGTTTTTTAATCAGGCCATTTATCCCCCCTCCCCGTTTTCCTCCTGTGTTCCCCTTTTATACATTACTCTTGATTTTGAGAATGGTAATTGCACTCTGTTTTCTGAAATGGATTACTTAACCGAAAATTGGCCTTGGTGGGCTCATCATTGTTCTCCACATCTGTATTATGTATGCTAAGATGCTAACATATTACATTTACATGTGTCTCTTAATTGTATCTCCTGCAACATTAAGGGCTGCAATAACCCCATCAAAAGATGTAAAGTTTTATGTCATTTGAACAAACATAATTCATCTGTGGCATGCTTACAAGAAACACATTTATCCTTGCAAGAGGCTATGAAATTGAAATTATGTTGGTTAAGGAGGTTGTTGCTAGCCCATCAGTTGCAAAAAGAATGGTGTGGCTATACTGATTAGTAAAAAGTTATATAAAAAGTTATCTTTTAAAATTCTGAGTAGTGACGCCGATACAGAGGAACGATGGGTATGGGTCAAGCTCCAGATCGATTCTACTTTTGTTTCGATCCTCAATGTATATGGTGCTACAAAGCCTGACCACCAGTTTTGGACAGCTATTAAAAAAATTATTCTCATCAATAATTTCCCTATCTTAATTATGTGTGGGGATGTCAATCAAGTCCTTGACTTGATTTTTGGACAGGAAATCCAGTGTAGTACATATATCCTCAAAAACCCAAGTCTTTTTTAGGATGTCTTTCTGAAACCGGTCTAATAGAGGTTGTCGCATCCCACATAACTTGACTACACCTCCCATTCTCTTCTTCACAATACGCTATCTCATCTCAATCTTCACCTCCAAAACACTCACATGAACTATTGTAGATTCAATCATTTCCAATATTATCATCTCAGATCATGCCCCTGTTAGAACTACATTCATCTTTGATAACGTCAGTAAACCCTCCTCACCTTTGAAATTTAACAGCCACTTATTACAGTATCAACAGATCATTCTCTCTGTCCAGTCCTTCCTGCAAGAGTTTTACGATAAGAACCTTGTTGAAGAACTTCAGTTGTGAATAACTGGGATGCTTGCAAAGGAGCACTTAGATGTCACATTATGGCATATTCTGGTAGGATGAAGAGACTGCGTAAAAAACAACTTGATGATCTATATTCTCGTTTGACTTCTGTAGAGAAACTATACTACAATAATCTTAATACCACCAATCTTCACCTGGTTATAGCTCTGCAGTGCCAAATTAATAATGAATTTACCAATTTAGCGGCAGGTACAATACTCAAATATAAATCTAAAATATATCAAACTTCTAACAAGGCTGGTAAATCACTAGCCTCATATTTGAAAACCAGGAAAGAAAGATGCTATGTGTCCAACATTAAAGACGCCTCAGGCGCAATACATAATCACCCTAAAGCTATCCTGAATTGCTTTCTAGAAATTCAATGAAAACATACAATCCGGATACCCCTATTCATACCAAGAAAATGCAGTCTTTTCTTAATAAAATTAATAGATCGTCCTATCCACAAATTGACCTCTCTCACCTAGACAGTGACATTACACTATTAGATATCAACCACGCTATAAAAGGGCTAGGCAAAAACAAGGCTCCAGGTCCCGATGGTTTTTCAGTTGAATTCTTCAACTCCCTGGCACATTCTATTGCACCAAAACTCAGTCATTATTCTCATACTATCTCACAAAAATACTCCTCAAGTTCATTTTCTGAAGCTTTGATTATATTATTCCCTAAGCCGGATAAAGATTATCTCTTCTAATGCCAGACTTTCTAGATGCCCTCCATATTGTTTCCAAAGACAAAAAAGATAGACAAGGATACTCTGCAATTGCTCTCGATGCTCAAAAGGCTTTTGATCGCGTTAGCTAGATCTTCATGTTCGACTCCCTTCAATGGCACGGCTGCAGTGAAAAATGTACCACCTTAGTTAAACTTCTCTACTCATGCCCTATATCATCCCCTTTAATCAATGGTCTAACTTCCTCCTTCTTTCCTCTCTTCAGGGGCACACAACAGGGATGTCCCTTTTCCCCTATTCTCTACATTCTATCATTAGAACCTTGATTAGAATCTATTAGAGAAAACAGAACTATTCCAGGAATCCCAGCTAGTTCATCGCATTTTAAAACTGCAGCGTATGCTGATGACGTCCTTATTTTCATTAAAAATCCCAAACTCCTTATCACCCACCTACTAGATTCCCTTCATCAATTCAGTGCAGTTTCTGAGTATAAACCTAATAAGAAAAAGTCTGAAATATTACCCCCTAGCCCCTTCTGTCTTAAACATGAATTGGAACCTTACGGTTTAAAATGGTGTAATGAATTCATTGAATATCTCGGTATTAGTTACACGTCCACGATTCAGAATACTATTAACCTTTTTGTTAGATAAACAAAGATCTTACCTCCAAATGGTCTCCCCTTTATCTTTCATGGTGGGGCAGGCTCGATACTATTAAAATGATGCTCTCCCCTATTATCCTCAGCTTCTCCCTGTTCCTCGCCCTCTCTCTTTTTTCAAACCAATCTATTCTACTTGACATCCTCTGGGGCTCTGGCAAATGTAAAAGAATATCTACGGCAAAATGATTTGCTCCTTATCATATGGGTGGGGTCAAGTTTCCAGATTTCAAACTAGATCACTCTGCTTAACAATCCTGCTGTTGGTTTAATTCCCCTCACATTTGGTCTATCCTTATGAACCTGCGGATCTCATTTATCTCTTTAATCACACCTCCATGTCTCTGTCTGAACCTAATAAAGCCTCTGTGGCTGCCCTCAAGATCTTTCTTTTTCCACACAATAAAACCCTAACAATAACTTACCCCCACCCCACCCCCGTTGTGACATAACAAAAACATCGCCATTACTAATAGAGTATTGTACCGGAAATCTTGGATAAAAACAAGGCATTAGATTTATACAACAAATTATTAAGGGCCCTGACATTCTTCCTTTTCAGCAGTTCAGACACTTATACTCTATCCTAGCACTGAATTCAACTTTTACAATAAGCTTATCAACTCCTGTCTAGATGCTCTTCAACTTTTCTAATAACATCCTATCCCCAGATGTTCTTAGGCTGTGGCAACTAACCACCTCATTAGACCTCAAGGCTTTAAAACTCTATAAAGCCCTTAACACGAAATCTATTACTCAACCAGTACATTTATTATGGGAAGCAGACTTTGGACTAACACTTAATCGGATTTGGTCTTTGATATTCTCCAAAATTAGAAACATTTCAACAGCAGCCAACATAACACAGCACTTTCTTTTTTTCATTCATAGGGAATTTATTACCCCTGTCAAACTTTCCAAATCTAAAAACGAACTAAGCAATAGTTGCTGAATGCCCCGGCTTCCTATGAACAGATGTTTTTTAGCTGTTAGTTTTTCGTTCTGGCAAAATATTTGGATATTCCTTAAACGTATATTTTTTTTATCAATGTTCCACTATCTTTTAAATATTGTCTTCGGTAGCCTCGCCTTTGAAGGCCAAAATGAGTTGGTTTCAGGGAAATTATATGATCTATTTATAACTATTGCTTTAAAAAACGTATAACGGCAAATTGGAAAAACTCACGCGCACAGATTGGTGGCACAATATTTGTAATGTACAAAATCTGGAACAAAGCAAGGCTAATTCACAAAATTCCATTCAAAAGCACAATACAAAACGGTCATTTTTTATTATCCACTATCTTAACTATTACAATGTCACATCACATGGCACATACAAATGTCTCTTCTATTTTCATTGTACCTGCATTTATTCAAAGGTTTTATTTCCTACTGCATTTAAAATGCATGTGTTCTTAATTTTCCTCCTCGCCTTCCCCCCTTCCCAACCTCTTTTCCCCCGCTTGTCTCCCTAGTCTGTCCCCCCATGTCCGTCTGTTTCCTAAAAAAAAAAAATCAGCTGTTCTAAAAATGCTGACATCATTGAATATGATAGAATAAAGGCTTATGTCTCAAGTATGTTTATTATAATTTATCATCAGTTCCTATTATTATCCACTTTTAGTTTTCTGGCTTATATCATCTTGTATCTAATTCAATATCTGCATTGTTGTATTGCTTCTTCTTACACTAATCTCAATAAATATTATTGAACAAAAAGAAAAATATGAAAGTATGCATCGTCATGTCCAATGTTGCCATGTAATCCCTTATCTTTAATAGTGGGATGAGTTCATGCAACCTTGTCATCATGAATTTTTGAGGTCTGTGTGAAGAAATTGACTTAGCCGGTACAGAAATGGCACTGAACGACTTTGCAGTTTTAACATCAGTCTTGCAGGCTTGAAGTACCTCATCCGTCTGGGCAGCGGGGGGGGGGGGGTAATATTCCCATCAAAGGGTAAATGATCACCTCCTCATGGATATCTAGACCTCAGAGTGAAGAGAAGTTTCAAGATCGGCATTGTCTCCACATACAAACAGAACAGTTTGTAGCTCTAGGTGTGTTACCAGCGATGGCGTGATGATTTACCTGCAACTGCTATGAAGCCGCTTCTTACCCTTATAACAACCGAAGGAAAAAATGTCCCTTGAGCATAAGCATGAAAACAATCTCCAAACCTTTCTAAAGCTTCCCAGTTGTGCAAGTTGTACATAGCCAATACAGATGCCACACTAATCTGTCTCGAGGAAAGTGTGGCGTTCTTTTTGCCCTGACATTGCAACAACTTTGAATCTTTGCCCAGGACGGAAGCTGGATTCCAAATAGGGCTTTTGCAATTACTGAGGGATGCAGAGACAATCCTAGACTATGTAGCCCATGATGATAAAATGCTCATCCTTTGGGGTTTTACAGAGTCCAAGGAGTTGCAAATCTGTTCATAATGAGGCTTTGACCAATTGCTCATTGCATATTTCATGAATGAAGCCTCTCTTGCTAACAGTAGTTTATCTGATACGGAAGAAGAAGAAAGCCTTGGAAAAAAGGCCAGAGGAGGCAGGCTCCCGAGAAGTCAACACATCCAATGCCTGCATAGCGACTGATTATCAAATAGAACTTCTTGGAGGAATAAATATGTGCCTAGTCCCCCTTCATCCAAGTAATACAAAATGTCTACTTTTCTTTGCGGCAGGAGAGTCGACTTAACTCTGTAGGTACCAGATAAGGAAAAGAACCAAAAAAGGTTCAGATGGCAAAATATGTATCCGATAGCTTGTTGGCAAAGACATCCAGGGACCATACATTTTGAAGAGGGTGCAGAAGGCCCAGAAACTGACTCTTATCTTAAAGAAGCCATACGAGATGTAGGAGCGTCCACCAGAGTTCACAATTCACCTGAGGGCAAAGAAGGTACTAAAGACTTGTCAGTGTTATGGCACACATTTAAAGTTGCAGGTCATTGAACCTGAAGGTTGGAAAGGCAAGTCAGTAATGAAAGCTGGAAGGTACAAGGAAAAACCTGCGAAAAAATTACACAATGTGAGAAGTCTTCTCCCGTACTAAAACGATCCTGAGGTGGTACTATGAATTATTTGGATGGATCGAAATTATCACTCTCAAAAGGCAGAAACCTGCAAATGTTCTAAGGGAGAGTTATACACACTTATGATATGAAGAAAGTTTGTGCTTGTGTTCATGCATCTTATGAACAGAAGCTGCTCAAGTACCGAAGCCGGTCTTGTATGTTGTCTGTGCTCCATCTTAATGGGATTTCCCCTGTTTTTGGTTTGTTGGTACCAAGGTAACCAGCTAAGGAATCGCTGCTGCAGACTTAACGATACAGGGACCCTGGAGTGAGTTAGTAAATGTTTTTTATTAACGTTTCCACAAAGCATCACAGCATAACAAAGGAGATGATTCAAACTTCTACAAAGTTGGACAAATGTATGATGGTGCAGACCTATTTCACTATTCAATTATTCTGCGGTATTAGGTCTACATTGGAGACTTAACCCATATTCACTTCAGCTTCCCTTATCAACTGGTATTTATCAATACATTTGATACATTGCATGTGCTGTAGGTTCCATTCCCAGAGGTTCTAACAGTCAGGTGAGTTTTGTATGGGATCCAGATATCTGTGGGTCTTGTGGATATCGAGGTCATGCCCCGATATGATTCTACCTTTTCATAACTGAAGGATAATTCTCAGAGTGGGGCTTGTACTCTTGGAGAGTGTTGGGGAGAATTCTCCTAAAAGGCTAATTTCCCTTACCTATAGAGTCCCCCAGCAGCTTTGCTAGATTAGAAGGGTATATTTTTTTCACATGCCAAGAGCGTGACTCTTTTTCCCACTCCTAGACAGATGGCTGATGCGTGTTTTAGGCTATATTTTGTGCTTCTGGTCCATGGGGTTTTTCTCAACCTCATAGGTATCATCTTTTTACATGTGTGTTACACAGCACCCTCAGTGCAGTAACACAGTGGTGTCATATTGACCCCCAAACAGTATCCATACCGTGGGACGGACTACTGTCTCCCAGGGCATGTACAGTCCCCATTGACTTTACTAGTCAATAGTTATGAACAAAACCAGTACAACCCATTTTACTATGGAAGTACTGGAAAGGGTTAATAGTTTTTCCCTGGTGTTCATTTTCGAGAGGGTACCGTCCAGTCTCTCTCTCCAAAGTTTCTGGCTGGTGGCAGTGGTTACTGCCATTAATATTCAACTGTGAATATTTTCCTATGGGATTTTCCCATTGTTCGAGGCTACCACTTTTACTGACAGCCTCTAACAAACCGCTGTTTATTTTTTTATTAACTTTAATCCGATGTTTTTTTTTTTGCCAGATATTTAATAATATTTCCTTCTCGTGTCTTTCTCTGAAATCCTAACCCAGGTCGGGGATCCTTTGTTCGTCCTTTTGGCGGGCTTCTGCACAGAAGTCCTCCTTTCGGCGCCACTGAGTCTGGGGTAGACAGGATGTGGGGGGGGGGGGGGAATAGGCACCCTGAACAGGCTTACCTAAGCAACTCAAGTCACAGTCTGCCCTGATAGGCTGGGGGGGTTATCCTGCCAGGATATACTGTGTGAGTGACAGCTAGGCTGTATGAATGAGAGTTTTTCTGCATAAAAGCAGGGCTCTGAGGACTGGAGGACAAGACGTCACCACTGGACCTAAGAAATCCGAAGAGGAGAGAAGCCGAAGACATCTGCAACGACAACCACCGGTGAAGTCCTGCTGCAGATCCTCACCACTTTTCTCCAACGACTCGAGAAGATCTTCACCTGCAAGAGTCTTCTTCCCTTGAGCTGGTGGGGCCAACCAGTTCGCCAATCGCCTTCCAGGACCTGCCTTGGTCGAATCGCCAGTGCCAAGCATTAGGAGACCGGATAGCCAGGCACCCGTCCACCACGACCGTGATTTAAAGGAGCGTACCTTTTATTTAGTTTTGGGAGCACTGCGGCTGGCTTCATCCCTGGGCAGTGCAGTAACTCGAACCTTCCTCCACGACGAGAGCCTCTCTTCCTCTGCTGGATCTCCCGAATTGCCAGGAACTACCGCCACCGTAGGAGCCTCTTCCAATTTCAAGGTACATTGTTCCGCCAGGCCTCCGGTTTCCTTGGGTACTGCTAAAGGTGTTTTAAATCCTTTACTTACCTTCTGGGTTGGCCGCCCTGATCGTCTAACATTGTCTTTTACCTTCTGCAACCGCCTTTTCAAATCGTTAAACAAAGACTTGACCGCAGCTACTAGAACCGTTTGATCTTGGGCACTTTGCCTTGTACCACTGACTCTGGCACAGGCCTATTGACTCTGGCTAAATCTGTTACAACTGCCTTCTCTAGATTGCTTTTCATCAGGAAATGTGTTGGTGCACCTAAACTCTTATTACCACTTTTTCTTTCCCCCTTTTTAATATTGTGAAGTGCCATTTTGCTCTGTTTTCACCTAAGTATTGCCTATGCTGAAGTACTGCCTTGCCTAACTTGTTCACAATCCAATTGGGAAGTGTTGCTGGTGTGTTTAGGAGTCTAACCCTGTATGTCTTGCCCTTTCCCTCCCTCTGAAGAAATTGTTAGAGTGCCATTTCTGCTTATACACTGCCGTTTTGCTCAGTTTTCACTCTTGCTCAAACTGGTCTACAATTTAAATAGGGAGTTGTGTATACTTTTCTTGACTGTTTTAACTCACTTTAATGATAGTCATTTGTGTGTTGATTTAAGGGTGTGTAAAATAAATATATATATTCTTTTTGATAGACAGCCTTGGTCAATGTTTCCTTGTTCCATAGTATTGTAGCCCTATTGTGTAAAGCCCGAATACTGCTCATCTCCCCCTGAGATAAGTCTGACTGCTCAGCCAGAGCTACCAACTAAATCTGTGTGGTACAGAGTGATTCCAAAGGGGATTTATATACCTGTAGTCTTAATCTTCTGTAGTGCTCCCTAAAGGAACTGCATAGGATTCTGCCTAACAGAGAGTGGGCCTTGCCCCCATGCTTTTGTGATAGAGCGTTTGCTAACAGAAGCAATAGTCCTGCAATTTTGAGCATGCAATTTTGAGCTCTCCCTCTACCTGTGGTGTTCCCCAGCTGTCCAACCACTCTCTCTGCCTGTTCAACCAATGCCTGGCACTTCTTGCCCACCGCATTGCCACTCTCTGCCCCAACTTCCAGTGCTATGCGGATGTCACTCAGCGTATTTTCAGGCTACCTTCAGCCACCTCTTCTCCATCACTCATCTCTGACTGTCTGCTATCCATGAGTGGTGTGCCGCCAATGATCTCTGCATTAAGGCCATTAAGACAGATTCTCCTCATCAGCACACACGCTCCCCCCCTTTCCTGTCACTCTGGTCAGCCTCTCTGGACCCTCTTCCTGCAAGGCTAAAAACCTTGGAGTCATCTTCAACTCCACTCTCCTTCTCCCCTCACGTCTCTAAGAAGTCGCACTACCAGCTGCACCTCTTCAGAGGTATTCTGCCTTTCATCTCCTTCCCCCAGAAGCTCACCGTCTCCCAGAGCTCTGGTTCTCTCTAGGCTGGACTAATGCAACAACCTCTTTCTAAATCTGTCTGCTTCTACTCTCCGCCCTCTGCAACTCATCCAGAACAGGACTGCGAGACTTGTCCTTGGCCTCAAGGCCAGGCATCGTATCTCTCCAGGACTGAAATCTCTGCACTGGCTCCCAGTGGCTGCAAGGATTAAGTTCAAAACCCTCTGCATTGTCCACTAGGCCTTCTGGGATCTGGGGCCTCAATACCTTCAACTCTCTCTTCCTAAATATCTTCCTTCTCAAGCTCTTTGCTCATCCGCCTCCAACTCCCTCAGGGTCAATCGCTTCTCCAAGCAACAAGTTGGTGGTAGATCTCTTTCTTCAGCTGGGGCCTAACTCTGGAACAGCCTCCCTGCCTGCCTGAAACTTGAGCACCATCTCCAGTTCCGGAAGCACCTAAAAACCTTCCTTTGCTTCTGCTTTCTCTCCCCCTCTCCCCTGTTGACTTCCTGACTGAAACTGCACTGGTTACCGGGCTACCCTTCTGATCTCTGGCCCAGGTCACCTCCCTCACCAGTTGTACACCTGCACTGCCTCGCTGGCAACCCCCACACTTCGGGACTGTTTTCTGTATCCCTACAGTCCCCCTAACAGCACATGACACCTGATGTCTGCACTTACCTTTGTACTTGCCACCAGCTGGCCGTATTTTTTATTTATTCTATTATCCCCATATCATATCAATGGCCTTTGTATATCCTAATGTTGGGTACGTTTCTCTAAAGTCCAATTGGAATGAGACTCTACAAGACCACTCCCTTAGTTTTAGGGCCCCAACTTCTAATATGGGCCTGTGCCACCCAAGATTGGTAGAGTGGCAGAGCAGCCAAGCTTATCTTGGGAGGAGGAATGTGAGCTGTAAATTAGTACACAGCAATCAAAACATATATAGACCCAGCAAAACACTTACAAACTTAGTTATCAAAAATAGTGATTGATTGTATATATACACAAACAAGGCAGTTATCAACTAAAGTAACATATCAACTAGCAACAAACAAACATCAGGATAATCAGGAGAAATAAAGCAGCGGAGTAAATTGCCATGTACTTTTCCTACCCCCGCACGGAGCGACTTCTGGTCAGGTAAGTAAAAGCACCTATTTGAATTAACTATGACATGCATTATTTACAGTAAAAGCATTTCTGATGATTATATCTGCTTAGATTCACATGCTGTGCATATAGTACGACATCCAGTGGTAACCGCAGAGCAGTGCAACTCGTCTTTCGAGAATCTAAAAGGGAACGTCGACATGGGCGTGCCTGTAACTCTATCCCCAATGTGACGTGTAGTGTACCCAAGATCCCTCACACGCCGAGGTCCCTCCGATTGTATTTTTTCTGCCGTAAGCGAGTCTTGTGACTATCGCGAGCGTGTTCAGAAAAGAGAGAAAAGCAGTAGACGTCCATGTTCCTTCCATCCGAGCGGGGAGGAAGGGTGGGCGCATGTGAATCTAAGCAGATACAATCATCAGAAATGCTTTTACGCTAAGTAATGCATGTCTTCTCATGCTTGTCGTTCTGCTTAGAATCACATGCTGTGCATAGACTAGCAAGCAGTACCCGGAGTTGGGTTGTGAGAAGGAACAATAGTGAAAAGATGTCTTTGTACTGCTTGTCCCACCTGAGAATAAGACCTAGAATGAGTGTCTAGGCAATAGTGTTTTGAAAAGGTGTGTACAGAACTCCAAGTTGCTGCTTTGCAAATGGACTCTAGGAGAACATTTGCAATGAATGCTATGGAAGCCCCGTGCCTCGAGTAGTGTGCTCTAGGCTTGAAGGGCAGTTCTCTTAGCAAGACTGTAACAGAGTGTGATTCATTTGACAATCCGCCTTGAGATAGATTTGAGACAGGGTCTCCCTCTCTACCTGCTGCTACTGAAACGAAAAACCGATTTGTTTTCCTTAGTGGTCGAGTTCTTTCCATGTAGAACATGACTGCCCTGTGTACATCCAGTGTTTGCAGGCATCTCCAGCGTAAACACATTTCCCTGACCATGTGATCCAGAGTCCGTTCCCCTTGGACATTTTCTGGGGGTACCTGGAGGCGAAGTCTTGGCATCGAGCGTTCTCCAGAGTTGCAAACAAGTTTATCCCTGGGAACCCCATTCTGCGAAAACTTTGGAGGCAATGTCTTTGTGTAATCGACATTCGTAGTCCATGGGAAGTGGGAAATCTCTGCTGACTACGTCTGCCAGAAGATTGAGTTCCCCTGGAACATGTCGTGATAACAGGAACATGTGTCCGAGAGCCCACTTCCAAATGTTCTGAGACAGTTTGGACAGCCCTGGAGAGTGAGTGCCTGGTTTGTTCAGATGGTACATGGCCGTGGTGCTGTCTGTAATGATCAGGACCGTCTTTCCTTGCAGTTGTGTCTGAAAGGCTTTCAGAGCTTTGAATATTGCTGATAGCTCCAACAGATTTATGTGGTTGGATGCAACTTCTGAGGACCAGACTCTGTGCGCCGTTTGCTAAAGCAGGTGAGCTCCCCCATCCTGTGAGAGATGCATCGGTCATGAGAGTGGCTTCTACTGCTGTGGTGGTGAAGGACTCTACTTTCAAGAGGTTTTCCCATCGACCACCACTGGAGAGAGAGAACGAGGGCTGGCAGAGACAACCAGATCATCCCATTGTCCGCTTGCCTGACACCCCTGGCTGTTGAGCCACTCTTGCATTGGACGCATGCGCAGCCGCGCGTGAAGAACCAAATAAATCCATGACACCATCATTCCTAACAGTCACATTGCCTTGCGTACAGTCAACTCCCGACTGGCTACATATTGAGGGATTTGAAACATGTTCTGGACCCTCTCGTTGGAGGGGACAACCATGTTGTCCCTTGTTCATATTAGAGCCCCTAGGAATAGTTTGACTGGACTGGACTGGGGTCTAAGCGGGATTTCTTCTCTTTGATGGAGAATCCCAGGCTGAATAAGAGGTCCATCGTCTTTTGAGTATTTGACAGGCATTTTCCGTGGGAATCCCCGGTTATGAGCCAGTCGTCGAGGTAAGGATAAACTGGGATGATAGCCTGCGCAGGTGTGCTGCTGCCACTGTCAGTACCTTTGTAAATACCCTTGGTGCTGAGGCAATGCCGAAGGGTAGTACTTTGAACTGATAGTGTGTCTTCTATCATGAAGATGAGGTATTTTCTGTGCGCTGGCAACATTGAAATATGAACGCATACATCTTTCATGTCCAATGTTGCCATGTAGTCTCCCTCTGTGAGCAGGGGAATTACTTCCTGCAGAGTGACCATACAAAACTTTTGAGGTTTGACAAATGTGTTCGCTGGGCGTAAATCTAGTACAGGGCGCATGGTGAGATCCTTTTTGGGTACAAGGAAGTACCCTGAATAAATACCCTTGTTTACCTGTAGAAGAGGTGTGACTTCTATGGCAGCCTTTTCCTGCAGGATCTCATCCTCTTGTAGCAGGATGCGCAGGTGTTCCGGCGTCAGGCGTCTTGATCGTGGAGGTCTGAATTAAGGGGGGGCCGGCAGAATTCTATGGAGTACCCACCGGTCTGTAGTTATCCCCTCCCGTGCTTGAAGAAGTGATGTTAGCCAGCCCCCTACAGGGGAGGCATCGGAGGGGACCCAGATCTGCTGGTCATTTTTGACCTGAGGCTGGGGAGCCTTAGGAGTGGAATTCCGGCCCCTTCCCACATAGTTGACCTCCAGGGGGAAACAGGGTAGCGTAGCTGGTTCCCTGGTGTGAGGACCAGTTATTTCCCGAGCCATATTGGTTGGGAGGAAAGAGAGATTGGCCACGAAAGGAACGTCTAGAAACGCTCCCTCTCCTTGGGGAAGCCCTCTGTTTGATTTGATCCAGGGTCTTGAGGGCGTTGGGCTCCTTTTTAGCTGTTTCAAGCGCTTCATTAACCGCTTTCCCAAATAAGTTTGTTTCCTCCACAGGCTTATTTATTAATGGAGCTTGGGTTTCTGGTTTGAAACCGGAGTTTCGTAACCATGCATGCCTCTTTAGGAGGGTTCCTTGTGCAAAGGTCCTGCCAGCTGTTTGTCGCATCCAAAGTATTTTTGAGAATACTCTGATTAACCCATTTGCCCTCAGCCACAATGGAAAGCAGGCGAGCATGCAGCGGTTAAGGGACTTCTTGAAGGCCCTCCTGTAGCACGTTCCATTGTGCATCTGAATAGCTAGTAAACAAAGTTGAGTTATTAGCTATGCAAGTGGAAAAAGCTGCGGCAGTTGTGACCCTCTTCCCTAGTGCGTATAACCTTTTGCACTCCTTGTCAGTGGTGCTTCTACTGTTGGCATGGGGACTCCCGTCCTCTTCCTGGTTGTAGTTAATACTGGGGAATCAAGAGTAGCATGTCCTCTGGTGTAAAGCGGGGGAAGGTCAGAAGGGGAAGGGTGAAAGTTTTTCTACTCTAGGACTGACTGCCCTTGTTAGAGCCGGTGTCAACAATGAAGGAGCCAAGTGTTTGATTGAATTCAACAAAGGAATAGCCTGGTCGGTGGTTTTTCTTTTAAGATGTCCTCGACAAAATCAGCCTCTGGTACAGCTTCCTGAGTAGCAATCTGGAAATGTTCAGCTGCCCTCCTTAAAACGGCGTTAAACACCATCTGGTCGTCAACTGGGGAGGCCTGTCGAGTAGGTGTGGTAGGGGGTGAATCCATGCACAGGGCGTCAGGTTCCGGTGTTGAAGTAGGTGATGCCCAAGGCCGAGGGTCGACTCAGTCGTGGTTGTCCTCCCATCCCTCTGTGGGGTCAATGGGATCATCTCCAGGGTCCCCAAATGGATATTCATCCTGGTTGAATTGATCTATAGGGATCTCATCCTCAGTGAGGTCATAAGTCTCTTCTTCTTGAGAAGGATCAAAGGTTTTTTGAAACAGGAAGAAAAAGGCTCTTCTCTCGAGGCCTTTTGGGTGGGGACTTCTCAGAGTTCTACAAACCTCTCTAACCCATTCATACACCCCTCAAACTTCTCTTCGGTCCATATTGAGGAACCAGGAGTCTAGGGGTGGAAAAGGTTCTTCTAGTTGATCTTCTGATTTAGCACGTCGAAGAATGACAAAGGGCCCTTTGAAAAGCCTTTGAGGTTCGCACAGTTGTGGCATATCTTCGGACATATCTTTAGGCCTATGTGTAGGTTGACTAGTCCTTAGGTTTATACTTCGGTTTTGACAAGTCCTTTGGTTTCGATGAGTCCTTTGACCGTTCTTTGATTTGCCACCGAAACCATGTTAGCAATGCTTTCGGTAATACTTGGAGTCACCAGAGTGTTTAGACTGCGGTTGCGCGGTTTATTTCGGCGTAACCGGGGCCTTTCGTTCTGCCTTTTCTGATGCGCTTCGACGGACGCTTCAATATTGGTGGTAGCGCCTTTTGATTTAAAATGCGCTGTCGCATGCCGCACCTGCGGTTGCGGGAAGGGCTGCCGATCCCGACTATCGGCGGGCACTGCCACTCCTTGGCGCTATGGAACGCTTTGACTTTTGTCGAAGACAGACCGGTGGTTGTGTCTTTAGTGTGGGAAGAATGTACGTCTTTGTCGACGGGATGTACAGTCCCCATAGCATGACTCGCGTCATGTCTGTTGGGGCTGGGGACGGATGACGCGGAGCGAGAACGCTCCACCGTGAGGTCAACGGTCTCCAGTTTCAGAGCCCTGGTCGTCACGAAGCGGCTGTGGCGGCAGGGGGGGGGGGGAGACTGACTACTCCTCGGCCTGCGACATCCCGTAGGCCGCAAACCACTTAACACAGCGCTCCTTCAGTGTCTTCGGATGCATAGGCCACCTTGTTGTGGTCAAAGGGGTTCGTCTTTCCACAGGAATTTGGCTTTGCATGAAGGACAAAACCTAAATGGAGTCCTCTCCATAGCGGAGGAATAATACAGTGACAAGACCAAGAGAGGAAAGGGAAAGCATTCTTACATAGGAAATGTCCACCCCACAGTACCTTGAGAGTGAGGATGATGCAGCTGAAAGCCTTCTGGAGGCACAGCTGCAAAACCAGTCTCCTACTGCTTGGTCGTGGTGACGAAAGGGGGACCCTGGATGGGCTCCTGCAGCAGTAGTCGAGAGAAAGACTTGCGTTTTCTTACTCCTGCATTGGTCAGTTTTGGCGCCTTTTTCCTCAGCGACAGGAGCGAACAATCACAGCTGTTTGGAATCTTATTTTCTCGGTCCTACACTCCGATGAGGGGACTCTGAGAAGATTTGTGCTTCTGCAGGTCCACACGGATGTTCCAACGAGATTGGTCAATGGCAAGGCAGTGCACTTTAAGGTGGTTGACATACCATGCGTAACAGGGTTCTGCTGCCTTGGAAGGTGGCAGGATGGCTCAAATTGAAGAGTGTATGAAGGCTGGTTATAACCACCAGAGGAAAGAAGGAAGTCATCCTTGGCAGAGCTGCCCAGTAAAATTGAAAAACAGGGGCCAGGACAGCAGCAGTACTTCTGTGGTTACTGGAGGTGCTGCAGGCACCTCTGGTTGTCATCTTCCTAGGAGTTTCAGTTCCAGTGGTTGACTTCGCCGTCTGTCGCAAAAGCCTTGCCTTTTACGCAGGAACCCATTTATTCAGTCCTATGGACCGGTCAATCATCTGGGTAGAACCGCCAGCAGCCCAGTTTGAACTGGTTCCAGCCATGCATACCCTAAGACAAAGGCCAGAGAGGTTTCGGGTTCCTGCCTCAGCAGACACACGGAGCCTAGGCGTGCTTCACAAAGGGAGCCCGCAAAAGACAACCTCAAAAAGAACACAGCCCTACCTGAAAAGGTAGAAGGGCCATGAAGGAACAGGCACATGAAAAATTGTGCTGAAAGACTGGGGCCATTTTGGCTAAAACTGTCATCCATCGGTGCTGTACTGCAGCTGCAAAAACAGCCAGCGAATAAATAACACAGAAATGGTAGAAAAATGTATCCACTGCCACCAGCCATTTAGGTCTGTTACTAGAACTATACAAGTTACAGGAGCAGTGCGGAAGGAGTTACTGTGTAGCCCCACAGCACTCCATATAAGGTGGTGTGTGCAGATCCCACTACAGTGTAGCCCCTCAGCACTCCACATAAGGTGATGTGTGCTGATATCACAAAAAGAAAGGTAAAAAAGATGAACGTATCCTACTATCCTTGGGAACAGTAGTTCTCAGGGAAGAGTAATAAATAAAAAAAGGGAACACCAAGGGACTCCCCAGCAACACTGCATGTAAGAGTGCTGCTTGATGCAAAAATCCATTACAGATGCCTGTAGGGATATACATGGAGGAAAGTCAAAAGAAATACAGAAACAAAAAAGAAAGACTGAATAGTAAAAAGTCCCAGTCACTCAGTCACTCAGGAGAATAAATCACAAAAACAAAATCACAGAAGTCCAGCAAAAGTGCTGGGGGTCTCAGATTGGAAAATAGGAGATAATGTGAAATTTTCCATCAAAATTCCACTAAAATACCTTGCACCAAAATATGAATAGGATAAATGACTCACTTTAATGGTACTTCTGGTGCTTTTATCTGCTTAGATTCATATGCTCTGCATAGTCCGACATCTAGTGGAAGTTGCACAGTATTACAAGATTTGTTTTCAAAACTCAAAAACTGACATCGACAGGGCACGTTTAGTAATACTATCCCTAGTGTGAGGTGTACTGTATCCATGGTCCTTCACGCGTAGAGGTCCCTCAGATTGTTTCTGCCATGAGGTTGCATGAAGTGTAGGGAGAGTACAGATGTGATAAAGCAGCAACAGTGACAACCTAGAAAACATCTATGCGCCTTCTACTCCAGTAGGGGAGGAAGGGTGGGCGCATGAGAATCTAAGCAGATACAAGCACCAGAAATACTATTATGTATCTCTTCTGGAGCTTGTATCTGGAGGAGGAGACGGGAAGTTAAATAGTACAACGGCAAATAGATGTTTTAGGACAGGTTGTCCCACCTGTGAATCTGCTTTAGAGTGCGTCAATGCAGTAATGCTGTGTGAACATATGGATGGAACTCCATGTAGCAGCCTTGCAGATGGGGTCTAGAGGGAAGTTTGCAATGAAAGCTAAGGTAGCTCCTGTACCTCTGGTACAGTGTGCCCTAGAGGTGAAAGGTAAGACTTTCTTGGATAGGGAATAGCAGAGCTGTGCGCACTGGGGTATCCATCTGGTGATGGCATTCTTCGATATGGGATCACCCTCTCTACCAGGCGCTATGGAAACAAAGTTGGTTTTCCTTAGAGGTTTTGTTGTGTTCACATAGTAGAAGGCAGCCCTCCATACATCAAGTGTATGGAGAATTCTTTCTACTGAGTTTGATGGATTTTGAAAGACGGTAGGAGGTTCTATGGATTGGTTTACATGGAACTTTGAAATGAACTTCGGTGAGAACCTAGGATGTGTTCGGAGGACAACCTTGTCCTTGTGTATAATATAAGAGACTTGTACAGACAAAGCCTGTAGCTCACCGACTAATCTTATGGAGGTGATAGCTACTAGGAATGCAGTCTTGTAAGATGTTTTAGGCTGGCCTTGTGCATAGGCTCAAAGGGTGGGCCCATGAGCTTGCAGAGCACAACACAGATCCCAACCCGGAGGAGGGTTGGAAATTGGGGCGCATAGCCCCTTTACCCCTTCCATGAATGCCTTAATGACAGGGACTTTCACCAGGACACCTTGTTCTATGAAGTGGTGTACGCCGACAGGGCCGCCAGATGCACCTTTATGGAATGAAATACTAGGCCGGAGTCTAGTAGGTAAAGCATGTAGTGTAGAACGTTAGATGGAAAACATTCTATTGGGTTTCGTGATTGTGATGTACACCATATCACAAATCTCTTCCACATATTATAATAGCAGTGCCTGGTGTTGGGTTTCCGTGCCTCTTAAGGATATCCATACAACTTTGTGGAAAATTTAAGTGGTCAAACTATTACTTCAGGAGCCAAGCCGGCAAGTTCATAGACTGTGGGCAGGGTGGAGGGATGCAGCTTTGTTTTTTTTTTATTTATTTGAATTTGTAAAGCGCACTACAGCCCAAGGGAATCGAGGCGATGTTGCAGAGGTAGCATGCACCAGTGGAACGCAATAATGCCAGTCGAGCCCAGTTTATACAAACAATAGGGTTCGGATAGCTTTCCTGAAGGCTGTGTGCGAATCAATGCTTATCGGGTGCGGTGGTAGGGAATTCCAGTGTGTTGCGACAATGACAGGGAAGCTAGATCCTCCTGCGCAAGTCATCTGGGTCTCAGGAATGGTGATTCAGTTTGTGTATGCGGTTCTTGGGGGTCTGCCTGTGGTAGGGTTGGCAATTTTCTGTGAAAAGGTAAAGGGGGGGCAGTGTTATGAAGATATTTGTGGGAGAGGGCAAGAGTTTTGAAAAGGATGCGCTCCTTGATGGGGAGCCAGTGGACAAGTTTCCTGGTTGCTGAAAAGTGGTCCCTTTTGCATATGCCGGTGGCCGCCCTGAGTGCATTGTTTTGGATAGTCTGAGTTTTCTGATGCTTTTTACGGAAGTGCCTGCTAGGAGGGCGTTGCAGTAATCAAGCCGAGACCCGATTATTGCTATGGTAAGCCAGTGCTCGGAAAAAAAAGGTCTAGGTGCAGTAAGCAATTTAGAGTGGTAAGCTGCTGCAGACGCTATGGCGTTGACTTGTCTGACCATCGATAGGTTGGAGCCTAGGTAGACCCCCAGGGTTTTGACCGCCTGTGAAACAGGGATTGAAGTGTTATCGACTGAGAAAGATCTGTTCTTTTCATCGAGTTTCTTTAGGGTTCCTGGTGATCCAATAAGTTTGGTTTTTTCACCGTTAAGGCACAACCAGTTTTCTGCCATCCAAGTTTGAATCGTGGCATAAATTGAGTTTAGAGTTTCCCTGTCAGACTCAGTCACCAGTGAGAGAGGTGACCTGCGTGTCATCAGCATAGTTAATTTATGTGATGCCTAGTGAGTCCAGGAAATTGAATAGTGGCCTCATGAACAGGTTGTAGAGGGTGGGTGGAATGCAGGATCCTAGTGGAACTTCACATTGGATCAGATTAGGGCTGCCGCAAGCTTGGTCAGAAAAAACGTTCATACCTCTTTCTTGGAGAAAGGATGTGATCCAGGCTATAGCATTGGGTAAAAAATTGGCAGCGGAGGAGAGGTGGTGGCAGAGGGTATAATGGTCCACCAAGTCAAAAGCTGAGGAGAAGTCAACGAACAGAAGGAGGGCGGGTTGGCCTGCGTCCCTGAAATCATCAATTTGGTTTGAGGTCCAATAGTGCGGTTTCGGTCCCATGGCCACGACGGAAGCCCGACTGCCAGAGGCCAAGAAGGTTATTAGCCTCTAGGAATTTATGGCCCCCCGGTTACATTGTTTGTAAACCCCACCCACCCCTATGTCCCCCGTTTCAGTGTTTGCGGCCCCCACCCACATACCCCTGTGACATGGTTTGTGCTCCCCACAGGTTCTAGGCTGCCCCCTACCCTTCCCCAGACCTTCCCTCCTGTAAATTTCAGGCACTACCCCAATTGCCGCATGGCATACTAATTGTAGCCGCCTGTCTTCACAGCATCCTTTCACCTCTCCTCCTACCCCCCCTTTTTTTATGTCCATTAGCATTTACTCTTCTCATTTGTCCCGTGACCTCTGATAGCAGCTTGTCCGTCTCCCTCCTTCCCTTCTTGTCTTTTCCTCCCTCTCCCCCCAGCAATATTCTGAATTGTCGCCCAACCTATTTCCATAGTCGCTTGTTTTGTTCCTCTCCTCCACCCTCTCTCCACAACCCCCCCCCAAACCCCTTTCCCCACGTGTTACTCATGCACTACATCAATTGTCGTCAGGCATAGTAATGTTACTGCTGGTTTTGTCTCACTCTTCCCTTCCCCTCTTCTCCTTAATTGTTCCTTGCCCTATCTGAACTGTCGCCAGGCTGGATATGATAGTTATTTTTCACATTCTGATCTGTTTCAAGGACTTGTTAAGAATGTATGTATTTTTTTCTCCCATGTTCCCTCCCTCCTTGAAGCTCTTTGAAACACATTGTGTATAGGCGCTATACAAATAATCGATTCAATTCAGGTGAGCTGCTTTGCCGAGGATTTTTAATAGGAAAGGGACTGTGGTGATGGGTCTGTAGTTCCTTGGGATGGTTGGGTCGAGCAAGGGTTTCTTCAGAAGCGGGCGTACCCAGGCTTCTTTGAGACAAGGAGGGACATGGTCTGACGTGAAGGAGGCTTTGATAAAGGCTGTGCGAGTGTAGAGGTACATTCTTTGATAACTTGAGCGGGACAGGCTTCTCCTTTACAGTTGGGAGGGTTTGATTGATTTAAGGAGGGCTATGACTTCCTGTTCGTTCATTTCCTTGAAGGAAAAGGAAGGGACGTCACAAGGTGTTACAGTGGAGGTTAGATATTTGTTGTATTAGTGCCTGTTGGTGGTCGATTATTTTGGTTTAAGAATGTTCAGCTTGTCCAGCAAGGCATCCTGGATACTGTTACACAACTCCTTGTCTTTAGTGACGGTTGGCAGGGTGGGAGCTGGAGTTTCCAACTCTCTGAAAATGGTAAAGATCTTTTTGGAGCCTGATTTAGCATTTGCTATCCTAGTGTTGAACGAGTTGGACTTGGCTTTAATAACGGCAGATTTGTATTCTCTGGAGATGGACTTGAATGCTAATCTAGAGGAGTCACTAGGCTTTGCTAACCAGTTAGTGTGCGCTGTTCTTTTCCTAGTGCCCAACTCAAGAAGCTCAGAGGAGAACCATGCATTCATGTGTTTGGTGTGTAGAGAAAACGCACTGGTGGGGGATATCTGTACTTCTGCTCTCTACATGGCAGAGGAGAGGCAAAGAGGACCCCAGCCAAGATTCTCTATTACGGTAGCAATGGACGAGCAATCAAGACCTAGCTTCTCAGGAGGTGATGCGGCCCGGTTCTAAGTATAGTGTAGTCCCTAAGTACCCACAAAGGAATGTCCATACACTGCATTAGTTAAAACACAGTCTTTATATAAATAAGGTGCAATGTTACATACACTATCACGATAACACACTTTGTGCTCCGACAATTCCAAAATGGTAAAAATGTACAGTTCTAGGTGGTAACACGATTACTCCGATTCCATTAAAATGCATCAACTGTACTCGGGTCAGATAGCATACGAATCAACACAGCAAAACGATATCAACCATAGACTTAGGAGGAAGACAAGTTGGTTAGACAATTGGCAGAATACTGGCCCCGTTACCTAGACACAATTCTGTATGAGGATCTGCCACCTGGGCAAACTGTAAATTAAGATGCACTACAAGCCCAGTCAATATATTGTCAATTTAAAGTTGCATCTTCTTCTATAGTTCTGCAACCCAAATGTACCCTGTGTTGTAGAGTTCTTTGTCTGGGAATCGAAAGACCCTTACCGAGTGTGCTCCCTTTAAAGCAGGAGCCACGGGTCGTCAAACTTTCGAGATGAAGAAAAGGTGAACGTTTGTCATTGAGGCAGCAGCTTCAGTCCTTGTGGTGCTCATTGACGAGTGATCATAAACGTCCTGCAACAGGGGAAGCGTGCGTTGCACCTTGACAACGATTGTTTGTTGCCGTAAAGAGTTCGAGAAGAACTTTGGCCCAGCAAGGGCGCCGAGTCGTCAGCATCTGGCGTCGGCGAACAGGACGGGACCACGGCTGGCTTCAGTAGCTTCGTCGGCGTCCGAGGTCTTCGGGTGGCAGGAAACCCACCGGAAGATTCTCCTCGGTCATCGGCGACCTCGACTTTCTCCGACAGGACGCAAGTGGTCGACAGTGATGAACAAGGAAGTCCTTGGATTAAATGTTTTTAGGCAAAGTGAGCAAGGCAGCTCCGTGGTGGCAGCAACTGGCGATATCAGAGGCAGCAGGTGTAGCAGTGTCAAGGGTCATATTCACAGGCACAGTGGCGGAAGCAACTGGTGGCAGCATAGGGGCATTCATTTTGGCAGAATCAACATTCATATTCAAGGGCACAGTGGAGGCAACAACTGGTGTTAGCATAGGGGCAATCATTGTAGCAGAATCAACATTCATATTCAAAAGGCACAGTGGCGGAAGCAACTGGTGGCAGCATAGGGGCATTCATTTTGGCAGAATCAACATTCATATTCAAGGGCACAGTGGAGGCAACAACTGGTGTTAGCATAGGGGCAATCATTGTAGCAGAATCAACATTCATATTCAAAAGGCACAGTGGCGGAAGAAACTGGTGGCAGCATAGGGGCATTCATTTTGGCAGAATCAACATTCATGTTCAAAGGCACAGTGGAGGCAGCAATTAGTGTTCGCATGAGGGCAGATACTCGACCATCCTGGGAAGTGTAGGTAATAGGCTTGGTGATGGTTACCATAGCTTTCAGTAGAGGTGCAGACACTACATCCTCAGGATTCCTTGCTGTAATCACGGGAGCATTAGCAGGCGAGGGCAGTGCCGGGTGCTCAGACTGATGGCGGGTTGCTTTCAAGTGCGATCGTCTTGTTGCACGGGTGCATAATCTATGAAGTGACGGTGCGGAGATGAGACTTAACGACCTGTGCACCTTAGTTTGCATAGGTGCGGATGTCAAGCAGAGAGGAAGTCATGAAGGTTGCGTGATGGCTCATTTGACACGGCGGGTAGATTTGTCAGATTGAATCATGCATAGAGCGTGATCAGATCAAGTTAGGTTGGCTCCATACTGAGCCAGGCAGGAGCTCAGTATATATGCGGGCAGGGATGTCACGTCTGCGACCGCAGGAGTGGAGTAGCACCCAAAGCTGTTGGTGCGGGCGATCTGATGTAAAGGAACGTGGAGGGCGCTAGATGGGTATGTGAGCCTAGACCCTAGATGCAAGTTCCTGGTAAGGAGGTGCGGGGCTTTGAAGGAGAGAGGGGCAGAGAGGGTGCACGCTCGAAGGCAGGTAGCCCTCATGGCCAAGACGTTTGGCGTAGATTTAACTGCCTTGGCGATATCAGGAGATCAGGTGAAAAGGGATATAGCGCTCCTTCTAGAAGCAGGCCATTTACCTTGGTGGACAGGCCCGTAGCATTGGCTGGCGGCAGTCGGCATCCTCAAGCTGCAGAGAGCAGCTGGGGCCTTTTCATCCGGCCTTCTTCTGAAGGCTTTGCCTACTGGTTTCCCCCCTCTCCCTTTAAGGCGGGAGAGGAGGAGCAAGCAGGCATGGGCAGCCAATCAACACTCGGGCCAGCAGCGATGAGGCTCCCGGGTGCTCTTGTTTATGTTGGTTGCCATGACACCCAAGTCGGCCATTTTACAGTCGCTGGATACCGCGTTGAGCTCAGTGATCGAAGGGGATGCGAGGGAACACTCCGGTGTCCCTCGTGTCTTCTGTGTTGCAAATTCCTCCCGACGTGGATCAGACCCTCGTGTTTTATCAACATGTTGTATGGGAGCTTGATTGGGATCGCACAGCGCCACCTTGAGTAAATGTGGAAACCAAGGTTGTCTCACCCACATAGGAGCAACCAAGAACAGAGTTACTTGCTCCTGGTGCATTTTGTGCACTATCTTGCTCAGGAGTGGCATCTGAGGAAAAGCTTTAGCAAGTTCTCCTGACCAGTTCATCCACGGGGTGTTCCCTTTGGACCCTGGTTGGGGAAAGCTGGACGCCAAGTCTGGGCATTGTGTGTTTAGGGTTGTGGCGAACAAGTCTATGGGGGCATGACCCCATAGTGAGAATATTAAGTCTAGGAAATCTGTCGAGTTGCCACTCATGTTCTTCTGGTAGAGTGTCTGCTTAGAGTGTCTACCAGAGAATAGAGTTCCCCTGGAACATGTTGAGATGTTAGGAACATGTTCCGCTTGAGTGCCCACAACCATATTTTTGGGGATAGTTTGGACAGATTTACAGTGTGCCTTCAATCCGAATTGAAGAGCCTTGAGACCTGCCAGGAGTTCTATGGAGTCGATATGTCTGGGCAGTAGCGTGTGTCCAATGGCCGTGGGCTGTGTGGTGGAGGAAGAGGGCCACCCCATCCGGCGAGTGAGGTATCTGTAGTTAGGATCGCTTGTGCTGGTGGAGCACGAAAAGGTTTTCCTTTTAACAGGTTGTCCTTGAACCACCAGCGAAGAGCCTGAACCAGGGTTAGCGAAACAACCAATAGATCGTCCCCACTGTCCGCTTGCCCAAGACCAGTTTTGCTAACCATTCATGCATCGGACGTGGCATGAAGCCATCATCCCGAGCAAACGCATTGCTTTGCGTACTTTTATTTGGCGACCAACCTTGTAGTGAGTGCTATGCTGGGAATGCATTGGAGGGACAGGGCCTCCATGTCCTTGTCCTGTATTCCCTTACGTGCATTCTGAGTTTTCTGCACAGGAGTCCATGTTGGACTCCTGGCAGTGCAGCTCTTCCTCTTTTTGGTTGTGGTGAACAGAGACCCTTGGGATACCCCTATGGCACCCATGGGTGGTAGTAGAACCTTGTGCCCCTAGTGTATGTTTTTGGGCACTTGTGTGTTGCCCACAGAGCAGGGTATGCACTGGTGGCAGCTCCATGCTGAATTTGACAGGTGCTCAAAGTATCCCCCATTTTTGCATACCCAGGCCCTGCCATAGGAATCAGTGGATTCCTGACAGGTGACAAGATGGCCCCTGTGGCCTCTTGGTTTCTATTATCCGTTACCTTGTTTTCCCAAAGGCCTGGGAAGCCCAGACTCTGTCCCTCCCCCTGACTGGCTGTTGGGTGGAAGAACCACATATGGTACTCTGGCCAGACTGGCTAGAGCCTTCCCAGTGACTGTATGTTGTGGGTACACCCGTGGGTGGGACCTGGGTGAATGGTGTGTGTGACCAATATGCATTCCATGGGTGTCTAGTATCTGTGTGTGACACAAAGAATGAGACAGCCCTGCCTGAAACTGACATGATTGCAGTTTAGTGTGCTGAAAGGCTGGGTGCTTGCCCCAATCCACATGCCTTGTTATGGGTCTCTGGGTGGAAGTGAATGGCCTGAAAGCACTGTGAGCCCGATTGGCTGCCTGTCTGCATGAACGCCCTTTTGACTGATTGGCTGACTGAGCTTGGCTCAGCAGTGTGAATGAGTGACAGATCTGTATATCTGGGGACCCCTCACTTACCAAATTGTTCAGAAGCTGAAGTTGAAGCTGCTTTTCCTTGAAGCCCAGCTGGAAGAAGGTGGTTTGCTGCTGCTCTCAGTCGACAAAATCCGAAAGCTGCCATGTCTGTCAAGGACTGATCCAAGATAGGACCTGTTTAGGAGACCTCTCCCCGAGCTACGAGGGAACATCGTGCAGAAGCTGATCTTCATCAAGGCACTCTGGAAGTTAGTCCCAACAGGCTGTCGACGGGGTCTGCCGAGAAACATTGAAGTAAAGCACCATGACATTGAGGCTATCAAAGTCCATCACTATCAACCGGGTTTCAGAGGATGTCTGACTTCTGGAAGCCCATCGAGTCGTACTGCCCCGAAGCGGGGACAGCTTGATGCGCCGTGCTGCTAGACGACCAGAGCTGCACCGCTTCACCATTGCTTAAGAACATTTAAACCAAGGGCTCCCGTGCCATCACCTTTGACAGCTTTGTCCCACCACAGAAGGTCAAGGTTACCGAAGATTGAGGAGAATCTGCCGGTGGGTTTCCCGCCACGTGAAGTCCACAGGACTATGATGAGTGAAAATCCAGCCATACTAGAGTCCCGATTGTAGACACCAACACCCAATGCCCACTGCCGGGCCCACGCTTGTCACAGAGTCCTCTTTGAAGCACTGAACTCTTGTCAACGAGGTGCACCGCACGCCTCGTCTATGCATCAAGCATCACGACGACCGTGCCTCCTGCTTTAAAGGGAGTCCACCCACAAGGAATCAGTCGACGAGTCGAAGAACCTCTGCTAACGCAGGTACATTGGGGTAGTGGAACATTTTGGCCAAGAAACAAGACTATTTATACATATATGGACTGGATTGTTAATACACTTTATTACAGGTTGCCCAGGCGGGGGTGGGGTCCTCACTCAGAACTGCCTCTAGGTAGATGGGGTCAGCATTCTGCCATTGTTTTATCCAAGTTGTCTTCCTACCCATGTCCTGTGCTGCTACACATTACTGTTTGATTTGTATGCCATTAGAAACCGTCAGTAGTTGATGCATTTTAAAGCAGTCAAAAGTTGTGTGGTACCACATAGGCATCGTATATATTTGCCATATTAGATTTTCCAAAGTACAAAGTGTTTTATTAATTGTATATATACCTTGAACCTTATTTATATATAAAGAACTGTTAGCAAAGAACAGTGTGTGGACATTCCGTTGTGGGGGGCTTGGGGACTACACTGTACTTAAGAACCAGCCTACATCACCTCCTGAGAGCTTAAGCCTTGGTTGCTTTACCATTGCTACCACAGAGAACCTTGGCTGCTTTGCCCTGTGCTTCTACTGTGCCATATAGTAGAGGGCAGGAGTCCAGATAACCCCCCACCTCCAGTCTTTACAGGGAGGTGCCTGCAACAGCATGTTCTGTATCCTCGTCTGAGTGGAAAGCCAGCTCCTCTATTATGTTTAGGATAGCCCAAGATATAATTTTCTTTGGCTGGGGACTAGACTTTCTTCTAGTTTATGGAGAAGCCTGTATCAAGAGAAGGTTTATTGTCTTTTGCGTATTTAATTTGCAAATTTGAGGAGTTTCCCTGGTGATTAGCCAGTCGTCCAGCTAAGGGTATACTGGGGTGGACTTTCTGCGCAGGTGTGTTGCCACTACTGCGAATACCTTTGTGAATACTCTTGGTGCAGAGGCAATGCCGAATGGGAGTACTTTGAACTGGTAGTGTACTCCAGCCATCCTCAAGCGCAAGTATTTTAAGTGTGCCGTGTGCATTGAAATATGAAAGTATGCATCTTCCATGTCCAACATTGCCATGAAGTCTTCCCGTTTTAGGTGTGGAATCACCTCCTGTAGCGTGATCATACGAAATTTTGGGGTTGGGCATATTTGTTCGCAGAGCGCTGATCTAATTCTGGGCGCATGGTAACGTCTTTCTTTGGCACAAAGAAGTATGTTCAATAGATACCCTTGTTTACCTCGTTTGCTGGGACGATCCCTATGGCGTCCTTCTCGAGTAGCACCTTTATTTCCTCCAGCAGTATGCTTTATTCATGTGCTGTCATTTTCTTCGGTTTGTTTGTTTAATCATTTATAATGCGCACCAGACCCAAGGGTATCAGGGCGCAGCAGTTACAAGATATGCAAAGTTTAAGTTCACAAGTTAGTTACAGGATATGCAAAGCTTAGGTTCACAAGTTACAGAGTAAATAGGGAAAGGTACATTTACAGGCAAAGGATAAGTCAGTGATTACAGTGATGTGAATATACAGTGTGCAGTGTACAAGAAATGTTACTTAAGTGCAGAGCATGCAGGTACAGTACAAAGTATGAGTGATAACCGAGCGAGTCTTAGAGATCAGTGGACTTGAGCCAATTAATGTAGCTAAGTCTGAAGTTCAGATAGGGTTGGTCTTCCCTAATGGGGTGTGGCAGAGAGTTCCATAGTTGGGCAGCTTTGACGGGAAAACTACAGTGGAGAGCCAGTTATTTTGTCGCCTGATCGCGTAATATTTGATCTTCTAGCCACGCCGAGTGCCGCTCTAAGGGCATTATTCTGGAGGATTTGTATCTTCTGAATAATCTATTTGTTGGGGCCAATGTAGAGGGCATTACAAAAGTCTAGTCTAGAGCGTAGAAGGGCTCTGACTACTACGATGCAATTGTCCTCTGAGAGAAAAGGTTTGCCAGTTCTGATAAGCTTACAAGTGTAGGCAGTGGCTGAGGCCATGGAGTTCACCTGTTTGGTGAAGGAGAGAGAGGAATCCAGGTAAATACTGAGGGTTTTTACCTCTTTAGCCACCTTGATAAGGTTGCCATCGATTATGGAGTAGTAGTCTCGGCCTAGTTTCTTCAGGTTGGGGGAGGGGGTCCCCAAGATGATGAGCTCAGTTTTGTCATCATTCAGGCAGAGACCGTAAGTAGCCATCTAGGATCTGAGCATCATCTGCATAATTGGTGTAGGCGATACCAAGATGGTCCAGATCGTCAAAAAGTGGCTTGGTGAATATGTGGAGACGCAGGAGTCCTGGGGAACCCCGCAAGTGATAGGGATGGCGCCTGCTGCTGCTGTAGAAGACCCTAATGGTCCAGTCACTCAAGAAAGACTTGATCCAGGCTATAGCCTCTTCAGAAAAGTGGGCGGCTGAGTCTAGGTGGCTGCATAAGACCTTGTGGTCCACAAGGTCAAATGCAGCCGACAGGTCAAGCAGTAGGAGGGCGTCTGTTTTTCCTTTGTCTCTTAACTCATCGACTTGTGTCTTCAAGTCGATAAGGGTGGTCTCAGTTCCGTGATGGGGACCGAAACCTGATTGGTGTGCTCCTAAGACTTTAAGTTTCAAGTAATGCTGGATTTGGAGTTAGGCAATCTTGTCGAGTATTTTTAGCAGAAAGGGTACTGTCGTGATGGGACGGTAGTTGGTGGGTAGGAGTGGATCAAGTGTTTGCTTTTTTAACAATGGGAGCACCGAAGATTGAAAAATGAGGCATTGATAAGTTTGGTTATAAAGGGTGCAAGGTCCCTTGCAGCATCCTTTATGAGCTGGGCAGAGGTCGCCCTGGCAGTTGGAGGGCTTGAGCGTATTAACTTTCTACCTCAAGGATAGATGTTTTAGTGAAACTGAAAAGGGCAGGGGGGGTTAGATAAGGTGTCCTTAACGGGGAGGTCAGGAGTAGTATTGTTAGAGGTGGTGACCTGAGATGGTTTTTTAGGGCCATTTTATTTTGGAGGGTGGTTACTTTGTTAGAGTGCTTGTTGTATATCTAAGCACCAAGTTTTATCCTTAGTGCAAGTGTCAGTTGTGAGGATGGGAGACTAGTTCCTTGTGAATGGTGAATAATTCCTTAATACTGGAGTTGGCGTTGGAAATTTGCTTGTTGTAGGAATTGCATTTGGCCAGGTAAACTTTTTTGTAATGGGATGCAATTTAGGTTAGTTTGGTTGAATCAGCATCCGAAGGGAGTAGTCTCCAAGAAGTTTCACAACTCCTCTTTAGTTGTCATAGGTCCCTTAACTGAGGGGTGAACAATGTTTTCAGGTGCGATTTGGCCTTGCTAGATCTGAGTTTCATAGGGGCAATAGTGTCAAGTGATGTTAACATAATTTTATTGTACTCGTTAACAAGTGTTTCTGGATCTAGGTCAGCAGCAAGCGAGTTAAGGGTGGGGAGGATGGCAGAGATCACCTTTATCCACTGTGATACACTTTGTTTCTTGTTAGACAAGGTGGGGTAATAAGTGTAGCTGGTGGGAGTGGTCTGGTAGTTGAAAGTGCAAAGGACAGGAGGAAATGGTCAGTCCAGGGTTGCGAGGAAATGGAGGTAATATTGGCGGTGCAGTTGTAGTCCGCCACCCAGTCGAGAATTCTCCCTTTATAATGAGTGGGTTCGCAGATTTTTTGGGATAGACCAAGTTCGGAAAGTATAATAGCAGTAGCTATGGCATATTCATCTAGTGGGTTGTTGAAATCACCTAAATGTAATAACAGAGGTGGTTTTGAGGTTATTGGAAAGGTATAGATGTCCTCCTCGAAAGAGCCGATAGGTCCAGGAGGTCTATAAATTAGGTGAATCGTAAGGGTCTGGGACTTGACTAATGGGAGTTTGATTGCGAGGGTTTCACAGGATCTGAAGATCTGGAAGGGACAGAGTCTCATATAAAGGATGGATTTAGAAATAATGGCAATGCCTCCACCTCAAGCTTGGTCTCTGGCTTGTCTCAGTATTGTGTAGTCATCTGGAACTGCTAAGGATAGCATGGGCCCTGCTGCTTCATGCTGCCAGGTCTCTGCGAAGGCAAGGAAATCCAGGTTGTCTGCCAATATTAGGTCAGATATGTCTGTAGCATGAGCGACCATCAACCTAGCATTTATTAGGGCTCCTTTGAGTGGGTTGGCAGTAGTCGTAGCTGTGGCCCCAGTGGAGGTAATATTTGGAAGTACATTCTTGGGTTTGTAGGCATTGTAGGGTTCATTAGTAGCGTGGAGGTAAGGTTTAGTGATAGTGGGGTTAACACTAATGGTCTTCTGGCTGGTTGAAGGGATAGTTCTCTTATTAACCGTAGGCAGCGATCTGGTAAGAGTTTCGAAGACTTTAGATAATCTGGAGCGGAGTCTGGAGTTCCTAGAGCCTAGAGTACAGGGATTGCTTAGGAATGGGTTCAAGTGGAATAACTGGCTTGTCCGGTGGTAGGAGAGCCTGTCGATATTTTGGTCAGACTTGGTGGGTTGTGTGTGTCCAGGAGGGAGTATGAAATCGGCTAAACCAGCAGTGCAAGCATAGTATAGTATAGTATAGTATGCTGGTTGGACCGTGCAAACAAGCACAGTATGCACAGTGGCTAATCTAGTGCTAGCCAGCATGGGAGTCAATAGTGTGGTCGAATATGTACTGCATAAAATCGATGCGAGACAGTCCACGGCAAATGTTAAAGTATATCAATCGGTATACATATACTGCTATTGACACAGTTAGAAGCGCATAACATGGTGTGAACAGCCGGTATGTAATCACCGCGATGACAATCAACAGGCATGTAGATACATTGGAGTAACTAGAAGTATATAAAGGCAGTGGGTACAGATTACGGGCAAGCAGATACAATATATGTGAGCAGCCGTAGTTATCCATGGAAGAACTATGATCGCGGGCGGCTCAGAACGTTGAGGCGTAGAGATATGAATGTTCGCTGTAGTACATTTACACTCTTAGCGAATAGTCGTGGTAGTTAGGCCGGGAATATGATAAGCCGAACCTGGGTTAGAACACAAATATTTAAGCAGGTTTTAAGCAAGTTTGTACTTTTCAGATCGACTCGTGCGTAAGTCAAGTGTAGACTTGGGGGCTCAGTGAAATGTGAACGATGGTGGTGTTGTACCTTTAGAAAGGGAGTGGGAAACACCGCGCTCCCATGAGCACAACAGGCGCAGAACAGGGCCTTTTCCTCTGCGCCTTCTCCGGATGGGCAACGCTGGCTTCCGCCTGCCAGTGGCTCACGTACGGGTTTGTAGGGCGTTGTGTTGCTAGGTGACGTTCAGGCTGCTGCGTTTAGCGCAGGCGGCCATTTTATGATCAGGCACAATAGAATTAACGTGATACAGGGCGGGCCGCAGTATACACGATGGCCAGCAAGGGCAATGCAAGTAAAAGCAACAGATGTCCGTTGCTGCTAGGCCCTCAAGTGCTCACCTCGGGGTGATATGGCCTTTGAATCAGCTGCTCCTGCAACTCAGTCATGAAGAATAGATCAGCTGCTTCGGCAGGCGGTAGGGTGGTCTTTGTAGCAACTCGAAACAATACCCACCTTCCACAGTGGACAACACCCACTTGTCTGATGTTATCCCTTCTCATGCGAGGGTGAATTGAGAAATGTGGCCTCCTACTGGAGTGGCATGGGAGGGGACCTGAAACAGCTTGTCATTGTTGAGGGGGTTGAGGCTCTCCCACGTGAGGTTCTGCTCCTTTTATTTCCTCTTTGAAAATTGGACGAGGAACTTCGGCCTTGATACAAGGCCTGCCCGCCGGAGAGTAGCCCGAGGAACGTTGTGCACCCTGCCTCCGAAATCTCCTAGAGTTTGGGGACCCCCGTTGGGAATAGGGTTTGTCAACTGTCCAAGGTATTTAAGAGCAGCATACTTCTACGGCCTAGACAAATAACACATTTGGCTCTACTGCCAAGGGTTGCTTGAGTCTCTAACTTGAACCCAGATTGTCTAAGCCAAGCATGGTGCTTGATGAGTGTGCCTTCCGCTATGATGCGTCCTGCATCATCTGCCACATCAAGGATATTCTTTAGGATTCAGTTTGAGATCAGCATGCCTTCGGAGATAGTCAGTAATTAAGCCTTTAGTGGTTCTGGGACGGGTTCTATTTGGGGTTCCAGAACATCCCATTTGTGGCAGCCGTAACTAGCTAACAACGTAGTGTTGTTAGTGATTCTAGTCTGGTATGCTTCTTTCTCCCAAAAGTATATATCTTTTTGATCTCCTTGTCTGGCGGGACTTCTGCGGACACCAGCGGAGTGCCTGCCCTTCTCCTGGGGGGTGGGGACCAGTGGGGAATCTGGCTTGAGCTGACCTCCGATACACAGCTGGGTCTGTGGGCGCAGGCCTGAATAGCTTCTCTATTCTACAGTTGACCGCCCTTGTGAGACTAGGCACCAGTAGGGATGGTTGGATACATCTCTGTACAGAATGCAGGAGTGGTATAAACTGGGCAGCGGACCTCTTGTCCCCCAGAATATCTTCCACAAAGTCATTGTCGACCTGTGCCTCCCAAGTGTCGCTATTAAAATGCTGTGCCGCTTTAGCAGTTCATTGTACTGGAGTTAATTGCCAATTAGGCAAATCTGCTACAGGCTGGTCCTGGTGGTCTGGCGACTGAAGTCATTGGGCCTCATTACGAGGTTGGAGGTAGCCATGGTGCCATTAGCGCCATGGCTGCCTCCAAAACCCTTCCAACTTCGCCCTGATGAATGGAGCAATTACCGGTCCAGTCCATGGTTGGCGGGACCGGTAATTCCCCATTCACCAGAACCATTCCCCATTCCCATTGAGCCCTATGGGGGCTCAAATCGGAATGGTCTTGGTGAATGGGGAATTCACCCTACTTGCGGCACCGTACAAATTGCGGTACCGTTATTAGCTCTAGAGTCCCTTTGCGGGTCCCGTCCCCAACGCCTGGAAACACCAGGTGTTAAGGAAGGACCCGCAAAGGGAACTCATAGTAGGGCGGTAAGGGATTACCGATGCCCTTGCCGGTAATCCCTTACCGCCCACCTCGTAATGAGGCCCACTGTCATAAAACTGGTCTTGGCCATAGGGGCAGAGTGGTCATCAATAGAGTCCTGAGAGGGAATATATATATATATATATATATATATATATATATATATATATATATACATATACATATACATACACACACATATATACACTTACACTTATACTATACACTTATAACAAAGCGTTTCAAAGCGCTCCAACGCAAGGAGGGATTCTTACTAGGCATTGTTACATTCAGAATGGGCTGAGCGTTTAGAGGTACAACATTGGATAGGCAGAATACAAACTCTTATAACATAAAACAATATGTAATGCATGTGGCCAAAGGTCGTTACAAAATGTATGAGCTGAACATGGAGGAGAGAAGGGGGGTGGAGGTGGCAAGACAAACCTGGCAATACGTGCAAGATACAAGTAGTTTGGGATGGGGCGAAGGGTGGAGGGGGAGGCAAGTACGCACATCAAGTCGAAGTGATGGATCAGATTATAAACAGTCACTTAGTTTCAATTATATGCACAGGCACAGTATACATATGCTGAAGAGGTGGCTTTAGAAGTAGTGACAGATTCAAATGTATAAGTGAGCTGCTTACTCACGAATGAGAACTGCCGGATGTAGTGAAATCTGGTGAGACTTGTGTGAGGAGTCATCGAAAGTCCCAAGATCAGGTGACACCTGCAGATGCACCCGAGAGTAGGGGGAGGGGCAGAGGTAGACCCGCCACTTCCGGACAGGCTCAGACAGGGGACTTAGTTTGTCACTTAAGGGTGGGCCGGCTACCGCCTGGTGGTTCCCCCATTATCCCTATGATGAAACTGCCCAATCACTGCATCAGCAGTGCTCGACGATGGTGACGGCACTCCAGTGCCCGAGTAAAAACAAATGCAGAATGATGGAATGAACTAAGCGCCCAATGATGATGCAGGTTCCCAATGATATGTCTGAAAAGTGTCTTGCAACATCGAGGACGGAGTGCCTAGAACATAGGTGCTAAGCTGTGGTTCAAGACAAGACCTTTTGTCAGAGGGGTGGCAATGCGTGGCAGTGCCGATGCCCATGGCTGTGGCTGTGAGGCATCTTTAAGAATTGTTAATTGGTCAGGATATCTGTGCATGAAGACTACGAAACAAGAACTTATCCTTATGATCTTATTATGATCTTATTGAATTGTTCAGGTGTATATTTGCATGTGGGCGGGAAACCCGACATGACGGGCGTGGCCTGGGAACAGGGGTCGCCTGGGAGGGGTGGGTGACATCCTTATGGCGCCTGAGCGAGTGTCTAAGAGGACGAAAAACCCTGTCTGGGTGTCTTTTGGGGCCAAGCGCTTCGAGAAATATATGTTTTGCCGACCTTGCCTTAAGCAGCGATGCACTGACTTGTTTCTTAATTAGTTGGTGCATTTTCTGCATGGTCTCGAAATGCCTTTTGCCACCCGCTTTTCAGCGCGCAAAAGGAGGGCCTTTTTATGTGCGGTGCCCAAACTGACTTTCTCTTTATACTTTGGGGAACTGTCGTGAGGCTAAAGCATGCGTGATGGTCCAGAGGGCAGTGAAGAACCGGAGGCTTTATCCCTGGACACCGCATGGGTCTCGACACTACCATTGAGAGTCGGCCGCGAGTAATGTCTTTAGTGGGTTTGTGTGTGCCTTAGACGCTGGGTGTCTTCTCCATCACAGAACCGCCGACCTACTTCTTGGAGTCAGGGCCACCCCCCCACCCCTCGGTGTCACTCATGACCTTCATACTCCCCTCGCTGGCGTCTTCCGTCACATCGATGGAGGCCTCGGCCTGCAGGGCATGAGCTAGCCAGCGTTTGGTATGCCGATCCTTTAGGGTCTTAGGCTGAAAAGGTTTACAGAATTTACAATCCTTTTGGCGTGATCCCTCAGAAGACCGTGATTGCACACTGAATGCACGTCCTTCCACAGAAATTTTCGGTTGGCAGGAGAGCCAAAATTTAAATGGGGTTTTGTCCATTGTATGTTAAAAGGGCAGATGGGTGAGAAAAGAAGAACGGGGATGATGGAATAAGCATTCTCTAAAGAGTTCAGTATGAAGAACCAATGTCACCGATGGCATCAATAGCTCGAGCTGCGCTCGTTGCTTCAGTTCTGTTTTTTCGATGAAACATATAGGAGGAACACCCAGGCGTGCCCCATAACTGATGCACTCATCGTGAGAGGAAAGTGCAAGAAAACGTAAACTGTACTGTGGGGTAGGATGGGAGGGTCGATGAGGAATACGTGGGAGGAACATCCAGTCGAAAGAACGTTACAGTTGGTAAGTAACTTGTTCTTCAAATGGATTGTGTCCTCCCAAGTATTCCTCATCTTATGATAGACTCCCATAGCAGTGACAATTATGGGAGGCGGGAGTACTAGTTTTATTTTTCGTGAACAGAATGCAGAACTGCCTTGGCAAATAATCCCTCATTGGAGGAGGCAGTATCCAAGCAGTAATGCTTGACAAAAGTATGCATTGTTTTCCAAGTTGCAGCTGCACAAATATCCGGTGCCGGGACTCCCCTCTTTAGAGCCGCAGAAGTAGCCATTCCCCTTGTAGAATGGGCACAAAGCCCATCTGGTGGGTCTTTTCCCGCTAATCTGTAGTATTCAATTATGACTAAGATGATCCAGCGGGATATGGTCTGTTTTGTTACAGATAAGCCTAGTTTATGACCAGTACAACCCACAAATAGTAGGTCATCCTGTCTCAATTTAGAGATCCTTGAGATTTAAAAACCAAGAGCCCTCTTGGGATCTAGTCTGTGCAGTCTCTCCTCTTCCTTACAAACATTCGTCAACACTGCTTGCTGTCAGCACGGCAACAGAATCCGAACGGGCAAGACTTTCGTTCATTCAGTGGTAAGCAGCTTCCGCTCTTTTTTCTAACCTCTTTTTAGCAGGAAGTTGGATTAGATCAACTTCAACCCATGCTATACTACCCAAATCACCTCTTCCATACAGCCCATTTTCACCCCCTTTTCCCATTTGGTTCATGTATACCTCCACCATTACAATAAAAGTATATTTACATCTTTTTTCTATTTAGTATCTTTTCGGACCAAACTGCTGCCTGTACCACTTAATTACATATATCTTTATACTAATCTTATGACTATGTGTAAATCTTCTAAATACTGAGCCAGTACACATAGCAATAACATACATTGAGAGAAATATTTTTATACTCATTTTTCAACAGAACAGAACCTGTGCTACAGACCAAACAACGTATTCTATAATTATGTGGAAATCACCATATCAACATCATTGACCTCGCACATAAGTACATATTATGTTTTCTTGTGACACCTTATTGAGATATAATGTGACATCTAGCACAAGACATAATGCTGCTTCCCACTTGATCCTCACCCTTTCTTCTTTCTTTCCCTTTCTTCCTCCTTCCTCTCAGATCTAAATAAAATTGTTCTACACCACAATCCTCCTGAAGAACTGCCGCGCATCAGCGGCGGGGAAACACGTGTTGAGGAATCATACTGCTTCGCTCTGTTAAACCATAACCTTCTAAGCCTCAATCGTCTTCATAAACTATCTCATTGAAATCAGGACTTCTACCCCATTATCTAGTGAACACAACTAAGGATATTACAATTTGGAACTTTACTGGATTGAGGAACCATATTGCTTCGCTCTGTCAAACTAAAATCTTTCAAGCCTCAATCATCCTCAAACTATCTTATTTGAAACCAGGACTTCTATTCCAATACCTAGTGAACACAACTAAAGATATCATAATTTGGAATCTAACTGGATCAAAATAAAGCATCAGCGAACTTAGTGACGACAACTAAGTACCTTTACAAAAACAATCACAGCTAACGTGCAATTTACTTTGAGGACTTTGCGCTAGCAATTTAGGACATTACAAGCCATCATCACCTCCACAAATTTTCTTTTCTGGAACCAGGATCCTTCCCTTGGACTTTGTCACAGTATCAGAAAAAATCTTTTTTGCTTTTGTCACCGTATCCAGGCTTGTCTGTCTTATCTATGCTTGAATTTAATAACTTGTAATTAAATATCTTGTTGAATATCACTATTAGTGTCATCACTTTATTTTGAGAAGCGCGACAGGAGGGCTTTTTTCCCCTTCAGTTTCTCTCCTCTTCCTTGCCCAAATGAGGAGGATAAAATGTTGGTAGTACTATTTTTTGTGACAAATGGAAGTCCGAAACTACCTCCGGTAAGAATGAAGGTTTAACTTTAATCCTTATAAAAAAATAGTATATGGTGGTCTGAATGAGAGAGCCTAAAGTTCACTAACCTTGCGGGCTGATGATAGGGCCACAAGAAGGACAGTTTTTAGTGTTAAAAGCCTCAATGGACATGAGTGCAGAGGCTCAAAAGGAATGCAAGTCAAGAATTTTAATACTAAATTTAAGTCCCAAGTTGGGACATGAAAAGGTATTGGAGGGTGTACGTTAGCAAGTCCTTTTAAGAATTGAATTATTAGTGGTATTTTGAAATATGAAACTTCTTCCGAGGTGTGCTTGAAAATGGACAGCGCAGCAAGGTATCCTTCGATTGTTCCTATTTGGAGCCCCAGATTGGCTAGATGTAATAGAAAAGAGAGCACTACTGGAGTGCCACATTGAAAAGGGTCCACATCCTTATCTTTGCACCAGTTACTAAACCTGTTCCAGCGACATCGATACAAAGATTTTGTTGCTGGCCTTCTGGCCGAAAGCAAGACTTACATTACGTCATCCGGAAGATCCCAATCCTTGTATCTCAACCTCTCAGAAACCATGCGTGAAGGTTGAGTGTCTTGACCTCTAGATGGAGAGCCCGACCTTCCTCTTGCGAGAGAAGATCCTCTTTGCGGAAGACGTATTGGAGGGAAGATGGACATGTCTAGAAGTTCTGGGTACCACGTCCTCCTGGCCCAATTTGGGGCAATTAGGATCATGGTTTTCCTGAACAACCTCCCGATTACTTGAGGAATCACGGGGGCTGGGGGGAAACGTGTACAGCAGTGGAAACTTCCACTTTACTATGAATGCGTCTCCCAGAGCTCCTCTTTGAGGAAATTCCCTTGAGCAGTACTGATCGCACTTCCGGTTGATCGCGGTGGCGAACAGATCCACCTGAGGGGTTCCCCAAAGGGCGAAGATCTCCAGAAGGACTTCCTGAGCCAGCTCCCACTCGTGAGAGACCGTGCTCTGCCTGCTCAGAGCGTCTGCTGCCGTGTTATTCTCTCCGGCTAGGTGAATTGCCGATAGAGAAATTCCTTCTCGTATTGCCCAGAACCATAGCTGCATTGCCTCTCTGCACAGTGGTAGTGACCCTACTCCTCCTCTTTTGTTGAGGTAGTACATGGCCACCGTGTTGTCCGTCATTATCAGGACATTCTTTCCCTCTACAGAGGGCAGAAAGGCCTTCAGCGCTAGTCTGATTGCCCTTAGCTCCAAAAGGCTGATGTGTAGTTTGGACTCCGATGGAGACCAATGACCGCTGATTGTCAGATCGTTCGTGTGTGCTCCCCACCCTGTGAGTGAGGCGTCCGTCACTACTGTTATCTCCGGCCTTGGTTGCCAAAAACACTCTCCCTTGAGAATGTTGTCGTTGCAAGCCCACCATAAAAGATCCTGAGCAACACTCGGGATTTGCAGAAGATCCAACATATTCCCTGAGAACTGGGACGACTGAGTTCTGAGTGCCCATTGAAGGGATCTCATTCTCAACCTGGCCTCTGGTACTAGGAAAATGCAGGATGCCATGAGGCCGAGCAACGTGAGCAAATCGAAGGCCGGTAGAGGTTGGGCATTCTGGAATTTTGTTACCATCTGCTGGATGTGGAGAGCTCTCACTTCGGGAGGTGAGGCTTTTCCCGAGGAAGTGTCCAAGACTGCTCTGATAAACTGGAGCTTCTGGGATGGTATCATGTGGGACTTCTTTAAATTGAAGGAGAAGCCCAATTTGTGGAGGAAGTGGCAGGTGATCGAAAAATGTTCCTGAGCTTGTTCTGGAGAACTTGCTCTGATCAACCAGTCATCCAGGTAGGGATATATGTGAATACCTCCTCTCCTGAGACTTGCTGTCACAACCGTCAACAGTTTGGTGAAAACCCTCGGGGCGGAGGTCAACCCGAATGGCAGAACTCGAAACTGATAATGAGAATTGCCAATCGCGAACCTCAGGTACTTTCTGTGCTTTGGATGTATTGGCACATGAAAGTAAGCATCCTGAAGGTCCAATGATACCAATCAATCTTGGAGTTGGAGAGCCTGAAGGATCTGAGAAAGTCACCATCTTGAACTTGTCCTTCCTGAGGAACTTGTTCAAGTTTCTTAAGTCCAAGATGGGTCTCAGTCCTCCGTCCTTTTTTGTAATGAGAAAATATGGGGAGTACCAACCCCTGTTCCTCTCCGCTACAGGTACCAGTTCTATGGCACCTTTCTCTAGCAGGGTTAAAATTTCCTGCAACAGGAGCGGATCTGGAATTTTGACAGAGTTGGCTCCCGGTGGATGATTCTGATGATGATTTTTAGAAAGGGGAGACGGTAACCTTGGGCTACTGTTTCCAGTGCCCAAGCATCTGAGGTAATGCCCCGCCATTCCTTCAGATGCTGAGAGATCCTGCCTCCCACTGGTGTTTTGTGCAACAAGGTCTCAGAGGGATTTGGAGGCGGCTGCAGGAGTGGCTGAGGGTACAGATGCCGCTCCCGAGGCTGATTGTGCACCTCTTCCTCGTGCTCCACGAGGGAAGTTTCTTTTGCCCCTTTGAGAAGCCTGTCCTTTTCCTCTACCAAAAGAGGAATAGTATCGAAAAGAACGACCCCTCCAGGAAGATGAGCTGGAATAGGGTTTTAGAGGCTGGCGCATGGAGGTGCTAAGCGATTTAGCTGCCGCTTTCGAGGTCTGAAGTTTTTCTAGGCTTTCATCAGCCTTGCTGCCAAACAGCCTCTAGCCATCAAAGGGCATGTTAAGGAGTCTGGCTTGCACATCTGGTGCAACCCCCGACTTCCTCAACCACGCAAATCTGCATAGCACAACGCTTGCAGCCATGGACCTGCTGATACTATCAGCAGTATCCAGTCGAGACTGGAGACATTCGCCCATTGCCTCCTTCCCGTCTTTGACTATATTCAGGAAGCCTTCCCTTTCCTCGCCTTCCGGAATATGATCTGCCGCCGTCGAAATACAGTCCCACAGGGTATGGGTAAACCTGGCCAGGGTACAAGTGACATTTGTCGATTTAAGGGCCATACTGCCTGAAGTGAAAGCTTTACGTGCCCATGCGTCAACTTTTTTATCCTCTCTATCTGGAGGAATAGTGGGATATGCAGTTTATTTTGATGTAGATGCTGCCTGAATGACTTGACTTTCTGGAGTCAGATGCTTAAATATTCAGGATCCGTTCCAGCTGGTTTATATTTTTTTGGAAAAGTGCCATCTGCAGCAGCAATACGCTGAGGTCTATCCCAGTTTTTTTCCACCGTCCTATGAAGAGCCCTGTGAAAGGGGAGAACTGGATCTTTTTGAGGCTCTCTGACAAATATCTGTCATGTCATCCTGTTCAAAAACAGGTGAAGTGTTACCCCAACCCATATATTCTATTACTCTGGTCATAGTACCCCTGTACCCAGCATCTGCATGCTCTGCAGGATCAGGTCTGGCAAAATAATTCTGGGGAGGTGTCAATTCCACTGGCAGAATGTAGAGCATCACTCAGGTCTCTCATTCTAGATTCCTGGTCAATAAGTTCCTCAGGAACTTGCTTTGTGCCATAAGAAACTCCAAAAGGAGTAACTTTGTCTTCTTCTGAGCCAGATTCCTCATAAATTGAGGACATGGACTTAAAAGTCTGACCTGGGCAAAGGAGTGAACCTCCTTTTCTTCTTCTTCTACCATACGTGTAGAAGGGATTGATAAATCCTTCGAAGTTGTCGAAGGAGTCTTCGGTGACTTCGAAGATGACTTTGACACGGGCGGCGAGGATGTTTTTGGTTTTGGTGCTGAAACGGTCGACACCGACAATGTGTTTTTTGTATGGCATCCGAGAAGTGCTCGACTCTCGAAGAGTCTTCGACGGCTTGGCGTCGACTAGAGTTTTTTTAGTATCCTCGACACTACTGGTTTTTACAATGGTAGTCTTGGACTTCCCTTCGTCGTCCAATGGAGCGACCTTAGGGGTATGGCGTTTGAGGTTCTTTCAAGGGGTTCGGGGCCGCGTTCTCGAAAACCTCCATCTTTTTACGGAATTCTTCCCATTTACTGGCAGAATCCGATTTTGTCGGACATCGAATTTCTTCGGTCGACTCTGAAGAAGATGATGAGGGAGATCTATGTCTCCTCTTCATTTTTTTAGACTATGACGAAGAGTGTCTCAATCCACTCCTAGATCGAGATCTCTTGGAGTGCCTATGGCGATCCGATTCCTTCGAATTAGTCACTTTATGTTTTTTAGACAGCCTTCTTAGAGGCTTCCCTCCCCACCGACAGTTTACCTCTCCTCTCACGAAGAGCTTTTGCGGTCATGGATTGGCAGGAACCGCAGGCGTCTGTTCGGTGACTGGAATCGAGACACCAGAGACAAACCCGGTGGGGATCTGTGATCGACTTTTGATCCACAATCTACACACTTCTTGAACCCAGTCTTGGGTGTCGAAGGAGTCGAAGAGGACATTTTCTTCACAGAAAATCTGAAGCGCGCCGTTCTCGATAGCGAAGCGACCGGAAAAACAGAACTGAAGCAACGGGCGCGGCTCAAGCTCTTTATACCATCGGTGACGTCAACAGAGTACGGAGTCCGTCGAGGGACAATCGACGCCACGACCTCGAGCACAGCGCCCTTTGCCGAAGCAGCGAAGCTGGAGACAACGAGTTATCATAAAATGAGGAATACGTGGGAGGACACAATCCATTCAAAATATAATTACATTTCCATGCGAGGTGGAGAAAATATCGGCTAGCTCTGCATGACAACATTGAGAAGTATTTGAATAATACACACACAGATAAACTGGTGTGTAATGGAACTGGTGCAAAAAGATGAACATAAAATGAGTTTAAAAACGGCTATTCAACGATAAATGATCCACATTTTGTTGTGCATAAATGGATTTCCATTCAGCTTCCGTTATGTCCCAGCGTAAAGATTTTTTGCTTTTATTGTACTTAGCTAGACGATTTCCCAGAACCAAAGAGAAAACATTTATCCTGAGACAATGAATAGTACGGCAGTTCAGATTAGGGTTTCCTCACAGAACAGGAAAGTGAAAAGATATCACAGCTGTGCAACATCTGCATACTGAATGCAGACACCACAGCGGTCAACAAAACCTCCCAGCAACTCTGCTCATTGAATGAAAATTATGGGAGGCGGGATCAAACCCAGAGGCAACCGGCAACACATGGTCAGGCAAGGCTGACCTAGAACATTTCATCTTGAACAGATGGTGATGTGTGTTAGGAATTTTTCTAAAGTCCACCTTTGGTATGTCCCCTCGGTATACAGTACTCCACATCTAGTATGGACCTGTACCACACTCAAGGTGTTGGTATTGCGGAGGAGCAACCAGGCTTCTCTTAGGAGTGATATGTGAGCTGTAGGTCAGTAGGGAGACCTTGGAATATACATCGGTCCAAAGAAACACTTGAAGTTATATAAAAATAGTTATTTTATATATACGCAAGGCAAAGATAACTCTTCAGATAGGTAAGTGCTATTTCAAGTCTAGTAAACACGAGAAAACCAATGCAATAATTCAGGGGAGTAAACCAGTGTAAAAACGTATACAGTTGATAAATGCAATTCAAAGCAAGTAAAACCACTGTTCTAGTACTCTGACTGTTCTGTTGTAGGAATTCAATGAACGAACACCAACAATAGCAGGTAAGCACTTTAAGACTTGCAATGCTTTGCCGAGCCCCTAAGGCTTTAGCAGTTCACCCCTATCTAGCTATGAGCTCTTCAAAGTCAGATTAGAGGGAAAAGAAGGTAAAGGACAGCTGTAGACAAGGCAAAGCTCCAGGACTCTTGAATTACAAGTAAGAAGCTTTTATCAGTAGAAAGGATTCAAGGACTTTGGAGACAGCATCCTGAAAGCACACAAGCATTAGACCTGTGCAAACATGTATGTTGGCAAACTCCCAAACACTTGAATCAGCACTCCAACAACAAAGCAGCAGCAGACCGACACAAGCTAAGTATTACCACACGTCCCACAGTACCTGAGGAGCTATGAAGATGAAGCTGGACGCCTTCACGATACAGCAGCACGCGACCCGCTCTCCCATTCCTTGGTTGTGGGGACGAAAGGAGGGACTCTTGAAGGGGTGACGTAGCAGAAGTCGAGAAGGTTCATCCAGCAAAGGATTCTTCGTTTTCCAATACAGATCAGGGGTTTTGGCACCTTTTATCGCACACCAATGAAGCACGGTTACTGCCAGGTTCGATTTGCCTCGCTTGCTCAGCCCTGCACTCTGGTGAGGGGACCATATGCAACAGCCAATCCGGCCAAAAAGCTCCTTCTCAAAAGATAACCTTCTCCCAAGGCAAGAAGGCAGGCGGGCCAAATAGTTAGGTGCACGAATTTCCAGAGAATAGGGGGAGAGCATCTTCGCTAGTCATTTGAACAACTAGATAACTGCCAAAGCACAGATCTGAAGGAGCGTCCTGGAAACCAGCACTTTCATAGGGCACATCTTAAAAAAATCAAGTTAGCATTTTATTTTAACCATGGGGCACAAATGTGTTTAGGGGGAGTTGCTGCTGCAATGTTCCACGAATTAGATACCCTAAGTTACTGGTGTGCATGCAGGAAGTGTCTCCATGGACGTAAGCAGAGGCAATTCACCTTCATCAAAAGCAAAGACGTGCCTTTCATTCATTCATTCCTGATCCCTCAAACCACAAACATGTCATTTAACGCATTCCCATTGTGACAAATGGAAAGGGGTGAGGAAGAATTCAATACCTTCAACTTTTTTGTTTTAAAGGCTATTAAGGTTTTACCCCAGTATTAATACTCCCCTCCCCCAACCACTCTCCATTGCAGCCAGATAGGGCGGAGCGAAATAATGAAAAGTAAACCGGGTACTTTTTTTTTTTAAAGAAAACACCCAATGCCGAGACAGACCTAGCGCCTGCCCTCTGGTCAATTTGGTGCCACACCATCCCAGCGCTTGCCTCTGCCCAGGCACTGGTGCCCCACCGGCAATGAGAAATATTGCTCTTTTGTATCAAATTTGGTAGTTACCCATTGCTGGAGGTACCTTAACTGCACCCCAGAAAGTGCACTCTTCTCTGAAATGTCCTGGATATTCAATTAATCTTATTCACAAAGAAATAGTTGATCTTCCTACAAAGCATTGGAGAATGGACTACACTGGTGGATTTAGATATATTGGTTAGGGAGTTTTACTAAAGTCCACCTGTGGTAGAATTGTACAAGACTCACTCTTAGATGTACGGCTCCAACTCTTAGGTTTGGCCTGACCTACCCAAAAAGTAAGGCTATGGTCGAGCAGCCAGGCTTAGTATAGGAGGGAGAGGAGGGAGAAGGGCTGTAGCTGAGTACAAAGACCTTTGAGCAAACGTCTAGTCAAGGAAAAAATAGTTATATAAAAATATATATAGACACTAGGACAAAGTTAAAATCGCTACAGTTCAGGTAAGTAAACCAGATAGATCTATACATCAGATATTTCCTGTTGCAATACTCAGTTCAATATTAGATTGTAAGATGATGTACAGGTAAGTATAGAGTAGCTTCAAGTTAGCAAATCATTCATCAACCAACATTTACTCAAATAGCAATACTGGTAGGTCGGCAACTTTTAAGAAAGCCTTAAGGACACTGGGAACCAGCGACTCTTGGGCGGCAGAACAAAGGAAAGCAAACACTGTCAAATATGTCAAATATCAGAAGAATCTTTTTCGTAACAAGTAATAGAATTTTATTCAAAGGGTTCAGGAGGGACTAGATAGGCCACCTGAAGGATTTCAGTCTCTGTGACGGATGTCCTTAGGCCCAGGAGAACAGGATTGGGTCATCCATCCCAAAGTAGCTCAGGAGGAGCAAACAAACACAACTGCATAGGTAAGCACCCAGGAGTCAGTCAGTACCTTCTGTGACGAAGGACGATGTTGTTACTGTCAGGTGCCCGCGGTAAGATGACAGCAGCTCTAGTTCGGGTCTCCGTCCTTGACGACTGGAGGAGGAACTTTCTGCAGGAGCAGATGGTCGGACGGTCACATTCGAAATCGAGGCACTTGGTTGCAGAGTCTCGACACCTGCTAGCAGTGATTGTCGTCAACTGGCAGACTTGCTTCCTTCTCTCGGTCCTCAACTCTTCTGAAGGGACTTCTAGGATCGGGATGGAGTCTCTGTAGGCTCAGACAGATGTCCACAAGTTTGAAGCCAGAACCGCGCTGGACAGGACCGATGCACTGCATCAATGCCAGAAGTCCCAGGGTATTGGGTTTTGCAGGTTTGGATGGTAGCAGCACTTAATGGGATGACAAACTGCAGATTGTCTCGAGACTGGTTAGGCCCGGAAGTCCAAGGGAGGAAGCCGTCCTGTCTGGCTCTTCCCTGTCGCACAGAAGAAAGGGCTGCAGCAGCAGCGGTCAGCTTGCAAGGGGTCCACAATGAGTACAACAGTGAAGTAGTCTAGGGACACACTTAGACAAACAGGTATAAAACTACTACTTTACTTAGTAGTCATTGTTCACTGTTATTTGACCATAACAGGTATTATCACACAACAAAAAGTGTACCCCATTGCACTGCATTGTAAGATGCATTGTACAATGATGGGAACTACCACAAGTGGTAAAGAGTTACTAAACGTAGTAACTAGACTAAGGGAAACAATGTTTCCCAGTACTGGGAGCCTGAAGGACATGGCAATGTCCCCATAACAAATGAGCAAAAGCCAGTGTAGTGAAGGCTTCACTGCACTGTAAAAAAAACAGGTCTCAGACAAAAATAAAAGCAAAATGTTTGGGGGTTCATAGAAATGGAAGGAAAGGTGCAGTAAAGAGGAATCTTACCTAACAAAAGGATAAGCCATTGTGAGTTGGCGAGAAAAGACAGGTACCATTTTAGGTCAATGGTGACCCATGTGTCCTTTACCACAGCTGTGACAGCAGCCTACGTGTACAACTCTCAAACGTTGGCAGAAAATATCCATAGCCACCAGCCACTTGGATAGACTTGCCACTAACTAGAACGTCACAGGAGAAGTGTGCAACGCCATAAAATTTGTCCCATCCATATAAGGTGGGGTGTGCTGATCTCACAAATGAAAAGCCTATGTAGGATAAAACATATCCCTCTATCCTGGTAACAATGTTTTCAGGAATATAAAAGAAAAGAAGCTCGAGGAGCTCCCAGCAACACTGCACTGCAGATGCTGTGTTCTGCAAATAGTAAAATATGAATGCCTCAAAAAGATGGCAGAATGCAGACTCCATCAAAGCTAACCAAATAGGGATCCCAAAGTCACAGAAAAAGAATGAGTGAGGGAGGAAAAAGGTTCCCACTCACTCAGGAGAGTCAGATAAAACCCCAAAAGTCCAGCCAAAGTGCTCTGGGGCTCACTTATTGGGGAGAAAAAAACACAAGATAGAAATTCTACCTAGCAATATCCATACATCTGAGATAAGAGCAATAATAAACTACTGATACTTGCCCCATCAATTAAGCCAGAATAATAATGCAACTGCCTCCTTACTCAAGTTCCTAAGATTTAGTAAGGCACATTGTAGGTGATAAGAACTGCCTCAATTAGAATTCTGCCTAACATTTCTCTAATTTTCAAATCTGACATTTATTTTAATTTTAGGAAGGGTACCAGTAGATACCTGGTTTCTTTTAGGGGAGTTTGAATTTGTTTTGGTACAGTGGCACCAAGGAAAGAAACAGCAATGCATTATTAAAAGTAATTTTCAATTGAAGGTCGGAGGTTACAACTGAAGGACATCCAAATTGGGGGCCTGGTGGGCAGCACCACAGGAGGTATTCATGTAAAGAGATGCAGAAGGAGAGGGTGGACAGCAGAGGTAACGGCGAAAGGGTGCATGTTTTTACCAGTAAATCAAGCTGGCAATTTGCACACCCTGATTTGCAGCCACATATTCTCTAAACAGGTTGTCAACACCAAACTTACACAATTAGCGGGCATCAGATGAACACTGCTTGTGTTTTATAGTGGAGCCACAGCTCCTCCATTCTGGCAAGAGGCAAGTGAGTTGTTTGTAGAAGGGGGGCAGGGCATGGGCAAAGCAGCAATCTCTGCCTGGTCTTCATTCAACACAGCATAAATGCTAATTTGTAAAGACGACTGTATGAGGGTACAAAAAGCATTTGCAGACAAAATCACATCAGCACAGGCCAGAGTAGGCAAGGACCTGGATCAACTGAATATGCAAGGATTGACACTGTTGGGGTAAAGAAAGTTCTTGACCCCCTACTCTCGTTCAATTTCTCTGCCGTAACGGACAAAGAGGGAGCTGAATTATTGAGTACTTTGCACCCTACCAGTTGCCCAGGAGACCTTCTACCCTCTAAAATAATTCTTGAGCACAAGGACCTATTTGTGCCGTTCCTTCAAAGATTTGTCAAGGTTTCTTTTGCAAAGTTTGGTCCCTGTGGTCATTAAGGATGTTGTGGGTACTCCCCTCCTGAAGAAACCAGGGCCGTATCCCAAAGATTACTCCAACCTTATACCCCTTTTTTACTTTACACAATTAAAGTGGCTACCACTAAGATGCAAGTTCACGTGGAGACCATCAGCCTTCTACATAAGAAACAGTCTGGTTTCCGATGTGCCCATGGGATCGAGAGTGCTCTGCTTCACACCTTCAAACCCAAATGCTCTCGGCCTTAGAAAGGAGTGGTTCAGGACTGCTGATTCTTTTAGATATCAGCAATGTTCAATCTCCTGGACCATAAAAGAATGCTGCACAGGCTGACCGACAGGTTGTTAATCAATGAAAGCCACAGCATGGATGGAATCCTTCCTCTGTGGCCGTAACTCTAGAATCTGTTGGAGAGATGTTTTGTCCGACCCTGAACCCATCCTGTGCGGGGTTCCACAGGGGACTTGCTTATCCCCATCGCTCTAACATTTATATCAAACCGTTGTGTGATGAGATTGGGGATATTTTTCACCAATTATGCAGAGGACTTCCAGCTTTCCATGGACTTGGGGATTATGCAATCGATCAGGAAAAGCTAAATACCATCTATATGCTCATTAAAGGTTGGATGTCCTCAATCTGGCTCTGCCTAAATGCCTCTAAAACAGAGCTAATCATAAGTCAAGAATATAAGAGCTTCTGTATTGACGGAGGCCGTATGCCTGTGATCAGTAAAGTTAAAACCCCTGGTACTTTTATGAGGGCCTCGCTCAACGCTGACTTGCATATTCATTTTATAGTTAAGAATGTCAACTACTACCCAAGAGCCCCGAGACAGACCTGCCCTATGGTCACTAGACCAAACCGTGTGAAATTGGTCCGAGCCATCATTTTATCGCGGCTCGACTACTGCAATTCACTGCTTGGAGGTGCAAGCAAGGATTGTATGAATATGCTTCAAAATGACGCAGTACGTATAGTGTACAACATTGCACGTAGGGACCCAGTATCTGCAGCCCACCGGGAACTTCCCTGGCACCCGATGGTAGCGAGAGTGCAGTATGCACACAGTCCAATTGACCACTGGTTTTAAAACTCTGGGAAATGGGCGGTCTTTTCCCATCCTGATCTCACAGGCTTGGAACGAGCTCCCAGAACAGTTGCAGAAAGAAAACCACCTCAGCTTTAGAAAACATTATTTGCCTAGGTTAGCCCTCTCGCCGGTTTCTTTTCGTGTCGTCTGTGTTTGTCCTTCAATGTAGTGCCTGGATGCCTACAGGCTTTGGTGCTCGTCAATGAAGTGCTTAAGCTACAAAAACATTTTAGGTACCAAAAAAACAAATTTAACAAAATGATGGACATGCAAGAAGCCCTCCAGGTAAGCCAGAGACTGTTGTGTTATACTGCCTAAAATAAGGCAAATTAAAACAGGCAGTAACTAATATACAGGTGTTTGGTCTCAGCATAGCAGTGAAGGTAACAAAGGGCAGACGCAACAGCAGTCAATGCCACACAGTGGAATTACTTTTCTATTCATTCATTTGAAGAGGGCCATTTCATTGATGGCAATTACTGGGCACAAAGAAAGTAGGAGTTAAAACAAAAATGTAAATCTACAATTTAACAATACCCTAGTCAAGAAAGAGAACTACTTTTTTTACTCCTTGTAATTTTTAATGGTTTATTTGTACAGCGCTTGTAAACAAATGAAGTGCTTCAAAGTGCTTCAAGGCAGAAAGGGAGCAAGGGAAAAACAGTAGTCATTCTTAGGCCTTGAAGTGTCTGAATGTTCTAACAAAAATCATTTGCGTACTAGGCCTGATGGCATTTCACCTAGTGCAAGTGCATGAAGTGTAACAGGCTCAACATGATTAGGGAGGGAAGACAAGACAGAACTTACTAGACTAGTAAATTAGGCCATGCAAAGGTACAGGCGGAGGTGCAACAGTGGGAGAAGGGGAAGACAGTGCGCCCAGTCTAGCAGGGCCCTGGGTTAAGTGCATAGATGTTACCCCTCTCATGGAACGAAAGCTGAAAGTGCGAAAGTGCAGTAGTGCTGCGCATAGTGCAGAGGCATGGAGGCAAGTACAAAGCCTGGGGCCTGTGAGGCTCTGGAGGGGAGTCAGCAAAAACTGAGCAGAATTAGGGGAGAGATGGAGGAGTGAGGCTGGAGAGAAAGAGAATCAAGGTTAGCAAAGAAGAGGGAGAGAGAAAGAGCAAGAGAAAACGAAGATCTTGGAGTTCCCGGAACTTAAGGCGTTCTGGCTCAAGGCGAATAGGCATGGAAGCTGTTCCAGAGGGAGGCACCTGCAGAGGATAAAGGTCTACCCCCAAATCCTCTAGTGCCCCATTTGCAGTCCATATTGTACAGTCCTTAAGTCACTCACCTGGAAAAGCACCGTACGCAGACCAGCTCATCTACATCCCACAGGCTAACGAGGGCGTCTGCACTTCCTGTGGCAAAGTACTTTCCTGTGGGATCAAACTTAATGCAGATGCAGTTAGAAGGGTGGGCGTTGATGGACTGCACCGGCTTAAGCTCTGGATAGCTGGAGAGGGTAGAATAGCAGAGGTGACATGAACCATAGGACACCAATACGGTCCTAATATTTGAAAGAAAAGGCATACACACAACATGGAAAAAGCATATTAATGTTCTACAGCTGTCTGCAACCTGTGCTCTTTGGACGGTTTGCACTACAACTATTAGGATTCCCTACCATGGACAACACTGGCTAGGACTAACGGCGAGGTGGCTCAAAACAACGTATAGCTATATCTGCACTCTTGGCAGCTCTCACTTTGGCAACTTGCAGCAAAGAACTTTTTCTGCGCAGTCTGTTGTGGACAGCATTGCCTGGGAAACCTTTTCATGCAATCACCGTCAAAGGTATTTATTGCAGAGCACATCTAATCGCAATCCAGCTCCAGTTGTATTGGTGCTACCACAGAGTTGAAAATTAAGATTCGATGAGCAGGATCTAAAACCAGTTCCTGGGTGTCGGGCATCACCCAGTATGCAGGCGCTACCTCTGAGGAACCAGGAGCATGTGCACAGCGCACTGCTAATCTAACTTCCACGAGATACACACTAACTTTTTGCCCATTATATAGGTTTATTTCTATTTAAATGTGCGCTAATCGTCTTTATGTACATTCTCAAATACAAAGTAAATGTTGCATGCATGTTTGTAAGGCACCAGTTGGCCTGGGGAGATAAAAGAAGCTCTTGTTAACTGTTGCTTTTAAGCGAGCCAAGCTCTGCTATGGTAGAAGCAGACGCTCAATAGCTCCCAGCAATTTCAAACCCTGTAGCAGATTAACAATTGACAATGTGCACTCTGTATAGGGCTTTGACGCAACCAAGCATTGTCCTACTGCTTACCTCAGGATATTGATGCACCCATTTCCATTGGTTAGAAAGAAGAGGTTGTTGTCATTGTTCCACGAGATTTCATTTACTTCGAACTTGAACTGCTCTTCAAACTTGCAGCGATGCATCTTGGCATCAATGAACGTCACCACATCATCCTTGTTCCCGACAGCAATAGTCTGCCCATCAGGGCTCCAGCAGATGTTAATGTTCTCTCCTTTAATGTAAAAACAATGTTGTTAGCATGGTCAAGCCTCCATCAGCTGCTCAGATTGCACTTCCTATTCATCAAGCATAGAGCACATGTTATGCTAGATTAGGTTACTGGGATTTTCACAGTGAGCCACTGCTAAACACATGACTGCAGATGTTTTGGCATATCTGAAACAAATGGCTGGGCTAGGTTAGTGGAGAAGAGAGAAAGTGCAAGATAACTTTCCTGTTCTGTTGATGCGCGCAGTTTAGTAGCATCCAGGTACTGTGTGCTGGTTATTAGTTTAGGCTCCCTGTGTCAAGGGTATAATGTCATGTGTGTCCAGATGGAAGCACTATGTACCTGTAGTGCTCTGCCCCAGTCAGAGATGTGCAGGTTCTTTGCAGGGGTACACTTCTGTTTGTAGGAAGGAATTTTAAATTACTGTGTGTACATGGCATAGTTGGTTTGCATACAGTGCGTTTGGACGTCAAGGAGCATTATAATGCTCAGGCACACAATTCATACTATAAAATACATTGGGGCAACAGTTAATATAGGGTGCGAGTGTGCAAGCGTGCAAACCTCCTGGTACACAGTTCAGCATCTGCACATGTCCCTTCTTCAGCAATTGTGCAAGTTAGTTTCAGGAAAATGAACTAAATGGCCCACTGTCTCTCCAGTTATGCACAGATGGAGCCTTGGGGTTTGCCATACCCACCAATCTGAATGATGTACCTTTCAAAGCTTTGGTGAGCATCCAACTAGGCTAGTCCAACCCCATTCACTCGGGCACATCCACAGAAATGTGGATTGAGGGGTCTGGCTACAGTGCCTTTATGGGCCCTGCAACAAGCCTACATGGGTAGAACAATATCTTTAGCCATTCCTTGTGGCACAACCAAAGGAAAGGCCACAAAAAAAGAAATGGGTGCAGTGTTAAGAGTTTTAAAAGTCTTGATAGTCATTTTCCCAACATATGTGGCAAATGGCTACCAACACAGTAAAAAGGTTACAGCATGGTGTAACCAAAATCAAAATACAACTACCTCTAGCACACTACCCAACCCACTTTCTGGGCAAGAACTCACAAGGACAAATAGGCGTGCTCTGGGAGGACCCTTTCCCGTTAAGCCGGACAGGCTACAAGCGCAACATACCAAAAAGGAATCAAAGCTGCAGTAGTAAGACAGCTCAGCGGGTTAAACGCTCGTTGCTGTGATCTGCGTTTATTCTGCAGGTCGCAGGTTCAAATCCTGGCAAGGCCAACTCAGCCTTTAATCCTTCTGAAGTCGATAAATGTGTACCAATTTAAGTTGGGTAGTAATAGTAATGTAGGTAAATATGTCCCATGTAAAGCACTTTAGATTAAAGCGCTATATATAACAAATTAGTATTATACTTCCGTTTAAGTGCCGCCACCAGCAAAAGAATGTGCTCAAACTCAAATAAACCCAACAAAAGGTTAAGGGCAGTCAAAGTTAGTGTTAGGTAAGATTTTCACATTCGCGATACATCTTCCTCACCTGTGTCAACCCCAGAACACTTTGCTTTGTCATTATTTTATCTTGTCCCTATGGGAGTGGGAATCTTTTTCCTCTTACCTGTCTTTTACTGTTTTTATGGGTGACCTTTTAAATGTCTCTGCATAGTGTATGGTTGAAGTTCCTACAACTTTTAGGCTTATACTGGGTTGCCCCTTTGGGCCCCCATGTTCATTTCGCCTTCATATACTTCGGTGAACTACTGTTCTCAAGTAGTAAAGAGGGATTTCCGTCCCCTTTACATTTCGTATAAGTGAGCCAGTAGACTCCCACACCTTATGTGGAGTGCTGGGGGAATACAACGTATCCCATTTCTTACTTACCTGGTAACATTTTGTTACAATTGCGAGTTTACATGAATGGCTGGTGGCATTGGTTTTACCTTTAGGACTTTTACTCGCAAGGCTGTTAATTCAGCCTTGGTAATGCACAGAAAGGCCACCATTTTGCTAAAAATGGTGGGGTCCTTTTACGCCATTTCTTGTGTGCTTGCTGTTTGGGGTTTTCCCCCCGGCTTTCTAGGTGGGAACGACCTCAGAGGAGGTTTGGTCTTCAGCTGGAATCCTTTGGATTCCCCGCCCAGGCCCCAGAGTGACTGGAAAGGCAGGAAGAGCGGGAGGAGCCCAAAACTCAGCAGCCCTTTACCTCTCATATAATAACTTTATTCGGCTAAAAGCAATGAAAGTATGCAAACACAATGATCCAAAAAATACAAGTATATGAAAGACATTTCCTATAAATGGACAGGTAAATTTGGGCAGCTGCGAATTGGAGGTGAACTGGACGTCACTTGGTTCTTTGGTAATGCTTAGGTACATGCCAGCAGCTATATCGAAACACAAAAATACCCTGCGATTGTCAGTGGACCGTGAACCTTGATGGCTTAGGCACAGTGGCCTTACTTAAGGCCCGATTTCCCAGTGGTACAGCATTTGCTGCCGTGAGCACACACCAATAGGGAGTTTTCACAAGGCAGGAGATTAGGAATTAGGTAGGTGTCTGCACGACCTCGAGATTCTGTATGTCCTCAAGTAGGGCATGGTCTTTAAACTCAATTCTAATAGAGACATGTGTGTGGGCACCCTTTCAGTAGAACCCGATTCAGCAGGCAATTTGTTCCAGCCTAACAAACGTGCAGCTGCTCACCGCCCAGATCCAGTAAAGGCACTTTTTTTTTAAAAGGGCATCTCTGGATTCGTGATTGTTTGAGGCAAGCTTGGAGACCCTGTGGAGGTAGAATGCCCCCCCCCCCCACCTGTGACAGCATCATCCTCCTTCTGTTAGAAGTTATACTGCCAAATGGACAAGCCATCCAGGTAGTTTCCCTTTTCGAGATGCTAGATATCCTGGGAACCCCGGCTATATGTGGGAGCAGGGATACAACAGTGTGGGCTGGGAGGAAGTATGGCCAGACTCGTTTCGGGCTTGATTGTTTCTAACTGGTTTAGGTAATGCCATCATACAAATCGGGCCTGTTAGGAGATGAGTGGTTATCTCTGGCCCATTCATATGCCCATTGTAATCCCCCACCCCTCCCCCATCTTGCCCCTAATCATTTTGGATAGAACCAAGGATATTAGGATTATCAGGGCTATTCTCAGGCACTGACAGACCTTAGTCCACTTGATGCATGTGCGCCCCCTCCTTTGGCCCACGGGACGGTTGGGTACCTCTCCTTTGTAAGCCCCCACCAACCAATTAAATAAAATGAGAAACCAGGTTCTTAAGTTGGGAGAGTTCGGCCAGAACGGAGCTATACTGGCAAGCGATGGACTACACCCAACTGTAATGGTTGGTGAAACCATGGCTATTTGCTCACAGGGAATGGTGCACGGGGGCACAGTGTCTTGTCTGGCAGTGGATCACCAGGAACCCCCGCTGAGAATGCCAGAGTAACCGTTTCTACAAGCCCTCTATTCGCAGGCACAGGCAGATCTTCACCCCACAGTTGTCTTGTGGGCGATCCTTGCACACGTGGTCAAATCCATCCTTTTTGCCGAGTGAGATGGTACTTCAAATAGAGGCGCCATGGGCTTTGTTGTATTGTCCCTTGTCACAGATGTCCCAAGTGTCCCAGGTGTCATGCTACAATGGATAGGAGGATCACTAGGAGGTTGAGGAGTCGGGTCAACTGGGCCTGCAGAAATGGCTGGGGTTGTGAGCATTGTACAACTGATGAGGGCATTCCAGGGTCGAGTTGAGTGGCAGCCCTTCCCCTTACGGAGGACCCAGGAGGGACGCCGATGAGTGCCGGGAAGGGCACTGCTACCTCACCTTCAGTTGTGGGGCATGTGGTATCATCAGTTTTAACAGTTTCCCAGTTTCCAGAATTGACAAAGTCAGCAGGAACTTGTGGTTCGAGCCCCGCTCCCCGCGGGCTGGAAGTAGTTACAATAGTTAAAAACACTGAATGATCCCAGAAAGTTATTAATATCCGTGATGAGAAGATGGGCATTCCCAAAGGATCTCATATCATTCCCTGAGCTCTGTGTGTCTGGTGGCCAGTGGAAGATACACTAGGGGGTTTCTTTTTCTTTTTATAAATAGGATTATCCGCTGTGAAATAGGTGCGGGAACAGCTTCAAAAACAGTTCGCTCTTCCAAAGTGGCATGGGGGGGGGGGGGTTAGCCCTTCCATTTACATCCACCAGTCCTTAGGACTCCTGATGAAATCTCTCCTGTATCTCCCGCTGGATCAATTACTCCAGGACCTGGGCCACCTGAGCAGTGTGGTAGTGTTATGACAGGGTGACAAGGTGTCTCTCACCTCTAGGCTTGTGTTCCCCGCTCTGGCTCTTCTGTGACTAAGGTTTCACTGCACTGGCGCCAGCAAGACGCTGTATGTAAAGTACAGGTACTCCCAGGTTCCTGCTGAGGGATGCTGAGAATCTTACGTGTAACTCCTCTCCAGGATACCACCAGGTGCGAACACCCACTGGGTGCAAACACATGCACCATTTCACCCCATGTGCCCTTAGCCCTTTGTCTTTCACCTTGCCTGAAAGGAACCAACTACCAGTGGGGGGCTGGATGTCCTTATTGAACAGCCAGACTGCCCCTTGCTGTAAAATGCAGGGAGAGAAAGCAGATGTTGTGCTGTTCCTGTTAAATACTCCGAAATGACCACTAGAGCTGAAACTGAAGAGGAAGATGAAGAATCAGCGGCAGTAGAGATTGTGAGGGACCAGAGAGTCCGCTGTGTAACCGCAGCCTGCAGTTACCCTTCCTTCCCAGCAACAGATCCCGAAAAGGAAGACCCTGACCCAGAGCCTGGTGGGATCCACTAAACTGAAGAAGACCTGCATTTTCAGCCATCCCTTTTCGAGCTGCAACCTTACCGGGCTGCATTACCCCAATGCCCTGGGACCTCAAGCCATTACGCAGTGCATAGTCTTCCGAATCGTGCTGAAACTCTGGTGGCATCCTTCTGGATCTCCAGAGACTTGAATTGCATCCTTGAAGTCCCTCACAAGAGTGCTAGACAAGATTAGAGAGAATCCGACCAGCGATATTCAGTCTTCTCCTGGCTCCTGAAAAGGGTGCCAAAACCACAGAACTGCATCCATCCGCTAAGAAACATTTCCCTGGAATCTTCCCCGTTGATCCCTGCTGCGAATTCCCCTCCAGAGTCCTGTCTTAACGACAAAGAATTCATCTAACAGGTTTTTGGCTGCAGATCATGAAGACATCCAGCAGCAAACTCTTCAGTGCTGAGGTACTGTGTTGCCAAGGGTATTACTTACCTTAAGCCTTTTGTGATTCCAGTTAAGCTTTGGTAATGAATCATGTGACTGGGAGTCCTCTCATCCAGTTCACCTAGGCCCATTGCCGGAATCCCTCTAACGGGTCTTCTCTGAAGTCCCTGGAACCCTTTTACAACTCTAAAGTAAGATAGATACTTGTTTTAAAACAGCTTTCCTCAGCAACTCTGACCTGTGCTACATCTGTGCCTATCCCAACCAGTCTGTTCGCCACTAGAGACCTACTGAGAATACTCATGCTCCAAAAATAGAGAAGGACTTATGGTTTGGACCTTTTGCTTAGTAAATACAACAATAGTTTAAAAGTTACTTATTTGTAATAGATGTGGTAACTGTCCCACTGAAATGTGAGGAGTTACAATAGTTCTTACTATCCTTTCAATGCGTTTTGCCATTCTTAAAAGTATATGGGATACATCACTCACCGTAATCGTATTTGATGCTTGTATCTGCTTAGATTCACATGCCACGCATAGGCCGACATCTAGTGGTAGCCGTGCAGTATTATTGTTTTTGAAACTCGAAAAGGGACGTTGACAGGGCGTGCCAGTAATGCCATCCTTAGTGCGACGTCCACTGTACACATGGTCCTTCACGTGTCGATGTCCCTCAGATGCTTTTGTTTCTGACATGAGGTAGCATGAGGTCCAGCGTGAGAACAGATGTTATAAAGCAGATGAGTAGATAAAGCCAGAAAACATCTATGCACCTTCTAATGCACAGGGGAACAAGGGTGGCCGCATGTGAATCTAAGCAGATACTAGCTTCAGAAATATGATTATGGTGAGTAAATGTATCCCTTATGAGGCTTGTGGATCTGCCTAGATCAAATGCTATGCATAGATTAACAAGCAGTGTCTGGAGATTTTCTTAGCTGCGTTTGAAGGGTTTTGAAAGAAAGAAGGTAGTTCAATGGACTGGTTAACATGGAACTTGGATATTAGCTTAGGTGAAAACCTAGGGTGTGTTCTTAGTACCAACTTGTCTTTGTGGATAACAAAGAAAGGGTCTTGCACCGACAAAGCTGGTAGCTCACCGACTTCTTATGGAGGTGATGGCCACCAGAAAAGCCATTTTGTACGGTAGGTGTTTAAGGCTGGATTTATGCATAGGCACAAATGGTGGACCTAGGAGTATGAGCTTTGAGAGCGTCACATTGATATACCACCATGGAGGTGGGTTTGAAATTGGGGGTGGGGCAGGGGGGGGAGTGGTGGTTAAGAGCACTCCATGGACGCCTTAACAGGGACTTTCCACCAGGACACCCTGTTTTGAGAAGTTGTGTATGCAGATGGGAGCTACTAGGTGAACTTTGATGGAGTTGAATACTAGGCCAGATTCTAGTAAGTGAAGAATGGGTGATGAGGTACATTCAATGGGGTTTACATTTTTGGACTGGCACCATATTACAAATCCTTTCCATTTGTTAAAGTAACAAGTGTCTGGTGTTTGGTTTCTGTGCCTCTGAGGATTTTCAAACACCTTTGAGGTAGTTTTAGATGACCAAGCTACGACTTCAGGAGCCAAGCTGCCAAGTTCATTACCAAGGACATGGATGTAACGTTGTCCCCCAGTGTTGGATTAGCATGTTGAAGGGGCACGGGAGCTTGATTGGATCGCACATCACCAGTTTGCACAGATGCGGATGCCATTGTTGTCTCACCCACGTAGGAGCCTCTACGATTAGAGTTACTTGTTCCTGGTGCATCTGGGGCACCATCCTGCTCAGGAGCGGTGTTGGGGGGAAAAGCCTAAGCAAATTACCCTGACCGGATCATCCACAGGGCATTCCCCTTGGATCTGGGTTGTGGAAATCTGGATGTGAAGTTTGGCCTTTTTGTGTTTAGGCTTGAGGCGAACAAGTCCAAAGGAGGACAGCTCCAGAGGGAAATTATATAGTCTAAATGTTCTCTCCTGAGCTGCCACTCATGTTCTTTGTGTAGGGAATCTCTGCTTAGCGAGTCTGCCAGAAAGGAGCTCCCCTGGAATGTGTTGACACTACGAACAGGTTCCGCTCAAGTGCCCACGTCAACATTTTTTTGGGCTAGCCTGGACAGACTTGGAGAGTGTGCCTCCCTGCTTGTTTTTGTAAAACATGGCAGTGGTGCAGTCTGTGAGGACTTGTACGGTTTGACCAGTTAGATGCACTTGAAAGGTTTGTAGGCCCTTGAGCATGGCTACCAGCTCCAAAAGGTTTATGTGATTCTGGGCTGTGATTTGTTTCCACAGGCCATGCACTGTCTGGTGAAGGTAATGGGCTCCCCACCTGGAGTGTGATGCGTCTGTTTTAACAATCACTTGCAGTGGAGGGCTGTGAAATTGTTTTACCTTTAACAGATTTTCCTTTGTCCACCAGTATAGCGCTTAAACTAGGATGTTACGCTCACCTGGTATCCACGGGGACGCCACCCAGCTGCAGGGACTCTGGTGCCCTTCTCAGCCGCTCCCTGGTATAATCAGCGGGGAAGTTCTGCCTGGAAAACAGATGGGCAATGTTCAAGACTGGGCAACTGGGGTAAGAGCCTCCCAACACCCCGTATGCCCGCAGCCCCTCCCCGGACCTTTCCTCACCTTGTTGTGGGTTTTGGCGTGCTCTCCGTCCTGCCTTCTTGGCAGGGGCGCGTTGTCCTTTGTGGGCGAGTGCGATCTAGTTACTTCACTGATGCTGCCCTTTAGAGTCTTTCAGGTAGGTCCAATTACTGTTATACTGTAAGCCTTTCCTGGATTCAATAGTGTCTTTTCTCTCTCCTAAGGTGCGCAGAAGTTCGCTGTGGAACGTTGGCTGAATTTGGACTCACCGGCAGGTGATGGTGTTTCGAGAGCGCCTTGATGCGGTAAGTAGGCGCTATGTGCAGCGCTATGATGCCTTGCCTTTGCTAACCTGTTTTTTGTTCCCGTAGGTTGCGGTGCTCACCCAGAGCAAGAAGTCCCAAGGCGATGCTGGTCGATGGGCGACTTGAGAGGTAAGCTGCCAGCACAATTGTAAATGTCTAATGTCTTGTTTCTCCCCTTTTGCAGAACCGACGGTCCGGGAGGCTTGCTGTTCCTTGGATGCTGTTTGCAGGAGCAGAGGGCAGCTAGCAGAGGAATCACAGGTAAGCTGCTGCTAATAGCGATGTCCCTTTTGTTTTTCAGGTGCTGTTCTTCCGAGGTTCGCAGATGCTGCTGAACACGATGAGCGTCACGTTGCAGGATTGCAAAATAACGAAGCGTGTTCTCCAAGTCGGGTGTGGTTTAAATATCATCAAGAAAGTAGTCCAGGTAAAATAGTCCCTAGGCTACCACACCCAAAACACTATACCGCATAGCTTGGTTCCAAGGAGTCAAGCTATGTGGATGCCTCCATGTTGATTGGCATTGAAATAAAGTAGTTCCCAAGCACAAGTCTCCATTAAGTATGAGCCTGGCGCCTGTGCCAGGAGTGGCCCCAAAAGGGCCTAGGCAAAGGATGTCTAAGCTTGTTGGGAGCCCGAGCCGAGACCCCTCCTGGCCCATGCGCCTGCCGGGGGGGTGAGGGGGGTTTTCAGGAAGTGGTTTGTGACATAGGGTTAGCGAAACAACCACTAGATCATCCCACTGACCACTTGCCTGAAACCACTGTTGTTTCACTGACCACTGTTTCACTAACCACTGTTGCATTGGGTGCATGCACAACCCATGCTGCACAACCGTGCACGTGGAGCCAGGTAAATGCATGAAGCCATCATCCCGTGCAAGCGCATTGCTTTGCATAAAGTTATTTGGCGACCGGCTAGGTCCTGAGGTATTTGCAGAAGTATGTTTTGTACTCTTTCGTTTGATGGGAAGACTAGCCCCTCTGTTTTTATGATAGCTCCTAAGAACTGTTTGGTATTGATTGGAGCGAAACCATTTCTTTCTCATTGATTGAGAATCCCATTTGGAAGAGAAGATTGATTGTTCTTTGGGTATTTTGCCTGCAGATCTGAGGGGATTCACCTGTTATCAGCCAGTTGTCCAGAGAAGGGTACACTGGGATTGATTCTCTGCGTAGGTGCGCCGCCACTACTGCTAGTAACTAGGTGAATACCCTGTGGGATTACTTCTTGTAGTGTTGTCATGTGAAAGTGTTTGCAGGGCGCAGGTCTAGGTCTTTCTTTGGCACAAGAAGTGCAATGAATAGATACCCTTGTTTACCCGGTTTGCAGGGAGGTTTTCTAATGGCGTCCATTAGCAGCAGTGCTTTGACCTCTTCCAGCCGAATGTGCTGTTTGTATGAGCTCTAGGCAATAGCCTCCCGCCATGGTGGAAAGTTGTGTTATGTTACTTTGCATGTATACAGCGCCTTATGTATCATTGGTATGATCTCAAAGTGCTGGTAGGTTGAACACCCTGGGGAACCGGGGCAGGAGGTGGTTGGGGGGGAGGGGGGAGGGAGAGGGGGAGATTCATTCTGGTGGGTTGATACCCAGACTGATTTCTGGCTGCGTTAGGCCTGAGGGGACGCATAGGCTAGCGGTGTGTGCTGAGCTAGCTGTGTTGAATTAGGATGATGAGGAGTATGTACCGGGTGTTAGTATGAGAACTGCTATACCAAATGTGTCATAGGATTGCTGTGTTCTAGGTGAGTGGTGGTGTATAGGAGAGAGTAAGCGTGGTGGCGTGATATGGTAGTTTTCAGTAAGGTGCTTGAGATCGAGCACTCATCTGTACCATCTATTCTATCAGTTTTATTCACTCTGTCCGTTCATTCAGCTTCGTCTGTTCATACATTTCGTCTGGATCATTTAGGTTACTACTCTTCCCATTAATTCCATCATTCGATCCTTCATCTACATGAACTGCTCCATGCAATCCGTTGATAAATTTCATCCTTCCCATCAGTTTAGTGTGTTCCGTTTGTTCCATCCTTTTTATTCATTCGATCTGTTCCATGTGTTTTACACACTTCAACCATTCCATCCGGCTCCGTCGCTCCATCCAGTTCATCAATTCCATCCATTCTACCCGTCTCATCCACTCTACCTGTTCCATTCACTTCCTCTATTCCATCAGACCGAGCCACTCCATCTGTTCCCTCTGCTTTGTTTGTTTCATTAACTCCATCTGTACTGTCTACTGGATCCGTTTTCATCCACTGCATCGGTTCAGTCCATTTGATCGGTTCCATTTGTTAAAGCTACTAATTTTCCATTCGTTCAATCTGCTCGGTAGGCTCACCCGTTCAATCCACTCATCATTTTTATATGTTCGACTCCTACCATCCATTCAGTCTGTTCCATCCATTCATTTGTGTCACCCACTCCACCCGTTCTAATAACTATGTGTTTCGTCTGTTCCATTTTCTCTGTTAGCCAGTATGTTTACTCTGTTCCATCTGATTCATCTGTTCCAGTCACTTCATCCGTTCGTTTTGACCAGTAGGCTTATTCCCGCTAGCCCTTTGTTCCATCCTTTGCATTCACTCTATCCATTTGATTCATTGTGTGCGTTCGATCTGCTCTGCAACAGAGCACGGTGAGTGAAAGGCCCTCTTTAGGGCTTTTTTTATTCCAACTTCCATTCGATGCATCCGTTTCACCCACTGCATCCACTTCATCAGTTTTAATTTACATTAGCAGTTTTACTTTTCCATTTTTCTCGATCTGGTCACGATGCTGGATGTTATTTTTCATACAGCAACCTTGGGCTACTGTTTGTTGTTGCTGTTATACTGTTTGTGTTAAGAGTTGATTTTAGGGGAAGAGCCACGTTTTCAGTAATTTGTGGAAAGGCACAAGGTCCTCAGTGATTTGGATGTGGGGTGGAAGTGAGTTCCACAGAGTGGGGGCTAGGGCTGAGAATGATGATCCACCTAACCTGACAGTTGGTTTTTGGTATCACTAGGAGGCAGGCAGAGCTTGATCTTAGAGTGGGTGGTGGATGGTAGGGTTTTAGTTTGTCCTGAAGATATTGAGGTCCTGTTTTATGCATTGCTCGGTGAGAGATGCATAAGGTTTTGAATGTCACCCTTCGGGCAACCGGAAGCCAGTGCAGAGTTTTGAGAGCTGGGGAGATGTGATCTCTTGGGCAAAGTGCTAGTAGCAGTTTGGCCGCTGTATTTTGTGCTCTTTGTAGTTTAGTCAGGTGGTATGCATGGACTCTGAGGTAGAGGGGGTTAGCATAGTCCAGTCTTGACATAACGATTGAATGGACCGCAGACAGTCTGTTGGGAAAGGAGAGGTATGGAAAAATGCGCCTAAGAATTTTGAGGTGGTAGTGGCAGGACTTCGAGACGTTGTTGACTTGGAGCAAGAGGGTTAGGTCAGAGTCGAGAGTGCATCCAAGGATTGTTACTGAGTTTGAGGTCGACAGGGAATTGCCCATGGGAGATGGCCAGGGTAGGGGGTGCGGAAGAAGTTCGGTGTTGACTGGTAGGGTGGGGGAAGCATAGGAGGAGAGTAGGGTTATTTGGTTTCTATTGTTGAGGAAGGATGCTATTCATTTAAGAGCGTTTCCACAGATTCCTAGGGAGTGAAGCAGTCGAGGAGGATGGAGTGGTTGATTGTGTCAAAGGGAAGGTAGGCCATGTGTTGTTGGCGGTATGTTTCAGTGGGTGGCCAGAGCAAAATGTCTGAGAATTGTCTTCATTTCCAGCCAATTTCAGAGACATTTCCCTGTGTCCACTCACTGAAACACGTCGCCAACAACAGATATCATACATTCTCGCGTTCCCACAGGTGTCCCGACGAACAAGGTACCTCACATGTGTGGGTGCAGCTACCGGGGGCGCAAATGGAAAAGGGTAACCCACTGGTAACCCCAAGCCTTTCGCCACATCCCATTTTGTTCATGTGGGCAAACTACAGATTTGGGCCTAGGGTGTCGAAGCCAGCAAGGAAAACAGGGAACCCCATGCATTTCCGAAAAGAGGACACCCTTTGGAATCCATAGAGGTCCGACTTGCGCAAATCGGCCCAGAATCTGCTACCCAGAACCCCCGGCAAATTCCAAATTTGGGGGTAAAAAACACAATTTCCAGACATTTCACTCTGCTCAACCACCGAAACACGCTGCCAATCACAGATGTCATACCTTCCCGCGTTCCCACAGGTGTCCCAATGAAAACGGTACCTCACATGTGTGGGTTCACCAATCTAGCTGCAAAGGGAAAAGGCTAACACATTGATAACCACAAAAGGGTTTGGGGAGATAACCTACAGATTTGGGCTTTTGGTGTCCAAGCCACCAAGGAAAACTGGGAACCCCATGCATTTCTGAAAAGAGGGCACCAGTAGGAATCCACAGAGGTACAACTTGCGCGAAGCGGACCAGAATGTTTTACCCAGAACCCCTGACAAAGTGAAAAATGTGGAGGTTTTTTCGGCACATTTCGGACTTTGCCGGGGCTTCTGGGTAATACATTCTGGGCCGATTTGTGCAAATCATACCTCTGCGGATTCCCACGGGTGTCCTCTTTTTGGAAATGCATGGGGTTCCCCGTTTTCCTTGGTGGCTTGGACACCCGAGGCCCATATCTGTATGGTGTGCCGGAAGGCAGAGAGTCTGAAATTCCGGCCTGAAAACAGACTTGGGGTTACTTGTGTTTTAGGCTTTCCCCTTGGCGCATCCACACATGTGAGGTACCGTCACCTGTGGGAACGCGGGACGGTAGGCCATGTGGTGTGTGGTTTTCATAACGTTTTGACCCATTTGCTGGTGCCCTTTGTCACACAACCCTTTCATTTCCCAAATGTGACCTACATTTAGTCGCTGCTTTAGGCACCCTCACTTTTGTAACCTGCACAAGTCACCTACCCTTGAAAAGGTATGCCTGTGCTCTTTCAAAAAATGTATGCTTGCCGTTCCTCACCACATTGGTTTTCCCGATTTGCTCATGCCAAGTGCGTCTGTTCAGGCCGTGAGCGTAAAACTCCTGTGTACCATGGTTCAGTGTTTGGCTTGTGGTATTGCTTGTTTGGTAAAACACTACAAAAAATGTGTGCTCTCCTAACTGCAAGAGTCGGGGGAATGTAGCGGAGCATTGCTTTTCTCAAAATTCATAGAAGCCATTGCCGTACCAAGCTAACCATGTCCAACACATACCTTTTTGTTCGGTCATTTTCCCGCTTTTCCCCCCAATCTATGGCGGTTTCCCCTACCTAGTTGTTGCCTGACCTACGCAAATCACCCCTTCCTAAACTTGGAATTTTGTCTACTTTTCAGAAATATATGCCTTTCTGTCCTCCAAATCAGCTTTCCTACCCTTTTCTTCCATTCCGTCCATGCATGTACAATTGGCAAAAATGGCCAAAATCGCCTACCTCTCACAAAACGGTTGATAACCACATCAAAATAATTTATTTCCGTTTCCACTCAACCTGCTCTTGAAAGCCAGGCAATTGGGGAATTCAGCACAGCAAACCATTCGTTCCTAGCTCTTACAAAGAAAAAACCAAAGGCTACTTTGTAAATCAATTTATTGGCATTTTTTGAAAAAAAACCCAAATTGTCCCCTTTTTGGTTATTTTCTCTCACCCCCCACAGCAACCTAGGATTCCTGGGCGGCGTTACGACCGCCTACATGTGGGAAAAAACAAGCCAAATTTGGCCGCAATCTCATGTAACAAAAAAGTTACAAGCCACACATACCGAAATCACCAAAAAAAGGCCCTGGCACTGGGGAGAAATACCCATGGCATTTAAAGGGTTAAACTTTGTACAAGTAATGGTGTTAGCCAAAAGAAAGAACTCTGCCACATGCGCCCGACTATGATGGCGGAAAAAACAATCTGAGGGACCTCGACGCGTGAAGGACCATGGGTACACTGGATGTCACACTAGGGATAGTATTACTGGCACGCCCTGTCGAAGTCCCTTTTCGAGTTTTGAAAACAAAAAATACAATACTCCACGGCTACCACTAGATGTCGGCCTATGCATAGCATGGGATCTAAGCAGATCCACAAGCCTCAGAAATAAGGTTATTTTATTCACCTGTGAATTGGTTCCCCCACTTCCCAAAAGTAATACTGTTGGCTTCACCCAACTATTCCTTTCATAATACAAAAGTGTATACGAGTTTACCAACTAGGTCTTGCTTCCCCATACCTGCTGTATAGCCAGTCTAGAAAAAGTCTGCCTTGGGTTGTACTTACCTTGAATAGTTGTGTGCAATTCTTAATAAGCATATTGTGGGATTTACTAACCTTGGTCTGCCTTGTGCCATCCTAAAATAAGTTATGAGAGTTACTGCTTACCTCAATCTGTGTTCCACTGATCTGAAAGGCAACTAATAGTTTATTACAACATTAGGTCTTACTCCCCTAGCATAACAGGGTTATTCTAAATGTGGTTATAGGTTTATACTGTTCCATGAATGTGTGTTTCACTATTCAGAAAAGTATCCTGGTAACAGGGTTGGTTTCCCCAAGTGATTTCTTAGCAGAGTGTCACTGCATAACAGACAGGGTCTACTACCCTTGAATTACTGCAAGTAATCTAGAAGTAATTTGTGATTTTACTCTCCCCTGAAGAGCTGCGTTCTATACTAAATGTGTAAGATCAGGTTTGATGTGCCTAGAAATACTGTGTTATTCTAAGCAAGGTCTATGCTTTGGCCTATGTTTTGGCGTGTGTACCTTAAGCATTGCGTTGTGTTTTAATATGGGGTTTACGATTCTATGACAAAGTACTTAACAACCAAGATTTACCTTGACCTATTTGTATCTATAATAAACCTTTATTTTGTATAATACTTCTGGGTGTTAGTGTTTCATTTGAACCATTTGTATGCTCTTTGTACCTTCCAACAGACCTCTCCCTCCTAAGATACTTCTGGCTGCTCGGTCTACGCTACCAAATACTCAGGTGGTAAAGCCTTATACTAAAAGTGGAGTTTTGTACTGTCTCAGTTGTATAGTTTTACTAAACCCTTAGTTGTACTTCAGAAAGACTGTCCTAACAGTTAGCAATGGGAACCGAAACCATTTCTAACTTATCACCTCTGTTTCCATCTCCCCTCTTGGGAGTCTTGCTGTGAGTGCTCATCCACTACTACGCCTTGGTGAGGCAGCCAATATACAAAGAAGCCCTGCATCAAAGGTGCATATTGGCATTACTGAACCCTAAACTTAGGATCTGGGAAAATACTTTCAACAGCTACATATAGAAGGATCAATGAAATTGGCAGGGACCATCATCTAGGCAATCTGGGAAATTTACTGGTGCATTGCAACAACATTAGGAAGAACAATAGAAGTACATGAGACCAGTTTAAAAATTGAGAAATTGTGGTAGCAAACACTGCAGAATATTACTTGAATACTGCACATTTGGCATTAACATTAGTGAGATGGGGGCGTGGCTTGGACGCCATGTGAAAGGACGTGCCTGAACGGGAGCTCCCGCTGATCCGAACATTATCCGGCTGAATCCGCGCAACGGCCGCTACGATGTGGCATAGACGGTGATGACTGTAAATGCGAAGCTCGGCTGCACATGTGGATGCATTCTCATACGGGATTGTGCAGCGCTTGTGTACTCAGGAGCCGCGTGAAGTTTTTGGGCCGGAGCTTCGCCGGCAGACAAAATGGCTGCCGTCGCTTGATGTTGGGACAAAGGATCGGGGACCGGATTCTGGAGGCGATTCCCTCAGTTCACGTTCAGCGCGATCCAGCGAGAGCAAGCTTGACTGGAGGTAGCCGAAACTGTGTGGCGACGGGGGGACATAGTGCCCCCAGGCCTGGGGCCTAAGCGAGATCGAAGGGACGCTCCTGATCGAAGATATGACGAGCAAGCTCCTGAGGGCGAAGAATAAACAGCCCACGCTCGACGAATTTGCCAAGACATCGCCTGGCACCGAGGGGACCAGGAGCAAAGAGAAGGCCCAGCCCAAGGAGATGGCCGCAGGAGGAACGAACCAGGAGGTCCTGGCAGCGATCGCAGATCTGAAGGCGACATGGGAGACCAAACTCCAACTTGCGGTGGCCGAACTGAAAACTGCGATGGAACTTCAGGTCGGGGCGGTACAGGAGGACGTGAACCTCCTGAGGCAAGATGTGCGAACCCTGGCCGAGCGCACAGAAACCCTGGAGAAGGAGATGGGCCCGACTGTGGCGGAAAGCACCGCGCACAAACGAGAGATCCATGCCCTGGTGCAGAGGGTAGGCAACCTGGAAAGCAGGGCTGAAGAGGCAGAAGGTCGGGCCCGCAGAAACAACATCCGGATTGTGGGCCTACCAGAGGGAGCTGAGGGCCAGAATCCCACAGATTTTATTGAGACTTTGCTGCTGCAGGAGATCACCGGAGGTGCCCTAACGCAGGGATTTGCAGTGGAGAGGGCACATAGGGCCCTGATCAGAAGGCCACCGCCGGGTAATCCGCCCAGGCCCGTGATCGCCAAGATCCTCAACTACAAAGACCGGGAGAAGATTCTGGAACATTTTCGTAAAGGGGGCACCATACGGCGAGGGGAGGCAACCATCACTGCTTACCCCGACTACACTCTACAAGTGCAGCGCAGTCGGATGAACTTTGGGGCGGTCAAAAGGCGCCTGCGGACGGCCGGTTTCAAGTATATGTTACTCTACCCAGCCAAACTTAAGGTCTTCTTCAAGGCTAAGACGCTGTTTTTCGACACCTCTGAGGAGGCCATGGAATGGCTCGATGCGCAGAACTGCCCTCAGGAGCCTGATGAGCAGATGGCGGACGGAGCAGGGAGAGTTAAGTGAAACAGTGGGCCCGGCGGACTTTGAACATTTGGACTGGAATATAGTCTTTGCCACTTTGTGATGGGGATGCACTTTTTAACTGTTTCGAACATGGTCCGCGAGCGCGGATATAAATGTGTAGGGGGCATCCGAGGGCCGTTTTATTCGTACCCCAGTGTGTTGTTAGGTTAGTCACTGTGTGGGGTGTGACACCCTGTCGGGTTCTCTACGGGGGCTTCCGTAGAGAACCGAACACGGGGATGCCTGAGATCCAGGGATGGAGCTGGGCGGTTGGTTGGGTTAGGGGGGTGGGGGGTGTTAGTTGTTATGTGAGCCTGGGGAAGAAACTGAGAAGGGATGTAGTCGGGACTGGGGGGAGGTGATCAGACCAGAGGGGGAAGTGGGAGCTACGGATAAATCATGGGAGACCTTAAGGTATTGACATGGAATGTTAGAGGGTTGAATAGCTACCTGAAGCGTAATAAGGTCATGTTGTATTTGAAGAGGCAGAGGATAGACGTGGCCTTGTTACAGGAGACGCATTTGACACGGGATAAACTTGAAATGGTGCGGAGAAAATGGAGGGGGACAGTGGTTGGATCCACATTCTCTGCGTATGCCAGGGGTGTGCTGGTTTGGGTTGCACCACATGTCCCGTTCAAGCTCTTGGGGGAGGTTGTGGAGTCGGACGGGCGGCTGGCCATGGTTCGGGGGATTGTGGAAGGTAGAGTTGTCTGTATCATAAACACTTATGCGCCCAACCAGGACACAGCGACTTACTTCAAGACACTGCGCGCGAGACTCGGTGAAGGGATGGGGAGCACAGTAATCTGGGGTGGAGACTTTAATTGTGTGCTTAACCCCAGGGAGGACAGGTCGGATGACAAAATGGTTAGGCCCAGCCCAGCGGCCAAGGTGTTGCAGTCGCTGCTAGCGGATCTAGGCCTGGTAGACGTGTGGAGAGCGAGACACCCGGGTGGGAGGCAGTATTCGCACTATTCGGCTCCGCACCAACTGCACACGAGGCTCGACTACTTTTTTGCCACTCCAGACATTCTTACGGAGTGTGAACAGATTGACTACAGGGCGAGGGTCCTCTCGGACCACTCGCCCCTAATCATGCATTGGCGGCTGCGCCCCCCACGTGCACGGATTCCAACATGGCGCCTTCGGGCGGAAGCGCTACGGGATCCGGTATTCAAGGAGGACATGAGGGAGGAGATAGTCGCGTACTTTGAGTCGAACACAGGGAGTGTCAAATCGGCTGGTACTTTGTGGGAGGCTTTTAAGGTGGTGATGAGGGGAGTTGCTATCGCGAAGTCCAAGGGATTAATGGGCGGAATCCTGACCGACCTGCGAGAGGCCGAGATCGAGCTGGAAAAAGAATTGGAGAAGGGTGGGACCGATATGGAAGTAGTTACTGAGCTGCAGCAGCGGTGCTCTGGGCATTGGGACAGACTTTGTAACCTGAATTTTACGAAGTACATTGAGAGGTTGCATGCGGGTGGGGACAAGACAGGCAGGCTCCTCGCTTGGCTATATAAGAGCGAAACCCCTAGGGCTCCGATCCGATCGGTCATCACCGAAGGGGGTGCGGAGATCGATACGCAAGAAGGGGTAAATGGGGCATTCGCAGAATACTACCAAACATTGTATGAAGATCGGGAAGGGGGGAGCCGAGAGGAGATAGATGAAGTACTCGGGGATATAGGCCTGCCCAGAATCAGCGATGAAGAGCGAGAGGAGATGGATGCTCCGATCACTCTGGAAGAGCTCAGAGAAATAGTGCGACAGCTGCCCACTTGCAAGGCCCCGGGAGCGGACGGGTTCCCCAGCGAGTTTTATAAGGCGTATGGGGAGGAGGTACTCCCACCCATGCTGGACATGTTTAATGAGGCGTTTGAGCTGGGACAGCTACCAGAATCACTCAGGGAAGCGGTCATAGTGCCACTCCCCAAGCACAATACACCGGGACACGGTTGCGGCTCCTATCGACCCTTGTCAATGCTGAACCAGGACAGCAAGATCCTAACAGCTGTCTTGGCGGCTAGAATGAGGAGAGTGATAGGCAAGCTGATTCACCCTGACCAGACGGGCTATGTCCCGGACAGGAACATTACCCACAACCATAGACGCCTACACAGAGTGGTCGAATGGGGATGTAGCAAAGACGGCGAAATGGCGATAGTGGCGCTGGATGCGGTCAAGGCGTTCGACTCTGTTCGTTGGCCGTGGCTGTTGGCGGCACTGGATCACTTCGGAATGGGGCCAGGGTACAGGAGGTGGGCCAAATTATTATATAGCGCGCCTCTAGCCAGAGTTCGTACGGGGGCAGTAGTGTCGGATAGGTGGCAGTTAGGTAGAGGCACCAGGCAGGGATGTCCTTGGTCCCCAAGGTTGTACATCCTGGCCCTTGAGCCCTTGGCAATTTACCTCCGGCAACAGTATGACCCGGTGGGCATAGAGGTGGGGGGGGAGAGCCATCTGATATCCCTGTATGCCGACGATATGCTGTTGTACCTCCAATACCCTGAAGAGAACTTGCAATATGTCTTGGAGGTGATGGAGGTTTGCTTGGCTTTCTGGTATAGCGGTCAACCCTCGGAAATCCACCCTGTTCCCGCTGGGCGGCTTTGTGGGGATACCGGCTGAGAGGTTGCCAGTATTGCGAATCCCATGGGCGACAAGCACCTTTCGGTACCTTGGCATAGACGTATATCACACGACCGGGGAGGAACACAGGCACAATACTGAAATGGCAGTGGGGAGGATCGAGAAGTGCATGAGGTTTTGGGAGAAACTACCCTTAGCGATGATGGGCCGGGGTGCTATGCTTAAGATGGTCGTGCTACCTAGGCTGCTGCATTATTTCAATAACATTCCATACATGATACCCAAGGGGTTTTTTGCTAGACTACATAGGGTATGTAGAGATTTCTTATGGCAGGGCACGCGTAACAGGGTCGCATTGTGGAAATTGCAGAAGGCTTATGAGAAAGGCGGCGTGAGGCTGCCGAACTTTGAGGCCTACTACGTGGCAGCGCAGCTGCAGTACGTGGCCAAGTGGCTTTCGGACGACGAAACCCCGGAACATAGACTGTTGGGAAAGGACTGCTCCCCCTTCTACCTGCGAGAGATTATTTGGGTATCCAGCACATGGATGAGGGGGCGTCCTAAGATGCTAGCGTTGGGCAGGAACATGTGGCGAAGAGCCTGCCGGATGATGGGGGATCCCCTGCCGTGCATGCCGCAGCTGCCGCTGGTGGCCTTGGCAGGGGAAGACAGACAGCTTAGGGCCATCCTGCGAACATACTGGGAGTCAGTGGGGCTGGTCACTTTGGGGGACATTTGGCAGGATGGGGCCTTGGCGGAGTTCGCAGATCTAGAGGCGGGGGCGGGGCTGCATGCGGGGCAATACATGACGTTCCACAGAGTGGTCAGGGAGGTCCGGAGCACTTGGCCCGAGACCGTATTGGCTGACGAGCCGGATGCGACGCTGGAGATTATGTATGACGCATCCGAGGGCGGGCATGAGGTCTCCAGGCTGTACGAGATGCTGATGGCAAAGGTTGGGAAGGATTTGGGGTACCTGAGGTTGGAATGGGAAACAGAGATGGGGGCCCCGATGGCGGATGGGCAGTGGGAGCGCGCCCTGGGGTACCACAAAAAAGTATCGAGGAATGCCAGGTTTAAACAGATACAACTATATATCACGCATAGGGCATATATGACCCCCCTGAGAATTTCCAGATTTCGAGACGCTGGGCGCCAGGCGTGTCCCAAGTGTAACACAGAGAACGCTGATATGATTCACATGTTCTGGGCCTGCCCTGTGATTGCAACCTACTGGAGTGAAGTGGCGCAGAAGCTGGCAGGGAGGGGCATTGTACTTAAGATAGATTCGGCCTGGGCCTGTTTGCTTGGAGGGTACCCCAGGGCGCGCAAGCTTCGGCACGTGGAGAAGCTTAAAGATTTGGCTTATACACTTGCCAAACGCAGAATAGCCATGGGATGGAAGAATTGTCAGAGGCCACGGGTGGAGGTATGGTGGCGTGACCTCCAGAAATGGGCTGCCGCCGAGACGACAGCATGGTGGGAGGCCAGCAGGGCGGGAGGGGAGGAAGAGGTGAGCTCCCTCACGGCATGGAAGGTGCTATTGGCTGAACTGTTTAGTACGGGGTCGACCTCGGCTGGATCTGAGAGCGACGGAACCCCACCACACGGAACGGACAATGATGGTGGACACCCTACAGGCTCATAGGGGGGAGGGAAGGGGATTGTTAAGTTAATTCTGTTCTGTTTTTTCTTTCTTTTCTTTTTCATATCTGTTGTTTGGCCTTTGTTGTGGCTTGATGTGTTCTATTTATGTTCTGTTGCACTGTGTGGTCGTTATAAAATAAAATACATTTTTAAAAAAAAAACATTAGTGAGATCCAAGGGAACATCGCATATTTGGATGGAGTGTCTGGGAGATTGAAGGATATTTTAGGGTGATTTGGAAACATCTGGGAGAAAACATTAACAAAATATACCTTGTAGACCACTGCAAGTGGTCTGAGACATTGTTTATTCTGTAACATGTAGTGCTGTGCACTGTTTTTTCATTCAGGTAGGATCTGTCCTGGTACATAGTCCTACTAGAGCGGAGAGCTTGCCCTGTACGTGTCGGAGGACTTCTGTGGTACGCGTTTATCTTACGGCATCCACCTTAAACAGGTCAGGATGCATCATAATGTGTGCAGTCTCTGCACTGAGGGAACGATTACATTCTGGGACAAGTCACGCTTTAGAAGGTCCTGAAAGGACTGTATACCTTTTGACCATCTTTTTTAAGGTGGCATCAAGATTTAGTGATGCAAATTGTATTCTGGTGCATGTACTCCAGAAACATCTGTACTTTGTGATGCAGATTGCAGTCACTAACATGTAGTCACTAACATGTAGTCACATGGGGCTTTAAACAATGAGCAGAGAAATGTGCATTCATCAACATCTAGTCCTATGAAAGTTAACAGAAAGGCCATCTTAAGTGAGTGAACCAGAATGCCTTTTGTGGCATAGAGTGCTGTTGAGATATCTGTATTCAGGGAGGCTGGTAGGTTTACTTGAGGCGAGTCTTGCGACAACATTTATATTAAGGGACTTGTACTGCATTCTATAATAAAGTGTCAGTTATGGTCTTCTGCACCATAATAGGCACACTGACATTCCCCTATGAGGTCTTCCATAAAAAGCAAAAGAGCATTCTTGGATATGTACCCCCCCCCCAATAACAAAGCTCCCCCTGATGCAGATGAAGTGCACAACTTTTTAAAATTGTGATTTACTTGCAGACGCGCTTTCGTTTATGAGAATCAGGCCTGGGCTCTGCAATTAAAGGCAAGCTGTCCGACAGTAATTATTTTCTTTTAATGTTGATATAAGTCTAAGACAAAAGAGGACACCACATTTTAAAAAGACTACTTTGCTTCACACATCAAAAACCTGAAAGGCAAAATATAATGTGTTCTTTGCTTGTGAACAGGGATGCTAGCAAAGATACAGGAATGCGCTTCCCATCAACATACACCATGATCTGTTTTCATTCAATTTATCTGGCTGCCGGTCCAACCTCTGATGTAACATTCTCAAAAGTACTACTGACAAGAAAGCAGGTCTGTGCCATGAAGATTTGCTCTTTAAAAAAATAATCATTTTATATTTTCAACAAATTTAATATTTATAACGCACCAACGGTACATAGGCCAAGATGCGCACAAAAGAAAAACAGCAGGAGCAAATAAAAAGATACAAAGACAAACATGATAAACAACGAGAGACCGCTTAAGAAATACCAGTAATAAGAATTGGATTAAATGCCAGTGATATCCAAAGGCCGGTTAAGAGAAGAAGTGGGTCTTGAGCACCTTCTTGAAGAGTGGCAGCAAGTGAATTTCTCTGTGATCTGGTGGAAGATTGTTCCATAGATGAGGCACTGTGGTGTCAAAAGCCAATCTCCCAGCTCTTTGGAGTTTAACACGTGGGGTAACTAAAAGATAGATGTTATTAGAACGCAATGTGCGCAAGCTGGATTTGAAGGTCAATCTGGCTTTCAGGTAGAAGGGAGCAAACCCATACAGATACTTATAGGCAATATGCAGAGATCACGATGAGCTTCACCGATGCGGCCCATACCCTTAAACTGATAAATAATCCTGACTCCACTATTCTGCAAAGGCTGCAGTTTGGATAAATTGAGGGGTGACATGCAGGAAGCAACCACAATCAATTTTTGCCCCAACAATAGCTCGTGCTAGGTGGGCACTCTAGAACGAAAGGGGGGGATTACGGCAGAGCAGCTTCAAGTAGTACGATGTTGTAGACACAACATGGCTGGTGTGAGCCTTCATATTTAAGCTAGTGTCAAGGCAGTCCACCATGTTCTGAACCTTAGCTGCCAACAGGACAGCGCATCTGGCACTAGTAACTCTCTGCAAAACCTACCTAGTCTACATTGTGTGCCGACAATAAGAAACTCTGTTTTTGAATCATTAAGCGGCAGACCATTAAAGGCCATCCAACTTTGGATGATGTTATAAATCTCAATGTCAGCTGCATCCGGTTTATAATCCCTAAAGAGTTGGCAATACCTGTGTGTCATTGGCACGGTTGGTGTAAAGAAAAAGATCAAGAATATCAAAGATAACAAATAGGACCCCTGTGGGACTCGCATTCCAGATTAACTGGAATGGCTTCAGGTGAAGACTCAGTTTATTCAGACAAAGTGGAAGGAACCCAGTTTGCAGCTGGAGGTGAAGTTAGCTGGGGAATACAACCAGTCAGTATATCAAATACTGCAGATGGATCCAGGCGAATAAGGAATGCCAATCCACTCTTGTCCACAATCTGTAGCATGCTGGGCTTAAGGTCCAGCAATGCAATCTCCATGCCATGAACGACCTTGAACCCAGATTACCTGCAGACAAGTAGGGTAGGTTGTGCCCGTCAAGATAAGAGCTGGACTGTAAATAGGCAACCCCATAAATGATAGTTAGTAGGAACGACACATTGGTTATGGGCTGATTATTAGTAGGCACATTTGGTGTCCAACATGCCAGTTTAAGAGATGACAGAATTATGGGTGAGCTAAAGGAGGTACTGATGAACTTAGTAATAGCGACAACCAAAGTGGCAGGAAAATAGTTTACAATAGCGCCTGGACAAGGATCCTCTTTACACACCATGAGCTTAAGAGAATGGATAACAGATGTGACCTCATATTCCGTAACCTTGGAGAACATGAATGATGGATCAACACATGGAGGAGACTCCCTACGAAGGTGGTGTGGGGAGGGCTTGTCTTGTTTTGGAGTAGTGTCTGCTTATGAGTGTGAACCTTACTCATAAGAGCCTCCTGTATCTAGGTACACCATGCCTCATCCTCCAAGATGGATACACATGGTTTCACATCCAGGGATTCCAATTCTAACAATTTTAAATAATTCATTATTAAGACTAAATCGCTACTCATAATGTTCTTTCTTAGCCATAATTAGGGCACTCTATCATTTAGTTATCTGTAAGTAACTTTCCTTATTGTGAGCAGATAAAGATATTATCAAATTTTTGTAGGATCCATTTTTCTCCTATCGGAATTTGGGTAGCCCCAGTCAATACAGATATTTTCGATCCCTTAATGGAATGATCTCATCACTAGCCGATAGTAATGATCTGCAATATCTTAAACCGAGTAAAGTGAAGCAAGCACTTCCGGAGAAGAGCTCAGCACAGAGGAAAATAAATAACATTTTCTTAAAAATCTCAATTTTACACAAATTGCGTATAATTACCCCAATGTGAGTAGGGTGTATTCGGGGCTTAAGATCTGGGGTTGGCAAAACAAATGTAATAAAATGGTGATCTGACCACTGTTCGAGCGATCAGTTTTATGCTTAATCCCCTCTGAGTGAGACAACCAGCACTTTTTGCTGGACTTCGGGACCTTTTTTCTTGTTCTCCTGAATGAAGGGATCCTTTGTCTCCCCCTCCACCCCCCGCCCTCAATCATTCTTATTTGCTCCAACCAAGGGAACTCTGTTCTTTATGTTTTACCTTATTCTATGCTTTCCTCCATATCTCTTAAAGGCAATGGTTTCACGTTTACAGCTCACAGCACCCTATGTGAAGTGTTGGTGGGGACCTTTTGGGTTCTCCTTTTATATGCTTTCATTTCTCCCCCCCCCCCGCCAACTACTGTTCTTAAAGAAAAAGGGATACGAGAGATTAGCACACCCACCTTATGTGGAGACAACTAATGTCCCCCTTCCCTCTGCTCCTGCAACTTGTTGATTACAGTGACAACCCTATAGTTATGGCTGGTGGCAGGGGATGTGTTCTACCCACATTGCTGCAGACTGTATTCACAGCCCCGGTTATGCATAAAAGGGTAACCTATGTTCTAACATGGTGGCTCCTTTCTTTTTTCACCATTTCTTGTGTGGTTGTGCCTCGTTAGCCCTTCTACCATTCTAGGTAGGGGAAGTCTGAATGTGAGTTTTGCCTTTGGCGGGAACCCTTTGTTTGCCCACCTAGTCTACAGTGTATCTGAGGACAGGAAGCGGGGGTGGGGAGGGGGTGAGTTGGACACTCTCCTGCCCTTTGTCTGCTGACGGGCCTGAATGGAACCAGTTTCCACTGGGGAGCCGTCTGTCCTGATTGGACAGTGTAAGGGAGGCCTGGTATCACAAATATGACACTGACAATAGTTACAAGTTTCAAAACCTTTATTAGATTCTTGGAGTTTGGAAATACTCCTACTTTGATCTATAATTAGTCACTACCATCAAATAATAAAGAGAATACAGTCCTAGTCAGTCTTTGTCAAGTCAAAATGGCCTATACCAGCAAAACCGAATGCCTACCCTATCGCTTATACAAAAAGTGTGTAAAAGGGAATATGTATGCAAAGGAAAGTCAGTGTTCTAACATAAAAGATCAAGATGGCGATGTCAGCTCTCATCCCCACATTGGACAGCACAGAGTAAGTCGGCCCACAAACAGGATGACACTCTGGCTCAGGTCATCAACAAAGGCAGTTCAAAAAGTGGGTCGAGGCCCTCTTGGCCTTCCACATTAAAGTCACTTATTCTAATGTTGCAAAAGTTCTTTCACAGTTCAACCACTGTTCACGTAGGTCTCCCTCAGTCAGGCTCAGACCTTTCAACCAAAAAGTACCCGATTGTACGTAGATCTCCCTCAGAAAGGCTAGCACCTCGCAATCAATGCAGTCGCAGGGGATCCCTTCCCCCCACTTTTTTTTCCACGCTTTGGTCTCCCCGAGTCAGGCTCGGACCTTTCACTGATGTCGAAGACTGTCGAATGTGCGAGGCTTTTACCATAAACCTCTGCAGGACCACGTCAACTTTCACTGCAGTTTCTCCTTTATGTCATTTACCGCAGTGTCCCTTGGTCTTGGCAGTTCCATACCACAAAAGTTCAAAGAAATCTTCCTCTTAAAGCAATCACCTTTCAACTTCCCCTTTCGTCAGGGTTGATCTTGACCATTGCACCGTTCAGAGTTTGTTCACTTTAGATCTAGACATCAATGATTTCGCAGGAACTGTTGTGTGGGCTACTTCCTGGCTTCTCAATTATCGTCAACTGAAAGTTCAATACAAGTTTGCTTTCTTTTGCGTCCCATCAGCATGTGTGCAACCTTCAATTGTAACATACACTGTTGCGGCTTCAATCTTTCCTTGACACACCAGCCTGTCATGTCTCACTAACTTACCGGCTGTGTGCATTCCTTTGTCTTTGCAGCTTTAATTCCTGAGTCAAGGTTAATACCACTGGCTTGGCCTCGCCTCGCAAACTCTGTCGTTGACCCGGGAGGGTTGCCGGAGTCCTTTAAACACAATGCAGGTTTCTTCTGGTCTGCGATTTGGCTTTCTCTGCGTATCCTCCACGCTTTCCCGGAGGCAACAACCTCCGGCAGGGAACTTCAGGGTTTCTCTACACTTCCCTCTCGTCCCTCGATCGGTCGTCCTGCTCCAGTGGGTTATCCTTCACCCCGGAAGATATGCTCCTTGTCGTGTCTTACCTTGCTCAGAGTGTGTCTCTATGTTCCACCTTTTATCCGTGTGGGGGGAGCTAATGGGTATGTGATATGTGATTAAGGTCAAGTGCCAGACTTTGCCTGACCTGATTAGCGGGACATGTCCAATGAGACATGCAAGTGTTAGCCTCCTTACCCTCAGTCGACCTCTTCCTCGGCCAAGTGTTTCTGTAGAAAGGGTGCTCTCGCGGGGGTGGGGGGGGGGGGGCAGTGGGGGTTGGCGGTTTGGGGTGTTGGAGAATCCTATAAAATCGGATGGGGTACAGGAAAAAGGGGTGGGGGAATGCTGCATCTTACCAATCGTCTCACCCCCCCATTCCCCGAAGTACCGCCCCCCCACCCTTGTGATCCGCCCGCACTGGTCCACTCCCAGGGTCTGGATCCAAAAGGCGATGGCCGTGCCCTGCCACCCAAGAGAGAGAGAGAGATATCCCTGGGGGCTAGCAAGTGAGACACTCTTTGGTTCCTCACAACAGCCATCCACCCCTTTCTGTAAACTGCAGGGAGAGTTTGCAGAGGAATGAATGGGAAAGGTGGGGTTCTTGAGGCAGAAGGCAAGTCGACCACTGGAACAGAAGATCCGAATCAGAAGAGGACCATAGTTGCCGGCAGACCCTTCCAGTAACCGCAAAGAGACCGCTGCTGTGACCTTCCAGGGCTGCAAACTGCGAATAGCAAGGGACCTCCATTGCAATACATCGTCTTCCAGTGCACAAATCCTCCCAGAACTTTGGTGAGGTCCAGTTGGATCTCCAGAGTCAATATCACCCTCTGCAAGTCCCCTCACCAGAATGCAGGACTGCAGAATCAAGACGGACTGACCGGACAATAACAGTTCACTGTTGAGGCTTTTGAAAAAGGCACTAAAACTGCAGACCGATTTCGGAGATTGAAGAATTTTTTGCAGAGGGTCATTTATCACGACTGCTGCTGCAACATACCTTCCAGAGTTCCTCCTTTAGTCACCACGCCGAGGAAACAGGCGACCGGGTCCATCGCTGCTGCATCGGTAAAGAAACCAGCTGCATTTTCCTCAATACACCCAAGGTACTGTGGGGCTAAAGGTAGTAATGACCTCAAGCCGAATAGTCGCTCCAGTGTGAAACCAGGAGTTGGGGTGTTCACCCATGCCCATTGCCCAGGCTTAACAGCTTGTGCGCCTATAGGAAATACTTTACAAGGTCCATACTAACATTTGAATTCCACTAAAGCGTTAATTTTAAAGTAACTTGGAACTTTGCCTATTCTGCTGCTTCATAAGACTTTACACCCCTCCTCAACTGCCCTTGATAAACTCAACTGGTTAGGGATTGGACTGCTAAAGCATTAGAAACATTGAAAAGTGTTAAGCAGCAGATTGCGACTGCTAGTGCTGAATAACTCATTTTCCTTCTAACAGAACTTTGTCCGAGTGACATTACAAATTAATGATGTTAGGACAGTTTTTCTGAAGTCCAACTAAGGGCTTAGTAAAACCATACAACCGAGATTACAACTCCACTCTTAGTATAAAGCTGTACCACCAGAGCATTTGGTAACATAAAACGAGCAGCCAGGCTTATTTTAGAAGGGAGAGTGTGCTGCAGGAAGGCACAAAGAACGTGTATTATACAAAGGGTTCAACAGAAACACTTACAATCAGAAGTATTATAAAAAATAAAAGGTTCATTATAAATACAATTGGACCAAGCTAAGTTAAGTCTTGGGGTTAGTACTTTGTCATAGAGTCATAAACACATTAACACAACGTTTGCAGGTACACAGACCAAAGCATAAACCTTGTTTAGAATAACAGTAATTCAGACCTCATACACATTTAGTATAGGCCACACCTATTCATGGGGGTGCGGGGGTAAAACCATAAGCTACTTTCAGATTACCCTACAGTAAATCAAGTGTAGTAGACCCTGTCAGTCATGCAGGTTAGTAAACCAACTCCGTTATCAGGATACCTTTCTGAATATTGGAAAAGGAACAGTATCGACCTATAACTACATTCAGGATAACACTTGGTTATACCAGGTGAGTAAGAGCTTTTGGTGCAATATACAATTGCAGTTGCTTTTCAGATCAGTGGAACACAGACAAAGGTAAGCAATAGCCTTCTACAAGGTCAGCTACACCTTAAGGACACTTTAAGGGGTTCCATGTAATAATGTTGCCACAAAAATATCGCCATACAAAAATATCGCCGAAAGATTGTCGTTTTTTGTGGTGACATTATTGCATGGAACATGCGGGGGAGACCCCCGCAACCCCCACTTTTTTTTTTGCCCCTATTGCCACATATATGGTCACCCAAATAATATTTGGGTGACATTTTTGCGGCGATATTATTTACGGCGACCATATATGTGGCGCTATTAATACCCGATACCCTTTAAGGATGGCACGCAGCTATTCTAGGCAGGTACAACTAAAGGGTGTAATACAGTTACTTTTCAGATCAGTGGAACACAGACTAAGCTAACCAATAACCAACTTATTTTAGGATGGCACACAGCTATTCAAGTTAAGTAAACCCCAATGCAGGCTTATTCTAAACAGGATATACAGCAGGTCAGGGGAAGCAAGACCCAGTTGGTAAACCTATACATTAATATTCTGAAAGAAATAGTTAAGTGAAGCCACCAGCTTCTGTGAAAGAGGCATAACCAATTCACAGGCGAGTAAAGAAACCTCACATATACTTTTCAGAATGGCAGAACACATTCAAGGTAAGTAAGAACTTGTTTAACTGCTCACTCTCATAGGGGCAGTTACCAACCAACTCTTTCACAAGTAACTAACTTTTAAAAACGTATACTTTCCAAGGCAGAATCATTTTCTTATCCAGTCCTTCAAAAGTATACTGCACGAGTTCTCTCAGAGGCATAAGAGGGACCCTAGTGGTCTAGGAGCCAGCTGTAGGCTGGGTGAGATAGAGTTAAGTTGCAGGGAAAGTCACAGTAAATTCTGCCCATCAGCCTATTCAGCGGCTATCCTAGCAGCAAAATAACTTTACTTTGCCTGTAAAATTGAGATTTCATTGAATCAGCCTAAGGCTCTCTTTGCTGTGATAAAGTCTTTATCCTCTTCCACTAAATGTGTCCCTAGTATTAGACCTACTCAGGAGCTGTGTGACTTATCTTACTTTATTATTAATTAGGTCATGACTATCCGTGCTTATACTGCAGAGAGCTCTGCTCTTTTTGCTCCTGACCCAATGTCTAGCAATTTGTTTCCTCTATTCTCAGAGGATTTGGCCCGGAATGCTATGCAACGGATCAAGACTAGTGCACCATCTGATCCATTGCCTCTAGGTGTGATGAAGGAGATTTCATCTCATCTCTTAGGAGAGATTACGGCAGCTGTGAACATCTCTTGGCAGCCGGGGTCCATCCCCTCCAAGCTCAAAGCTGCTACGGTTATCCCCCCTTCTAAAGAAACCTGCTTTAGACTCGTCCCTACCTTCCAATTTTCAGCCCATTTCTCTTCTCCCTTTTCTGATGAAACTTCTGGAATCACTGGTCTCCCCTATTCGGTTGTCTTTTCTGGAATCTTACAATTTCCTTGATCCAGCCCAATCTGGTTTTCGTCCAGGCAGGGGCACGGAGTGTCCTTGTCTCTGTCCAGGATGATATGGGCAGGCTGGTGGACATAGCTCCCCTACCCTCTGCCCGAACCCCGTGAGGGATGCTGTGCACACCACCCGTTACGCTCACCTGGTATCCGCGGGGACGCCACCCAGCCGTAGGGACTCTGGTATCCTTCTCTGCGGTTCCCAGGTGTGACCAGCAGCGAAGTTCTGCCTGGAATACAGGTGGGCAATGTTCAAGACTGGGCAACTGGGGTAAACAAACCCCCACCACCCCGTATGCCCGCAGCCCCTCTGGACCTCTCCTCAGCTCGTTTTTAATTCAGGTGTGCTCTCTGTCCTGTCTTCTTGGCAGGAGCGCGTTGTCCTTTGTGGGCGAATGCGATCTAGTTACTTCACTGATGCCGGCCCGTTTTGAGTCTTTCAGGTAGGTCTGATTGCTGTTGTATATTGTTGTTATTTTTGCATGCCTTTCTTGGTTTAAATAATGTCTTTTTCTCTTCCTTAGGTGCGCGGAAGTCCAATGTGATGCATTGGCTGAATTGGGTCTCGCCGGTAAATGATGGCGTATTAAGAGCGCCTTGATGCGGTAGGTAGGCGCTATGTGCAGCGCTATGATGCCTTGCCTTTGCTAACCTGTTGTCTTTTCTTTCCCACAGATTGCGGCGATCACCCGTTGTATGAAATCCCAAGGCGATGCTGGTCGATGGGTGACTTGCGAGGTAAGCTTAGACAGTTTGTTATGTTGTAAAAGTGTCTAATGTCTTGTTTCTTCCTTTTTTGCAGATCCACCGGTCCGGGAGACGCACTGATCCTAGGATGCTGTTTGCAGGAGCTGCGGGCATCTAACAATGAAATTACAGGTAAGCTACTGCTGTTAATGTCTTTTTGTCTCTTTACAGATGCTGTTTTTCCGAGGTTCGCGGGTACAGCTGAACACGATGAGCGTCACGTTGCAGGATTGCAAAGTAACGCGAAGCGCGTTATCCAAGTCGGGTGTGATTTAAATAGCTTCAAGAAAGTATTCCAGGTAAAGTAGTTCCTAGGTTACCACACCCAAAACACTATACCGCATACCTTGGTTCCAAGGAGCCAAGCTATGTGGATGCCTCCATGTTAGCTGGAACTTGAAATAAAGTAGTTCCCTAAACACAAGTCTTTATTAAGTATGAGTCTGGTGCCAAAGGCTCCAGGACTGGCCCCAAGAGGGCCTAGGCAAAGTATGCCTAAGTTTGTTGGAGACCCGAGCCAAGACCCCTCCTGGCCCATGGGCTTGCCAGGGAGGTTTCTGGTGTGGGTCGTGACAGCACCACTATCCTCGTGCGGGCATTGTCCCTGGCCATGGTCTTTGTTGCACGGCTGATGGCCTTCACGTGCCTATTGTGTCCTCAATCTTTAGCGGACGTGCCTCTAGGACATCCAGTCACACCATCACAGCAGCCACAGGACCAGTAGGGGGTGTTGGGGTGGGGTTGCGAAGCCTGGGGGGGCTGGACTGCCTGAGGGTGTGTCCTTATCAGCCACCCAGGTGTTGGCGCGACATCGGCGTACCAGGCACTCTGGTCTTGGGCTGTGCACCTCCACACGGTGATGGCTCTCCGGTGGTGTGCTCATTTCCGGCACATTCATTTCTTCAGGTGTGGGGGCCGAAGCAGCATGCTTGTCGTTGCTGCTTGCCCCTCCCCCTCCTTGTCAGCCCTGGAGGGTTGGGCCATTGGTGGTGGTGTGGCCCTAGAGGGTTGTGCCCTTGGTGGTGGCGTGGCACTGCTGCAGTGTGGTGTGCTGTGGTAGGTTGCAGGGTGCTGGTGGAGGCATGAGTGGGCGCTCAATGGGATAGCCCTGCTACCTCATCCACCCTGGACGCCTCAGGTGATGCCTGCGTGCATGTAGGGGACATAGGGGATGGCATTAGATCACATTTGATCACGTGTTTTGGCATGCATAGCAGTACATACAGGAGGGTGGGGGTTGCACAGGGCGGTTGGACTCATCAACAGGCACAGCCTTCTTGCATTTTGCAGTGGGTTGGTATATATGGGGCCTGGTGCGGAAGGGGGGGGACATACTTGGGAATGTGGCTTCCTGGTGGTGGCATTGCATGGGTAAATTGTTGACATAGGCAGTTATTAATTGTCTGGCATCTGGTTTACACAGCCAGCTGGCAATGGTGCACTGCTGTACCCACACCATGGCTGTGTGTTGCATGGCACTTGGATGTGTCCCTTGGCTGCCCTCCCCACAGCTCAGGCTCATAGGGGTGGCCTAGGTGAACTGGCACATGGGTGCTGCTGTGGGTGCCTGTGATGGCTTACACACTGCACCCAACTCACAATGCCCGGCTCATGGATATTCCCACTGGGGTAAGGTGTGGCCGGATGGTCAGATTACATATGGTATTGGAGGGTTGACTCACCTTCAGCCTCCTGGGTGGCAGTGCCTGCCTCCACGCCTCCGACTCCCTCTGTCTCTGCCATGTTTATAATGCTGCTGCATCGCTCCTCATCGCATGAGCTTGGTGGTGGTTATCTGCCTTCGGTGCCATGCAGTCTGTCTGGTGCTGGGCTAGGATGCCCCGGACCCGCAGGTCATTTAAGCACTTCCTGCAGTCTTCCCCATCCCTGTGGACACCACAGAGGCAGACACCTTCTGGCCGATGAGGCCCCAGATGTGCTTGCAGAGCTTTATTTGTAAATGGTGTGCCCCATACAGCTCCTAATAGTGCCAAAACAACTCCTCCACAAGGATGTTGAGCTCAGACTCTGTACATTATGGTTTACGGAGCCAATCCTGGGCTGACTTGCCCCTTGCACGCTCCTATGACATTTCCGTTGTGTTCAGTTGCTCTGGGTGGCTGCCAGGGGCTCAGATTTCTTTTTATGGATTGCGATTTCGAAAATGGCTGCTGCAGTGTTTCCCATTGTGGCAGTAATGCATTTCCTGCACGCTATTACCGTGCGATGTTGGATGCAGACTACGCTAGCTCCATTTAGGTTGGGATTTCAGGAGTTATGTTTTCGGGCGTTATTGGCATCGAACGGTATTCACGTTAACACCGGGGACTTGTGCGCGTGGCCACAGCTGTGATACTGTGGTTTCAGCATGATTACTACCGACGTTAACGCTAAAACCGCTCGACAGGTATTACACCCAGATAACACCCAACTCGTGATGAGGCCCCATGTCTTATAAATGACCATGCAATATATTGAAATAGTCTGAAAAGGTAACCATTAAGTTTTCCATTTTTGGGTAACATTTCCATTGATTTTTTATTACACACGTTTCCTTCGTCACATGATTTACTACGATTCGTACATTTTGAACTTTAGATGACTTTGTGTATCCCTATTTTAGAGATACTCGCATAGTTCAGTGCAATGCGAGCCTTGCCAAACACTCAAATTGTGTCCTTTTTTAAATTACCATGTCTGTCTTCACAGATCGTAAACATGGAGGAAACCACAGACACATCCAAGATCCGAATGGTGAAGCCAAGCAACTTGCACAGAAACATTTTTTAATCTTTTTTGATGTGGTCTAAATTATAATACTGTCCATTTTCTATTGAACAATGGTATGAATATATACATCGATTAAAGGACTGTGATGCTACATCGACCACTATTCCAGAGTCAACACAACAGCAACCTAACTCACCTTTCAAGTAATTGCTTTAGAATATTCCTTCAGATTAGACTACTCAAAATATGTATTTGTACAAGTTCAACTTAAAACATATTGATTATCTATGTATAATATTAGCTTTTGTTATAAACTGGCTTGTAGGCTTTGTCAATAGAGAACATCTTTTACATGTCATTTTTTTAAGTGTTACATCTATTATTACAATTACTGTTATATAGGTGGAGCCTGGAACTTCAACAACATACTATTGTTCTACTGCAACTGGTGTGGAGTATGAGGTATGAGAAGTGATAATCAGTAACTATTAGGATAAATCAATAAATTATCAATCTTTTTTTACATTTAAGATTTTGATAATTTGCAATGGTCAGCAAATTGCAAAGCATTAGGTCAACAATCTAGATGTATTTATCGCAGAACACATAAAACAATGAAAGTAAACCTAAACTTTAGCTGCTTAGCGAAAAATTGAAAATCCGTGAAACAAAATAACTACAGCGCATTAAAGGAGCTACAATTTAATCAATATGTTTTGCAGGAGTATCCTGCACCAACTCCCTGCGACATCTCTGAAGGTTCTCAGGTACAGTTTTCAAATCGGTCTTTAAAATGTTACACGTACACAGTTTTTGACTTCATATCAATACTAATTTGTAATTGAAAAAATGTTACTCATCTTTTTACATACTGTAAGGTCGACAATCCACTTTCTCAAGATGTACTGTGAGATCATAGATTTTAAACATTAAATTGTTTAACAATTTAATCAATGTTCTTTGAATTTGTTACGTACAAGGAATGTACTATGAAGCGGTCAAAATTGAATAGACATGGACAAGAGGTATACATGAGATATTGTAAAATATCAGCAATCCATTTTAACAGATGTAATATTTAATATGTTTTAATGGTTTCCATAGTGACATTCTGATATATATAATTATTTAAGTGGAAGAGCAAATTTCGAGGTTTATACAATTTCAAAATGCTGTTCTTCAGCTTGGTCTAGTGGGCGGCAAATCCAATTCGACTGTTTCAAGGAAAATAAGGAAAACAAGGGCACAACTTTTTTTTTTATAAATTGCTTATCAGTTATTTCATTGATGTTACATTTTCATGTTGCAATTCATAAATTGTGTGTGCAATGTATTAAGCATGTTTATTTCTCTTCTATTAGAGGCCTAGGAAGAAGAGGAGCATAAAGACTCGGACAACTACACAAACTAATGATGTCACTTGCCAAACAGTTGTCACTTGGGAGCAACTACTTGTTTAGGCTCAGCATGGTCCTTGCAAGAGTTAGTGTTGCGATGCAAATGTCCAGTGGCCCGAGTTTAAATTAAATGTCAGCAGTGACCCATGGAAAGCAACCCTGTATCATTGTTACAGCACACCATGTCACCCAGAAAAATGAGACAACAAAGTAGATGTTTCAGAATTCCTTTCAGAACTGCTCACACATTCCACACCCTGTAAAATAATTCTATATAAGAAACAGATGATGTGCCCTGTTTCCCCGGTACATGAGAACAAATCAGAAATAATCACACAGAAATAACAAAAGCCTCTTTCCTACTGATTGACGATTGTGCTTGTGATGTGGACTTCACTCTTCCGAGCGTTGAGGACTTACCCACCACCATGGAATCGCAAACCACTATACTTATGGACAATTCGCTATTAAATGAACCAAAACACATTGTATTCAACTGCGGTCTGATCAAGATTATAAAAATGATTAAATGAGATCATAAATTGCATAGGAGGATTTGTGGGGAGCCATTGGTGAAGTTTACTGGTGTAGTCAACGGCACCAACCTGAAGATCAAGGGTAGCAGTGTACACCACCTTATCTCACTTTCATGATCTGCTCAACCTATACTTGGAAAACTGACTGCTGGAAATTTACTTTGTTCATCTGCTTTCTTGTTTAGCAGATCAACATACAGCACAATTATACTACAAATATCAGAAGGATTTCTTGTTCCACTATTAGCCAGGCATGGACACTCGAACAAATGTCAATGGACAATGCTCTCGCTGGCAAAAGGCTCTAGCTTGCTTGTGATGGACAGTTTGACAGTCCGAGGTTTTTATACTAAATGCTACATTTGCCACTTCCAAGATATGGAACCCAAATAAATATTGAGTTCAGTCATCGTGCAAGTATCTGAATTCACATCTTCTGTTGCCATGGAAAAATATGGTTTAATTAAATCCATTCAACTTCTGCAATACAAAGAAATGTAAATAGACCCGATAGCCACTGACAGGCGCATTTCTCAGACAAAGCATCAATAGGATGTCTGGCACATCACAAAAAAAAAAAAAAGAAAAGTGAAAAAAAAGACAGCTGCTGGAACAAACCGTTACAGAAAACCTTTTATATTGGTCACAGTCTATCGGCAACCATCTTTGGTGGAGCTCAAACGTGTGAGGGATCTGTAGCTATTCTGCTTGAAAAAAAGCCATTAATTGAAGAAGTTCTAACATACACCTTTGAAAGAAAACAAACGTTCACATGCACCATTGAGCAAGGAGCAGGAGTGTAAGAAAAGGTGGTTAGTCCCAGGCTCTCCTCCTTACACAGAACCTGAGAAGATTGCGTACAACAAAACACTTTCAAGTGACATGCGAGGACTCCGAGTTCAGCCACAATGGAGATTTAGAGGTGTGCCATAATATCTGCCTAAAGTACATTCCTTAATGGTTGCATTTTGGCATAGACGGTATGAAAGCCAGAACAAGACTGGCTGTACTTGCACACAACGAGAACGTTTGGAAGAGAACAAGCAAAAACTTCAAGAATTTTTGGGATCTCGTTACAACAAGAAATTTACCAAAAGAAGCAAACAGCGAGTGGCAAAGCCAATCTTCCAGCAGATGGTTTTGAATTTGTGAAATATCCGACATTGAATTCACTGGCCATGCAAACGCATGGAGTTGTTCCAGATTTTGCTTCCAAGACCCAGTCTATGCCACAGAACATTGCAAAAGAGGTTTGCACTCCCAAACGTGAACTTGCTGAAAGGTTTACTTCAAGATTCAAATAATGTGTGCCTCTCTTCACAATGTTTAACAAAGCCAGTTTCAAGCTTTTTCATTGTACAATAAATGGAATACTATGCCACTTGAGATGCAATTGTTGAATAATTTATTTTTAGATTAATTACTGTTTCTGGAGTAATGTCACTAGATAGGCCTTAACTTTTATTGATTTTTGTATTTTACCATCATATTTCAAGTGTGCGACTCAAACAAAATCATACAACAGTTACCAGGAACTACTGTTGGCTCCCCGGGCCAACCAATGTAACGTTATAAACTAGCTAAGTGTTCCCTAGTGGTAGCTCCTGGTGACCGGTTAAAGCTGGATGCCCAGGCACCCCTTGCAATTCCTGCTTAGTCAATCCTAATGTCGAGACCGGTTTGTAATGAACTCACAATAGTTGACTAATAGAAGAAGAAAATAGGAGTAGCAGACATACAGGAACTCAGTATCTCCAGAGCTTGGGTCCTCGCCAGGCTGGACTACTGCAACAGCCTCTTCCTCAATCTGCCTTAATCCTCCCTTCGCCCCTTCAAATGATCCAGAATAGGACAGCAAGACTTATCCTTAGTCTCAAGCGCAAGGACCGCATAACTCAAGCCCAGAAATATCTCCACTGGCTCCTGGTGGCTGTGAGGATCAAGTTCAAGACCCTCTGCATCATCCACATAGCTTTCCGGGGCCAGGGTCCCCACTACATCCAACTATTTACCTAAATATCTCCCTCTTCGAGACCTTCGGTTATCTAGCTGCAATTCTATGCAGATCAGACGCTATTCCAAGAAGTGGTGGGTAGATCTCTTTCCTCGGCCGAAGCATCCCTCTGTAATGGCCTTCCTGCCCTTAAGGCTTCTGCCTCATCTCCTTAAGTTCCGGAATATTCTCAAGACACAACTTTACTCTTCTTCACCCTCCCTGCCCCCACACTTGTCCACCAAGCCTCCACTTGGCACCCTCCTCCACCTGACCTCCCCTTAGCAGCAGCAGGATCCTCCTGCTCCGCACCCCTCCTGCCCTGCACCTTCCCCTCACCCTAGAATTTTCCCTTCTGCCCTCACCTACATCTCCCCACTGCCTCCACCCTGCACTTCTTGTTACTGCTCTTGCATGATCCGAATGACACAAGGCCGAGTAAGATAATTGTTTTTTTTCTTCCCTGCGCCGCATCTTTGTCTTGTGGCGCCTTGAAACAGCATTTTTTGTATAGGCGCTTCACAAATAACCAATAAATAAAATAAATTAAGTCAAACCTCGCTGGAAAGTAGGAATCATGATAAGTGGCAGCAGATAGCAATAGACCAAGTATTTATTTGCCAACATTGAAATAACGAGCAAAGGAATAGGTCTTGCCAATGTGCACTATGAACATGCGTCTGTGGCCTTTGCACATTTACTTCTTACTGTGGAGGACAACGAGGCACTCATGCATCAATAGGATTGCTGCAATAGATAAAGATCAGCCTTTCAAAACTGCACTCTAGGCATGATGGAATTTTAGTGATGTAAACTTTTTTTCTTTCTATTGTTGCTCATTCACTTTGACTCCTCCCTCTCCTTTTCCCACCATATTTCTCTTACCTCTTGCGCGTCGCTACCATCTTTTCAATATTTGCAAAGTCCGCTCCTCTCTCACCTTCCATGTCACTAAACTTTTAATCTCCTCCCTTATCTTCTCTACCCTCTTTTCTCCTCTTTGGACTACCTGCTTCTCATCTTGCCCCCCTCAAATCCATCTACCACTCAGCCGTCCATACCCTGTCTCCTTGCCCCTCATCACTCAGTTCTTCTTAGATTTCCTCCCTTGGCTCGCTTCCCTTTCGCTCCCAACTTAAATTTCATTTCCTCTGTCTAGTCTTTAAATCTCTCCATGATCTTGCTCCCCCCTTAGATCTCCTCTCTCCTCTTTCTACACTCCTTCCCGCTCCCTTCGTTCTGCTGATCACTTCCTTCTCACCGTCCCTCCTTCCCCATATGCCTCCTCCAGTTTCCGCTCCTTTCAGCTCCTACCCCCCTGCACTGGAACTCTACCTCTCTCAATCCGCTCTACGCCTGCCTTTTCCTCCTTCCGTACTTCCCTGAAATCTCTCCTTCTCCATTCCCGCCCGGATACCTTTCCCACTTCTCACTCTCTCTCCTTCCCTCACATCTTCCCTATGTACCTCTCCCTACCCACTCCCGCCCCTTACCCTCCCTCATGTTCACCCTTATACCCTTTGTTTCCCTCTTCATTTCCTTCCTCACCCCTTCCCTATACACTCACAAATTGCTCTGTTTTATTGGTTTGATTCATGATTGTAAATTGCTTCTACGGTAATCATTTTCTATGTATTTTGTTGTTATAATGTAAAGCGCTTTGGATTAAAGCACTATATAAAACAAATACAATACAATCCAGTTAAAGACTTATTTTAGACACTCAATAAGGGTTGAGTGATCGGTTTCAGTGTCTTCGATTTTGTAGATGATTTGAGCGTCATCTGCGTAGTTGTAGCATGTCATTTTGTGAAGATTCGGATTACTGGAGTCTGGTAGATGTTGCAGTACAGTGGTGATAGGGAGCACCCTTGTGGTTTTACTTAGTTATATTATACCAATGTGCGCCTGTCAAGGATACAGTTTACCGGTCGACAGCTTCTTCAACCACAAATGGAGAATAATCAACAACGATTCTGTGCTGACCATTATCTGGGACGATCGCCAGACACCAATCTGTCCTTTTGTGGTTGCAGTTCTAAAGGAGCAACAGGGCAGCCTATAGGTTCTGAAAAAATGCGGATGTGAAAGTGTTGCATCTGAAATTTAAACCACCAATTTCTTCTCTGTAATGGAACGCCATGAAATCGGCAATGGAAGATAATAACTTGAAAAATGTGAAAAATGTAAAGACTGGGATTAATCCATCGATGAACGGATTAGAAGATCACTGTTCAGTTACACAAAAAATTAGAAACATGCAATTTTCGCTAGCTATAACCTTGACTGGGAAAAGTTAGTCATATTTTTGTGGGCTTAATTACTGCTTTTCTTCGTTATTTCAAAAGTAAAAGTACTTATTACGCTCCCGGCTATCTTCAAAATAAACCGTTTATCATTTTTGTGAAACGAAACAAAAGTTTTGTGTCTGTTGTGGATGTTTGTGACCTAGTTTTCTATTATCTAACGTTATCACGTTAGTTTCTGCAAAAAATGGCGAAACAAATTCAGAAAGGCAGAAAAGGCGGAGTTCGGTATTAGAAAAAAGAAGGAAAGGAAATCAATTCAAATGAGTGTCCCTCCCCAAAACCCCCGGTCCTCTTATTCGACACTAAGCGTATTCAAGGGTTTCGGGGGTGTCCCCCGCATCCATAAAAGGAAAACGGGGGACAAATAAAGAATTTTTGAAGAAAATCACCCTGCAGTGGTATTTGCGCTTCTCAATGGGGAGGCAGAACTCACATCGCAGGGTGAGCGTTGGAGACCAGGAGCACAGGTAAGTGAGACACCAGGGATAGGTATGGAAGTATTAAGGGTTAGGTGGGTGAAGCGAAGGGGATGGTGGCAAGGAGTGCGATTTGTTCCCTTTTACGAACATTTCTAATTCATCATTTTCAAATTCAAAATGTTTGTAAACGAAATAATCATGTACATCCATCACGTTGGTGATGACAGGGTACGTTTGGAAAAGCTTCCGACTAACATTAAAATAGGTACTCATCTTGAGTGTCTAGTGATGTCAGCGTTCGGGCGGGTAATCGGAGCGCCACAAGGGCACTTGAAGTTAGGGTGATGGATCAACAGATAACATTAGCACAAGATGGCAGTACCAGTCATTTAAAATGAGAAAAACTAAGCTAACTTGCATTGGAATTATAATTTTTTTTTTTTAGTTTAAGAACGATCTATGTATGCTCTAAAATACATGCCCAATTGGGCTAACAACATTTCTGAACGAGCTACCACTTTAAATATTACCATCACCTCCAGCCAACAGGATCTACTTTTCCATTATAAATCCAGCAAGTCCCCTAATGTAGAGGGGAAAAAAACAAAACAGAACTGGACAAACTTGTCCAGACTACCCTGCTGTCATAGGTCTGCATCACCACGACTCCCTAATCATCTACAGAGCCCCTGGCTATGACGGACAATTCCCAAGCAACTTCTGTGATTCCATAGCCACCATCCAAATAAACCATTCCGCCCTCAACCTTCTAGGGGACTTTAATATCTGGCTCGACATTCCCACCAACCCCATGACCCACTCACTGGTCGACTGCCTGGATGAGCTTAACCTCTGCCTTCTCATGAACGGCTCAACTCACTCTAAAGGACCCACCCTTGATGCCATCTTTAGCTCCCACGACCAGATACATTTAAGCCCCACTATACCTATCAACTGGTCTGATCACTTCATTTTGCCTTTCACCATTCGCTCGCTTGCCCACCACCATCCCCACACTTGAACCAGAACCCCTGTATCAATGCAAATGCTGGAAGAAACTAAAGATCCTCCCTAACCTAGCCGATGCCCTGCTTCAAACTCCTCCCTCAACCATCCCACGTAATGAACCCTTAACCATCAACTCCTTTGACTCTTGGCTCAATATCTCACTAATCCCACTCACCCCCACCTGCCAATCCTTCGCTTGCCGTGGCCCTTATCCCAGATGGTTTACACCAGAACTGAAGACTGCAAAACAACTGGATAAATCCCTCGAACGCAAATGGCGGAAAGATAAAAAACAACCCGAGTAGATCCACCCTGGACCGACACCATTGCCACTACAAAGTCGAAATCCGAAAGCAAAAAAAGTCACTACTTTTCTTGAATCCTCAAATGTGAAAACCCCAGCAAGGAACTCCACAAAATCATTTCTGAATTCACCAAGCCAACCTGTACCTCCACCCCAATATCAGTCAATATGCAACTCGCTCCCTCCACTTCTACACCACTGCTCTCAACATAACAAATTCTCTCAACAAACTGGCTCTCCTGTCCCCACCATGTAATGCACCCGCCCTACCAGTCACCCCCCCGCCTGCCCCAGCAACTACAACCCAACACACATTCGACTCATTCACACCAATATCGAGAGATCGAGAGACATTTCACAACCTTCTCTCTGCCTGGAAACCATCTGGCTTCCCCCTTGACCCCTGCCCAGCCTCAATCCTCAAAGAAATATCCTCATCCACCTGGGCAGGAGAGTATGCAAGAACCATCCTAAATGACTCCCTCTCCTCGGGAATCGACACCTTCAAAACTGCACATGTCAATCCTCTTCTAAAAAAAGACTTCCCTCAACCCCAAAAACTAGCGCCCGATCTCAAACACCGGGTGCTTGATCGAACCGCATACTCCCAACTAAATGCCTTTGTCGAATCCAACAATCTAATATAGACCCTGCACAATCAGGCTTCAGACCACGACAGGGAACCAAAACCACTCTGACCTCAATCTCAGACAATCTTAAAATCACTGCAGACTCTGCGGGATGCGCTGCACTAATCCTTCCAGACCTCTCTGCTGCCTTTGACACAATCAACCACTCAATCCTCCTCGACCGCCTCCACTCCCTAGGAATCCGTGGAAACGCTCTTAAATGGATGGCATCCTTCCTCAACAAGAGGAAACAAAAACACTCTCCACCTTTGCTTCCGCCACCTGAACAGTCAATACCAGAGTCCCACAAGGAACATGCCTATCAGCCCTCCTGTTCAACCTCTACATGTCCACCCTCCTAGAAATAATCCTCCCGCACAATATCCTGTGCCATGACTACGCCGATGACACCCAAATAATCCTACAACTCCTCAACTCAAACTCCAACTGTCAGCCCGACCTCGCAGCCTGCCTCCTTGACATTGGTCGTTGGATGACTACAAACCACCTCCTCCTAAACCCTACTAAAACCGAAATCATGGTGTGCGGCAACACCAAGCTTCTCCCACACTCTACCATGGCCCACATCCATGGGCAATCTACCCACCACCTTGACCACCTTGGATGCACTCTCGACTCCGACCTAACCCTCTCTCGCCAAATCAACAACTTATCTGATGGAACGGATAGAGGGGATGGAACGGATAAATGGAGTGTACGGAACAGATGGAACAGATGGAAATGAAGAAACACATGAAATGATTAAACGGATGGAACATATGGAGTGGATGGAAATAATGAACCCATGGAGCAAACGGAACAGATAGAGTGGATGGAACAGATAGGATAGAGTAGGGAGCGGACAGAGTGCATGGAGCGGACAGAGTGCATGGAGCGGACCAAACAAATGTCGTTGGTGGTGCGGATGACAGACAACGCAGATTTTATGGATGTTGCAGATGCTGCGGATGTCACAGATCTAACAGATGCTACAGTTGGTACAGACGTTGCAGTGCAAATGTTATGGATATTGCGGATACTACCGGCTATGCAGATGCTACGAATGGTGTGAATGCTACAGGGGTGCAGATGCCACGGATGGTGCGGACAGGGTAGATGCTACGGATACTGCGGATGGTGCGGATGGTGCGGATGCTATGGATGGTGCAGATGATGCGGACACTGCGGATGGTGCAGACGCCGAGGATGGTGCGGACACTGTGGCAGATGGTACATATCTGTATCTCCTATTTAGGCTATGTGCCTGTATCCTCATGTTATCTGTATCACATGTTTACCCCCATCTATCCTGTGACTATATATACACACCTATATGTACGCCCCCCCCTGTCCTGCTCTCATGCCTGGTCGCAGGCGCTTTACTGATAACCACCATATCACACTACTATGCATACTATCTCCTATATACCATCATTCAACTAGAACACAGCTATACCATGATAAATTCGGCCTAGCTGTTCTCATACTAACATGACCCCACAAACACATCATCCTAATAAAACACTGCTAGCTGAGCACATTCCGGATAGCTTAGGCGTCTCCCCAGGCCTAACGCAGCCAGAACTCAGTCTGGGTGTCCACCTTCCAGACTGAACACATCCGACTGATTTCCTCAGCACCCCACCTACCGCTAAGAAGCCGCTTTCATGCAACAACCACACCAGCTGCACACATATTCGGTGCGCCCACGCACCATACGACACTCTCTCTTTACTGACTTGAACTGCGGTTCCCTAGGGCGTTCAACCTACCAGCGCTTTGTGGTCGTACCAATGATATATAAGGCGCTATACAAATGCCAAATAACATAACATTGCCTGTGATCACAATTGCCATTTTGTTTTTTTCCAAGCCAAAAGCAGAGACTAAAACAATGATTTACTTTATTAGAATAATTGAAGGTACTCATTCACCATCTACAGCACCTACCTCCCCATAGTCACCAAGGTAAACAAATGGCTAGTGATCAGCATAGGCCACATTTGTACACCTCATATTCATACAAAGACTAGACAGCTGAGAACAGAGTAATTCTTCAAAGTTGAACACAGAGGATTCAACTCTGAGTAAACCAGTGTCTGTGGCTCCTTGATTAAAATGGGAAAGCATTTTACTTGTATTAATGCGGGTTCATTTTGAATTACAATAATTAGAAACATGTTGATTGTCCATGTTGTAAAACTAATAAAAATATTATTTTTTTTAAAGAAATATGTGGCTCCTATAAATTTGATGTGGTTCCTAAAATAATAGCCTGGTGAGCTAATGACTTAAGACAAAATGTCTGAAGTAACACCCCTTTCATGGGAAACACCACAGTGTAAACCCTACCAAACATTGGAAAATCCCTGCAATATAAACAAACATTGTTTTCTTAAAATAAGGAGCATGCAGTCTTGGAACCCCCAGTTTTCACCGATCACCAAATAGTATTCTTATTATGAACTTGAAATTAAAGTACTTAAGTGATAAGAAGAGACAACAGAGCAGGAAATCTTAGAAAAAATAATTAAAATTCACTTGTATTCTCATTTGCACGTTCATTGTCAATAACAATCTTGGATTCTGCTGCCGCAAAAGAGTTCATTTCGACTACAGTCCTGTTGCAATAACTTTTCTCCGAATTACATGTGTAACTACAGCCAATGTCTGCTCTTCAGCCATTAAAAGGGGAGTCCCAATTCTTTTGGAAGGTTAACTGGTTTGGAAAAGGCTGTGAAGGGAGATGAACAGTGGTGGCATATATTCAGATCTTATTTGATAGCAAGGGGGACTGCAGTATGATGCGCAGCTTTCAGTAGATTAAGCCTTCTTTTTTCACAACATTTCGGCCCTAGGGTATTAGTGAACTGTGCTCTGTAAATGGTGTCATTTTAAAGAGATGTTTTGCTGGACAAAGGTGATCTAGTTAAGCGAAAGAATTCTGGTGCAGAAGGACGAGTTCTAAGAAGAACATAGCACAGATACATCTCTGAGGGAACCAAGATGGCAGAGAATACAGAACAATTAAATTGGTAGAACAAGCTTTATGCTGCTAAAGAGGAACACAGTGGGGTTGAATAACCTGAAGTGCAGTTGAATTCTATGGTAGGAAGACGTGTAGCCCTTTGTCAATTGTAATCAGGCAGAACGGATCAATTCAAGGCCGACAAATACATTAAGGTTTTCAACCTATATATACAAGCACAAATGTATTGGAAATTCTACAAAGATGGGCCAACTAAGAAAACTAACAATTTACCTTCCCCTAGGAAGTTCAAGCAAAACAATCAGAGGGGTGAACAAAGTCTCTGGATTATGTAATGCTTACTTCAGTAGTCTCTTCAGGATGCAGTAAGGTCATGTTTGGTCTGACCGTACCGTGGTCCGTCTGACACAACGGAAGAATTTTTTCCAATAATGATCAGTCGATTTGGGGCAAAAAAAATAAAATTAAATAAATAACGTACCAAGCGTGTGGTACAGTACACAAGCCACTCCAGGAACCTGAGCTAGCATGTCAATACTAATAAAATGTATTGTTAACCCTAATCAGTGTGACTTAAAATAAAAAACCAGCCCAACACAATTAATTGGTATACAGTAATAAAAACAAAAATGCCAACATTTGATCTTCTAGTTCAAATCTCATCTAATTGAGTGTGATGGGGGAGGGCCGATACACCTCCAATAGCTCAAGATTTTCCACAAGTGTGAAGTAGCTTGGTTTTAGATTCCTTTGTGTCCTCAATCAACTCGTTATTTTAATGCAAAGTCATTTTAACACAGATTTTTTTTTTAGGAATATGCTGTAGTTATCCAGCACTAAATCTGGTAGAACAGGCGTAGAGTGGTCCTGAATCCAGGTTTTAGTGATGAAAAGCAAACCTACTCTCCCTCCTCTCCCCCCCCCCCCGTTGTAGTACATTGTGAACTAATGTTGCGCTGTTCATAGGCGAGAGTGCATTCATGCACATGAATATTAGGCTGTGCCGAGACATATTTTGAGCAAAGTTTGACTTTTATAAATGAGAATTTGACAGTAAAGATTTTCTTCCACCAGACACCTTTGGTCTGGGCACTTACGATTGTGACATGAACAGAGCTAGAACAGGCATTATTAAACACTAGCACTTTTTTTGTTTTTGTTTTATTGGTTAAACAATTCAACCATTAACATAAAAGACAAAGATTTTAAAAATACCAAAAAAAGAAGACAGTGTAAAAATAAAATGGAAGCAAACTAATCAAATCAAACCATGCAATAAATTCATCTTTCCTTTGCAGATTGAATAACCTTTCGCACCAAAAAAAAAAAAAAACACCTAAAATTTAGACTGCATTTGCAATCAACACAACTCATGTCATCTTCAGACAATTAGTATTTCCATGTTTCAGATAGACTACACGTCCTTCACATTAAGAGTTAAATCAAAGGAGGATGAGACAGCATTTACAATTGATGTAGTTGAACCTGAAACAGTAATTCCACATATAATCTGCAGATATTGCATACTCATTTTGACATTTATAGAATGCTCTCATCCTAATGTGTTTTAGAGCATCACATACAAGCAGTAAATGCCTGCCTATCTACAACTGTTTCATCGTTGCAAAATCTGCAGAAAAAAGTACCTGTTGTCAGTCCATATCTCAGTAATACTTCTTTGGTCCAAACCAAATGTAATCGTAATCTAAGAAAGGTGGATCCTACCAGTCTGCTGGAATAGTATATGGCCAATATTCCCTGTTTTTTTATGATCGTATTTGAGATGGCTTAAAGATGGATATGCATGAAGTTCCGAAATAGTATTGGTCCAATCTGCTGCAAATAATGCTTTCTTTAATTTATCTGGGTTTCCAGTGAGATCTAGCATAGAGCATCCTGACTCAGCCAAAAGAATTTGTGCCAACCCCTTTAACTTAGACAAGGGACGAAGTTCACCACGTTCACATGCCTTTTTAAGTTCCCCCAACAATGAGTTCTCTGATGCAGTTAACAGTTTCCCCATAGAAGGATAGGTAACGCCAAGATGATCAAGCCTTTAGCGAAATGGTCCACAGTTTGTACCGGAAGATTACACGCGACATTGACGATGGAAGATGCAAGACCCTTTTCCATATTGAGGCTTCCAAAAAAAGGAAACTAATAGTACTGGATCACCTATTTCAATCCTGTAGAGTAATTTCAGGACAATGTTGCCCTCGAAGAAAGGCCTACAGGGCAGTAAGGAGAACTGAGTCCACCCTCTCTAACTGATAGGCCAATTTGGTGGTCTTAGATAGAAATCATGATGAGGGATTCTTTGGAATATATCTTACAGCGCAAACACTGAAAAGAATCTATCCTCTCAACCACTTCCGATTGAACCCTCCACTTGAGTGTGACCTACTTCCGGGTATTAGAGAGTTGCAACACCTTGGTCTTTACAGGGTTCAGTGTTAAAGAATTGGCCTTCACAAAAGCAGAGAACCCGTTCAAGAGTCGCTGGAGGACAATGGGTGAGTTATCAAACACAAAAGTCATCTCATAGCCCATCCATAAAAGATTTTAAAATTGATATTTTCAGGGTTGCCAAGGACATCGGCTGTAAATGCTGTTCCAAATCAGCAATGTCCAGACTGTATAGGCAAGGGGCTAAGAAGCACCCCTGGCATACCCATTTGTATGTTTTCATTGGGCGGGACAACAAACCTTGGTGGTTCAGACTTATTTGTATAGTTCGGTGGCTATGGAGCACAAATATTAGTCTTGGAAGACATGGTGGAATACCCCATTTCCAAATTTTACGCCACAGCAGTGATCTATCGGATGTTGCTGCAAGGTTGATAGTAGCCATGTAAATCGGGTTACTCCCTCTTGACCAAGCCCTACTCTGTATACACTTAAGTGGCACATCGTTCTAAATGGTACCCATCCCCCTCCAGAATCTAGTTTGCCACTTGGGCATTATATTTTGGCTATTGGCCCAAGTTTCCAGGTGTTATAACAGGACGCAGGAAAACAGTTTGAGTGCGCGTCAAGTATGGCTATTGGGCGGTAGTTGGATGACGGCGCTCTATCCACTGTCTTGTAAATGGGAATACTGTGGGCACTGCCCCACGTTGGATGAAATTGCTCAAGTTCAATGATGTCGAGAAATACAGTGTGTCAAATTTTTGCCCAGTGTGGCGGGTTCTGTTTAAACAACCTATTTATAAGCCCATTTGGACCCGGAGCCCTCGAGTTACTGATGTTACCAATTAAATATAATACCCAAAGGGTCAACCTTCGCAAAATCATTAGCTACTGTACCTCTGACTTGATGGGTGGGCATAGCGTACATGGACTCTAAACGATTTACCCAGTCTTCCTCTGCGACACATGTTTTTTAACATTGGCCTTTTACAGGCAGAAGTGTATTTCAGCAGAGTGGTCATTTGCATTTCTCACATTTTCATGGATTCTTTCAGAGTGTATTAAGGGCACTTCTTCATACTATAAAAACACATCAATTAATTACATACGCAACACTTTCATACATCAACAGAAATTACATTAATCCATAAAAAACAAAAACTAAAAATAGATCATTGGATCTTCAAACAATAACCAACCTTTTGTGGAGACAGTGGTGATGGATTTATCAAAACGTACGTCCCAAATTCGGACAGTTTTGTCCCCAGATGCTGTGACAAAGAGTTCAGGGTTGGTTGGATGCCAACACAGCTGATCCACGCTGTCCCCATGTCCCCGAAAATTGTTCTCCTTAACCTAGAGGGGTGTGCGAACACAAACACAAATTAACAATGCTGACAAAGTACTTACAAGCATTTGACTAAGAAAATCCATTATAACACTGCCATACAAAAGACCTCCAATGGCCCCAGTAGAACCAAATGTACTCTGGCATCAAACTTCAACTTCGAGCAGGAGCACGAGTGGCCAGAGAGGCTGCACTAGGGGCACAAAGCTCATCCTGCCCCAGTTTGCCACACATTAAACATTGACCCACAGTTAAAAGTGCCACACAATCTCATCACCCTCTTCCGCCTCACACACCTACACCCCAAACCAGGACTGCAAGCAATTGGCAATTAATTCAAAATGGATTAGCCAATAATGTGCCAGTTACACAAAGTGCACAACATAACCCAATGCTGAACTTCAATCATCATTGCAAATGGAAAATGTAGTGTCAGACCTCCCCATCAACCAGTATGCAGACAATTCCCAACTTTACCAGAGAGCAACACCTCTTCAAAATATTAATCACATAAATACCAATCTAGGTCCAATCTAGGTTGAATTGTTTGACCAAGTCCTTGCCTAGGTCTTGGGGGTGAGGGGTGGTCTGACTACAGGGGCCAGCTACCAGCGTGTGCGCGCACGCGCACACACACACACACACACACACACACACACACACACACACACACACACACACACTAAGCGATGCTGGGACAAGAGGCTGCGCAGAGAGGTTCCTCTGGTCTATACCCACCATGCCTCTGCCATCTGACATTGAGCGGGAACATGCTCATGTCCCCTTTAGAGAGGTCCCAGGCATAGGTTATTACAGGCAAAATACAAGCACCCCAATTGTACACTTTCTTCCCAAACACTGTTCAATAAAGTAGTTGTGGGACTACCACCTCATGTGAGGTAGTCTTGTATTGCCTTTACAAAACAGAGTTTACTACTGGGACCATCAAGAAAGTCCACAAAGAACAATGTTCCAACCAGGAGCACCTGAACTTGAAACACCAGATTATTTCCAAAAGTAGTGTTCCCAGCAGTCACAAGCATGGACACATGCAGGTATAATGCTGTGGTTCTAGGGTGCATATCTGGAAACAGTTTGAAACAGGAAATGAACAACCTAATAATTGTGGAAGCCATTGATCATTAATTAAATAGAAATTGAGGTAACATATGGAACGGACTAAAGTCGATAGTTTGGGAGAGATTAAGAAACAAACATTAGAACAACAGTATCAAAATAAAAACATTGAATTATGTACTGTAAATAGATAGCCCTGAAGAAGCTCACCATACACTTGGTAATTTACATGTGCTGTGTAGTGCAACACCTGAAGGCTGAGACTAATCCGTCAGATCTCCAACGAAATTCATTTAAATGGATATTCTGACTGACAACTAATCTATTGAGTACTTTTGATCACTAATAGAATTGAATGTAATGGGCATTAAAACATTTTTAAAAAGTATTGGGCTAAGAAAGAGCAAAGGAAGGTTTCACTATACTTGGAGAAGTTAATTGGACTTAATTTCTTGATTTTCCTTTTGTGACTAAAATAGACAAACACGTAACATTAGTCTGACCTTAAGAAAGTAAGCCAATATTAAAATATACGCATTTCTAATTTTCGCACAATATTCTATAATTACCTAAATATTAAATTCTATTGTATATGGCAAGGGCAAGTAACAGTTCATGGTAATGGATTAAGCTGCGACTAGAAATAAAAGAAAATCTTAAAGGAAAACTTTTTTTCCTCACAGAATATAGCGCAACACAAGCACAAGCATGCCAAGGAGCCTCGAATCAACCAAGTTACAGTAACTGCTGTGCAAAAACGTACAGATACATGAACCGTAGACCTCACCTGTAGCAGCCCACTTTAGGCATGCACAGAGTGCAACCAAAATATGGCAGCTGGTCTCAATCAAGGCACGTACCAGTATGGGTGGCCCCCAAGGGGAGCGCCAACCCGCAATGTAACCTAAAAGCTTTATGGGAAAACGTGGGTATTTTGAGACTTAGCAGCAGAAAACGATCAGATTACAGCAAGAGAAACGATGCTGGATATAAGAGGTCAGAAGGACGTGTCGAGCATGAAGGCGCGAGGCGAAATCAGGAGGAAGAGGGTGAAGAATATTGTTTCCCATTCCGAACCTCTATGTTGAGGACTATGAAGAAACGTTCATACACAGTGGGCACCAACATCCACTCTCCGCCCCCTCACCCCTGCCCCCAATCACCCACAAAGCAATGTTCTGAACAAACAAATGACATCCTGGTCATCTGGAAAGGGGGTCAAGATCTAGAAAACATTTCTGATGGAGGGGTCAATTACCCAAATGCTGTGTGTTCTCAGTTAAGATTTATAATTACCATACACAGACATTGTTTAACATTTTTTCCGAGACCATTTGGTGAAAAATTCTTTACACCAGAAACCTTACCATGAAAAAGGTACCTTACAGGCAAAAGCTGCCTACAGAAACAGTACTAAATGGATCAAATTTGAAGAAGAGGCAGACATCTTCATAAATAGACAGGAGGTATATCTGAAAAGACTATAAAGAAAACACACAAAAACAGAGGCGCACATATATAGCCTGTGCGTGCATTTGAGGGGGTCATACGTGCACGCGAGATGTGCGAGACATGCTCGCGAAAGTCAATAGCTTTGCTATAATTTCATACATACAAATACATAAAAACATAGTGTCTAGACAAATGGCAAGTTTTGGAGTCTGTCTCTCTGCAATGGACACCATCGAGCAGAAGTTACTCATTGTGCATGTTCATGAAACACAATGCTGATTCAAACCTAGTGTAAGCACACCCTTGGCAACACAAGTCAATGGCAAACTGCAATACACAGAGTGGTGGTCTTCATGCTCAAGTATCAGTGAGGGAATATGCATGCGTGAAGCAAACACCAGAAGAACAAGGAACAGAACATTAATTTTTCAAAATAAATAAATAAATAAATGAAAGGTACTGATAGTCCCTATGGTAGCACATTTGAACAGCGAAGAGGATGACATTGTACAAACAACCAAATTGGCAATGGAGGGAGGACTACTGCTCTGTAAGGGTAGAGGGTTGAATAGTGACTGAAGCGCCTACTCTGCCCCAACACTACTACTAAAACAGCAGGGATCTCAATGTTATGTTATAAGTACTTATATAGAGGACCATCACCAACGGAATTGGTCCCCAGGCGATCTGGCGGATCTGTAAACAGGAAGGAGGGTGGGTAGGGTTAGTCAGGAAGAGGGAAGGAGGAGTGTGGGAGAAGTGGTGTGCTGTTGGCAGCTTCAGCTCGGTATACACCGAGTGCTGGGCTTTGGTGCACGTATTGGGTCGGGCGAGACCTTGTGTGCTGTAGGTGCAGTTTATGTGTTGTTGATGCGGTGTGGTAAAGTGTGTGCAGATTGCTGGGAGAAAAAAGGTTGTGTGACTTGTGTGGGTAGAGTATGCAGAAAATTGAGGATTGGGTTAGCGGGGTTTGTATCCTGATTCAGGTACTTCTGGGTCTGTTTGAGCTGTATCCCTGTGGGTGGGGTTCTTGCTGGTTCCTTATGGGCCGTCTCGCTGTGGTGGTGCTGCGCGGATCCAGCTGTATCATACTGAGTATTGTATGGAGTGATGGGTGTGTCTGAACCTTTTCTTCGGGTGTGGAACTGGGTTGGTACCATCTATTCTCTTGTTATCCAAGTCAGTTGAGGCTTTGAATGGTTCAGGGTCGGAGTGCTCTTGATGAGGCGTCCTAGTGCATCCATCTTGGTCAGCCTGTGTATTCAGTCGTTAGTTTCTTCCTACCATGACTATCTTTCAGTTAGTACTTTGGTTTCCGTGGGGTGACTTCCTTAGGGCTATTGTTTAGTTGTAGTTTGTGTATGATAGCGCATTGTGCTTCCCGCTGTATCTTGATGAGCATTGTGTAATGTGGTTGCTTATTCTGTTGCGCACCCTCTGGATTGGAGCTAATAATAAAGGGTTTCCTATTCCCTTGCTATCTGCCGTGAGTAGGTATGTTGGGAATGGCTATAGTTTAGGGTCATGGTCCTATTGATGAGTCGTCCTGGTGTTTGTCTTCGTCTTTCTATGTATTCGGTCGTTGGTCCTATTACAGCTGTCTCTCGGTTAGTCGTTTGGCATGTCGTGGGATATTTTCCTTAGGGTTTTTCATCGATTGCTTGGTGTGCATCAGGCTCTGTCTCTTTGTTCATCTATGTTTTAGTTGTGTGTGCGGCCCTGTGGCCGGTCTTTCTAGTTCTGACATGAAGAGCTAAGTTTTGGAGTAGTTTCCTAAATAGTAGGTGGTTTCTTGTGTTACCCATGTACTTTGGAAGGTCGTTCCACAATGTGTGTCACAATGTAAAGATGACGCCTATTGAGTTTGTCAGACTCCAAAGTCAAAAGAAACACCGAGTCCAAATCACAGAAAAATAAATGAGGGAGTGGGGAAAAGGTCTCACTCTCTCCAGGTTAGAAATTAAAAGTCCTCAAGTCCAGCAAAAAGAGCTGGGGATCTCTAAGGTAGAAGGGAACTAGCACATTCCTGAGAAGTCTCCCAAACACAGGGCCGGGGTCAAAATGTCCGGCAGAAGAAGCAGATCCAGAATTTTGAAAGAGTTGTTTCCCGGTGGATGATCCAGAGGCTTTTTTGGAAAGGAAGGCAGTAACCTTGGGCTACAGTTTCCAGAGCCCAAGCATCTGAAGTAATTCCTCGCCACTTGTTCAGGTGCTGAGTAAGTCTGCCTCCCACCAGGGTCATGTGAGTCAAGGCCTCAGAGTGGTTTTGAGGCGGCTGAAGCAGTGGCTAATGGTAAAACTGCTGCTGCTTGGGTTGTCAAGAACAGATGAAAGAAACTGAAGGTATACCCTTTTTGCCATTTTAGGTAGAACAGGCCGAGGGTAAGCTATTCTGTTCAGAAGGGCTGCGAGCTAGCACAGAAGCATCCAAAACCACAATTGTACTCCAGTACCAAAGCACAGATTGGTCGAATAAAAGGGCCCTGTGCAAATGAACGCAGGCAGAGACTGGCATGATTTGGGCTTTTGTGTAGGCATGGCAAAAGGCACTTGCCAGGCACAGCCATAGTGAATTAACTGCCCATTAATGGTAGCAGGTGAAAAATGGTGCGAGTATCTGGGCATCTAATAGCGGTGTCTAGCAAATGCCAAATACTTGTATACAAGCCAAAACTGATGCTCGTTTTTAACAGATCTTCACTGAAGGACATGTAGAATGCTTATAAATCGAGTGGCTGAGGGCAGACCTGGTTGACATGTTTATTACAGCAGTAGTGGGGTTACAACTCTAATTAAGTCATTAACTCTGAGGACTGCTTTGAAAAAACACCGGCAGGCACGGAGTGCACATTTGATGGTAAGGCTTGATTAACACACGCTCAAAGAGTTCCCATGAGAAGGTGTTTTGGGGGGCGGGGAGGGGCAGGAAATGGGTGGGAATTGCCATAGGAATTAGCGTGGCTATGGGCAGGCAATGGGTGGGAAAATAACCAAACACCACCTACAAGCTGCGTGTCCCTCCTCATATGCCATTTTCCATATCTGTACTCCAAAGCAATAGTTTTGGCTTTCAGGTGTCGTAAGCGACACCCAATAGCCCCAGCTAAAAAGGTAAAGAGTGGGGTTTAATGGCACTAGTGACATTTACGGCATACAAAGGGGGCAGGACTACTTTAAATACCCCTATTCTTGTCCTGTAAAGATCAAGATCTGCTTCCAAGTGCTTCCTGATGTGGCGATTCGTAATTGGATGGGCGAGCTGGGCAACTAGGACCCACAATAGGTGCAATTCAACAATCAGCACATGGCACGAAGAAGCTTGGGAAAGGTAGGAAATGTCCTGCTTAGTGTAGTTCACAAGTAGTTTGAGGCAGGAAACAGGGTGAAGAGCTGTTCCTTGACTTCTGGGTTGCTGGGAGGCTCCGTCTCAGGTCAAAGATAACGCCTTTATTCTTCACTTCGCAACCAGCTAGGTTTATAGCAAGCACTTGCACAGTTCCCCCTCCTCCACCGAGCATGTTCCTGGTTACCAGTGTCCCACCTGCAGTAGACCCTCCCCAGGCAGCAGGTCATCCCAAATATTCCTTGCGATGGTAATGGGGAAAAGGTGTGCCCCATTTACCGAGGCCTCTGACTTGAAGTCCATTGAAGTCGGCGACTTTTGGAGCAGACTGCACCCCCAACAGATCGTCAGGTTTATCATTCTTCAATGTCCAAAAATGATATCAAGGTGTGGGGGGGGGGGTCTTCCCCACCTATTATAAAGGCAAAAGGACCGGGCTTGCTGAGCTCGGAATAGTCTGCCTGGCATTGTCATACCCAAAGCACTTTGTAGGAAAGGAGGAGGGAACCAAATTCAAGACGGTTGGACCCTGCTGCAACTATAGCTTTCTCCTGGCCTACTCTGAAACCTGTCCCCCTGCTCTCTGTGCCTACATCAAAGGGACTCCAGCCGTTCCTACCCTGGCGTGAACCCATTTTGTCCTTGATGGGCCTCTCGTTTTGAAGCCCTGATCCCATCCCACCACTAGTCTATTTCCCGACTTCTGCAGAAAGAGTTAAAGCTTTCCAGGAACATATGGACCTGGAAGATGAACACAGATTGCCCGTTTTGGGCAAAACAGGTTCCAGGTAGCTGAACATACAGGAATCCTCTGCCAGTTGAGTGAATCATTGAAAACCAAGACGATATAACAAATGACAGTAAATTGATGTCACTAGTAGAATTGTATAATCCCAGGAGTAACCACTACTAGTAGAATTGTATAATCCCAGGAGTAACCACGTCAAACCAGTCATGGCTTACATTTATTCAGATCTGCCACCAGACTCTGGGGGCACACAATAACATTTTAAAACTTTACTCCCTTTCCAAAAGGGCATCTTGTTTTCAATCACCAAAATAAATCAGCATGAAGGCTACCTTCATATTGTAAACTTCTACCACTTTTTTAGCACATTTGTTAACCAAAATCGGGTTTACACTTCTTGGTGAACAAATTGGCTTGACACTTCCTAAAAGTGAAACCTCATTGCATCTAATATGCTTCTGGCATGCCAAATAATCATGCCCTGTGAGGTTTACAGGGGGTGTCGTATATGTGGATGAATGCACCTAATGACCTGCAGGCCCATCTCGGTACAAAGCAAACAAAACCAGATTGTAAAATACAGACCACTGTGAAAGAATGTGTACCAGATTCATGGCAGAATTCATTTAAAATCAACCCTATAGATAAGGGGTGTATTGCCCCCCCTAAAAATTGGCAAATGCTGCCAAAAAAAAAATTGGAAGTAAAAATGCTCCCAACAAAAAATAAAAAAGTAGAATGTTTCACCCTCATAGCTCCATGGATATGTTTGGACCAGTAGTACCCCAGGAATAAACTACTATTTTTAACTGCCCGATTGGAAATCTTATAACATGCATGAATAACTAGGTATAAAGAAATAATTAGTACAAAAACATTTCCGTTAAAACATTTTTACTCCCTTATACAATACTCTCATTGGGGAATTTAACTTACATTTTTGTTCCCTAAAAAAATCATTTCACTCCCAACTTTAAAAAAAAAGGGAATAAAATACTACGACTTCCATATCTTGTCTGGAGCACTGCATTAAAGGAATCCTAAAAATAAAAATTTAAAAACCTGGGAGAGACTTTGCCCATAGCAGATGGAAATCGGACATCTACATGCCGATGAAAACTGCATGCTATGGAAAGAGTAAACTATGGCCCAGAGCAATATTGTGGGTCGTAATGAGGAGTTTTAAATAGGTGTAATGCCACCGTGTAAATGGTGAATGTGGTTAGTCACTTGTGTTACATATGGCCTAGTAGTGATTGTAGATTAACCTGGACCCTCATCCAGGTCCCTGCTTCACCAAACTCTGCCTCCACATTAGAAGGCCCTACATTGGTTTCCAATATTCCCCAACCTTTCGAGAGGAGGGTAATGTAGGGTGCTTTCTACTCCCTTCCAAAATGGCTCCAAGGGAACTTTGCACCAGCAAAAAGTCAAAATTGAATGGACTGGGTACTTTATCTACCACATTTCAAACAAAGTACATAGACAACCATAAGGAGGGCTGCAGAATAACATTTTGTGCCTTGCCACCATTAGTGATGTGCTCTCACTAATAGACATAGAAAGACTATCAACTGAGGCACTTCCTTTTAGGCCCAGGAGACCACCAATATATACAAGGGTAATTCCATACCACGCCCTGCAGACCACAGCAAGCAGGTTTGCACCAATACTTTTACAAGATCATTCTTCCATGGAACGTCTGCTCACCCCAAACTTACCTTTATGTAGTAAGTACATTCCTTTTGGCTCTTGGGGCATCCCTGCCCAGTACCAAGTGAGCACAATATACCAACGAAACAGAGAAGAACACTAACACACAGGTCACTCTGCCCCTGTGGCATAAAAAAGGTCTGACTCTGATGCACTCCCTTTGTCGCGTAATCACAAGAACCAATCAAACGGGAAATTCTGTACATATGCGCGTCACAATTTGCTGACCACATCAAAAAGAGTATACCAAATAATTTTGCACAGAGGGTCAACTTATGCAGTGCTTCCGCTAGGTAAGAACACATTTTTAACATACATAATAAGGATTCCAGAACACACACAAAAAATAAATAAATACATACAATTTCCGTTATCCCTCTACTACTCCATCCCTCCCGCACCATGGCCCTACTCTGTCGTATAACGAGAGAACCAGTCTGTCTACTAACATCTATCCACCTTTGTTAAATTACAGCTGGGACAGCACACACGTCCTATGAGGTAGGTCCCACCGGGACACTCAGCCCAGGATACTTAAAGATGCGAAGAAACCAGTATAATTTAGCAACTGATAACCATGCCATCTCAACCATGCCATCTCGTCCCCACCCACCCATACTTACCACAGGGTTTGGAAGAGGTTGCACTTAAAGATCACTAGAATTCCCATGGTATGTGTGGTAGCTATTACTTACACCACACATTTGTGTTCTGAACACAAGACCATTCCCACAATAGTTGTAATACCATTCATCCAGAGGGGGCTCTCAATGTCACTCTTCCGGCAACATTCTTATAGGGAATCGGGTCGTCCATTAATCAGGGACAAGGATACAGCGAGACCTGGCGCCAAATGCGAGCCTCTCATCATTTTAATAATCTGAGCAAATGCCCAAAATGTTGACCTTGCCAAAGATTGTTGGAGCATACCAGCAAGTTGAGGTAATAGAGGCTATGAAGGACGCAAGGCAAGCTTTTTTAAGTGCCCAATCTAATAAAACACCTTACTCGAAATTATACATTGTGCTCTGCAGGTTACACCCCCGATGTCTGCTTAGGGCCCTCAAGCCATTGAACTCTCTGCCTTGCAACTTTAGACAGATTTCTGCAGAAGTACCTTAGCTCGGTGAGCTATAGTAGGATGTGTAAGTGATTTCAATCCGGCACTTCACCCAAGTCAATGCCTAGCATGGGATGCACAACTGAAACCCTTAATTGATTTGTGTCTATAAGTTTGTTTATTGTGAACGATGTACCACTTATCTCTTTTAACCCCCCCCCTGGTCACACTGAACCAGGAATCAGGCTGGTTTGCAAAGTTAAAATATTTATTTTACATTTCACAACATAACACTATTTTTAATGGCTGCACAATGATCACCAATGGGGTGATGTCACACTACAATCTCTTTAATCAGAAGGAGTAATGATGGGAAAGAACAATGCAGCACAGAAAGAATACTTGTTTGTGTTCAATCAAATGGCAACGTGATTACCATTTCCCCCTGCACACCCCTCAATCCCCTCAATATGCAATATAAAGAAATGGAGAGAGCACAGGTTTCAGGAATGCAGAATTCAAGCAAATATATCAATCCCAATTTCTCCCCAGTTGATTGGCAAACTTGTCAAAAATGATTTTAAAGTTGGCTTTGAATGAATGGGGTAAAACTGAAAATGGTTTTAATTCACTGGAATTGTTGAAATACTAATGGGAGCCGCTTTGTAGGGTTTCAGACAAACACTAGCAATGAGTAGAGAGAAAGAAGCAAGTAGAAAACTGAATTTTGAGGTCGGGTGCAATGAAAAGCTATTTTACACGTTCTAGATTGGAGCCACACAAAAAATGTGCGGCAACCTTTTCCGCGCTTGGTAAGCGCGATTACGGAAGTATGAAGAAGTTATGAAAGTTTTCATGGAGGTCGTTTTTTTCAGCTAGAGGCAAAATGTAAAACAAAAATGCGCTTTTAAAATACAAACAAGGTTTCTTTACACTAGGGATGGACTATGAAGATACAAACTACATGACATCACAGCCACCAGACCAGGACGTCACCGATCAGCTTTTTTGTCCGCCGAGACACTTGCCTTCTTCAGATAAAATATATCAGTGCAAAGATGATTTTAACAATATTATTACAGGACTATAGTATAAGAGTGTTCAGGCAAGACAAAAAAGATTTCTAACAATACAGGTCTGGATATAAAATAGCTTTGATTTGGATAGGGATGACTATGGACAGTACATAGGCTAGTGACAATCCTATACTATGGATACTCACTACCAATGTTTTGAATGGAACCGTCTGGGATTCTGGTCAGGGATTTCTTGGACAGACTGCTGGGCACACCGGACTGGACGGGTCGGGTCAGCGATCAGCAGGGCCCTCTGGACACCACACGGCAGGAAATTAGGACCAGCTGAAAGTGGTTCAGCTATGCTCGGAGCCTTTATGCAGTCTGGAACAAGGAATATGGATGGATCTCCTTCAAAGTGCTTCGCCAAATTCGAGATGGTGGGTGGATCAGTCTGTCTTTCTAGGTCCTCAGCGGTCTCTATTTATGTGTTTCATAAAGGGGTGGGTATACTGAATTATCCTAGGCGCACCCCCTAGGTAGTCTATTGGCTAAAGTCTGCTCTCTCCCTTGATTTGAGGGGAAAACAGAGTGTCATCATGATGATGCGGTTTATGAGGCAGGGAAAACCTCTTGCACAAAAACCTATTTTTCTTTACATGTGAAAATTTATACCAATAACATACATAGATCACATATTTTGTGGAGCACACTCTTCCAATCTTCGTTGCGGTGGGATCTTGGGTCTGGATTTGACAAGTTTTCACACTTTTTGTCCGGGACACAAGGTCTAATTTGTCCACAATATTATACATATGTGCACATTGTATATGGGCATAATCGTATGAAGTTTCATGCTTCTGACGAATACAATTGCTACAAAACCTGAATTTTCACTACGCCTTCTCAGAACATCGCACAGAGTTCTGGGCCCTTTCAAAATGTGCACAGAAAAAAAAAACATTAATACTGTCATTTTACAATTTTTACAAGTTTGCATGGTCATTTATCAGTCTTTTTTAAAAATATGCTTTCTGTCCATTGAGAATCTACAAAAATGTATATCCCCGCCTCCAAAGGTTTCTTTAGCTCAAGAGCAATCCCGCCTTCTTCCTCTGGCAGATGCCACTGTTGACACTTACAATCTGCATATCCTTTCAGCCAAGGAAGGTTAATTGTCTCCCAAGAGCAGCAGCCCAAAATCTCCTCCCCTCTTAATCAACACATGAATGTGAGTTCCTGGCCTTTGTGGGAAGCAGAAGAGATGCCTTTTGTTAGGGGAAAGCTAGGGAAAACTGGTTTGGTGACCGAGTTCAGCTAAATCCACTGTCAATTTATAACATTTTCTTAATTTAAAATAAAACTTGCAATTTTTAATCAAGCAGCTAGAACTCTGATTCCAGTCTATAAACCATGGAGATTAAATAGTTACAATTTATGTTCCTCTTAATGACAGGTCACTTAGATTTACGACATTAGATCTTAATGGTGCAAATTTGCAGTTTAAATGCAGGCTTTTTAAACAGTCACAGACAGCCGCTGGTACTGCTCCCATATTTTGACAGATTTTCACAGTCAAGCACACTTTTTAATGTGGATATTTTGATGACAGATTCCACTTTTCCTCACATTATGGGTTCATATTGATTCCTTAAATTAAGTGGCGGGTAACATCCAGCACAGATATTGTGTGTTTTGATCCGGTATTCTGTATTTTCAGCAACCAAGAAAAAAGGGGTTTAAGAGCAATTTCTGGGTTTCTTGCAATAAAGCACCGCCTTTCCTGCAGTGTTCCATTTTTACTCGGTAGGCAGCCCAGTGACAGGATTCAGCAGCGAGGTCTCCTTTCCACTACGCGTATAGGCGCGTTATAAATGCCATATCATATCATATAATTACTACTGACAACAGGCAAAGTAGATTTGGCAGCCATCTTTCCGTGTTTCAAAGCGCAATTTTCATAGGTTTTGGCACGCATAGGGCTTTTGCAGACATTTTTGATGATTCTTTAACCATCAGCTCACAGGGATGTCGCAGGGCAGAGTAGAGTGGGTTAAAACATCCCACAGATGTAATGTGTGCAGTGCAAATCATGCACTGAGATCTGTTAAGGATTTCAATCAGGCAATACACCTGGGTCTCAGCCTAGCATGCAATGCACAAATGAAATACTTAATTATTGTCTATAGGTTCAATATTCTGAGTGATATACCACTCATATCACACCGCTTCTCAAAATACCCCCAGGTCACAATGGACCAGGAATCAATATTTCCTTATTTAAAATTCAAACATATGTTTTAATACATATGGGGCAGCAATCACCAATGTGGTGATAATACAAATCAGAAAGTAGGCAAGGCAGTTGAATTCACTTATAGCAACACATAATATAAAAACACAGGGAAAGAACAGTTTGGCTTGTTTAAAAGATAGCGCTTAGGTTAAGATTTCCCCCCTGCAAGTTTCTCAACTCACAAAGAAGCAATTCTACACAGATCTAAGTGAGCAGCAGGCATTTAGGAATAAGGAACAGTGTATAGGGTTTAAATGCAATCTTCCCTCCCCAAACAAGAGAGAAACACGTTTTTGTGTAAATGTTACACTTTTAATGACATTTGCTTAGTGAAACAATGAAAAGGGTGCAAAAATCCTTAAATGAATATATATTCCTTTGGGAACAACACTGAAAAGATCCCAACAAAAAGAAGCTATCATATGAGCAACAATACACACTTTAATCAGAATGGAAGTTTGGAAATACTGTGAATGCGAATTCCCGCCTAAATTTCCCATATGCGATTTTTAAGAAAGACGTTTTTAGGTGTGGATGTAGCTAAGGGTCTTAGGTTTAAATCTGAGTTGAAATTAAGTCTCTAGCTATAAAATTGAGGAAGTTATACAAGTTTGAATGAGAGGCGTTTGTGGAAAATTAGAACAGAGAAAAACAGGAAATCTGTAATGACAGGTTGATTTTACTTAAACTAGATTAATGCTAAGAAAAAGAGAATGCCACCCGTGAATCTCCACAGTTAAGCACGGCCGCTTGTAACCCTTCACGTGGCGGATACTCCGTTTTCTTTATGGGAATTACTTTATTTAATCCAAATCACCAATGACTTATATCCAAGAAAAACAAATGAGAAAATATCACTAAAATTTGGAATCACAGATAGGGTGGCAAGAATGGTTCTGACAATATTATGGTTCTTAAGTTAAAGATGGGACAGGTTATAGATTGAGATAGGAGAGGGCAATATGTGCTATGGTTTACTATGATTCCTATTGATACTTACAGTCCACTTTAATTTAAGATTTGGACCGTCAGGGTTCTGGTCATCCGGATCAGTTTACAGACAGCAGGGCACTTCTGGCGGGATAGGTCAGCTGGGCGGTTCTGGTCAATTGGACTGGTACAGCAGATACTAGGAATATGTTTACATATGAATCACAATTTATATGAAAAAATATAATATAACACTTTCTTCATCTGTGAGTAAATTTCCTGTCACTTCAAAGAAACATTAGTCCATGTGACAAACTCATATTTGGCTTCAGGCCAATAGTCCTTTGTTTGAGGGTTTCTTTAATGCACAACGCGTTTCGGGCTCTGAACACCCTTGATCAGGTGCGGACAAATGTCTTATTTTAATGATTTTAGGTTCTGAAAATTATAGCATGTATTTATGATCAGTTCCTTAATCCTTGTTTTCTCAAATATAATTTTTACTGTTTTTGTGATTTTTATCAGTGTTAATTTGGACCTCATGTACCTGTAACTCTGAAGATTTTTCTTCTTACAGACATCTCAAAACGTGTCCGTGCTGCTTGTACAGTTGGGTCTGGTTCTATGCCTGCTCTTTCCTTCAAGCGCCTTTGGCGGTTTTTAGTCTATAGAGAAAACGAAAAACGTTCGCTTTGGAAACTGACTATAGTTCTTATGTGGGTGGGTTTTGTGCTGGAAACAGTCACTAGAACATAGCGCTGTGTCCCAGTCACAGAACCCTGGTTAACTGATTCTGGAACAACTTGCATTTTTCTGTGCCAGTCTGATTTGTTCTGCTCACCTCAGCGTGGCTGTCTCCCCGGGTGGCCTGGTTTCTTTTCTCCACTCTGTCTCGCGTCCTTGCCTCCGGCCTGCTTGTCCTTGTTCACTTCTTACCCCGTTGGTCTTCTCGTGACTTCTCCTGGTTACGGAGAATGAAGTGCTTGTGTCGCCTGGTTCTGCTTTCGCGTTCACATAGTTTTGTTGGTTACGATGGTAACCATGTTGTAATCAGTCCTTTCTCTCTTTCCATCTAGACGAAGATGTCTATTCCTGTGGGTTTCGCCGAGCGCCATCTTGTAATATCTTGGGGTGGTGGAATCATTGTGTTGAGTAACACTAGTACTTTCTCCCAATGTGTATCTGCAACAATTTCACTGATGTGTTCCGAGGGCTCTGGCTTGTGGTATGCACCATATCATTTGTAGAAATGTCCTCTTCAGTAGTCATTTGATTTTCTAATCATGAGAACCGTCTATTTCCGGTGGGGATCACTGCGTTTAATTAACTTGTGCTTTCTCGTGATCTGTGTTGGCTACACTTGCCCTAGTGTGTATAATAGGCTCAATCATGGAGCGCTCATACTATGGTTGATAAAATGCACATTTTAACAGTCATAAGCCGTGTTGCAGCGATTTTTGTAAAAACTATTTTGCACGTTATAGGAAACAACGTAGGTCCCAATCAGCGTTCATCCCATTCACTGCATAGAATTAAATTTTTCAATCCAATAGGTTTCTTTCTGTAACAGTATTTTATTGAGGTTTCCCCCTCTCCTCAGTGTTTTTATCTGTTCAAGAATAATGAACCTTATTTGGGCAATATTGTGTCTCTTTTTGAAATGTTGCATTACTGGAGATTTGATGGCACCTGTCCTTATATTTGACTTGTGTTCTGACCATCTTGTTTTCACTTTCCTTGTCATTACCACGTAATATATACCGCAGGGGCATCTTATTCCATATATTACATTCTTAGAGTCACATGTAGACGAGTGATGGAGATTTTTCGTATACCCTTTATGGGGATGGGTAATGGTGTTACCTTTGATTAAGTTGTTGCAGTTATGGGTTTGTCTTTCAGCTGAAAAATCTGCTTTAACCAGATGCTCTCCGATTGATTTACTTTTATTGTAGGCAAAAAGTGGGGTGTTCTGGAAAAAGTCTTTTCATCATGGGATCAAGTGTGAGTTGTCAGTTTTTTTTGATGATTTTCTTTTTTCGACTCTGTTGAGAGTATGTGGTAACATATACCAATTTCTCCACTTCTGTTTTTTCTTTAGGTTTCAATGCTTCTTCTCTAGTGATCCTGCTTACTTTATCCACACTTGTGCTGATGTTAATTGGCTGGTAACCCCTTTTTTCAAATTTACTTTTGAGGACTTCCGTCTTGTTATTGTATTCATCTTCTTCCGAGATAATCCATCTGCATCTTAAAATTTGACTGAATGGTATACTTTCTATTGTTCTTCGTGGATGAAAGCTAATTGTGTGTATATTGTTTCCAGTTTGCTTCTTTTCTTGTATATTTGGATATCCAAGAATTCAGTTGTGTCTCTACTTGTCTTTGTTGTTAATTTTATTCTGGGTGCCTTTCTATTCAGATGTTGAAAGAATATCTCTAGTTCTTCATAAGGGCCACTTCAGATGCCAAAGATGTCACCTATGAAGCAGTAAATACATTTTATAGTTGCTTCGTCCACCTTTCTTCATTGAAGATATCTGTATCTTCTAGGTACGCCATGTAAGTGTTAGCATAGCTGGGAGCCATGGCGGCCCACATTGATGTTCCTGACGTTTGCACAAAGTACTTGTCCTCGAACATAAAAAAGTTGTTCTGCAAAACGATTTTTAACAATTTTAGAATTAACAGTTTGTCTGCTTTACAATCCGTGTAATAGGAACTCCATGGCTTCCAGTCGCCCCTCGTGGGTGATGTTAGTGTAAAGACTTACAACATCCATTGTGAAGAGAATGTCATGTTCTTCATTTATTTCGATGTTCTTTAATTTGTTCAAAAAATCATTTGTGTCTGATATAGGTCTTGAATTTATGAACTGAGGGTTGGATTGCCGGGTCTATTTATTGTGCCAGAGGTTCAAGTAAACTGTTGTTGGCCGCAATGATTGGTCTTCCTGGTGGATTCATCAGATCTTTGTGTACTTTTGGTAGCATGTATATTATAGGGATTGATGGATGAAGATTCATCAAGAAATTTTTTGTACGGTGATTAATTAATTTGTCATTTTCCGCTTCATCTAATGTGATTTTTATGAGTTTCTGGACTTTTTCGGTGGGATTTTCAAAGATTTCAAGATGTCATCTGACAACTGTCTTTCTATTTCCATTTTATATTGTTCTGAATTCATCACTACCAGTGCACCTCCCTTATCTGCTGGTTTCAGTATTAGAATAGGATTTTGCCACAGGTTTTTCAGCACCTGTTGCTCTCCTTGTAAAATTCATTTTCGTTCTTTTCGGTAATTCAGTTTCTCCAGATCTTTTAGAACCTGTTTTTGGAACACTTCAATCAGTGGGTTTTGTATTGGTGGCATAAATGTACTTTTTGATTGCAAATATCTAGAAATGACATCTTCTTTTGGAGTTCCCCATTCACATGTATCTAAGAATAATTTGAGTTTCATCTTCCGAGTCAGTTTAAAGAAATCAATTTTTTTCTTTTAAAAGTGAACTGCTGTGGCTGGGGACGAATGAAATACCTTTTTGTAAAGTTTTTTCCTCAAATTTGCTCAACCTATAGTCGGAAATATTGATGACTAACTTCTCTTCTGCATGAAGTTCACTTTCCGGCTTGGATTTTTTCTTCTTGCCTCTTCTTGTTTTGCCCGATCTAAAAAAGATGCAATATTTTCAGATGGTGATTTTGTTCCCTTTGATGTTGTTGGTACTTGTTCGTCTCTTTCTGTGGATGTTTGTTGTTCTAGTTCCGGTATTTCTGATTCACCACTTGATGCCTCAGAGGAGGCACTTCCTGTAGTCAGGGTTCTTTTATTGTAGGGTGTTCTTCCACTTTTCGAATTATCTTTCTGTTGATAATATTCCATCCATGAATAAACAATGTCCAGCTTGTAATCTAGAGTATCCCTTCGGAATTTTCTTGGCTTCCATTTCTTAAACCTCAATAAAAATACTGTTACAGAAAGAAACATATTGGATTGAAAAATGTTATTCTATGCAGCCGAATGGGATGAACGCTGATTGGGACCTAAGTTGTTTCGTATAACGTGCAAAATAGTTTTTACAAAAATTGCTGCAACACGGCTTATGACTGTTAAAATGTACATTCTATCAACCATACTATGACCGCTCCATGATTGAGCCTATTAAGTGTAGCCAACACAGATCACGAGAAAGCACAAGTTAATTAAACACAGTGATCCCCACTGGAAATAGACGGTTCTCATGATTAGAAAACCGAGCGAACACAGTCAAATGACTGCTGAAGTGGACATTTGTACAAATTATATGGTGCATACCACAAGCCAGAGCCCTGGGAACACATCAGTGAAGTTGTTGCAGATACGCATTGGGAGAAAGTACTAGTGTTACTCAACACAATGATTCCACCACCCTAAGATATTACAGGATGGGGCTCGGCGAAACCCACAGGAAGACATCTTCGTCTACATGGAAAGAGAGAAAGGACCAATTACAACACGGTTACCATCGTAACCAACAAAACTATGTGAACGCGAAAGCAGAACCAGGCGACTCGAGCACTTCATTCTCCGTAACCAGGAGATGTTACGAGAAGACCAACAGAGTAAGAAGTGAACAAGGACAAGCAGACCAGAGGCAAGGACACAAGACAGAGTGGAGAAAAGAAACCAGGCCACCCGGGGAGAACGGCATGCTGAGATGAGCAGAACAAATCAGACAAGCACAGAAAAATGCAATTTGTTCCAGAGTCAGTTAACCAGGGTTCTGTGAGTGGGACACAGCACTATGTTCTAGTGACTGTTCCCAGCACAAAACCCACCCACAAAAGAACTATAGTCAGTTTCCAAAGCGAACGTTTTTCATTTTCTCTACAGACTAAAAACCGCCAACGGCGCTTGAAGGAAAGAGCAGGCATAGAACCAGACCCAACTGTACAAGCAGCAATGACACGTTTGAGATGTTTACAAAAAGAAAAAATCTTCAGAGTTACAGGTACATGAGGTCCAAACACTGATAAAAATTACAAAAACAGTAAAAATGATATTATTTGAGAAAACAAGGATTAAGGAACTGATCAGAAATACGTGTTATTTTAATTTTCAGAACCTAAAAATCATTAAAATAAGACATTTGTCCGCACCTGATGAAGGGTGTTCAGAGCCCGAAATGTGTTGTGCATTAAAGAAACCCTCAAACAAAGGACTATTGGCCTGAAGTCAAATATAAGTTTGACACATGGACTAATGTTTCTTTGAAGTGACAAGAAATTTACTCACAGATGAAGAAAGTGTTATACTATATTTTTTCGTATAAATTGTGATTCATATGTAAACATATTCCTAGTATCTTTTGTTTCACACTGTTAAGCATGAGGTAATGCCAAAATGGTATAATGATCGATGTTTTGAATATTGAAGAAATTTGAAAACTAATGGTTTACATTAGTCATCATCGAACATACTTAGTTTAAATAATTAAAAAAAGTGAAAAACTGCAAGCAATTAGAATATTTTTGCATAGTTGTATGCTCAAAGGTGTGCACAGAGCCAAGGTAATTTTTGCTAAACTGACCCCAAAAATTGTTTCATGTATATTGGATTCTGTAGCCCAGAATCTGACTCGGTCAGCACCTAAATAATTCAGAAAGTGATTTGAAATGTTCTATCAGAACGAGAAGGCAAATCCAAGAAAGGTGTGCTCCTCTACACCACTGTTACCATTGTTACAATTGGACTGGTACCTCAGACTGGAATGGATTGGCCCTTCTGGTTACTGGACACCGTAGATCAGCAGGATTGCGAGTTTCAGCCGGCCAGCATTAATGGTAGCAAGCCAGATTGGATCAGAATTATTTCCCTTAAGTTTGGGGATGGTTTCAGTATTTGGGCCTAGCTGAAATAGAGTTCAGCAAATGCTGAGGCCTTGGCTTTCAAAGAAATCTTGAATCGGGAACAAGATGAAGAAGTCAGGAACAGAACGCCACACGGAAATCAGGATGGAGTCAGGAATCAGTTTGCGTCTGTGTGTTGTGAGGTTCCCCTATTTGTCCTGCCAAATGGCATCACTAAGTTTATGGTAGCGGCAGACTTACAACCCACACGCACTAGGCTATGATTGGTCAAAGGCACATTTTCGCCTTGCTTTTTGCTGGTTGGATGGCAGAAAGGGTTGTCATATTTTATGATGTGACTTGGGAACTTCCCACAGTTATTTGGACCAAAATTTAACTTTGCCATTAATACATATTTATATAATTATTCCCTGTAATAAAATCGGACACATACATTTCATATTTTGTGGGTTACGTTTACATCCAACTCCCAGGTCGGTGGGATCTTCCTTCGTCTTTCTGAGGAATTTTGTCAATTTTAATCATAAAGGTTTGGCATAACAATTCCTAATTCGGTACCTATATGTGCAATCACCCCTAGAACATTGGTACACAATCTTGATCTGCAGCATTAATAGTTTCTGCACAATTAGTCTTTTTGCATAACTTCAGTTCCTTACGTAGTGAGAAATCCTACCATGTCTTCACATGTCTATCATAAATTCAGATTTCAATGTAGGTACTTTTCATTACTTTACTTATTTTTGCTGCCAAATTAAATGCCATGATGTTCTGTGGCAAAATAAGCAATTTAAACTCAAAATCACAGGTCAGTTTTTTTCTTACTTCCCAAGTGTGAGCAAATGGCCAGTCCCTTGAAGTTCACAGAGAAGCCTCTCCCAGCATCCTGCCCCTCCTCTGGGAGGCTGGTTGTCCAAGCCTTCTATTGCCTTTGTTTGAATCATGTCTAATGAGGTCCTTTGTTATGAGTATGTGAGGCCTCCCAGCAGCAATTAGGCCTTCCTGCCAGCAGTGAAGTGTCAACCTTTCCCAGGCTGAGGATTGTCAAGCAGATTTTAACTCCAAGCTGGGTTACTTTAAGTTTTCACCTACATCTTTCATTAAAATATATAAAATGAACACAGTTTATAGGTGGATTTTTAAATGTCTTAAAGAATTAAACCTTTAAACAAAAATGTGCTTTCAAAAAAGGCGATTTTGCACTTTCTTCATGGAAAAACACATTAAACTGAGTTCTTTTAAATACGATTTTCCTATGCAGCACATACACAGTTTGATTCAGCATTAGGTCTTCCCTTGAGAGCTGGGATTGTTTGCAGTCTGGATACATGTATCGTGCCTCTGTTTAAAGTTTCTGTCTGCACAGCTGATTTTGTTACATGTTGCCATTTTAGCCGCGTTTTTCCCCGTGGAAGTGAAAACAAATGTCCCTGGGCTGCTTTTTCCTTAGATACATTTTCTAAAGCTGTCAGTCAATGGGACCCGGTTCCTCTGAGCCCCACTGGATGATCCTGACATTTCAGTACCCTTTTACTCTCAATGATTCAATGGAAATAAATTGATCTAGGGCCAAAACAGCACTTTTGAAGATTGCAAGCTGGCATTTTAAAAGGCATTTCAGCACAATTCTGAGGCTTTGTTCCATGTTGAATGTAACAGAGCCCACTGACATGCTCTTGCAGTGATAACTGTGGTTTCACCACCCCTTGACTGTGTGTGGCCAGGTGTGCAGCCTTTTCTTGATTGTGACCCAATGCAGTTTTGCAGATTTTGGCGCGCACAGGAGTCGGCGCATCCATTTTGGGCTGTTTCTTTCACCATTTGTAAGTGGGGCACATTGGAATGGGTCAAAATATCCCACAGATCTACCACCGTGCTCAAGCTTCACAAGTGCCCCACCCAGATAGCTTTATTACAGGATTATAACCTGTGGCTAATTTAGGGATTCAGAGATCTCGGCTGCTGAAAGTTTAAACCACGGACTGTGTCACAGGTCTGCTCCAAGCAATTTTGAAGGTGTTCAAAAACAACTGTCTTTTCTTCTCTCCTTCCTCTACTAGTCACCTTCATCCTCCCAAGTTCGAGCTCTAAGGCTGCAGAGTTACTTACAAAATCTGAAGGAGTGAATAAAGCAATTGGGGAAGGAGAGAAGGCGAGTGTGTGGTCGTGGCAAGGTGGAGGAGTGAGTGAATGAATGGAGTGCGGAATCAGATCTGGTATAAGTGCAGGTAGACGAGAGGCAGCCTTACACTCACGTGCACGCTATAAACCCCTAGCAACAAAACATATAGGCGCAGACAAGCATCAAACCGTACATGCACACTTATACATTTGTAAGTGCTTCCCTTTTGAGGTTGAAGTTCTGTAAAATAAACTACAACTCTGGGAGTATATGTTATAATATTTAGGGATGGGTTGCATTTGAGTATCAGGTATTCACCTAATAGGAGTTCTTTCTATGTTTCTTTGTTTAGTAAGTGCTTCTATGTTAGGTGAGCAATTGTTGCAATATCTCCACTACAGAAAATCATCATTAAACAAGCTCAGAAAAGGGCGAGAAAAATGTGAGAGGAGCTACTTAATGGTTTGGTGCCTTGAAGGCCCTTCAAGGGATAAAAAGGTTTGCACTTCTTCCACAATGCCCATACCAGGAATATCCTCAGATGAGAACAGTGATGCAGACCCACTGGCTGAACATTGCAGTTTTGAAGTTCAGATGTATTGGAACCTCACAGAAATACAGCTTCAAGGTTGGCACCTACGTTTTATATATATTTTTTTCTTACTATTTTATTCTCCGTTTTCTCCTCTCCTCGCCCCCTTTTCTTTTTTCTGTGCACTTAATCTTTCAGAATTGTCCCTGGGCCTAGTATGAGAGCTACAAATGTTTGTCTCCTCCCTGCCATTAATTGTCCCCCATCCCCTCCAGCACCATCAGGCTTAGTACGATAGTCGCTTGTATTGTTCCTCTCCCTCCTTTCTCCCCCCCCCCACTCACCTATTGTTAATCTCCAGCTCTACCAGAAATGTCGTCAGATCAAGTACGGTAGTCGCCTGTCTGTTTCCCATTTCCTTCCTATAAAAGTTGCCAGGCCAAGTACGATAGTTGATTTCACATTATTATTGTTCATCGCCTGTAAGAATGTCATTGTATTTTCGCTTGTTCCCTCCCTTGCTGTGAAGCGCTTTGAAAAACATTGTGTATAGGCATTATTTAAATAAACTATCATATCATATCACTTTGCACAGGACAAGCCCCAACTGTGTGAACTTGCTGTTGCCATGAATTTCCACCCCGACACGAAGACATAAGCCTTTCTAGGCAATACAATCTAGAAAAACGTGCTGTGAATTCTACTGGTTAAACATTAGAAAAAGTGGGTGGGGTGCAGTTAAGATTTGCTCACCAGTTCTATGTGGAATACCGAGAAACAAGAGATGCAATCTGAGCACTTGTAGGTAAAAAGTAGGTGAAAGCCCTGTCAGAAAGAAAAAGACAATGGTCCGAATCTGTTGCGCCACAATTTCTTGTATCTATATGGAGTCTTTCAAACTTGTACGTTTAGGTACACTTTCATTTCTTCATGTATTGTGCATTCACTCCATTATGTCTTCATTGTTTCTTATTTTTCCATTTCCTGACTCAATTGGTTGATTTGTGTAAATTGTACATTGGCTAAGATTCCCTCTCAAAGTCCCTCGACACGAGTTTCCCCATCTTATATTATCAGACGGTTCATCAGGAGGGATTCAACTCAATTATAATAAAGCTTGAACCTGTAATTAAATGGAAATATGTGCATCAATACCTATAGTAAATTAGAAACAGCTATACTGCGAGATCTCCATTTGTGTAACTTGTGTATTGGGACACTTGTTTTTCATTCTCTAGTTTTAAAGCTTGAAAGTGCCTTATGGGGCGTTACCCATTCTTACCTTAATTTAGCTTACTTGTGGATTTTGAGATCGTTATGTCCTTCAAAAAGTCTTTGCAGATGATGAATATACTGTGGTTATTCTCTAGTGGACATATAGTACTGTCTCCATTGTAGAATCAATTTCTTGCTTTAATTGAAAATCTATTGCGATCTTTCTAAAAGAGGGGGGAAATAAATGAAGAGCCATACTTATTGCTCTCTATTATGTGTCATTTCCTACTGTTTCATATAAGCTGCTGTGTACACAGCTCACAATATCTCATTTATAAATTGCTTTTTTGTTGGCCCAGTGACTTACCTTGAGAATACCGTTTTTCAGTATTTCTACACGCTCGAAGTTTCCTCGCGGCATTTCGGCCGTGCTATTTTCAAAATGCCTGCTTATTATATGTACGTGGTAACGTCAAATTTGCATCACCGCGTCATAACCCAGTCTCCATTTTGGATTGGGGAACCATTTTGTTGCCATAGTTTACTTTCTGGAAAACAATTGCGGTGTACCAAACTATGTTGGAATTGAATGAGTTTACAATATTGATGTATATTGTTGGGCTGTTAAATGCTTAGAAGACAAATATAGCCGCCCTGCAACATGGGGTAGGCACCATGTTTATGCTCTCTGAATTGACTTGTGCATCTGTGTGCCGCCGCCCTGCAACATGGGTTAGGCACCATGTTTTATGCTCGCTAAATTGACTCTTGTATCTGTGTGCCGTTGCTGCCTTGTAACATGGGTTAGGCACCATGATTATGCTCCAATGGATATGATCACCACGTACCTCTCTTTTGCACTTTGCTTATAATGCCTGACTTTGCACTTTTCCACATTGCTGTAATGCACCCTTATGCTTCATATTCTGCAATCAATCTCTTAAGCGCCTAGATAGTGCTATACAAATAAACTCATTCTTTTCATTTCTCTCTTCCCCTCTTTTAATATACAATCCTTCACTTGAAATGATGAATGAACTGATAAACATTTTATATTGTTGGAGATCTAGTTGGCTATTCCTATTACTAGATGGAATCAATACTTTATATGTAAAGACATCTACTGAATGAGGTCTTGTGCGAGTTCATACATATGATGGGAGACTGAAATGCACACTAAATACTTGACAAGCTTATGCACTACATGAAAATTATAAAGATAATGGAATCATAAACAGTGATGCATCTCAGCTCTCCTTCTCCTGCTAGACCTCTCAGCGGCATTTGATTTGGTAGATCACAAAACCCTATATCATCATCTATCTTCCACGGCCAACTTCTCCCCGAAAGCCTGTGAATGGATATCGTCCTTCCTCAGAGAAAGAGTGATGAAGGTGTTCTCCGATTCCTCGAGTGCCATCCCAAGTCCAATTAAATGTGGGGTCCCTCAAGGATCCTGCATAGCACAACTCTCTACAACCCGTTTACCAGGCCACTGTTCCAAATTCTCAATGCCCTGGGCATCTCATATAGTAACTATGCAGATGACACCCAGGTGCTCATCTCACTGACAGGTGACAATTCAGTCCTGGATGGCTGAAAACTGGCTGTGTCTAAACAGTGAGAAAACGGAACTCCTGCTAATTGGATCCACAGCTACACTGGGCAAATTGGGCTTGCAATACGGCTCATTCACAATAGATAACTTTATGTTATCAAGACACTATGTGTGTATTTTGAACTTAGCATGACCATGGAGAGGCAGGTTAATGCCATAGCCTCCTCAGCTGCCTATCATTCCAAACTTATCAATGCAGTCAGGCCGTTCCTATCACAAGAGAACTGCTTCACCATTGCTAGGCCCACCATCGGGTCCAGGCTGGATTACTCCAATGCTCTCTTTGCTGGAACGTCCCAAAATAATTTGGCTAAACTCCAAGTAGCTCAGAATAATGCCCTGAGGGCCGCAGCTGGTATCACACGTAGGGATCACATTTATGGGGTCAGAAGGCAGGTGCACTGGCTACCTGTCAAAGAAAGGATTATTTTCAAAACACTGGCAATTGCACACAAATGTCTCCATCAATAGCGCCCATTTACCTAGCTCAAAGGATCATCAAAAAAACACCCCCTAGACCTTCCAGAACTGCATATGCCAATCGCCTCATTGTTCCTCCTACACGAAGAGTAGGAGCCGGTGGTTCTAGGTTCCCAACCCAGGCTGCAACCTACTGGAACACCCTCCCAGCAGGGGCGCCAAGTATGGGAGGGCTCCGGGACCCGAGCCCCCGACGGCAGAATGAAGTCGGGGCTGAGCCCCCTCTCCCCCCGGGCCGCAGAGAAGAGACGTAGTATGGATGGCCCTTTGTTCCATCCATACTGTGTTTCTCTCTGGCGGCCCAGGTAAAATCCGGATTAAAAAACAATGTTTAGAGTTGAGGGACAGATGCAAAGCAAGAGGCTCTTGCTTTCCATCTGTGCCTCCATTTCTAAAAATCGTTTTGGGTTGGGTGTATTTGTACATCTGTGCACCCCACTTTGGAAGAGGAGTGCACAGATGTAGAGGAACACCCAACCCAAAACGATTTTTAGAAATGGAGGAACAGATGGAAAGCAAGAGCCTCTGTCCCTCAATTTATAAAAATCGTTTTGGGTTGGGTGTACCTCTACATCTGTGCACCCCTCTTGCATTGCATCTGCGGAGGGAGGGGGCAGGGAGAGAGCAAATGAGACTGGTTGCATGTCTCCGAGTGTGCACGTGGTGAGGGTGAATGCTATGGGCGGGGAACAGAGGCATTGAGGAAGAGAACTCCCCTGAATTCTAAGGAAGGAAACAGTATGGGGGGGTGTGGGGCAGTAGAATGTGATAATTCGGCATTTTCAAGACCACACAAATCGGCCAAAATAAAATCTGTCTTTTTTGTATTTTTTCTTCATAATGCAGAATTATCACATAGAACTCAGTATGAATCTATGCTTCACTTTTAATGGCACTTCTCAATAGGGCTGCTATACTTCAATAGGAAATGACCAACACTACCCCGCAAGGAATTGCATACTCTTGATGCCACCAAAGCAGCACTTCACCCACCACAGTTGCTTTATTTTTAATGGCACAGTGTGTGTACTTCTCAGCCACTCTGCTTTACATTTAAACAGACCGAATTGTCATTTCTCAGCAGAACTGCAAAACTATACCATTGTGTTCTGTATGTTGAGTACTACTTCACCACGAATGTGGATTCATGGCACTCTCCCAGTGTCTAAATAGTAGATCTGGCTACATTCAATTGGCAACAGGCATGTCCCGAGCTGCCTGCTGTCCATAAGCTGCCACTCAGGATGTTGGAAGCCATCATGGGGCAAGAGATAGAAGGTTTGTGTCTGTAAGATATCACAATATACAATTGTCTTCCCAGATGGGAGACTCACTCCATTAATATACATGGGGTCACTGAGATGACCAAGAGTGAAACTGTACATTCAGTTGTGAGATTACCAGCAACAGGTGATACTAGCCAAGGAGTGAGGTGCCCACTCAATCAGACCCTCCAGCTTATAGCGATTTTGCGATCCTGCAAAATGCTGCAAAAATGGCCGTTTTGCGCAAAAGGCCGCAAAAACGGCAGTTTTGTGCAAAAACAGCATCTTTTAAAAACTTTTTTTTTACTTTTTTTGTAAGTAATTTGCAAAAATTACTGTTTTAAGAAAAATTATACTCGGGGTGCCAGGTTCTCAATTTTATTTTTTACACAAGAAATGAAATTTGCCAAGGCATCTCATCACTTGCGCCACAAAAAAGTGCAGCCCAATCCACAAGGGACACATGAATGGGCACATTTTATATGCGCGCCCATTCAGATGGCCTTTTTCACCTCCTTCATCAAATAAAGTAGCGTTTCTGTCAATTTAAAAGTGCATCCCTCATTTCCAAGCAAAATGCACTTTTAAATGTGTAGAAATTGTAGACAACCCTACGCGCATGGGATGTGGGGCTGACACTGGATGACAGGGTCTTTCCTGACCCTGTCATGCATTTCTTTTAAGGTATGAACCGCTGCTGTGTTGCTTGCATTTCTGTTCCTCAAACAGGATCAAAATGAATTTTTTGGGTCGCATTTTACAGCGGCAGGCACCTGGAGGGCCTGTCCCTGTGAAAGGCGCTGGGAGCTTGCAGAACACTGTCAGGAGAGCGATTCCATTCAAAGTACTGCCCATTTTGATGACAAAAATCTATCGAATGTTCCAATTTGACCTATTTCGTCCAGTACTATTCGATCGATTTTTATAAATACTGAACATATGTTGCGGGGGTGTAACCCGCTACCCATGTTCAGTATTTTTGGTCTAGGGTGGTTGAGAAGTGTTTTCCCCTTTTTCTTCAAAATTGGAGGCGGGGACAGAAAAAAAGAAAATAACGAAAAAGGGACCCTGCGGAGTCGGATCCAACCCGCGTTAGAGGGACGGATCTGGCACCGCAGGGTTGCAGGGGAAGCAGCAGCGACCAAGCAGTTAAGTAGGGGAGGTGGTGGGGTGGTGGTGAAAGGTACATTTTGGCTTGTTTGGCAGAAGTGCAAATCAATTTGCAGCGAAATTGACTACGGTCAATTCCGCCGCAAATAATTACACTTCGGTCAAACAACCCAGATCACCATTCAAGGCAGCTAGCCAGCACACAATTTGCGGTACAGCTCAAGCCTGTGGAAATGCGCCGGTCACCTTTGAGAATAAGGTGACCTTCTCATTTCCAAAAATAGCATATCCTCCGTTCTTTTTTTAAATGCCCCATTATTTGAGGAACTGGGTCAAAATGTACCATTCAAAAAAATAAAAAAAATGGTTACACTATGAGAGAGAGGGAGAGTGATGGGTGAGATGTGAAGTGATAGGCAAGAAAGCAGAGGGAGAGCAGTGGGTCAGAGGAGGAAGCGCTGCACAAGAGAGCAGAGGAAGCAGTGATGCGGTGGGCCAGAAATCTGAGAGCAAGCAGAGGTACAGAAAGTAGAGGGAGCGTGTGGTCAGTGAGCCAGAAAGCAGAGAGGAAGCGGTTGGCCAGAAAGAGGCAGTGAGCTGCAGATTGGGAAAAAGGATGAGGGAAGAGTGCGATAGAATGGGAGAAAGGATGCAAGATGCAGAAGCAGCACAAAAGAATGAAGGACTGTATATTTGCGGAGGAATTGGAGAGTGTAAGGTGCGAGTTGGGAGTACGATTTGGTGTGGCAGGGGCTGGGCAGTGTAAATTGTGACTTGACAGTGTGACATAGCACGTGTGTATTTGTATGACAGAGTGAGAGGTTAAGGAATGTAAGTTGTGATGGAGAGTTGGTGAGATGTGTGTTGGTGAGAGAGGTGTGTTGGTGTTTGGGGGATTGGAGAACATAGAAGGGGAATATTTTCAGCATTACAATTGATAATGATCAATTTAGTTAATACTATTAAATAGGCATGAACATTAAACCAGAAATGTAGCCAAGCCAGAGACATCTGGGACTCTTCCTTTTAAATTAATACAAAAGATATATAATAATGATACCCTGGCTCTTTTGTAGCCTTGCACTATGCCTATTTTCTGCAATGTGTCAATCTTACACCCTCCAGTTAATACAAAATGTCCCACAAAAATTCTGCAATAAATAAAGGTTTGTGCCGCAAAATTTGCCATTTCATGCCACAAAATCCTGGAAGATCTGCTCAATATATCACACTGTTTAAGTGTGTGAGACCCATCCTAAATGCTTGCCCAAAGAGCCTTGGCCAGAATTTCACACTGAAGAAGTGAGCATGTGATCCAGGGTCTGCAGCCCACACACACACGCAGGGAATTTCCATGCTCCCACTTGCGAGATTTGCACCAAATTAGTGAGATTGTGCGCCAAGGTAGGATGCACACGCACAGTCTTTGCTCTGAGGTTTGACACACTCACGGGATGGGATGGCATTTCGGTCTCCCATCCTACTTGTGTTGCTCTGCCTTTTGAGGGCCACATGAGGACCCTGGCTCCTGCCCTGGCTGACTTTTGCAACCACTCCTTCGCCTCTGGAGTCTTCCCATCCCCACTCAAGCACTCCCTTGTGCACCCTCTTCTTAAGAAACCCTCTTCCGACCCCTCCTGCCCGGTTAACTATCGCCCAATCTCCATCACTCCCTTCCTGGGCAAGCTCCTGGAGAAACTGGCCATCTCCCAGCGTAACCTCCATGCTGAAACTGTTGGTAGTCTCCATGACCATCAATCTGGCTTCAGAGCGGCCAGAAGCACGGAAACTGCTCTCCTGAACATCCGTGAGGACCTACTCTTGAACCTCGACTCAACACTCCGTGTGTTCTCATTCTGCTCGATCTCTCTTCTGCCTTTGACACTGTCAACCATGCCATCCTGCTCAACCGTCTCCGTGATAACCTGGGTATCACTGGTCAGGCTCTGGCGTGGCTGACCTCTTTCCTTTCCAATCGACCCTCCCAGGTCCAACTTGGGTCCTTCCTCTCTGACATCTTTTTCTCTACCTGTGGTGTTCCCCGGGATCTAATCTCTCTCCCTGGCTGTTCAACCAGTATCTGGCACTCCTTGCCCACCGCATCGCCGCTCTCTGCCCCTACTTTCAGTGCTATGCGGACGACACCCAGCTCATTTTCAGGCTACCCTCGGCCTCCTCCTCTCCTTCCCTCATCTCTGACTGTGTCTGCCATCCAGGAATGGTGTGCCGCCAATGACCTCTGCCTTAATGCTAGTAAGACTGAGATTCTACTCATCAGCACACCCACTCCCTCCTTCCCTGTAGCTCTCTGGCCAGCCTCGCTTGGCCCTCCTCCTGCAAGGCAAAAAACCTCGGGGTCATCTTCGACTCCACACTCTCCTTCTCTCCTCATATATCTGACGTCTCTAAGAAGTCACACTACCAGCTGCACCTCCTCAGAGGTATTCTTCCCTTCCTCTCCTGCCCCCAGAAGCTCACTGTCTCCCGAGCCCTGGTTCTCTCGAAGCTGGACTACTTTAACGGCCTCTATCTTAATCTGCCTGCCTCCACTCTCCGCCCCCTGCAACTCATCCAGGACAGAACTGCGAGACTTGTCCTTGGCCTCATGCCCAGGGACCGTATTTCTCCAGGACTGAAATCTCTACACTGGCCCCCAGTGGCTGCGAGGATTAAGTTCAAAACCCTCTGCATTGTCCACAAGGCCTTCTGGGGCCTAAATACCTTCAACTCTCTCTTCCTAAATATCTTCCTTCCTGAACCCTTCGCTCATCCATCTCCAACTCCCTCAGGGTCAGCCGCTTCTCGAAGCAACGAGCTGGGGGTAGATCTCTCGCCGTGGCAGGGGCCTCCCTCTGGAACAGCCTTCCTGCCTCCCTGAAACTTGAGGAGAACCATCTCCGGTTCCGGAAGCACCTCAAAACCTTCCTCTTTGCTTCTGCTTTCTCTCTCCCTCTCCCCTGCTAAATTCTCGACTGAATCTGCACCGAATCTGCAACTGGGCCACTCTCACCGACCTCGGTCCTGGGCCCAGCCACTCTCCTCTTGCACTGCCTCCCTGGCAACCCCTGCACTGAGGGACTGTCTCTGTATCCCTACAGCCCCCCCTTTCCCAGCACTTGCCTGCACTTACCTTGCACTTGCCACCAGCTGGACCTATTTATTTACTTTATTCTACTTACTTGTACTGCACTTCCCCCCTCCCCTTCCCCTTGCACTTTTCCCTTCCCCCTACCCCTGCACTTGCGCGGTCTGAATGACACCTGGCCTAGTAGGATCGTTGTCTGTCTTCCCCTTGTTCCCCCCTCCCTGCCTCGTCGCGCCTTAAAACACTTGTGTATAGGCGCATTACAAATGCCATATCATATCATATATCATACTACAACCTGGATTATTATAGAGGGGTGGAGTAGGGGCAGTGAGGGCCTACTGGAATGCAACTGGAAGGCTGAAACCTCCTTCTTACTTGACTTTAGTATATGCAGTACAAGCTAGCCAATGTTTCCACTGTTCTGCACCCCACCCCCTTGCACCAAGTTGGCGACTACATGCAAATGGTCATAACTGCCGGTGATGTAACTTGCTACATTTGGGCAACCCCCGGGGGAAATTCATAAGTCAGCTCCCCTGCCTCCCACCCCAAGTCAGAATGATCGTATCTCGTACAGCCTTCCATAAGGCGTTAAAGACGAGGATTTTTGTTTGATTCGCAACGGTATTAATCCACTGTACTGGGCCTCTCTCCTGTAACCCTGAAGCAAGCCTGCATACATATTCTTTACAGCGCCTCTATGCTCGTTGGCTGTAGTGCGCTATACAAATATTGAAATAATCTCCACGTCTGTGTTCAGGCCTGAAAAACAACTGTCCATAGAACAGATCCAAGACGCTTCTTTATATCCAAGTAGTTTCTCATGGTCCGCCCCCCTCATCCTCTTGGGGGCATATCAATTATGTTCCAAACCAAAAGCCCCGTTAAGAAGTCTGAGGCACCAACACAGAAAATGAAAATCAAAAGACGTGTTAAACGTCTTTTGACATGTATAATTGTACCGAGGATGTTACATACACATAACCTTTCAACAGTTACTTGAAAATAACTACCGCACACAACTTTTTAATTGTATACACAAAGCCAACCGAATGCGTTATTCAAACGCCCAGTGTACATTAGTTCTTTGTCGCTGACAGCTTCACATCGCTTCGAGTCTTTCAATTGGGCTTTGAATCAGCAAGCACCAATGGTCATTTCTTTCCCCTTACCAGTCGGTCTTTTTCCAACAGGAAAACACTGGCCGTCTTGTCGAAGGACCCCGATGCTAGCCGGCGACCGTCACAGCTCCACGCCACAGAGTGCACTTTGGAGGAATGAGCCAGAAACTCACGGGTCTTGCAGTTTCCCCGAAAGAACTCCTGCATCTCCTGAGCATATTGGGAAGCCATGGCGAGACGGAGCGCCATGGCAATACTGCGCCTGCGCACGACACAGACTCATGCAGCCAATCACTGGCGAAGCAGGACTAGAGCCCCGCATAAGTTAAAAGTTTGTGTGTTTATGGGAATGGTTGCGGCCATCTTAGAATCATGATTTTCCGTTCAATGAGAAGTCAATGTACACGTGCAGCTCTAAAATGACAGACCCCACTAACACAGGAGACATTTTTTTTAAAGCAAATCCTATTATTACAGGCACGGCAGTTTGTTGCCAATTTGGTGCTCAGGGCGAAACACTAGCATGTGCCCCCTTGAATGGCACTTCACTCCCAAACTCACCTCTGTGTCATGCGACAAAACCCTCTTCAATATCAAATCATTGCTAAACAAATACAGTGGGTTTTATTACATTGTAATTCAAGTACTTTACAGGAGAAATCGAATGTGGAAACACAGATGTTGCTGCCCAGAAAAATGGTTCTTCTGTCACCTGCTCTTAGGGAAGGTCTTGCCTGAATGCAGTGTCAAACTGTCTGTACTGATACACTGTGGTTTGACCAGCCTGCTGGGGTATGAGGGCACTGTTATGCTCTTTCAAATGTGACGGCACAGTAATAATGAAGCAGGGAGGCAAATGTAAACACATAGCCCTGTGGATATGCAGCAATCTCTTTATTAAGCGCGAATTGCCGCCTGAGCAGAAACTCAACCACGTGGGCCGCAACCCAGAAAACATAAAGATGGAAAGGAAACACGGCTCCTTAACAATAGAAATGGGAGGTTACATCTTCCCCTTCCTCAACAGAAAACTTGGGGTCTCTTAGTTCATTTCTTCTATCCACATTGAAGGCCTGCGCACCACTCTTCGCGAGGGGATGCGTACCGTTGGGCACTCGCTTGTGGTGCAGTCACTGGCGCTATCACCAGCGTCCCTGTCCTCTTCTCTGTATTCAGAGTCTGAATCCGAGGAGTCCTCTTCCGTGATAGGGTTGGTGTTTTCCTGGCCTCTGTCACCTTCGAAAGTTCGGAAAAATGATGAGTTCTGGATGATGGTGCCCCGTGGGCTTGCCGCAGTTATCATTGACCCTTGTATGTGTGTTACGGTCATTGGTTCAGGCTTGAACACAGGGATGTCTTTGACATCCTGGCTTTGTTTTACCAGGACTTGGTCCCCTATCTGGATGTGGCAGGGTTTTGCTTTCCTTTTTTGGTCGGCATATTTCTTCATCCTTGCTTTGCTATCTCTGTCCTTTGTTCTTGTGGTGTCGAAGTATGTGTTGGGGAGCGAGGCACTTGGATTTTGTGGCAGTGTGGTTCTTACCACTCATCCAAACATCAGTGCCGAGGGACACTCTCCTGTTAAGCTGTGTGGGGTGTTTCTGTGTTCTCTTAGTAACGTGCATATTGCCTGCATGAAAGAGCCATTGGTGATTGAGCAGATTTGTAGGGCCCGTTTCAGGTTACCCATAAATCTTTCCACCGTTCCACAGCGGCGTGATCTTGCGATGCTGAAAGCCAAGATGTTCTGCGAACATGGCGAAATCATGTCCGCCGAATGGGAGGCCATTGTCTGATGTTAATGTGAACGGAATCCCATAATATGCAAAAGTCTTGTCTAATGCCGGTATTACTGCTCGGGCACTGGTAGAGTGAATGAGATGCACCTCCGGGAATGTGGACATATCGTCGAATCGCAAGCACGTACTTGCCATTTGCTAATGGGCCGAACATGTCAATGGCAACCTCGTCCCATACTTGCAGTGGCATTAAAGACATTTTGAGGGGCTCTGGAAAAGTGCATGGGACGACTGCCCTACATGCAAAGCATTTGCTGAGTATCTGTTCGAATTTCTCGTCCATCATGGGGAACCACACTTTGGTCCTTAGCTGTCACTTCGTCGATACAATTCCCCTGTGTCCCAAGTGTGCTAGTGCCAACAGTTGTTCTTGCAAGCTTGTGGGGATGACGATTCTATTTTCTTTGAGTAGGAGTGCTTCCGGAGACATAGGCAGCGTGTGGTTGATGAGTTTGAATGTGCAAAAATCTCTCTCTTCGGCTGAAGATAGGGTTTTCCCAGGGTCGGTTTTGGCGTGCCACTGATTTGACCTCAGGCATTCTTGTACTTTTTGAAGTAGATGGTCATTCTTCAGAGCTTCTACTAGCTGAGCACTTATGATGGACTTGGGAAGTGCATTGCTTATTAAGTAGTGTATGTACTGGTTTGCTTTGTTGGACTGGCGTTCCTCATGGGCAGGAAGCTGGTATCTGGACAGGAAGTCCACCGGGTTGTTGTCCTTCCCTAGGCGGTCTATAATCTTAAATGAGTATTCTTGCAGTCTTAGACCCCACCTTGCGATGCGTGGTGGCATCTTAGCTGTAGGTTTGCCATATATTGTGGTCAGAGCCTGGTGATCAGTGATGATTGTGAATGGTCGTCCATATAGGAACAGGTGGTAGTGTTGGCATGCCCACACAACCGCACGGCTTTCCTTCTCCGGTTGTGAATATGCGCATTTGGTTGTTGAGAGGCTGAGGCTGGGATAGGCTACGATGTGCCTCGGGGAGTCGGGTAAGGCTCCTGGTCTAGATTGTGCGAGTATCGTTCCTAGCCCAACAGGGCTGGCATCCATTGTCAATTCTGTGTCTAGACCCGGGTCATAGTATGCCATGCAGGATGCTGACGCGATGCGTCTCTTGATTTCCTAGAAGGCTTCTTCGCACTTGTCAGACCAGTAGAAGTCTTGATGTTTCCCTGTCAGTAGTCGGAGGGGTGTGCTCACTGAAGCAAAATCCTGAATGTAGCGCGTACAGTAGCTCGCCATTACCAGGAATTATATAACTGCAGATCCGGAGGTAGTTGTGGGAGCCTCCACAGGTGCTTTTACGTTTTCTGGGTCCGGTTGTAGGCCATTGCTTGAAAATATCTGTATGATAAATTTTAATGCGGATTTGTGCACTTGCACTTGTCTGGGTTGAGCGTGAGGTGAGCATCCTCAAGGGCCATACAAACTCTTCTTAATGTGTCATCGTGTATTTCTTGGGTAGTGCCGAGAATTAAAATGTCATCACTATAATTTAAACAATTTGGAATGTGCTTGATAACTTGATGGATTTCGTTTTGGAATATTTCAGACGATGATGACACTCCAAAGCTGAGTCCTTTGTACCTAAACAGGCCCAGGTGTGTGGAGAAAGTGGTGATGTATCGGGATGATGGATGCAGTTCAAGTTGGTGATATCCCTTATTTAAGTCCAATTTGGAGAATACGTTTGCCCCATGTAGTAGATGCATCATGTCCGTCAAACTGGGTGCAAGATGATGTTCTCTTTCTATGGCTACATTTGGGGCACTCATGTCCACGCAAATGCTGATGCTGGTTTTGTTTTCGTTTTTAGGCACGGGCATAGTGGGGGATACCCACGGTGTGGGTCCCGACGCAGATTCCATTATGTCTTGTTCCAACAGGGATTGAATTTCATCCTCCACATGTCTCTGGATATTTAGGGGAATGCCTCTGTAGTGTTAAGCCGTCGGTTGATTCTGCGTGTTTAGATGCAATTTGATTTGTTTGCCCTTGAGCTTCCCCAGACCTTTAAATAACGACAGAAACATTTTCTGTATCATTTCCTTCGGGCTGGTGGTGTATGCTGCAGACATGATCTGGTACATTATATGTATGAGACCCATTTGAATGGCTGATCGGAAACTGAGTGTGCTTCCCCCTGGTAGCTCTTCTTTTATGACATAAGTTTAGATTTATTAGACTTTTGTCCTTGTATTGACATGTAGCTGTAAACATACCTCAACAGTTGAGAGGTGTGTTCGATCCATATGCGTAGATCAGGGTGTCTGCTTCGCGTACATCTTTCTTTGTGGTCAGAGACTCATATGTGTCCTCGTTGATTACATTTACTGTGGCACCGGTGTCGATTAGAAATTCACGACTCTGCCCATTTACTTGTAGCAATAATGTCAGACTGTATTCTGCAGCAATGCTATTCGCTATAGCATGAGCGTATCCTCTCTTGCGATCTTCGCTGGAGGAAGAGGAGTGTGAGTCCCAACGACGTCGTTGTCATGCCTGCTGGACATATCTCTGGACCAGGAACGACCTCTCCATACAAAATGAGTTACGCCCATAGAACCACTAGACCATTCTACTCGAAATGGAGGTTGTTCGATGCATTGCCCGGAAAACGATGTCTGCATTTTTCACGTCGTTAAAATTCACGTGATTTAGTTCCGCCACGTGTATCACGGCAGTGCATACATAAGCGTTTTGCAGCTGAACTCCGGACCTGAGTTCTCGCATTCCCTTCAGCAATTTCTTTGGCCTTTTTTGAGCGTGTTTTCCTCCACACGCTAATTCCTGGAGCCGTGTATCCTGTTCGCGTGCCAAATCTCCACGCGGACGCTGTCTGCAAGCGCGGCTGTCCTGAGCTGCGTGTATCCTGTTCGCGTGTCAAATCTCCACGCGGACGCTGTCTGCAAGCGCGGCTGTCCTGAGCTGCGTGTATCCTGTTCGCGTGCCAAATCTCCACGCGGACGCTGTCTGCAAGCACGGCTGTCCTGAGCTGCGTGTATCCTGTTCGCGTGCCAAATCTCCACGTGGACGCTGTCTGCAAGCGCGGCTGTCCTGAGCTGCGTGTATCCTGTCCGCGTACTAAATCTCCACGCGGACGCTGTCTGCAAGCGCGGCTGTCCTGAGCTGCGTGTATCCTGTTTGCTTGCTAAATCTTCACGCGGAAACGCTGTCTCCAAGCGCGGCTGGCCTGGCTGCATGTACGCTGTCGCGTGCAACCCTGCACGTGGTTTTCTGAACTTCTTTGAACCTTTGGTGCCTGTGACAGTTAACAGATGAAAATCTAATTTTGTTCTTCGTGGGAAAGAAAGTATTTCATGAACTATTGGAAGGTGATTGTGCACAGTACTTTGGTCGGTATCCTGTGGTGCACCAACCCGGTATCTAGCGTGAGCCTCGTGCCGTTCGGGATAAGCCGCCCTTACTAATCTTCCCATCCTTTATCGTTGTTTCAACTCCTGGTTTTCTTCAAGAGACTTTCGTTGAATTCTTCAGTTTGGCCATAAGGTTAGTGTTTCGAATTAATGCTAATACTGTGCTATCATAGTGATTTGAGTTTGGGACAGTTTCTTATGATACTTTATCTATCCTAGGCATATCTTACGATACAATACCCACGCCCTTTCCAGTGATCCATCTCTCTGCCTGTTTTATCAGTCAGAGAGTTGTATCATTTGGAAGGTCTAATTTGACCTACCTACAATCAAGTCGTGTGAAAAAGGATCCGGAAGAGCCCTACCAATTGCATCCTTTTTTGGTTAGCGTATCCTTTTCAATTGATACATTGGTGATTTTTGACAGAATCAGAACCCATGGAGGGCACGGATCCTTTAACTGTTTTGACTCAGTTAATCACTGACTTGAGAAATGAAATGATTACGGCACAGGACATGCTACGGCATCAAATGGATGTTATGCAAGATGCCATGCATGCCACTCCTCAGGGAGCACAGGTTCCAGTAGCCACTGCATCTGGATCTGGGACTACGACACCATCATTATCACAGGAAACTCTTAAAGTGGTTATGCCCACACAGTTTCCCTTGGCTCCCCCGGAAAGGTTCACAGGTGATCCTAAAACCTATAGAACTTTTGTTAATCAGTGCCGACTTCATTTCCTTTGCCGGCCTAATTCGTTTCCCGATCTAACTACTAAAGCAGCATTTGTGCTTTCCCATTTGGGGGGTACAGCTGCTGCTTGGGCAAATCCTTTATTGGAATCAAATAGCCCCTTGTTGTACAATTGCGATGATCTTCTGGCTGCTATGAACAAAGTCTTTGATATGCGCTACGCTACTCAAGCCACAGATCTGGAGTTGCTGAATCTACAACAAGGCACTTAACCTCTGTTGGCTTACATCGCACGATTCAACCAATTAACAGCCGAAACCCAATGGCCGGAAGACAAGAAGACGGCTGTTTTCTACAAGGGTCTTTCAGAAGAACTCAAAGATGCCTTGTCCATGGTTCCAGTGGTTCCTACATGTTTTTCAGAATTTCTTGATTTGATTTTACAAATTGATGCCCAAAGAAATGCCCGCAAAGGAGAGAGAAAACCTTTCCTTCATGCACCGGTTCGTTCTGATACACCGGCAGCTTCTTCGAATGATCCTGAACCAATGCAAATTGGTGCGGTGAGAGGCCGGTTGTCTAGAGCAGAAAGAGAGAACCGAAGAAAAAATAATTTATGTATGTATTGCGGTTCATCTGAGCATTTACTGGCGGCATGTCCTAAAAAACCAGTTAAGCCTTCGGGAAACGCCAAAACTCGACAGTAGCAGGAGTCCCTGTGTCGAGTGTTACACCGGACTCCATTACATTTCCAGCGCATGCACCTATAGCTGTTGAGATGACTTTACGTTTTGATGATCAAGAATTGGTTTCCAAGGCTATGGTTGATTCTGGAGCCACTAATAATTACATCGATATCACATATGCCAAGAAATGTTCTATACCCCTTGTAGACAAGAACAAACCTGAAACTGTTAATACGGTGGATGGATCAGTCTTGATTTCCGGTATGGTAACTCAGGAGACTGTACCTATTCAGATGACTTTATTAAATGGTCATTCGGAGGAAATAGTCTTCAATGTCATTGCGGCTCCTCAGTACAAAATATTACTTGGACTTAATTGGTTGACTCTTCATAATCCCGCCATTGACTGAGTTACGGGATTGATCCAATATCCTTCCGTTTTTTGCAATGAACATTGCTTTACCAGTCAGGTGGTGTCAAATAAATCACATATTTTGGCCTCTATGGAGGGAATTTCCACTATTAGTGTGGTACATCCGAGCGGTACACATCCCAAGTGAATATGCAGATTTTGCTGATATGTTTGACAAAGGTCAGGCAGAACAGCTGCCTCCACATAGGCAGTATGATTGTCCAATTGAACTAATTCCTGGAGCTAAAATCCCTACTGGTTGAGTTTATTCTTTAACTCCCAAAGAAGATGTTGTCTTGAAAGAATACATCGATAAAGCTCTTGATATGGGATTTATACGGCCATCTCAATCGCCGGCTGCCTCTTTATTCTTTGTTCCAAAGAAGGAAGGAGATCTAAGGCCTTGCATTGATTACAGGGCTATTAACGAAATCACCATAAAGAATCAGTACCCTTTACCACTGATTAATGTTCTGTTAGATCAATTAGGAACTTCCAAGTATTTCTCTAAATTGGACTTGCGCGGTGCTTACAATCTGGTTCGCATTCGCGAAGGAGACGAATGGAAGACCGCTTTTAAGATGCGGTACGGCCTTTATGAATATTTAGTGATGCCTTTTGGTCTTTGTAACGCTCCCGCCACATTTCAGTTCTTCATGAACAATATCTTCAGAGATAACCTTCCGGCGAGCGGGCAGGAGCCCCCACCTCTACACCATCGGAGCGGGCAGGAGCCCCCACCTCTGCACCATCGGAGCGGGCAGGAGCCCCCACCTCTGCACCGTCGGAGCGGGCAGGAGCCTCTAGCACACACGAGGCACAGCCAGGACTCCAGGTGTGCCATCCAGTGGAATCCCCTGCTCGCACCCTCCTGGGCACTTCCTGCCACTACTGCAGTGCCTCACTTGCATGTTTACCCACCTTTTGGCCCACAACCCGCACGCGCCGACATTACAAAAAAACAAAATGTTGGGCGCGATGCGGGATGAAAGCGAGGCTCGGCCTCGACTTCGTTGCTAGGCAACGCATCTTTGCTTTACATAAACAGGAACTTCCACCGGCAGGCGGAATAGCCGGCGGCCACCCCAAGGCCACTATAAGGCCAAGCTGCCCTGTTTGCCCCTGTTCGCCGCTGGCAGGCGCGAGGCGCTCGTACCTATCGAACCTTGCTATTTGGACTTGTTTCCATCACAGGCATCCACCTGCTGCCACCCTTCTCCGTAAAAAGTGCCTTTTGTCTCGGAACCACAAAGTGCCGAGTGCCAGGTCTCCTGCTCCTCCTGGAACCCACCTACAACATCCTGATTATGCATGCACCTATTCAGGGTAAGAAGCTCACCACCAGCATGCTACCCAAACCGTTAATGTAACCTTGTTGCACTGTTTGTTCACACTGCTACTAGTAATTGACTTCAAGTCACTCTTCTCATGCTGCTTGAACATTGACACTGGTACACTTGTACATTGCTGCTTGGTCTCACAACACCCGTACTACACCTTTGTCACATACACATACCTGTGTATGGCTGTGTGGCCTGAGTACACTCGCCACTTTCAACTGTGTTGTGCCTTATGGTCGCCTCAGACCACTTTAAATTGTGTTGTGCCTTATGGTCGCCTCAGACCACTTTAAATTTTGTTGTGCCTTATGGTCGCTTTCAGACCACTTCAAACTGTGTTGTGCCTTATGGTCGCTTTCAGACCACTTTAAATTGTGTTGTGCCTTATGGTCGCCTCAGACCACCTTAAACGGTGTCATGCATTATGGTCGCTTTCAGACCACTTTAAATTGTGTTGTGCCTTATGGTCGCCCGAGACCACTTTAAATTGTGTCGTGCCTTATGGTCGCTTTCAGACCACTTCAAATTGTGTTGTGCCTTATGGTCGCTTTCAGACCACTTCAAATTGTGTTGTGCCTTATGGTCACTTTCAGACCACTTCAAATTGTGTTGTGCCTTATGGTCGCTTTCAGACCACTTTAAATTGTGTTGTGCCTTATGGTCGCTTTCAGACCACTTTAAATTGTGTTGTGCCTTATGGTCGCTTTCAGACCACTTCAAATTGTGCTGTACCTTATGCCTTTGTCAATCTCTAGGTGCCATGCCGCAGTATATATGCATTATTAGCCATGATTAGGACTCTCAATCCTAGGCGCCATGTTGTAATATGTTTGCATATTAGCCACAATTAGGACTCTCCAAGTCTGAACCCTTGCTGTAGCATATCCGCCTTACAGATACTAACAGGATCTTCCAACCTAGATTGATAGTACATCTGCACCCCAGTCCCTACCGGACTTGCCAAATACAGGCACTATCTTGCCATTCCCACAATATGTACGCTACTACCTGCTTCTCACACACACGCGGTACCATAGCCTGGACTCTTCTAACCATCACCATAACAATGGCCCTTACTAACTCTACACCCTGCAACTTGCAAGAGAGAAACCTGCGATTTAGAGCTAGGCTCCCACGACTTTATGACATCAAAAATAAAAGAACCAATCCACCAGTACCCACGCGCACCTCCACTGCCATTAATCCTAACCTCCCAGACCCTGCGACGATAAATCGTCCTGAACCACTTGATTACCTATACTACAAACAGAGGAGACCTAACCACCCTAATCCCAGATCTGCCAAAGATAACACGATAAGTCCAACACTATCAGGAGCCCTTATTAATGCTAGGTCCCTTATAGCACACAATACCGAAATAGCTGAAATACTGTCTATGGAAAATTTAGATATCCTTGCTGTCACTGAAACCTGGCTCCATGATGCAGCTGGTCCTGCCCTCTCGACTGCCATACCAGATAATTTGAATATCCTAAGAGTCGACCGACCTAACACCAGAGGAGGCGGCCTGGCCATCATAACCAAAACACATCTAGCTGCCAGACTCGCCCCACACCCAGCTTTCACATTGTGTGAACTTCTCTCAGCTAAAATACCTATCTCAAATAACAGCACACTAACAATACTTCTTGTGTACAGACCACCAGGTCCACTAGGCAACTTTGAGGAAGACCTATCCAGCCTCCTCACTGACAGCATTAAAGACTCCACTCAGCTCCTTCTACTAGGCGACTTTAACCTAGGTTTTAATGACGCTGAAGACAAACAAGCCCAAGCAATCCAATCCATTCTAGTCAATCACGACATTACCCAAAATGTCCTAGTTCCTACACATACAAAAGGACGTACACTAGACTGGATAGCCAACCACAACTGCAACATCACCATCTCTAGTATCCTACCTCAAATATGGACTGACCATTATCTTATATGCTTTACAGCCAACATCGAACCTCCCAAACCTAATAAGAATAAAATAGCACCCCCCATGCCAACAAGAAGTAAAAAAGAAATCACAGCTGAAAAACGACTTCCACTTCTCCTACCAACTCTCACAGCTAGTTCTAATGAATCCAACCCTAGTGAGTTAGTTGAATCATTTAACAACTCCATGACCAAAGCTCTAGACTTGATTGCCCCTACCAAACTCCATAAAAGTAAACGTGAAACTCACTTTAACTCTTTGTTCACCCCCCATCTCAAAGAAATGCGTATCCAAAAACACAAACTCCAAGCTATTTGGAGGCATACTCCTTCCGCTGACAATAAAACCACACTTGCTAACTTTGCCAAAAAATACAAAAAGGAAATTATTCAAACGAAAAAAGATTCATTCAATGATAGAATCAGTAAAGCCAACTCTAACTCCAAAGAGCTCTTCACCATTCTCCGTGAATTGGAAAATCCTATTGCCCCTACAGACAATGTCCCCAAGGACAAATCCTGGTGCACTAGTATCCAAAATGCTCTAGCAAATAAAATCACAACCCTTCAATCTAAGATTGCTAAGAAAAAAGCCTCTTTGGGCCCTTGTGGAACTCACACCACCCCAGTGAAGGAGTTACCAAGCACACCCACCCAAAATAACGCTAAACCCTTCAGGTTTACCAATATCTCTATATTGGAAACTGAAAAGGTCATTCTGTCCCTTAAACCGTCGAATTGCCAAGGTGACAGTTGCCCTGTGCAAATCATCAAGGATGCAGCCAGAGATCTAGCACCCTTCATCTCGAAACCTATCAATGCCTCCTTCAACACGAGCACTGTACCCACCAACCTCAAAGAATCCTGGGTTCTCCCCCTTCTCAAAAAACAGGCACTTGACCCAGCTGTCCCCACTAACTACAGGCCTATTACTACGGTCCCATTTCTCCTTAAAATCATTGACAGAGTAGCCTACCTCTAAATCCAAAAATATTTAGAGACGCACCAACTATTAGGTTCACGGTAATCTGGCTTCAGACCACTGCACGGTACTGAAACGGCCCTCATTGACCTCAAGACACAAATCGACGAGCTGTAAGGATAAAGGTACTACAGCTATTCTCCTCCTCCTTGACCTATCAGCGGCCTTTGACCTAGTGGATCATGCAGTATTATGCAACCATCTAGCGTCTGCCGCTCACTTCTCAAGTGAAGCTATAGCATGGGTACAATCCTTCCTAGCCAACCGTACGATGAGAGTGTTCTCCCCTGTAGCGGCAGCGGACCCAATCCAGATCACTTGTGGTGTCCCACAAGGCTCATGTGTCTCCCCGACAATGTACAATATCTTTACTAAGCCTCTCTTCGACAAACTTGACAAATTAGGGGTAACCTATACGAATTATGCGGACGATACGCAGATTCTCATACCTCTATCAGGCAACTTTGTCGAAGACACAGCTCTAATAAACAAAATCTACCTCCTCATTCAGGCATGGATGGCCTCCCACGGCCTCTGCCTAAATGACGACAAAACTGAGATATTAATACTGGGGTCCGACTCCAACCTAAAAAAACTGAGTCCCAACTATCGCAATTCCAACATAGATGGTAACACAATCAAGGTGGCCACCGAGGTAAAAACTCTAGGCTTTTACCTCGATTCCACTTTATCTCTTAAAAAACAAGTTAACACCCTGGCATCCTCTACAGCGTACACCTGTAAATTAATCAGGACCTGTAGACCTTACCTCTCTAAAACTAACTGCATCATGCTAGCCAATGCATTAGTTATGTCCAAACTGGACTATTGCAATGCCCTCTATGCAGGTGCCAACAAATCCTTTATAAATAAAATGCAAATCCTCCAAAATAACGCTCTTAGAGCAGCCCTTGACATACCCCGTAAAGCACATATTTCAAACGTTAGGAAAGACCACCACTGGCTCAAAATTAGCGACAGAGTCCTGCTCAAGACACTATTGCTTACCCATAAAGGGCTCAACAACACTGCTCCCCCCTACATCTCGGCCAGACTGACTAGAAAATCATCCAGTCACCACACTAGGGCTACTAACCACTACCTGCTCGAAACCCCCAGATTCAGACGATCCAAAGCGGGCGGAGCAAGCTTCCCTGTCAGAGCTGCCCAGGCCTGGAACGCATTGCCCATTGCACTGAGAGCTAACCTACCCTACTCTAATTTCAGATGCAAGGTAAAAAACTGGCTCTGGACTAACGACAATTAATTCTCGTGGCACCCAACGACCACGATACCCTTGTCTAAAATGATTCTGCTCTCACACCTTTACCTCTCAAAACTGTAATATGTTAGTTTTTTCTTCCACACGGCGTGTATTGACATGTACTTACCGCATTGTTATGTTTTTTTATACTCTGTATGTAACCTAAGATTAAGTAACCTTGTACCTGCTGCGCCCGCCTACCCTTGGGTTTTGTGCGCATTATCAAATAAACAAATCAAATCAAATATGATGGACCAATTCGTGGTGATTTACTTGGATGACATTTTGATATATTCATCGTCTTTTCCAGAACATGTTAAACACGTGTTAGCTGTCTTACAAAGACTGAGAGAGAACAAACTTTTTGTTAAAGCCGAGAAATGTGTCTTTCATACACAAGAAGTGGAATTTCTGGGTTACGACATTACCAATCAAGGTGTTCGAATGAGTCGTTCCAAAGTGAAGGCCATATTGAATTGGCCTGTTCCACACAATGTCAAGTCATTACAGTCATTCCTAGGTTTTGCGAATTTTTATCGCAGATTTATTCGTTCTTTCTCCAAAACAGTGGCCCCATTGACAGCTTTTACTAGTTCCAAAGTTCCATTCTGTTGGAACCAGAATGCCCAAGTTTCTTTTGAGAGGTTAAAGGAAGCATTTACCACTGCACCTGTACTTCAACATCCTGATCCGGATTGTCAGTTTATCGTTGAAGCAGACGCTTCCAGTGTCGCTACAGGAGCTGCACTTTCGCAAGTTTGTGCAGAAACCAAGGAGGAGCATCCAGTTGCTTTCTTCTCACGTAAGCTTACCTCATATGAACAAAACTATACTGTCACTGAGCGTGAATTACTTGCAATCAAGGATGCTTTCCAAGAATGGCGACATCATCTTCTTGGGGCCAAACATCAGGTGCTGGTGTATTCGGATCATAGAAATCTTCAGGCATTCAAAACTATGAAAGGTTTTACAGCTAGACAGGCCAGATGGCATGTCTTTTTTGCTCAATACGATTTTCGAATTACTTATCGCCCTGCCAGACAACATGTCAAGTCGGATGCTTTGTCTCGCATCGGAGAAGAGGTGAAGGAAGAACCATCGGTGCAAAATAAGTTGTTGGCAGATCACGTGATATGTAGTTGTTCTGCACAACCGTCCCTAAAAAACGAGTTACAGGAGTGGGTGAAACTAAATCCACAATTGATTCAGGAATTGAATATTGACATATACAATGGTTTGCCTTTCAAACAAGGAGTACTCTATCTACCAACTGGTACCACTCGGAACAAGGCCCTCAGTTGGGGTCATGATTCCTTGATTGCCGCCCATCCTGGACAGAAGAAGACCCTAGAGTTGCTGAAAAGATGGTGTTAGTGGCCGTCTATAACACACAATGTTCTAAATTATGTTTCAACATGTTCTGTATGCAGTCAATGCAAGAACACTCCTGGCAAACCAGTGGGTTTACTCCAGTCCCTACCTGTTCCTAAAAAACCATGGGACATGATATCAATGGATTTTGTGGTAGAACTTCCAAGAAATAAAGGCTACGATACCATATGGGTGGTGGTGGACTACTTTACAAAATTGGCGCTTTTTATTCCCTGTATTGGTGTACCAACAGCTGCTGGTCTGGCTGATCTATTCATCTGGCATATATTCCGGTTTTTTGGCCTACCTTCAGTGATAATCACTGACAGGGGCTCACAATTTGCGTCACGTTTTTGGAGAGCACTAAATTCGGCATTACTAATTGATGACAGGTTGTCTAGTGCTTATCACCCTCAAACGGATGGACAGACTGAGAGAGTCAATAGCACTATGGAACAATATCTGCGATGTTTGTGCCTGCAGTTTCAGTCAGATTGGCTCAATGTTCTGCCGGCAACGGAGTTCGCCTATAATAATTCCTACCATAGTGCCATAGGTTCTTCGCCTTTCTATGCTCTGTATGGGCAACACCCACGATCCATTCCTTTGGATTCCAGTTTGTCTTTGGATATTCCTGCAGCAGGACGTAATATTAGAGATCTAAAGAGTCTACAGACGAAAGTTAAGCAGCAATTGGAGCAAGCTAAAAAACGAGATAAGACCTATGCAGATGCTCATAGAATCCCTGCACCTGTTACAAAGCAGGTATGAAGGTATGGCTATCCACAAAAAACTTGAGGATACCCGGTAAAAAGAAATTGTTGCCTAAATACATCGGGCCATATGAAGTGCTCCACGTTATAAATCCGGCTGCTGTCCGTCTGGCATTGCCACAACGGTGGCGAGTGCATCCTGTATTCCACGTGTCACTCATCAAACCGTGCTCGGATGCTACTAGATTGCCTATACGGCCTGTTGCTATTTCTGTGAAAGGGTCAGACGAATATGAAGTACAAGACATACTGGACATGAGGCTACGGTCTGGGAAACCATATTATCTGGTGGATTGGAAAGGTTATGGTCCCGAGGATAGATCCTGGGAACCTCTGTCTAACATTCATGCTCCTGCTTTATTAAGGCGATTCCACTCGAAAAGGGGAGAGGCTGCTCCTTTGGGGGGTGGCACTGTCATGCCTGCTGGAGATATCTCTGGACCAGGAACGACCTCTCCATACAAAATGAGTTACGCCCATAGAACCACTATACCATTTTACTCGAAATGGAGGTTGTTCGATGCATTGCCCGGAAAATGACGTATGCATTTTTCACGTCGTTAAAATTCACGTGATTTAGTTCTGTCACGTGTATCACGGCAAACGCCGATCGCTGCTTCTGATTAAGTCAATTTTGGCGTTTTGTAGCTGAACTCCGGACCTGCGTTCTCGCATTCCCTTCAGCAACTTCTTTGGTCTTTTTTGAGCGTGTTTTCCTCCACACGCTAATTCCTGGAGCCGAGTATCCTGTTCGCGTGCCAAATCTCCATGCGGACGCTGTCTGCAAGCGTGGCTGTCCTGAGCTGCGTGTATCCTGTTCGCGTGCCAAATCTCCACGCGAACGCTGTCTGCAAGCGCGGCTGTCCTGAGCTGCGTGTATCCTGTTTGCTTGCTAAATCTTCACGCGGAAACGCTGTCTCCAAGCGCAGCTGGCCTGGCTGCGTATACGCTGTCGCGTGCAACCCTGCGCATGGTTTTCTGAACTTCTTTGAACCTTTGGTGCCTGTGACAGTTAACAGGTGAAAATCTAATTTTCTTCTTCGTGGGAAAGAAAGTATTTCATGAACTATTGGAAGGTGATTGTGCACAGTACTTTGGACGCTATCCTGTGGTGCACCAACCCGGTATCTAGCGTGAGCCTTGTGCCGTTCGGGATAAGTCTCCCTTACTAATCTTCCCCTCCTTTATCGTTGTTTCAACTCCTGGTTTTCTTCAAGAGACTTTCGTTGAATTCTTCAGTTTGGCCATAAGGTTAGTGTTTCGAATTAATGCTAATACTGTGCTATCATAGTGATTTAAAGTTTGGGACAGTTTCTTATGATACTTTATCTATCCTAGGCATATCTTACGATACAATACCCACGCCCTTTCCAGTGATCCATCTCTCTGCCTGTTTTATCAGTCAGAGAGTTGCATCATTTGGAAGGTCTAATTTGACCTACCTACAATCAAGTCGTGTGAAAAGGGATCCGGAAGAGCCCTACCAATTGTATCCTTTTTTGGTTACAGTATCCTTTTCAATTGATACATTGGTGATTTTTGACAGTCGTGGAAATTCATCTAGGTATATAACCTTGTCACGTGGGTGCCGCTTTTGTGAGTCTTGTCTTCCCCTGTGGCAACTAGAGTGACCTCTCTGTTCTAAATTTCTGTCTGTCTCTGCGTGACGATTATCGCGAGTCGCTGTGGGAGCTAAGCCTGCTGGTGGCGGGAGACCTCCCGTGTAGGGTCGCAGGCTTTCTCGCCTTGAGCGACGGCCAACTTGTCTCAAGGAATCTCTGCTTGTTTCCGCTGATTGGAAGAATATAATGTTTTTGCAGACAGATTGGAAGTGGTTCTCCCCTCCACATTTGTCACAATGATGACCTATTGCCGGGCATGGACCAACGTGAGAGAATTTATAGCCACATCTGTAGCATTTCTTTTGCTCTGTTGTGTCTCCTAGCGTTCTGATGGGGCACACCATTGCTGACGCTGTGGATTGCATTATCTTGATGTTTCTAAGTGACTCTTTTTGCAAAGATAGCACAGAGTCTGCTTTCAATAATTGTAGGATTTCGTCCAGCGTTCTGCTTTTCTGGAGCAATTTTTTCGGAATTCAGGCGACTCACAGTCCGCTATTGCTTGAGACTTCAGTGCTTCTTCAGTCGAGTATCGATCAAAGTCACAGTATTTAGCACATTTTCTCAACCACATCACAAAATTGTCCATGTTTTCACCCTTGTCTTGGGTGGTGGTATGCAAAATATGCCTTTAATAATCTACGTTTCTCAATGGTGCAAAGTAGTTGTTCAGGGAATCAATGACGCCTTGAAATGTGTCAGTATTGTTTTCTGGCATCTCGAATACAATGGGCCTCATTACAAGTGAAGCGGTAAGGGGTTAACGGCACCGGTAAAGGTGCCGGCGCCGTTAACCCCGTACCGCCTCATTATGAGGTTCCCTCGCGAGTCCCACTCTGACTGTCTGGTCAGACCAGACGTCCTTTGCGGGTCCCGCAAGGGGACCAGCATGCTAACAACGGGTCTGTTCTTAACAGGCCCGTTGTTAGCATGTTTCCCATTCCCATTGAGCCCTATGGGGGCTCAAATGGGAATGGGGATGGTCCGGGGCCGGGTTCCCTGAATGGGGAAATACCGGGCCCTCCAAAGTCGGAATGGCTCAGTATTTCCCGATTCAGGGACCACGGACTCGGACCCGAGTTTGGAGGCAGCCATGGCCTTGTCAAGGGCATGGCTGCCTCCAAACTCGTAATGAGGCCCAATGTTTCTTTTTTTTTAACTTTATTATTAGGTTTTTAACAAAAGCAAACAGAAGCGACCTGTACCTACAGGTCCAAATAACAAAGAGACAAAACAGTACGTTCATAGCACATACAATGCACATCTAATAACTGTGGATCGAACATTCTTTAGCGTAGTTGTCCTTTAAGCTAGTCTGTTCTGCTGAGCGCTTGTGATCATATCTGGGGTCTGACGTTCAACCTGGATATGCTTTGCGGGTTTAAGATTGAGAGTTTACGGCATCAGGAGCCGACAGTAAGTAGCTAATGTAGGGGGCCCAAATGTCGGGAGGACGCGCATACAGGGGAAGGGTCCGTATAAAGTCAGCATCCAGGTCTTGACAGTAAAGGATGTCTTTCTTCCATGCTGTGAGTAAGGGAAGGGGGCCTCGTCCCCAAGTCAGGGCTATTCTTCTGCGGGCAAGCACCAGGAGCAGCGAGGCCAGCTTCCTCACTGGGGCTTGTAGGTGTTTCGTCATACTCAGGAGAGCGAAGGTCGGATCAGGGGCCAGCACCTCACCGATTATGGCACTCGTATGTTGTAGGACTGAGGACCAAAATCGGGCTACTCCCGGGCAGTGCCATGCGAGGTGAATAAAGTCAGCGGAGGGAGTGCCGCACCTTTCGCATTGGTCGGAGGCTTCAGGGTGGTGTTGTCGTTTCTTTTGGGGACTGTAGTATGTTTGATGCATGAAGTTGAAGTGGATCTGTTTAAATTGAGTGTTTAGAGCTACTTTTTGGGTTTGTCGAAGGATATAGGTCCATTCGTCTTCGGGTATTGTGGCATGTAGGGCCGCCTCCCAGCGCTGTTTCGCCCTTACGGCGGTCACAGTTGTGTCAGCGAGCAGTGTTCTGTAAATTGTGGAAACTAATCAACCCTCTCCCTTTGCCTGGATCACCTTGTGTAACAGGGGCCATGTCGGCGGTTGTTTGGGGATGTTGGGAAGTGGGTCTGTAAGGTGTGTCTCAGTCTGAAGTAGAGAAAAATGTCAAGCGAGGTGGTGCCGCCCCTTTCCCTGATCATTTGTGGGGTTATAAACATGTTGTCTGGGAAGAGGTCCCCAAAAGTCTTGATGTTGGTCTTGTCCAGCCAAGTCAAAAATACTTTTTCGTTGGTCAGGGGAATGCCGGGGATAAACTTGATGGGCAGTAGCGGCGAGTATCTTATCTGTAGTTCGTATTTACGGGCGATTTTCTTCCAGATGACATATGATGATAGGACTGTGGTTAGCGTGTTATGCGGGACCGAGAGATTGCTGAAGATGACGGCTGATAAGAAATCGGGGGAGGCTAAGGCACGTTCAACTTGTACATGTGGACGGACATATTCAGTGGCATACCAGTGGCTTAAGAATTGGGCGTGAGCGGCCCAGTAGTACTTTTCTATATCGGGCATTGCAAGGCCGCCCTGCGACACCGGTAATGTCAGCGTCGCGTAGGCGACTCTTGCTGGTTTGCCCGCCCATATTAGTTCTAAGATGAGGCTTCTAATTTTCTGAAGGAATGTGCGTGGAGTATTAGGGGTATATTCGTGAACAAATAAAGGAGTTTGGGGAGAATCACCATCTTAGTCAGCGAGACCCTCCCCCATAGTGTTAGGGGAAGCGACTTCCATCTCTGGATGCGCTCGCGGAGGGATTGGACCACTTGTCCGTAGTTGTCTTTAAAGATCTCGTCATGGTTGAGCGACATGAGAATGCCAAGATAGCGGACTCCGGTGCTTTCCCACCTGAATCCGTGGTCATCACGGAACCTAGATGTGGCCATTGTCAGAGGAAATATTACCGATTTGGAATGGTTTATTTTGAGACCAGAGATGCCGCTAAATCGGACCACTTTGCGCATAATGGGGTTGAGATTCACTTGGGGATCTTTAGTGAAGAGCATCACGTCATCAGCATAGAGGGAGACGATCAATCTATGTGGGCCCAGGGTGATGCCTCTATTAAACCGGTGCGTTCTTAGCCTAGAGGCAAGTGGTTCCATAATTAGGGCAAAAATAAGGGCCGACAGTGGACAGCCCTGTCTAGTTCCACGTTCCAGCCTGACTCCGGGGGATCTGGTAGAGCCAAGGGTGATGTAAGAACGGGGGTCGTTGTATAGTAATGAAACCAACCTGATAAAACGTCTTCCCAGACCCATTTGTGTGAGCGTTCCAAAGAGGTATGGCCATTCGACTGAGTCGAAGGCCTTCTCAGCGTCTAACAGCGCTGCAATGGCCTGTTGTGTGGGGTCGAGTGCGGCGATGACTCCAAACAATCGTCGGATACCATATGTCGTGTTACGACCAGGAGTGAAGCCGGCTTGGTCACCCAGGACCAGTGCCGGCATGAGAGGAAGGAGGCGGTTTGCAAGGATCTTGGCCAGAATCTTGTTGTCGAGGTTAATTAGTGAGATCGGCCTGTAGGAGGCGCAGTCATCTTGGGGTTTGCCTGATTTGTGGATGAGAATTACATTGGCTTCGCGGAGGGTGGGTGGAAGGATCCCTCGCTCCAGGGCCTCTTCGTATACTTGGAGGAGTAGCGGAGCTAGCGCGGAGGCATGGGCTTTATAAAATTCGCCTGTGAGGCCATCAGGACCAGGTGCCTTAGTGTTTGGGAGAGATTTTATTGTCTCAGTGATTTCCTCCTGTGTGATGGGTGCGTTCAGTGGTTCGCGTAGGTCATGGATTACCCAGTACAGTTCGGTATCGTTAAGGTAGTTCTGAATCTCTTCGGGGTTACTAGTGATATGGGAGCTGTACAGGTCTTGATAGAAATCGTGGAATGTGCTCACAATATCTCCTTCGGTGTATGTCAAATTTCAACTCGTGTCTCGGATACATTCCACCCGAGAGGGTGATTGATCTATCCTCAGAAGGCGGGCCAGGAGCGCCCCGGGTTTCTGTCCCTCCCCATATTGCTTGATCTTGTGATTGCGACCCAGAAATTTCAGTTCGCGTTCGGCTGACTCTTGGAATTTCGACAGTTCTATCTTTAGATCGGCCTGGGTCTGCACGCTGGGGGATGTTGATTGTTTGTTTCCTAGGTCTTTCAGGCGTTGTTCACTTTCTGATAGCTCGCGCCTAATCAATTTTAGGATGCCATTTTCCTTGGCCATGCACACGCCTCTCACGTAGCATTTCAGCGTTTCCCATAACGTGCCGGCTGAATCGACTGACCCCTGGTTTGTCTCAAGGAACGTGGTGATGTCCTGGCGAAGCTCATCAGCGAAGACAGGATCTGACAGCGAGCCCGACTTAAATCTCCAATTCACGGGGGTTCTTGGAGCCTCGGATAACATAAAGTCAAGTGTGACCATGGAATGGTCGGAGAGGGTTTGTGGCAGGATTTGGCAGGAACCCCAACTGTATGGACTGTGGGTCCAGACCAGTAGATAGTCGATGCGAGAGCTGGTGTTGTGAACCGCTGAGTGAAAGGTGTAGTCTTGGGAATTCGGATGGGTGTGTCTCCAGATATCGGATAGATCAAAGGCCTGGCAGATCTCTGTGACCTGGCGGCTGGCCTTGGAGATTCTGCTGTTGGAGCTGTGCGATTTGTCGATTTGGGGGTCGAGCGGGGTGTTGAGATCAGCACCCCAGATGATCGTTGCAGAGGTATACGCACTCAGGTTTGACATAATCCAATTAAAGTTATTCGGTCCGTCGACATTGGGGGCGTAGGTGTTCACCACAACTATTTCTTTCCCAGCAAGGAGACCTCGCACTAGCAGGAACCTGCCCTCTTCGTCCTTTTTGAAGCTGATCAGGCTAAAACTGGCTTTCTTGTCAATCAGTATCGCAACGCCTCTCGCATATGAAGAGTACAAGGAGAAGTATCTATGACAGCCCCATGAGCGGGCCCAAAATTGCTCTGCTGATGGTGAAAGGTGGGTTTCTTGTAGCATAGCGATAGTGACCTTGTGTCTCCGCAAGTATTGCAGCACTTTCCTGAGTTTGGCGGGTTGGTTGCCACTGCGGATGTTCCAAGTAGCAGTTCTAAGTAAACCCAGATTGCAGCGGTAGTAAGGAGGGGGCTGGCGCCACCTCAATCATGCGGATCAAGTAAGACTTAAGGGTGCTAATGGGCCTGTTACGTGTTCTAGGTTCCGGAATGTGGAACTGTGATTGTAGTGTGCTTGAACGTGGTTGGTAGGACGAAAACAACTTGCAAACTCCTGGATCCCTCCCCTGCGCAGGCAACCCCCAACAGGCCCACGAGATAACCACCCTCCCCTGTCTGGGCAACTCCCAACTGGCCCATAGTGAACAGTTCCCAGTGAACAAAACAGTCAGCATTGCTGTGCTGGGGGCGCTAGTGGCCTTCCAAGTGGTGGCTGGCTCCCAACCTCAGTGTGAGTTTGTTCCGGATCGGCGAGAATGTTTCTTGTTTTAGCGAGATATCTCTTGTATGAGCCAATAATAGAATATGTCTTTTATGGCGGATCTCTTCTCGGTCTGTTTCCTCGTTGTGGGTTTGCCACGTTTGGGGCAGATCTGCAGCCATTGCGGTCTAGGTATTCATTAGTCTCCTCCGGCGTGTTGAAGAACTGCGTTTTGCCTCTGTATTGTATGCAAAGTTTTGCTGGAAAAAGCATGGAATACTGAATTTGATTCTCTTGTAATCTTCGCTTTACTGTTGTGAATGAAAGCCTTTGCGCCTGAACTGCTTGGGAGAAGTCAGGGAAGAATTAAATCTTGTCACCATCATATTGAAGTGTGCCTTTGTCTCTGGCGGCTCTCAGAATGGCGTCGCGGTCCCTGTAATTGAACAATTTTGCTATTATGGGCCGAGGATTTGTTCCTGGGACAGGTCTTGCGTTGGGGACTCTATGGGCTCTCTTGACCACGAAGAGTTTGGATAGGATCTCTGTTCCGAATAGATCTGTGCAGATTTTTTCTACGTACTCTTCCATTCTTTGGTTAGGCTGGTTTTCTCTAACACCGACAATCCTTATATTATTTCGTCGGGAGCGTCCTTCGAGATCTTCGTTCTTGGCGCTCACCGCCTTCACTTGCGCTTCTAATAAGTATACTCTGGTGGTTAGGGCCGAAGAGCCATCATCTAGGTCGGAGACTCTCTGCTCGATCGTATCTAATCTGTCAGCGTGTTTGTCTAACCGATGTTGGAGCTGGTCGACTTTAGAGGAGAGGGAGTCTAGTTTGCTGCCTAGGCCTCCTATTCCTGCCTTGAGGTCTAGCAGAATTTCTCTGATATCAAGTTCTTGTGGCTCTCCGGCTTCGTGAGGCAGTTCTTGATTGGGTGATTGTGGTCTGCTGTTTGGGGCGGTTGCCTTGGTGGAGGAACAGCCTTCAAAGTTTAGTTTTCGCTGTGATCTGTCATTTTTCCCCATCTTTGTGATGACTACGGATGGCGGGGCACTAGGGAGTCAACGTGCGGCACACCCGCGACGGGCAGCTGGAGGACCACAGGGTATTCCAATGCCTGGAAGGCCGGGGTTCTTGGGTCTCAGGTTTGTTGTCGCCCTATAGCCGTTATACTGTCCAGTATGGCGTGGAGGAGGCCCGTGTGCCAGGCCGCAGGAGGGATGCCAGCAGTTCCAGAGTAACATGCCTATTGGTGTTCCTTCAGACACGTCTTGGGTATTGCCGCAGAGTGGACCAGGCTGCTCTCGGGTTCTGGGGGTGTGATTACGCCAGCTATCTGGTCCGGAGTTCACTCGTTGGGTACTGGGTGCGCAGTACCGGAGGGGTCTGCGGCTTCATGGGGTGATGGGATGATCCGTGTGGGCTGGCCTTCCCCTTATGCGTGTGGAGCCACACGGGTAAGCAATGTGGAGGCCCCGCGTGGCTCCTTGACTGGTGAGTTAGTTTTGCTGCCGCGGTGGGTGACCTTAGGATGGTCTTGGCGCTGGAATATGGTGGCCTCTGCCACACCCCCGGCCGATCGCTGATTTTCCCCCCGGCACGTGACGGGTTACAGGGCCCGCTGGCCATGAGGAGCACCGGCCTGCAGCACGGGAGATCTGGGAGCCGCCAGGCCCGCCGCGGGTCCCCGCGACTGAGGCCGGGGGTGCAGGGCGCACGTACCTGGTTTCCTGCCGGGCTGCCGCTCCGGTTCCCGTGCCGACTCCCACGGCACCCGCGGGCTCCGCCGGCCCTCCGATTGCGCGTCAGCCTCTGCAGCCGCGCCCCTCCGAACCTCCAGGAGCTCCAGCGGCGCACGGTGGGTGGTCCGGGCCGGCGCCGAAGAGCGTTGTGGAGACACGGCCCCTCGCTCCACGCAGCTCCGCAGGAACGCCGGCCTGGCGCGGGCTTCACCCCGTGTTGAGGTGGCCGGTTCCGCTTCCCGTCACTTTCCCCCGCGGCTTCGGTGAGGCTGCGCTCTCCGGTCAGCTGAAAGGAGGGGGGGTGGGTGGCCTCTCCGCCTCTCGCACACGGGCGGGACCACGAAGGGCAGGTGAAATGCCCGCGGGAGCCTGTGGGGAAACTTTCTGGCTGTCGGTGGCTGGAGATCCTAAGCTGTCTGGATGCCACGGAACGCATGATTAATCAGGATTTTTAGGGAGCTCCACGGAGCTCACAGGGAGGCCGCCATCTTGGAGAGGCCCAATGTTTCTTACTACCAGGCCAAGAGAAGGCATCAGAATTCCTCGTAATCTGCGTTCTTCTCAGACTCCTGATGCGTTGATGCATATTTGCAGTTCTTTTAGCCATCTGGCCCATCTAGGCGCCAAACTGCTGGTATCAAAAATGTCGAAGTGCTGCATGGCCTGCAGCCACAGTGAGTCAGTTCCACTGTCATCCCTGGGTGTAGGGTGGTGAGACGTGGAGCTAGACTGAGGGTTTTGCAGACTACTGTCAGTCTCATTGCTGGACATGGTGGCAAGGGACTATTTAAGTTTCACCAGGGCAGATGATGCTGACTTGTGTTCACAGTCTATTGATGTAGGTGGCTGGATGGCCACAGCACAGTAGATGAGGCCTTTAGTGGCACATGCTGTCAGGGCACATAGCTGGAGGGACAATGGGAAATTGTCATGATGCCTACGTCCAAGGAGCCAGGTCCGACCCAGCAACCCCAGAGGCAGGCATCATTCCCCCCAGGGAAGTGCCAGCGGGCCCAAGCTGGGGCCCTTTGGACACAGTCCTGGCGCCTTAGGCACCAGGCTCATAAAGCTAGACATGTGTTCAAGTGTTTTAATGTGCACTTACCTGATGCAGACCATGCTGCTACATCCAGGCCCTCTTGAGGCCTGAATGGAACTACTTTACCTGTGGGACTACTTTCCACCTGGGTGTGGTCGGGGAAGGATACATACCTGATCGGTGGAAGGATACATGCCTGGAACTTCTTCCAAAGCTATTTAAACCACGCCCGATCAGCAACTCACGCTTCGCGTTGTTCTGCTCCTCGCAGCTGGACGCTCACCGTGTCAGCTCCTGCATCTGGACTTCAGCCACGCCTGTCAGCATCCTGGGTCGCCTGCAAAGTGAGATAAGAGAGAATTGGGGAGAGAAAGAAGACCTTACCTGCTAAAGCTGCATCACGGGGACATCACACCGACGATCCTGAAAGGGAAGACATCATTCTAAATGCATTTCGCTTCGATCGCTGCAGCGCTGCATTTCACCCACCTTTCCTGGGCGCCTCCATCTTCAGCAGCGATCATCCGGATCCGCACCCACTTCCCAGAGCCTAGAGAGAAAAGACAAGAAAACAAGGTGAGAGAAGGAAGGGAAATAGGAAAAGCTCAGTTTCCTTCTAAGACTTACCTGTTGGGTCATTCCCATTTCATTTCGGGTCCTGCCGCTTCCTGGCATTCCGGACCCCGGCCCCAATGGGGAAAAAAGACAAAGACATTGAATGAGCGAATGCAAAGACATTACCTGAACGCTCATCCAGAACTTACACTTCGGGTCGGCGCCATATCTCCGGCATTCCGAACCCCGGCCCCTAAGGGGAAAAAGACATAAGCATTAGCGCTTGCTGCAATAAGACAATGAACATTATTATTAAGCTTGAACTTTTGAACTTGCAACAGAACTCTTACAGCGCCTCACCTGAATAGTCAAGCTTATTTTGAACTCCCATCAAACCTCAATCCAGTGAAGTAACTGGGTTTCAACGCGCCCCTGCATCAGAAGCAGGATGGAGAACTCATCCTTCCAGACCCTAAGGTGAGACTTCACGGGGAATCGTGGAAGGGTATCGAGGAGGGTTGGAAGGGAGTGGGAGGCTTGAGCATTATTCCGTCAGTAGGTAATACTCCCTTTTCACGCACAGGGGAATATTCCTGCGAGCCAGAAAAGCCACAGTAGAGGGGCCCTTCCTGTCCATCATCAGAGTCCTGCGCTTCACCATTGAAGAAGCATCAGCACTCGAAGCCAGACCTGCGCCTCCGTGGGAATCAGGTGAGCGTGACAGAAATGCAGCGTGCTCTGTAAAATGGTGGTTTCAATCTTTCCTCAGTGACGGCGCTCGTGATTCAGGGCTAGAGGAAGGTCTGCATATCATGCGCATGCCACCCGCGATGGAGAAATTTCACTGTGGTAGAGTAATGTAGCAGAAAATGTGTCTGTCTTACTTCCTCGTGTGGGGAGTGCTGGGGAGCGTGTCTTCTGATCCTGTGATGTGGCCCAGGATTTGGAAACGTACCGCGCTGCGTGGGGTGCAACCCACAAAACATAACGATGGAAAGGAGACACGGCTCCTTTCCATAGCTATAGAAATGGGACGTTGCTGGCACACTGGACCACTGACCCTGTGTTTCAGGTGTTCTGTTCGAACCATCTCACTTGTTTTTTGCGAGGAGTAACACCATACTAACCATATGAATTATTTTCTGATAGAAGGTTATCATTACAAGGTGGACAGTCTGATAGACTCATATTGTTCTCTATCAGAATATCCCTATGGGAGAGGGAAAGGGGATAAATAGCACCAATGACTGTGCCTGTCTGCTTTGCATTAAATCACAGAGCATTTCGGGAATATAACAATGATCAGAGATCTCTACATGCAGGGGTGCTGCTAGGTCTGGAAAAGATCTGGGGCTACGATAATGTCGGGACTGTCGGGACTTGGGGCTAGCCAGCCTTTTGGTTGTAGCTCCTGAGCACCTATCCGGTGCTACAACCAAAAGATCCAAGGCTATAGCCCCCTCAGTCCTCCCCCCAGCAACGCCTCTACATGTGATAAACAAGTCTATGATAAAAAAGGTTGTATGTATGAATTGGTAAATACATAACAGACACATGGCTTGGTGCTCACATCACTGTTCCCAACACTCACCCTAACATTAAAATGTTTATAACCATGAACCATACACACTCATTCAGACATGTAAAGGTTTGGGATTTGAGGATAAAATGGCTGCAACATCAGCCACTCAAAATGGGGTACAAGGGCTCTTTTGCTTCTTGGTTCTAGAGAATTTTACATGAGGAGGGGCTGGGTCTCAGTATGAGCATGGCCAGCTCCCAATACAGAAACATCTTTTGCGAATGATATCTTTAGACAGGAACTGATACCTTATAAGAGACACCCAATAAAGAGGGAAAATATACAGAAAGGATTGTATTTCTTACAACCATTAACCTGACCAGTAATATGCTGATAAAGCGTTTTAAACAGAACCGGGTTCTGATACGTGCTATAGGGTCCACAATTCACCAGCCACTACCTCCTCAGCATTGCATAGGCCTCATGGGTTATTTCTGCAATAAAGAGCAGGTCCATGGTTTATCTAACAGAGCTGGAATTAGCATCTCTTATTAGTGCTAGCCTGCAGCTAGTGAAAATCATGGTGTGGCAGTGTAGAAAGGGTGTTTGGCCTAATGGATGTACAATTTGAGGTAAAAACTTTGATTGCTTTATGTGTTTAAGTGTGGGGATAGTATGACACCCTCATTAGAGCTACATAATTAAACAATTCCAGTGTGCTATTGTATGAAGGTGGGACACAACAAACAAAAGGAGTTATATATGCTGTTACCTAAAGGAGCAGCACATACACGCCTTAACAAACAGGGTGATAACTTCGGCAGAGCACAAATCATTGCTGCCCACATACACTGCATTGATTTGCCACAGACTAATGTCGGCACAGTGACACAATGGACCATGCTTTCCAAATCAAGGTGTCTGTAAAGCATCTCAGAGGCTGCGTTCGCAATATGCATTCTTTCATTTGAAACAAAGGAATTATTAACTTTCTACCAGTGGTGAACTAAGAGGCAGCTGTCTGGGTTGGGCCCTTCCCGTGCCCCCTCTGCACCCCGGCAGCGCCTTAAGCTCTGCTCCGTGGGCAGTGCCCACCCCCTGCCCACCCCAGGAAACGGGGCTGATTACAGGCACGGAAGAGGGAAGCGCTATATAAAAACCTGTTATTATAATGAGTGAGTAGCCTACCAGCAGAGTATGTTATGGGGCCTGCTCTTGTCACATAGCTGCCCTCAAGGACTACAAGACACCGTGGTCAAGTTACTGTCGCTGGTGCCGGTGTTGTGGCGGGTCCGCTCTTTATTGTTATTATTAAAAAATATGTTATTTGTGTTGGTTAATTCACGTCTTGAGGAGGTAAGGATGTTAGTGACGCCACGGATAGCCCGTGGGAAGTATTGCTCCGCGATAGGCAGATGCACCCACGATTCACTTGTGGGTCACTGCACAGCTGAGTTAACCGCTGAATCGATTGAGACTGTGCCTTTTACTGTTGGGAACGAAGCTACGTGTAAACCGCACAACACGTTAGGAAGTACCTCGCTGTGACTTAAGCGAGAGGCAGCTGCATCCCTGACTTACCCCGACTTACCCGTGGGTCACTGCTTAGGTGAGTTAACCACAAAACTGATTAAGACGGTTCATTTCACTGTTGGGAACACAGCGACGTGTAAACCGCGCAACACAAGAAGAAGTAAGTACCCTGCTGTGACTGAAGCCAACAACAGGTATCCCATACCTAGTAATCAACCATGATACCCGGCATCCCAATAGAGCATGGAGGCCCACTAGGACTGTAGATTTGCACAGCTACTGCTGAAGTTTACCCACACAATGTGCTTTTGCCGTATTGGCTGGCGATATCCAAGACAGTAGACGAGCCAGCAAGAAAAGGTCTCTCCTATGCAGTTTAATGGTCCAGTGCATGTGGATGATGAATACGCAACGTCTGTGTGGGTTTACCCCTCCTCCAGAGGGAAGATACCTGCACGTGCACGGTAGCCAGTAAAGAGCTATGTCTGAAGATTGAAGCTTACTGACTAGAATGGCTAATCCCCCACACTAACGTGAGATGGGGGTTTAGATTCTATTAAAGACAAGGAGGCGATTATTATGCATTACAATCTTTACTCTGCAGCAAAGAAAAACAACTTTTACAAACAAAAAAGTTGTAAAGAACAGAACTAAATAGAGTTCAATGTCAATGTAAGGGAGCTCCCCAATCCATCATGGAGGACAGGTCATGCCCTGCAGGAGACCAATGAGCAGGGACCCTTCCTTATATAAGTCCATTACTCTAATCCCAATTTCTCTTTCTGTAGCTGTCTTGAACCAGATGTCCACTGCACAGATCAGATGATAAACAATGAAGGCAAATCCAGCGAAGCTCTCGTATCATGCACTCCATAACTTGTAACTGCGAGCCACACTCCTGATCAGAACCTCAACTCGTAGCTGTTAGAACAACAAGCAAGGGGAGAACAGCAAACCAAAGAATGTTCTCTCTTGAAACACCTTTTTACATGCATGTCATAACTGTCATATCATATCATATCAAGGGTGGATGGGTGGGATAATAATCACCTCCTTGTCTTTAATAGAATCTAAACCCCCATCTCACGTTAGTATGGGGGATTAGCCATTCTATGACAGGACAGGCGGCTCATATTATGCAAGTTCGAAGCCATTGCATCCCATTAGTATAACATGATCAATACAATAAAGCCAATATAATAAAATAATATAATAAAATAATAGGAGAAGAAAACGTTTTCTATGCTTTCATTAGATCAATCAGCAGACCGCAAGAGAATTGCCCAAGACTAGGCTGGCCGATTAACTGTCTTATAAGGCATAGACAAATCCACTGCAAGAAAAAAACAACTGGAAGATGTGCCAATTCCAATGTCCCTTACAGGCCACCAAAACCAACTGGTTAAAAAGTGGGGGAAAACACTGAACAAAGTTTTCCTATACTAATAGGTTAGGACAAACCCCATCGGAACAATAAACTCCTCCGTTGTCCAATCAAACATTTAAAACACTTAAATTCATACCATCTTTGGGAACCTAGACAGCAAACCAAAGAAGATAAGCACTTAGCTCTCCTGGAGATAAAGAAAAAATACCCCTAGGGGTGAAAGCTTTGTAGGTTCCATCCCATGCGTTAAAGGAAGATATTGCATTAGAAACCGGGCTTGTCACATAACTACACTGGGGAACGAGTGGGAAAGACAAATCTTCATAAAAGGTAAAACGGGAGTAAAAAGGTTGTTTTATTAATCTGTAATAGGACGACCTATCCTGAGCGGAGCTGAAAAGCAATAGACTTAACACACAATTGTCTTCAGACATATGGGTATACTAAAGAAGGTATGTCTTCTGGAGGCAGAAGCAGAATGGAAGAGAGGGGTCCCGCCTGAAAAGCTAAACATGCCAAACCGCCAGAACTGAGACCTTCAGACCTCCTGAGCTCTTGAAGAAGGACTCTGACACCATGACAAAAGGCAGATATTTACAAAAACCTGACCCTTAAGAGACCAAAACTGACAATGAGAAAAAATGTATCTTACATCCAATTGCTACCATTATAGTGATATCTGAACCCCCTTGTAGCTTGAACCTTGTTCCCTCCTCCATGGTTGAAACATCCCCTAGAGGATCATAAACTAACCAAAGGAGGACCCTTAAATTCCAAAGTCTTAGCAAAACTCTAAACTGCAAAGAACTGATCACTAAACAGTTCAAATGAAGTTGCTCACCAGAAGAGGACCCGCCTCTATCTTAGGCAATTTGAAGAACCTTGAAGCTCCCAGCACCCTGAGCTGGCACCTTATTGCAAAAAAACAATCTCCTGTGAAAACCCAAAAGGTCTACCTGCCATGCAGGTGACTAGGAGAATCAAGTCATTAACTAAATATATATATCCCTGCCCTCTGGGAAACGCACAGACTGACACCTTTTGATAGTTAATGTAGAGACGCTGGAACGCATTGTAAGAAGAGGGTCGTAATAACTTGGATGGGAGATTAGTAGCGCTCCCAGACCCCTCTAACCCACCAAAGGACATTGAGCCTTCCCAAAGGAGGAGAACCCTCCCCCACTTATCTAAGGAAAACCTTGCAACCCAGAAGAAGGCTACCCTGAAGACCACGCTAAAGCCCCGCTTTACACCTTTAAAATAAATAAATACACTTTTGCACTTCTAACCAACCCCCTGACCGTGGAAGGGGCTCCGATTAACTCATTGAAATAACAGGAATTAGCACAAAGGAAAGCAAACTGACGGGAAGGAAATGCTCAGTGTGAGTCTGCACTGATCACGAGTGAGAACTCCTGTAAAAGGAAAAACAAAAACCATCGGGTGTTATTCCAAGAGGTGTAATATCATAATGCAATCTCCCCCAAGGATGGCGGGAAGGGGAATGAGGGGGGAAAGGACTCTGGGGAATTATCATGTCCCGTAAATGAAAGGTTGTGAAAGAATACTGGGACCACTGTCCCCTCAAACCCTGAGGTCTGAGTCTCTTTATGCGTGTGAGGCTGAACTGGCCACTAAGGGAATCAGGGGGAAGGAAAAATATTAAGCACATTGCCCATAGCAGAAATAGCACTTATATAGTGCTACAAACCCTCAGGTATACTAGTGTTGCTCATCACTACTACAAACAGTGTGTGGTGTGAGGTGTTTACTAGCCAGATGAAAGACTGAATTAAACCTTTCCAAGTTAGGAACCTGCATCAGTAGGCTCCGCACGGCTGTGAAAGCCTGCAGTATATTATCTGCACTGTAGAAAAAATTATATACATATATAACGAAAGAGGCTAAACAACTCTCTTGAGGGTACAGAAACCTACTTGTACTCCTCGAGCCGAGGAGAAATTGTAACACACTGCTAGACGGTTAGCTGAACAATAGGCCAAGCTTTGGGAGGAAACCCATGGGGCAGGCGCCAGAAAGTTATTATTTGGCAACTCGTCCATCTGATACCAGCAAGTGTTTCCAAACACTCCATCCAAGCAGAACATGGATGCCCAACCTGCCTTGTAACAAAACTGAACAGTTACCCTCGAGCTGACCTTGTCTCCACCAATAGTTTAATAGTAAAATGAATGTCAAAATGGGACAAATAGAAAGGGAAACACCTCCCCAGTAAAGAGAGCCTCAAGCCCTGCAGACCTCAATAGGGGCATAAAGTATAATTTTCTTCCTCATGATGTGAGAACATTTCTGCAGCTTAATCAGCATGGGTATTGGGTGGAGCAATTGTTATTGGGGAAAGCAAAAACCTAAGGAAAGGACTGAGTTGTCCTAAAACTAACTAAGGTAAAGGGTGCCAGAATTTTAACTAAAAGATGAAGGTTAACACCAGAGCGATGGCTAGAGGAGAGGTAAAACCCCCACATGAGTTTCTTTATAACTACCTCCTCACACTCTTTTCTTTTAAGTACTTAATAAATAAAAAATATAAAATATATAAAATATATAAAATATCCAAGGAAGAGGGGTTATGCCCTCACAGGGGTCCGAACCCCCGGCCCTCATAGAAGCGGATACCTACTGAGCTATCCGGGCTACTGACAATTCTGAGAAACGCAAATGTGTTCCAGTCAACACTTAAACATATTAGCAGCTATTAAAATCCATGGCGCTAACCTGCCATGATGCTAATTACGCCACCGTAATTTACGGTGGCGTAATTAGCGCCTTCCCCACTCCCATTATGCCCTATGGGGCAAAAATGGGAATGGGGAAGGGAAAATGGGAAATGGGGATTTACCGCCCCACTCACCTTGGAATGGGGCGGTAAATCCGCCATCCACCATTGTGTAAACGTAGTTTACACCATGGTGGTAAAGTTGGCGCAATTAGCGCCTGGGTTGTAATGACCCCCATTGTTTAGCAAAAGAGTACACTGAGCAAGTGCACACTCAGCTGCTCAACCTAGCAGGGTGTGGCAACCAGCAGTACACGAGGGAGCACCTCTCAGTAGCATCCAGGCAAAGCCTGAAACCTAGCAGGTTATGGCATACTTACAGAAAAAAAAAATTAAAGACATCTGCCATATGCAGCACCTAAACAAAGCTGCCGACCTTAAGGGAGGAATACACTGAGCAAGTGTGCCTCCATCTGCTCGCCCGAGCAGGGCGTGATAACCAGCAGTACACAAGGGGGTAACCTCGCTGTAGAACTCAGGCAGAACCTGAAACCAAGCCGGTTATGGCACACAAACAGTTAAGGTAATCACCAACGCCATATGCAGCACACAAACAAAGTTGCCAACTTTAAGCGAGGAATACACTGAGCAAGTGTACCTCAAACTGCTCACCCGAGCAGGGTGTGGAACCAGCAGTACACAAGGGGTTTACCTCGCAGAAGAACACAGGCAAGCCTGCAACCAAGCAGATTTATGGCTCCCATACAGTGAAAGAAATCACCAATGCCATATACAGCACCTAAACAAAGCTGCTGACCTTAAGGGAGGAATACACTGAACAAGTGCACCTCAAACTGCTCACCCGAGCAGGGTGTGGAACCAGCAATACACGAGGGGTTTACCTTGCAGAACAAAACAGGCAAAGCCTGCACCGAGCAGGTTTATGGCACCTACAGTGAAGATAATCCTTTATGCCATATGCCGCGCTTAAACAAAACTGCAGACTAGAAGCGCATCAGGCACTGGAGCGCGGGTTTCAAACATATAAATTACAAAACATTCATATTCAAAAGTAATTAAAATTATATATATAATTTTGCTAAAGTGAAAAAATGCAGACTGGGCTGTCTCAAGTTGTCGCGCATAACTAGGGTGACCAGGCAACCCGGATTTCATTTTAGAAACCCCCTCTGGGATTTGCATGGTTGGGCGGTATGGTAAATAAAAATGGAATTATTATTTTTCCCCAACACGTTCAGAATTTTTAAGTTGTAGGGTAGGTTCAAACCTCGAACCTTCCAGGTACCAGTGACAACCCCTACTGACTGTGCTACAGACTGGCTTCAAAATAATAGAAAAGAAGGAAACATAGGAAACATAGCGGACCGAGCACGCCCGCAGCACCTGGCAGTCCCAGGTGTAATTCAAAGGAAAATAAAACGTAAATTTAACCAATATACATTTTTAAATATCCATGATGTTCTGGACATTGTTTTAGAACTCAGGTACCCAGCCTCCCAACACCAAGCACTTAGCCGTTGAGCCACTGGAGGGTGTGCTATCCAAATAAACACTGCAGCCCACAAAAGGGCTTTGTACTCGGGTCGCCAGCCCTGCAGGCCCCGAATAAGCTAATTAGACACACACGGAGGCTAAAACAAACAAAAGAGAGGCTTGCGTGCACTGGCCTTGAAGCTTATCAGCTTCAGTCAGACAGGCGCGATGGCCGTAAACCTGAAATAAACAGAACAAATTAGAAGAGGAATGCTTGCGTGCGCCTGCACGAAGCATTACCAGCTTCTGACAGCCCATAAATCTTTATATAAAGAGAAAACAATACACGCTTAAGCAAACGCCCAGAGGCAAACCAGCGCAAGCGTTGGAAAGTCAAATAAACAGTACTTTATAATCAAAAAGGACCAATATATATTAAATGTACACAAAGAAATGCTACAAGTACACAATTATCCTTCCCTAATGTAACCAATTTAGGTTTATGTCTACAGACAACATGCAAGACACAAACTGAAAGGCGTGAACTTAGCTGTGGTGTCAGCAGCAAAGAAAGAGGAATTTGGATTAGAGTAATGGACTTATATAAGGAAGGGTCCCTGCTCATTGGTCTCCTGCAGGGCATGACCTGTCCTCCATGATGGATTGGGGAGCTCCCTTACATTGACATTGAACTCTATTTAGTTCTGTTCTTTACAACTTTTTTGTTTGTAAAAGTTTTTTTTTCTTTGCTGCTGTGGTTTCGGAGTAAAGATTGTAATGCATAATATGAGCCTCCTGTCTTGTCATAGAATTTAAAACTACAGTGTTACATTGATGAACCCAATCCACTGTGGAAGATTGAACTTGTATTGTTGTACAGTGCATTTGATGAAAACTGATATCCCCTGATGAATTTCCATAGAGTAATGAACTAAGAGGTTTAGGAAAGAAACATGTTGGACATTTTAGAATTTTGTCATGGATTTGTGTATGTTGAGTATGGCATGAATGTTTTGTGAGAGATGAGCAGTGGGGTGTGAATTAATGAATGTAGATGCAAATTTTGCACAGCACCAGCCACTTTATTGCTTAGGAAATCCAAAATAATTTGACTTAACGATTTACTGCACTATCTGTTTTTGCTGCACGATAACAACATCAATTGGAATGATGATTCTTCAAGTATTGTTTTGATTTTAAATATTGTTATTATTATATTAAAATATGTATTTTTTCAAATTGAGTATTGGTTCAGACTGATTAATTATTCGGTCAAGGCTGAAGTCGCAAGTTTCTAACAATTGAGAATATGTCCACAAGCGCGTATGGTTGTTTGTTAAAGGTATAACCTGCTTTGAGGGATTGCTTGTGGAGTTTTCTCCTTCCAGCCTCTTATGGTTGTTGTTTGGTTAGTTCAACCCTTACACATGCTGTCAACAATTACAAACAAATTCTTCCACACATACAAATTAATAACTCCAGAGGTTCCGAGCCATTACAAAAATCAATTAAATTAAACATATTATATCCCTCTTTAAATGATGGTGAACACTTAAAATCATTTATCTTTAAAACCAATCAAATTGATTTTTAAATAAACATTTACAATTCTTATTGTTGATGCAATACTACTACCACTTACAGTCTTTTACATAATTCATGTTTGTTTTCTTGATGCTGGACGCACCCTGTCATTAGTGGAGTCACATGTCATACCATCCCATCCAGCCTACCAAAACAAAACAACAAACTACAACCACCTTAACAGCCTTGGTTACATGACTTTGCCACCAAATGCAATGTCCATTATGTAGTCCTGTTCTCCATCGTCACGTGATCTTCCAGCCCACGCTCAACCTGGCTGCTCTCGCCCTCAGGCTCCTCCTCAGCACTGCTGGTGGTCCATGACAGCTCCCCCTTCAGACTCCCGTGGACTCTGCGGCTTTTACTCAGAATCGGCAGAACCAGCTGCAGTTTCTCGTGAGTGACTCGCTGCCTCTCAGCCATAACCATCAAACCCTGCTTCTGAGTGACCATCCAGCGACGTGGCAGTCAGGCCCCTTTGTTTCAATTCCTTAGCATGAACTTACTGCTGCGTGGCATGCAGCAAGTCCGGACACAGTAGGCTAAGCTCCCTTGAACCCTGCTCAGGAAGCAGTGGTACACCTTCCGGGCCAAGAAGGCCTCTGTGGGAGCCGTCTCTGAAGTGGTGTGAGGGGTGGTCATGTACACCAGAAGGCATGATGTTAGGGCCTCCTCTAGGGATTGTCCTTGGTCTTGACCAATGCGGAAGGCCTTATTGAGGGTCCGCATTAATCGCTCGACCTCCCCTTAGGCCCCTGGCCAGCATGGGGTGATGTGTGGATGTTCCACACCATGGAACGCAAGGAACCTCGCAAAATCCTCCCCTTGAAATGGTGGTCCATTTTCCGACCTCACCGATTCAGATAGCCCAATGGCCACAACCAGCTGTTCCAGGACCGGTAGTACTGTTTTTTTTTATGATGAGTTTGCCTACAAACTTTACATTATTATATTTCTACTAAAATACATTTCCATATATTCATTTCATCTTTTAATTCCAAAACATTTAAAATAAACATCTTCTCTAAAAGTCCTTAGGTCCTCTTATTCACTTGACACTCCACTTTCAAAGTCCGACTTATCATTTTCTCTCATTGCCTGTTTATTCTTTTAACAGACTTAATGAGGACCAGAATTGAACCACTCTCATTGTCCATCATTGTCATCTTGTCCTGTCATGATATATGCCCATCGTTCTTTCTCATCTAAGGCTCTTTTATCTGTTGGCAGCATATTAGCGAAAAGGTGTCGTTTATCTGTCAATGCAGTGCATTCCATTAGCAAATGGTATATTGATTCTTTATATGTCTTTTGCTCGCAGAATCTACATGATATCATTTCTTTCTCGATATGTTTAGAAAGTATTTCTAATCAACCTGTCAGGGAATTTCTTCAAATAGGTTGGTATCTCGTTTAAGCTTCTAATATCTTGATCTATCTGTATGTTCAATTTGTATTCTTTTTTCGTTTGTACTGTGTCTGCCACCGTGGATGCCACAAAAGGCACCAGTTGATACCTTGAGTATTCAACCACCACTACTAGGAAGTGCTGTGACTGATGCACTCTAATAAAATGCAGGCTGAGGGCTTTCCAGGGCTCTGTTGCTCGTTCCGGGGAATTAATCGGCAGGGCTCTGGCTGTGAGCCTGGCCACTCAGCCCCACACTTACCTCTCCGGAGCACTGTTCACCTTGACTTCCAGGTCAGGGAACCACACATTTTCCCAGAGAAGGGCCTTGGTTTTGCTAGCTCCCTGATGTCCCACATGGGCCAATTCCAGCACCCGCTGCTGCAACTCTTGAGGTATCACCAATTGCGAGCCCCTCAGAAGGACCCCTTCCAGGCCATTAGATAGCTTGCCCCTCACCCTCCATAGTCCTTTAAGGAACGCCTGAGATTCTAGCGCCCAGTGACTGTTGGATGTCAGGTAAAACTTCCACTGCCCATCATGTAGCTGGACAGTCCATTGCAGCGAATTGCGGCCGCATTAACGAGATTTTCCATACCATCATCCACCTTGACACAGCATTCCGTTGTTAGAAGCAGATGCCTCGACAAGTAATCAGCCAGATTGTCAGCCCTGGCCCTAAAAACCAGTGTCATACCATATTCTTGAAGCTGCAGCAGCAACCTCTCCAGCCGGACGGGTGGTCGCTGCGCCGACCCTGTCTTGATGGGGATCAATGGCTTGTCGTTTGTAAATGTAGTCACAGGGTGGCCGTAGATGTACAGGTGAAAGTGCTTACACCCCCTGAGCACCACCAGAGCCTCCCTCTTGATTTGAGAGTACCTGCGTTCATTAGCGGTAAGAGCCTTTCTGGTATACCCCATTGGGTGCCTCTCGCCTTCCAGGTTGAACTGCAGAAGCACCGTCCTGTCATGCGGCGCCTCTTCCGTTGGTCTCTATGACACCGATGGAAGCGAATTGCGTGTTTACATATTCCTCCATTCAACATGGAGTCGACTGCCTTCTGCAACGTTGCAGTCTACCAAGGATCAGGTGACTCACTGGCCCCGCCTACCTTTCCAGGGAAGATTCTTCAGTCAGTGAATCCAGGAAGTCACTGGGTTGCTACTCCTGATAGCGAACGCTCCGTGAGTGCGATTCTATCCTAATTCTTACCTTTTCATGTGCTAACAGATCTCTAACATATATCCCACTTCTATTTTAGAACTCTCTTCCTCTTTCCAGTTTCGTACGCCATCCCAACCCGGCACGTGACAATTCCGGTTTCTCGTGGACCAGGTAGTTGGTACTTCGGCTTTCCGATTGCAAACCCTCTTCCCTGCCAGACTCCTTATTCCGTTTTTCCTTCCATTACTAGATTCGACTTCACAGACCATCTTGTGAAAGATAGACACACTACCCGCTACAAAGGTGCTGCAATCCTCAAACACACTCCGCCCACTAACGATCCAGCAAACTAAAGTAAAGGAATTACTTCCATACGTTACCTCCGCGGCAACCGCACAGGGTAAACAAAGGTAAAAGGAAGGTTCCTTTCTTTTTCCAATACCTTAGAGTACGTTTCTCTTCTTCTCATGTCTTTCCTCATGTTTTTGCATACTTAGTAACTAGATCCCTCTCCTCCTACGCCGGTACGCACATTACAGCTTTCAGAGAACACTCCTCCCAGAGAACTATTAACAGGTGCTACGTATTTCTAATCCTCCTAAATATAAGCCCTCCTTTTTCATCTTTTTGACACTAAATCATTCTGTCATTTTCTTTATCACAGTACCCTAACAACCTACCATCTCTCCGGCTGATCCTTCAGAATTAAGATAGAAGTCTACATCTACAGATTCCATTGGGCTCGGTCCTCCTTCAACTGAAGATCAGGGTTTTCTTCCCCAGAGAGTTTCCCTGAGGGTCCTGGCAATCTGTTGCCGTTCCCTGGCACAGGAGCCCAGGGTCCACAGGGGGATTCCTTGATTCCCACAACTGCTGTTTCTGATTCCAGTGTTCCTGAAGGTGGGTCACTTTGTGTACTTAATACGATAGTGATACTCACAATTTATAACATGTCCCCAGCCCTATCGGACTGGCATCGACTACCAGCTCAGTGGTATGCGATGGGTGAAATTATGCCATGGAAGTTTACGCAACCTGGGCTGCTTGCCCTACTTCCATTCTTGGTCTTTCTTCATGAGGAGAGTGGTTTTCCTGGTTTGGGAGACAACAGCAGGGCACGCTATGGGTTAACAATGCACTTATTTCTTGAGTGTCAATAGTGACTTGTGTCCTTGTACATCATTTTTTTAATAAAGCATAGTCAATAACGCGAAATCAATGAGAATTGGTACATACTCTTTTCATATGGTGCATTCAATTTGTGCAGATTTACATTAATAAAACAAAGTTTTTCACAACGAAAGATTCCATTGAGAAATATTTTTCATAGATCAAAATGAGTCCATTATTCATGTGAAAATACTTTCATTGAAAAGTCCATCTGCATAAAACACTATTATCTCTTTCAAGGAGCCAATTGTACTGAAGTAGATCTGTGTAGTCCAGTACCACTACGTGTATGTGTACACTACGCGTTTTCGGATAATGAGACCTTCCATCAGGTGTGAATAGTAGGGTAATTTTCTGCAAGACAAGTAAATAAGAGCTAGGTCACTATTACTTAAATGTATGTTATTCAGTCAATAAATAAATCGGAAATTGAAATTCAGCTGATCTGAGTTGTCTGTATCTATTCCAAAGTGGAAAAAACATTCTAAGTTAAATCAACCATCCAAGAGAAGTAATTCTAGATATGCAGCTGCATATTGTTCGTGTGGCCTCAGTATTTTATCCATTAGTGCCTGGAAGGTAGCTGGAGCCCCATGTAGCCAAAAGGGCAAAACCGTGAATTAGAACAGGCCCTGGGGTGTGTCAAATGCTGTCTTCTCTTGGTCAGCAGGTTTGAGGGGAATCTGCCAATAGCCTTTTGTCAAGTCCAGGGTGCTCAGGAATGCGGCCAAACCTAGTCTTTCTATGAGCTCATCAATTCTGGGCATCGGATACACTTCATACTTTGAAATGGCATTCAGTTGCCTAAAGTCCATACAGAACCTGGTGGAGCCGTCTGGTTTTGGCACTAAGACGACTGCAGAACACCAGGTGATCTCCCCATGTTTTGCCTCCGGAATTCGGTATGGCCTAAGGCGTACTGTTTTCCCCTCCTCTGTAGGTATGGAATGGGTCGCCAAATGGGTCCGTCCTGGTATACCAGAAAAGGTCTCGGCTACCGGGTTCAATGTAGCAAATAATTCCGTTCTTTGGTTCTTATTTAATTGCTCCCCCAATTGCACATCCTGTAGGCTACTATGTTGGTTTGGGACCAATTGTTCTGGGACGGACATATCTGATAAGGTTGAACACAGCACAATTTGGGTTCCTTCTTTCCACAGCTTGAGTAGATTGATATTATAGTTTTGATATTTGTTTTTCCGTTCGGGTTGTTCCACCTCATAGTTTACTGGTCCCAAGATTTTGGTTACCTGATAAGGCCTGTGGCATTGGGCCAGCATTTTATTTGTGTGGGTAGGCAGTAGTACCAGTACCTTGTCACCTATCTTCAAGGATCTGGGTCTGCTTCCTTGGTCATAGTACTTTTCTTGCTTTTCTTGTGCTCTACCCAGGTTTTCTTGAGCGTAGTCCCTCAGTTTCCCCAATTGCTCCCTCAGGTCGTGAACATAGTCTGTGAGGGATGTTTCTTCATGTTGTTCCCAATTGTCCTTTAGTAATCCCAGCACCAACTTGGGTTGTCTCCCGAATAACAGCTCAAAAGGGGAGTACCCTGTGGACGATTGGGGTGTATCCCTTAGAACCATTAGCACCCCTGGCAAAACCCGTTCCCACCCCAATCCAGTAGGGCTGGTGGCTCTCTTTATCATCTGTTTAATGGTCTTGTTATATCTTTCCACCAACCCATCTGTCTGTGGGTGGTACACTGAGGGTTTTAGGTGATGTATACCCAGGGTTTTGCACACTTCCCTCATAACGACTGATGCGAAATTGCTCCCTTGGTCTGTCACGATCTCAAGGGGTATTCCCACTCTAGCAAAGAAGGGTAATAGGACATCGCACACCTGTCTGGCTCAGGTTCCTCTTAAAGGGAACGCCTCAGGGTATCTAGTGGCGTAATCCACTATTACTAGGAGGAACCAAAATCCTCGATTAGAGGGTTCTAATGGCCTACTATGTCCATTCCTATCCTCTGGAATGGCTCCTTGATCAAGGGCATTCGTTGCAGGGGTAATCGGGCTGGTGTGTGGTTGCTCGTTTTCTGAAATAGGACACCCTCCTGGCAGTATTTGGCTATATATGCGTATATCCCCGGCCAGTAGAAGTTCTGTAATACCCTTTTCCCCCATCATGTTTTCTTCTAAGTGACCTCCTATGGAATGATCATGTGCTAGTTTAATCAGTGTCTTCCGATACGACTGGGGAACCAACAATTGTTCCTTCTCTTCGTTGTCTGTTCCTCTGGTCACCCTATAATATAGCCCTTGTTTCTTCTTGAAGTGTGGAGTTTCGCTCTGTTTTAAGGCTTGTTCACGTGCTCGTTTTAGGGTTTCGTCTAGCCCTGCTTCAGTCTGGAAGGATGGCAGATGATCCCCCACTCGCCAGTCTATGAGGGCAATATCCTCTTCTTTTCTCCCATTCTGTTTATTCTTCCTTTTCTGGTTCCTGGTGGGGTTTCCCCTTATGTCCCTTCCTCTTATCTCGGTTTGGGCAAATGGGGCGTCCTTTAACCATTGATCAAACTCAGGAATGTCTGTCCCTATTAGGACGGGAGCGGGCAGGGTGGGGATAATGGCCACTTTAACCGGTAGTTCCTTCCCCTGTAACCCTAATACAACACAACTTCTTTTGTTGGGTACCCTTTAATATCCCCATGTACACATTTAATGTCAATAGATCTCACCTGTCCTGGATCTGGTTCGCTCACATGTGGTTGTATGACCGTCTGTCGACTTCCGCTATCCATCATAGCTTGTTGAGGATGTTCATCCACTGTTACCTCTATTACAAAGGGCAACTTTTTCCGATTTCCATGCTGTTGTAAGGTCCCTATTTCCATGGGTTCGGTCTTGTTTCTCTTGGCACAAAACCGGGCAATGTGTCCCCATTCCCCACATTCAAAGCATTGGGGCGTCTATCCTTTCATTAGGCTGGTGCCTTTATTGGTCTTCAGTTCAGGTCTTGTTCTCTGCTCCGGCGCGCCTCCCTGGTTGTTACTGCGCAAGGTGGGAAGATCATGGTGGTGCCTTGCTGGTAGCGTTGAAATATTGCGAGGGGTTCCGGCCTTTTGGTAGGCCATGGCCACATCAATAGCTTCAGACAGGGTCAGGCGGTGACGTTGCCTAACCCACCTTTGGATGGGCCCTGGTAAGGCTTCAATGAATTGTTCAAGCATTATCTTCTCTTTTATTTGCCCAATTGTGGCTGTATTGGTTTGCAACCATTTCTCCGCTAAATCTTGTATTCGATAAAAGAGCTGCCTTGGGCTTTCGCCGGGTTTTGTCAGTTTTCGGAATTGGAGCTTATAGGATTCATCGTCCATTCCTAGCCTCTCCAGTACTGACTTCTTGATGTCTGCATATGGGGTGTCCCCATTAGGATTGGCCACCTGATAGGCTCCTTGGATCACTCCAGTGAGAAGGGGTGCCAGAAAGAAAGACCATCGGTCCTGTGGCCATTGTGCCGCTCGAGCTATTCGTTCAAAATGTACAAAGAAGAAACTGGGATCCTCTCCCGCCTGGTATTTTTGAAGCACTGTAGGGGGAATGGCTGGATGTGACCTGTGTGCCGCTACTGATTCCCCCAGAATCCTCAGGGCTTCCCTGCCCTGCTCTTGGGCTGCTGTTTGTACCTGTATAGCCTGTTGCAGGGCTTGACTATCTGCTTGGGCCTGATGACCTTGCACCTGCACTAGTTGTTGTAACTGTTGTTGCCCCTCAGCCAATGCCTTTATGACTGCCTCCATGGTTTTAGGGTAGACGTGTCTCTGCGAATCCTACTGCTGCCACCACTGTTAAGTAGTGAGCCAGAGACAAGAAGGTAAGGTAACCAATAAGATTTTATTTGTACAGCACACCAGTGGTTAATCGGTTTGGGTACAACCGGTCTTCTTCTCAGCCAATTAGCTTCAGTTAAAGTTCGTAAGGCAAAACAATAAAAAGGGGTTTCACAGGCTGCTCCTAACCTCAGAACTCAAGGATTGCAATATTTCCACAAATGAAGTTCGTAACGTGTAACTCAAAGTTGCAGTATTCCAAATGAATGCAGTTCATAACATGGAAAACACAGGAATGGCAGCCTTTCTTTCCCCAAAACGGCCATTCGTACCTTGAAAACCCCAGAGTAAAATCCTCCTTAAAGCAACATGTATTAAGGACTCAAGCTTTTTTATTCCACACGCTCAAATGGTTCAGAGCTTAATTTTCCCTGCCCTGCTGCAGGTTCCCAGACTCAGCCGTTCCGCGCTGGCCTCAGGCTGGAATTCAGTAAATAAAGAAACTTTCCTTTTCACGCTGTTGAGACTCCTTTCTCGTCAGACGCCTTCATCTGCTGTGCAGTCGGATTTGACTGCAGGACCGGTATGGGGCACTCCGGTGAGATTTCCTTTTCCCTCTAATACGCCCACCGATATGGGGTACTGGTCTCGTACCATTCCTGGCCCACTCCGTCAGCCTGCTTCCACTCCTGCAAAGCGAGAGACAAGTTGAGTTGTTTTCCGATGCTTTTAACTCCGATGTGCCTCCTCCCCAGCAATTAGCGTCGGGCTTTTCCAGCCCTGGGCTCCTTACACCTGATGCTAATTCACCTCCTCCGAGCTTCAACCTCACGGAGTTAGCCTTGGTTTTAAACCCCGACTGCCCGAAACCCACAGTATAGGGAAACATGGTTTTCCGTCTTTCTTGTCTGATTTCTATTCCTATTTTCTGGCTTTTGTTTTGATTATGTATTCGGTGGGGCATTCTGGGATATGTAGTCTGTGTCTCTTCTTCTTCCCTCGTGTCGCTTAGATTTAGCTTTGTTTTGTCCAGTGTGATAGTTGACTGGTGGGGCATTCTGGGATATGTAGTCTGGGTTTTTACTTGTTCACTCGTGTCTCTTAGATTTGGCATTACATGGTCCGGTGTGATATTAGACTCATATCCCTCCCTCCTGCTTTGTTCAGTAGTGGCCGCTACTGTTTCCCCATCACACATACTCAATGGGGAGGTTTATTTTCGATAAAGCAGTCCTTGTTTAATAAAGAAAAAAGGACTCCCTTTCTTTAAGCCTTCTACTGGTATTGCTTGTAAAAATGCTTCAGCGATAACTGGATTATTCCGCTGGGCGAAGCCCAAGTCTGGATAGATGGTGGATTCCTTTCCCCTCCTTTCTTCGACGTCAACTGACTCATCGGCTTCCCCAAAGCCTAAGTTACCTCTCTCTGCTTTATCGGGTTCACCTTCCACAAAATGAAGAAATAGAGCTCTTTCCAAAATCCCCTTTGCAATTTGATCTCCCTGGCATACCTCAAAAGGGATCTCATCATGGTTTTGTTTAAGAGAACCTTCACGCCTCCTCTAAAGTCAGGATCGATAACGCCTGCTAAGACATCTATCCCGAACTTCCACGCAAGGCCAGATTTTGGAGATAATCGAATGTAACACCCCAGAGGGGGGTATCAAAACCAAGTCTGTAGGAATCATTCCTCTCTTACCAGGGGGAATGGTGGCTTCCCTACTTCTGCAGATGTCAAACCCTAGTGATTCCTTGGTGGCAATGGAAGGGGTAGAGGCTCTTTGACTAGGTTTTTTAAATTGTAGGGTTCCCGCAATTCGTGTCAATTGAGTCAGATCCCACTCTGACACCATATATAAGGAACTCATGGTGGCAACAGTAAAGACAGACACAAGTGATCACAGTTCAAGGGTGTTTGTTCAACTATAAATGCAGGGTGGAAAAATATCTTACCTAAATCTAAAATGGGAGCAAGCATCAACCATCAAATGAAAAATAAGGCAATCCTAGTGGCGGTGTGTCAGAATAAAAAGGCCTATATTAAGAAAAACCTATTGACAATTATTTACAACTAATTACAGAATAAGTGTGGGATATAGTATCAAAATAAAGGAAACAGTGTTCAAATAATAAGTCAGGATGTTATTGCCTTGAGGTCTCCCATATCACGTTTTTAGCACAGGACAAGGTGGGGCATTGGAGCAAAGAACACACTTGAGCCTCTTCAGCACGAGCTGATAGTTCCGTTCCAGCGAGCAGGTTCTTCGATAGTAAGGAGTCTGTTTCCTTTGAGGCTTGATGTATCCAACAAACAAACACAAAGCTCTGCTTCACAAAGATTTTGTTTTGGGTGAAGACTTCACCCATGGGTCCCCCTCTTCCAGGCGCAGACCCTTAATAATATTGCTTATAACGATTTCACAAAACAGTTCCTTTCTTATTGAACTTTGGGTGCTAGTATTTCACCCCTGGATCTCCCTCAACCGGGCTTGGATCTCAATTGACAAGGGGAACACATTCATTCCCCCTGCCCCCGTCTCGCAATACGTCTCACTTTCACAAATCACAATGTCTTTTTAAACAGGTTTCTCTCAGCAGCGGGGTTCACTCTTGCCGACCATGCCGATATACAGTTCATGTACTAACTTTTCACAATGCAGGAATCGGTTCCCTTACTTTCTCAAAAGTTTGTCGGCAAATACTTTGGATTGTACAGGGATTTTGCTCGACCTCCTTTATGACCACTTTGACCTATCTTGGTGGATCTCCTATGGCCTTCTAGTATCTGTAGTCGTATTTGACACGGGATTGACCAGGGTTTCTCGAGTCAGCACCCACGTGGTTCTGGTTACCTCTGCAGCTGGTCTTCCCTTAACATATAGTTCTTTGAGCTCTTCTTCATATGCCAATTTGCGACTTTCATTCAACAGAGCCCGGTTCTTATCGGTTTTCCCTTCGACTCACCGACTGTGATGAACCGATTGGCTTTCCTTGGATCTGGAGTCAAGGCTGTCACCACGGTAGCAGGAGTTTCCCTCGCTACGACTTATCAGCGTTGTTAAGACGGATTTCTGAACTCTGTCCTGGTGGCGCAGAAGTTCAGAAGGCCAACCTAATTACTTGGAACAGGGTAACCTCTGGACGAGCCAGACCAATCAAGGTAGCGATCGCGGCGGTCAAGACTAGGTCTCAAGAGGGGTGAGGGTGACTGAAAGCCCGCAATGAGCACACAAAGCAAGAGCGCTTACAAACTACTCCAAACAGTTGTTATATCAAAAATATATACACATTTATTTTAAGGCCTTTAAATCAACGACCGTAGCGAGAAAATCACAATATCACAATATTAAGCCAACACATACCATATCAACACAATATATATACAAATAGGACAGTCGCAAGCATTAGAGGCACGAAATGTGTAGTCCACCTGCAAGGGAAGGAAAACAGGCAGTGCGATAATGCTTTCGACGCAGTTCGCCTTCAGAGGCACCTAACTAGATGGAAGTCCGAGCCCTGCGAAGAGTGGAGCCTTGTGCTCAAAGTACCTGCCACGCCGGTGCCAACGGGCAAAAGGGGAAGCTCTTCGGAGGAAGTCAGGCAGTTCGGGTTAGTGCACAGCAGAAGGAGAACAGGTTCCGCAACTCAAGCGCAGCCTCCACAGCGAGCAGAAGCAGAGCGCGAGTACGGACAAAAGGGTGCTGTTTTTACACAGCGGGGAAAAGCAATGGGCTACTGCAGGAGGGCGACCAGATCCTAGCTATACTACTCACCGGTCCCCGATGCAAGCAGACCCAGGCTTCTCCACGTTAGTTTCAGCAGCTGGCAGGTTCAGAAGAGCAGGGAACGCCTCGTCGTCGTGTAGAGCAAAAAGACGTCCCAATCGAAGAAACCTGCACAGTTTTGTCACCACCGCAGGGCAACGGAGCGGCCGTGTGTATCCGAGCCAAATGTACACTACTCACTTCAGACTTGGGAACGCCAAGTGTACGAAGCGTGTGAGAGTGACCAGGACTCGAAATACAACACAACCTGGCGGCAGTTACAGAGCAGGACTCCCTTGTAAGCTGGTCAGTCAACTGGATGGCCCAGAGACACTTCCGAAGGCTTACTTGGCAGGAGATGATGAAGTCGCCGGGAATAGCTGTTCCTGCTATTCCAAAGGTCGAAGCACCAGTACAGGCCTTCTGGTTCGATCAAAGGAGGAAAGGGTTTCACAGGACGACAGCAGTGCAAAGGAGGATTCCTTCAGCGGGTCACCAGCGATTCCTCGGTCCAGCCTCGTGGTTGCAGGATACTTGGCTCCTGTATTCCTTCGTTCGTGAGAACTCAGGAGATCGACATGGTAGTGGTGTTTCCAGCCCCCTCTTATCCACGGTTCCCTTCGCGCCAAAACGGAGGGGAGCCAATGGGAGATCCGCTCATCAACACACATACCATACGTGGATCAATCGCGGACCACGGTGGTCCCAGGCATTCACACCACCCTAGACTCTCTGGCACCCAGGATGTGTATTGGGACCAGACATCCCAGCCCACACCCTGGAGGCACACAAAAGACATGTAGAAGCCCGCGAAAGCAACCACGTTTCGCGGGAAAGTACATGCCCAAATAAGGAAGGCCCTGGGTCGCTCGACCTGGGGAAGGTGAAGGGAGCAAGACGGTCAGTGGACAGGACAAAGGAGCCTCGTGGTCTGGCCATTTTGGGAGCCAGGCCACCATTTTGGGTTCAGTGCGAAAAACGCGCTCAGAACGCCAAAAGGAGCTCAAAATACACAAAACGATCGCTGCCACCATTCCAGTCCCTGAATGACTTGCACCGATCAAATACCATCCTAAACGAGTATCTAGGGCCTGTAGAAGGCTAGAGACCCAAGAGAGCTGTAACTTAGCTTACAATGCCCTCTTGTGTCATGTTGCACTAAAGCCGCAACATGATAAAAGAAACTACGGGAAACAGCGTTCCCCGGTACTGACTGTCTTAAGGGCATGTCAGTTTCCCCGTAAGAAAAGGAGCGAAAGCCCAGAGGAGTGCGGCAGAAGGCTGCACTTCTCTGGCAAAGTCAAGAACAAGGTGAAAAACAACAGCAAAAAGTTTAGGGGTTGCCACATGGAAGGAAAATTACCTACAATTATGAAATCTTTCCTAACACTCGCCCCTCCAAGACTATGGACAGGGGGAACTAATCCACCCCTGGATGAGTCTCTTGTTCAGGTCGGTTAAACATTCTGGACAACCCATCAGCATTGCTATGTTGGACACCTGGCCTATGCTCAATAGTGAAGTCGAAGCCTTGTAGACTTATGGACCACCTAAGCAACTTTGGATTCTCCCCCTTCATGTTCATTAGCCACTTTAACGGCTTATGGTCAGTCTGCACAGTGAAGTGGGTCCCATAGAGGTAGGGCCTCAGCTTCCCTTGGGCCCACACAACAGAGAAACATTCTTTCTCTACCGTGGACCATCTGAGCTCTCTGTCCTTAAGCTGGCGACTAATAAAACCGATAGGGTGTTCCTTACCCTTCTCATCTACTTGTGATAGTACAGCTCCTATCCCAGTGTCAGAGGCATCCGTCTGCACGATAAAAGGTCTTTGATAATCAGGGGCCCTGAGGACAGGGGCCTGGCACAAGGAGTCTTTTAAGCCATTGAAGGCCTTCTCACACTCGTCGGTCCAAGTTACCTTCTTGGATTTCTTCGGAGTTGTGAGGGCAGTCAGAGGAGCAGCTATGGTGCCATAGTCTGCCACAAAATTGCGGTAATACCCCGTGAGTCCTAAGAAGGCTCTCACTTGGGTTTGTGTAGTGGGGGTAGGCCAGTCTTGTACTGCTTGTACCTGACTGAGTAGAGGCTGTCTCCTCCCTCCACCTACTTCATGTCCAAGGTAAACCACTGAGCCTTGTCCATTTTGGTGAGGGGCCACTCGGACACCCTCAAAAGAGCTATCTGAAGGACTGCTTTGGAACAGGTCGGGGAGAGGTTCAGACTCCTCTTCCTCAACGTCTGAAGCCAGTAGCAGTGCTGCGATTTCGACTCTTGGGACGAAAGCCTTCAGCCTATTCACGTGAAACACTTTTGGAGCCTGTCCAGGCCTTCCAAGGTCCACTAAATAGTTGACCTCACCCAGGGGCTCCACCATTGTGTAAGGGCCTGACCATTTGTCCTGTAAAGCTCGAGGCCTTATGGGATTCATGATCAGGACTTGCTGACCAGGTGTAAAGTTGATGAGGGAAGCTTTCTGGTCGTACCAATGTTTCACCAGCGCTTGCCCTGCCTTCAATTTATCACTAGCCAAGCCCATCAGAAGTACCATCCGTTTTCTGAGCCCTAGCACATAATCAACTACATTGGTAGTAACAGGGGGAGTGGGCATCTCCCATCCCTCTTTGACGATGGCTAAGGGTCCCCGTACGGGATGACCGAACAGAAGTTCGAAGGGGCTGAAGCCAACCCCCTCCTGTGGTACCTCTCGGTAGGCAAACAGTAAGCATGGTAAAAGAAGATCCCATTTTCTTCTCTGAGGCTCCTCCAGAGCCCCAATCATGCTCTTTAACGTTCTGTTGAAACGTTCCACCAGACCATTGGTCTGGGGGTGGTATGCAGAAGAGAACTTGTAGGTGACCCCACATTCTTTCCACATAGCCTGCATATACTTCGACATAAAGTTGCTGCCACGATCTGACACAACTTCTTTAGGGAAGCCAACCCTAGTAAATATGCCGAGTAAAGCTTTTGCAACTGACTTGGCAGTTACAGTTTTCAATGGGATGGCCTCAGGATACCTGGTTGCATGGTCGACCAGCACCAGGATAAACCTATTGCCTGAGGATGTTTGCGGGTCAAGGGGACCAACGATGTCGATCCCTACCCTTTCAAATGGTAGCCCCACAACTGGGAGCGGTACCAACGGAGCTTGGATTGTCGCGCCAACCTTACCAGACAACTGGCAGGAGGCACAACTCCTGCAGTGACTTTCTACTTGCACCCCCATCTTGGGCCAGTAGAAGTGCATGGATAACCTTTGCTTGGTCCTCTTCATACCAAGGTGACCAGCAAGGGGAACTTCATGCGCCAACTGCAGGAGGAAGGGCCTAACAGCAAGGGGAACCACCAACCTCCTATGGTCTCCTTCTGTAGACTCTGTGGGCTCACTATACAGGAGTCCACCTTCCCAATAAATCCTATGTGTCCCAGGAGGTTCACCCTCAAGCTGGGCGCAGGCCTGTCTCCTTAGGCCTTCCAGAGATGGGCACTCACGTTGGCCTTTACTGAATTCGTCCCTATCAGGACCTCCTTCAACTAACAAGTCTTTTAGTTCAGGATGATCGTTGGGGTCGAATACTTCAGGCATCGCCACTTCCTCGTCAGGCCCGGGCGATTGACCAACTTCCTCCACCGCAGTGGTAGGCGAGCTCGGGGGAATATTCTCTTTCCCTCGTTTTGACTTGTAGACTCCTTTCGCCTTGGGTTTCCCCTTCGGCTGGGGCGGCGTATTAGACTTGGCCAATGCTGCCCGTGCTTGAGACCGTGTGTAGGGTCTTTCGGCAGTGTCTCCTACGAGCCCTAAAGCTCTGAGATCATTACCCAACAAGACCTTTCCCGGGACGTTTCTCTGAATGCTCACTGGAATCCTGACTGCTGTACCATTTAAAGTAAGATTTACAGGTATTACTGGAAACATACGGAGGGGGCCGTCAGCCAACTTAGTGGGCATCAGAGTAGCTCTGGCAACTTCCTCTGAGTCTACCAAGGTAGAATCCACTACAGTGCGACTGCACCCACTATCCCTAAGAGCTGGAGTATCCACTCCATTGATCAGCACACTGTCTTTAAAGTAGTGCTTGGTATTATCCGGAATCCTAGCATAAGCCTCTGCGACTTTAGGCTCCCAGGAACCCAGGGACACTAAAACTACCTCAGCCTCTATTCCGCTGGGAAATGAGTCTGAGGAGAAGGATGCTCCTGTAATCTCTTCTTCCTCGTAGGAGGAGAAGGCCAGATTAGCGGAGTGGACCCCCAAAGGTCTAACCTTACACCGGGGATCCCCCTTCACATGGTCAGTTGCTCCACAAGAAAAACAAGCCCCAGTGGGTCTGTTTACGTAGGGAGGCTTATTGTAACCAGAGTTCTGTTTCGGAGGCTGACCTCCACTACCCTGTGAGTTCTCTTGTGTCTTACCCTTGTTTTTCTTTTTGTGGCCCTTATGGGAAGAAGATTTAGCAGATTCCCCACCCTCCATATCTTTGGACTTTTTCCCTTCCTCCTGCTTACCAGGATGAGTTTTGTCCTTATGGGACACTCGATGTGACACCCATAAGTCTGCTGCAATGGCCAGCTTCTTAGGATCTATCTCCTTCGAATCGGCCAAATGCTGCTTAAGCTCCGGGGAAGAAGAAGCAAAAATGTGTTCAGCATGACAAGATTTATCATGCCTTCGAAGGTAGAAACCTTATAACCTTCGACCCAGCCAGTTACGTTTTTCAAGGATTCAGCGACATAAGATACCCAAGTACCACCTTCCTTTTTCTTATACTCTCGAAAACGCTTTAAATATTGGGCCGGAGTCTTCCCAAACTTTAAAATGAGAGTTTGCTTTAACATTGCGAAATCAGCTCGCTCAGCCTTCGACATTTCCATAATGGCACTACAGCCAGAATGGGGCAGTCTACTGAGCAACCACGCAATCTTATCAGCATTGTCAACTTCTTGAACCTCGCATGCATACTCAAACGCATTCAGCCAGTCCATAATGTCATTCCTTTCTTCATACACACTGAGCAGATCTTTCGGAAACCGTGGATGAGAGGAAGCCCCAGACCCATGTCCAGGACCCTTGGACCCATTTGCAACCTGAAGCTTGGCCAGTTCCAACTGGTGATCCCTGTCTTTTTGTTTTTCTGCCTGTTCGATTTTTAGTTTGGCTATGCTGAATTCAAGCTCCTGCTGCCTAAACCGCAGCTCTTGCTTCTTGAATTCAAGCATAGCCTCCCCATCAGCACTGGCAGAGGAAACATTAGACATCACATCCTCCCTGTCCTCGTGGTCGCGATGGATCAGTGCAGCGGCAGAACCGTCGGTTCTACCAGTGAGAGCAGCCCCACCACCTTCTGCACTGTCCTCAGAAGTTATAGCGTCAAGCTGCGCTTCTTGCCACGCCACGATTCTTTGGATCATTTCCAATTTAGTGCCTTGAGAGGAAACACCTCTCTCCGCACACATCTTCTTCAATGTTTCTGATTTGGAAGCATTTAAAGTTAACAAGGTATTTGTTTCCATACTGTTAGATAGGACTATGGCCTTTTTAAAGTTATACTACAACAATTCACTACGTGTACTGGTTGGAATAACCTGAAATGCCTTAGTTCGTGCGCAACACTGGATACCTTCAGTCGTATCCCACCGCTGTACACCAATTTGTTAAGACGGATTTCTGAACTCTGTCCTGGTGGCGCAGAAGTTCAGAAGGCCAACCTAATTACTTGGAACAGGGTAACCTCTGGATGAGCCAGACCAATCAAGGTAGCGATCGCGGCGGTCAAGACTAGGTCTCAAGAGGGGTGAGGGTGACTGAAAGCCCGCAATGAGCACACAAAGCAAGAGCGCTTACAAACTACTCCAAACAGTTGTTATATCAAAAATATATACACATTTATTTTAAGGCCTTTAAAACAACGACCGTAGCGAGAAAATCACAATATCACAATATTAAGCCAACACATACCATATCAACACAATATATATACAAATACGACAGTCGCAAGCATTAGAGGCACGAAATGTGTAGTCCACCTGCAAGGGAAGGAAAACAGGCAGTGCGATAATGCTTTCGACGCAGTTCGCCTTCAGAGGCACCTAACTAGATGGAAGTCCGAGCCCTGCGAAGAGTGGAGCCTTGTGCTCAAAGTACCTGCCACGCCGGTGCCAACGGGCAAAAGGGGAAGCTCTTCGGAGGAAGTCAGGCAGTTCGGGTTAGTGCACAGCAGAAGGAGAACAGGTTCCGCAACTCAAGCGCAGCCTCCACAGCGAGCAGAAGCAGAGCGCGAGTACGGACAAAAGGGTGCTGTTTTTACACAGCGGGGAAAAGCAATGGGCTACTGCAGGAGGGCGACCAGATCCTAGCTATACTACTCACCGGTCCCCGATGCAAGCAGACCCAGGCTTCTCCACGTTAGTTTCAGCAGCTGGCAGGTTCAGAAGAGCAGGGAACGCCTCGCCGTCGTGTAGAGCAAAAAGACGTCCCAATCGAAGAAACCTGCACAGTTTTGTCACCACCGCAGGGCAACGGAGCGGCCGTGTGTATCCGAGCCAAATGTACACTACTCACTTCAGACTTGGGAACGCCAAGTGTACGAAGCGTGTGAGAGTGACCAGGACTCGAAATACAACACAACCTGGCGGCAGTTACAGAGCAGGACTCCCTTGTAAGCTGGTCAGTCAACTGGATGGCCCAGAGACACTTCCGAAGGCTTACTTGGCAGGAGATGATGAAGTCGCCGGGAATAGCTGTTCCTGCTATTCCAAAGGTCGAAGCACCAGTACAGGCCTTCTGGTTCGATCAAAGGAGGAAAGGGTTTCACAGGACGACAGCAGTGCAAAGGAGGATTCCTTCAGCGGGTCACCAGCGATTCCTCGGTCCAGCCTCGTGGTTGCAGGATACTTGGCTCCTGTATTCCTTCGTTCGTGAGAACTCAGGAGATCGACATGGTAGTGGTGTTTCCAGCCCCCTCTTATCCACGGTTCCCTTCGCGCCAAAACGGAGGGGAGCCAATGGGAGATCCGCTCATCAACACACATACCATACGTGGACCAATCGCGGACCACGGTGGTCCCAGGCATTCACACCACCCTAGACTCTCTGGCACCCAGGATGTGTATTGGGACCAGACATCCCAGCCCACACCCTGGAGGCACACAAAAGACATGTAGAAGCCCGCGAAAGCAACCACGTTTCGCGGGAAAGTACATGCCCAAATAAGGAAGGCCCCGGGTCGCTCGACCTGGGGAAGGTGAAGGGAGCAAGACGGTCAGTGGACAGGACAAAGGAGCCTCGTGGTCTGGCCATTTTGGGAGCCAGGCCACCATTTTGGGTTCAGTGCGAAAAACGCGCTCAGAACGCCAAAAGGAGCTCAAAATACACAAAACGATCGCTGCCACCATTCCAGTCCCTGAATGACTTGCACCGATCAAATACCATCCTAAACGAGTATCTAGGGCCTGTAGAAGGCTAGAGACCCAAGAGAGCTGTAACTTAGCTTACAGTGCCCTCTTGTGTCATGTTGCACTAAAGCCGCAACATGATAAAAGAAACTACGGGAAACAGCGTTCCCCGGTACTGACTGTCTTAAGGGCATGTCAGTTTCCCCGTAAGAAAAGGAGCGAAAGCCCAGAGGAGTGCGGCAGAAGGCTGCACTTCTCTGGCAAAGTCAAGAACAAGGTGAAAAACAACAGCAAAAAGTTTAGGGGTTGCCACATGGAAGGAAAATTACCTACAATTATGAAATCTTTCCTAACAAGCGTGGACACACTGCATGTACCATTGACGACTGTTGCAAAATACTTAACTATTGTCTATGGCCTTACGATTCCCTCTGTGGAGGTTTGGCGGGTCTGAGTCGAAAAGGGCAAGGTCGCGTCTCTCCTTGTCACTTCTCGATGTTTGCCGCCTTTCTCCTCCTTTAGAATTGCCGGGTCTGGATAGCTGTCTCGTCGTGCTGTCTGCCTCGCTCGTCTTGTGATCCACCTTAAATCCCTTTGGGGAAAGGAAAGGGCTGTCAGGTGTGCGTGATCCAGGTCTATTGCCTGACCCTGGTATTGGGACACGTCAGGAAAATGGCCATGGTGTTAGTCTGTTGTCTTTCATATTGTGCGAAAGTGTTCATGTGGGAAAAGGAGGGGCAGTGTTTTGGAATGTCCTACGTGGTAGGATGGGGAAAAGGTGTTACAAGAAGGAGAGGGATACCGCATCTCACCCGTCGGCATCCTGCTCCCACTCCCCAAGAACCGCCCATCCAGGTGATCCGCCCTCACTGGTCCACCCACAGGAACGGGATCCAATAGTAATGGCCGTGTCCTGGCCACCTGGATGACAGATCCCAGGGACTAGCTAGGGAGACACCTTCGGGTTTCTCACAGGATGCAGTCTGGACCGGTAGAGCCCAGGAGCAGAGGTGTCACAACTACCGTGGTTGGGCCGCCGTAGGTCTCTCCAAGCGAGGAATTCCATGCTCTGGAAACGGCATGCTGCTGCTCCTATTTTCTGGCACTTGAAGCTGCCTTGCAAGAGAGCAGCAGCCACTCTCACACGCGTCTGTTGCCACAGTAACACCTGTAACACCGGCATGGGTGTTAGGTCAGTTGATTGCTGCTGTCGGCCCCAGCTCCACCTACGCTTTAAAAGCGTAACCAAATAGAGGCTCGCTGCTTCTGATTAGCAACTTTCCGAATTCACATGTTTTGTCTTGGTAAAGTGCATTACCGCTGACCCGGCTTGCCTTACGGACTGCTTCCTGTCTTCAGAACTTATCCGTACTTTCATCACAGACTATTTGCCTTCCTTTGCTACCGCTGACTCTGCTTGCCTTATGGACTGCTTCCTGTCTTCATCCCTTATCAGTACCTTCATCACAGACTATTCACCTTCATTTGCTGCACCTCTGACCCGGCTTGACTTACGTACTCCTTACTGTCTTCAGCCCTTATCGGTATCTTCATCACAGTCTGCTAGTTTAACTCTGTTCTTCAATTACGGTAAGTTTCCGACTTCAGGCATCACCTCAGCTGTTTTTTTTTGTGTCACAAACTAAACTTGGCACCTACAACGGATTGCTTACTCTTCTCATCCCAGTAGCCTGACTTACATACCTTGCTACTGTCAGCTCCATAGTAATCATTGTCTGCTATTAACAGTTACTCCTCATCTTGAAGTCTTGCACTGCAGCAATAATTTCTGCTTGTTCCGGACCTGTGGCAATTGTTATCCTCTCTTCCTGAAGATTTATTAGAACACATACTCAGCTTATGGCTACAATCGGATTCCTGTGTACATCCAGGATGCTCTGCAGTGACACTCTGTGCACCAACCCGACACTAGTGTGGCACTCGTGCTAGTCGGGCATAAATTCTCATACTAACCTTCCTATTTGTTATTTTATCCCAGTCGTTGTCTATGATTCTTTCAATTACTCATCATCTCCTCCTTCAGTCCAACCATATTTGGTCAGAAAGAACGCCTCATTCTTATGTATGCACTTTATGTTTCCTTGTCAGGGGTTATATTATCATTGCTGTCAATGTAGGTCCCGGAGGGGAGGCAGTCCTGACACATCTCACACCCAGGTATTCATCACAGTTAGAACAGTGTTTGGAAAATCTGACACCATCTTACACCGATTATTAACTATTGTGCCTTTCCTTGCAGCCTTGGTGACTGGCGGTGTGTTCTCCCCGCTCTTTTGTGTGATCTGTCCCTTTGGCGGGTTCCTACCTTTACCGCAGAGGGGTGTATCATAAAAAAGAGTTTTTCCCTCACGAGAGGAGGCCTGGGTTAAGGTCTAACCCAGGCTCTTCAATCAAGATCATCCTTTTCCAAATTGTCTGTCACTTCTGCTTCTCCGGAGCCCTTGGTTTGGTGAGTAACAAGAGTAAAGTAGGAGCCCTTCCCCAGATACAGGCCCCTTTATTTAAAACACAAAAATCCATGTTATAGAATGTGCCTTTTCCTAAAATTGCAACCTTTTCCGTATACAATTTTTTCATGGTGCAGAATCAGAGGCTTTTGAAAACGTCAGGCTCTTTGCTTTTCATAGGCGCAACCACTCTGACCCTTCTACTCCTCTCATTGTGCTTCATTTCCTGTTACCTTCAGGTGCTTCCTGCACCCCTTTGCTTATTCTTTCCTTTCCGTGCACATTTGAACTCTTCTTTCCTTTCCATGCACACTTGCACTCTTGTTATTCCTTTGCATGCACACTTGCACCTGCTTTTCTGTTTCTTTCTTATCGTGCCCCTGTTGCCAAGAGAAAACACAGAGAAGTTGAAGCGCTGACTATGGGACAACAGGTTACTCGACCCTGGTCATAATTTCAGAAATTTGTGGTCGGGTGGATTCCGGGTCGATAACAGTGCGGGCAGAAAGAAGTACAAAATCGGGAGACAAGGAAGGTCAAGGAGCGTTCCAAAAGTCATAAGGGGGATTTCCAGTTTAACAGGCAGACAAGGAGCAAGACAAAAGGATCACCGTGGGACGTAGCAGAGTCGTAGATCAAGAGAGCAAGACAGGTCACAAGGTTCGGTAAGGCTGTAGAAAGTAAATTCAGAAGCAGTGAATTCAAAAACAGGCGGGGCATAAGTAGGAAGGTACAGAAGTCACATGACAGCATGGGAATGGTTCTAACGTAAAAAAACATGTGATCTAATGAACGCGGAAGGACTGCGTCTCCACAGCAACCCCCAACGCCGCCGAAGAGAGACACAGTGGTTAGCTGTTGGCTTGGGAATACGTGGACAACGTTGACCAGATACTTTAGTGAGTAAACGGGAGGCTAATGTAGAGAAAGAATTACTTGCCGGAAAACGCGTTTCCGATCTCCCTGAATTCCGGGGCTCCCGTCGTTTCCTGACACCTGTGAATTTAAGAAAGAACTGTGACATGTTAAAGTTGTGTGTTTGAAAGTTGGAAGAGGTTGAGAATCTTGGGGAAAGGAATCCTGACAGGCCTAGAAGGAAAAACATCCGGATAGCAGTGACTTTGTGTTTAACAGTTGGAAGGGGCCTGAGGCTTGGGCAAGGGAACCCTAAGAGGCTCAACCAAGTTAGAGACGTATTAGTTTGGTTATCGTATTGAGATTAAAGTGTGAGGAAGCGAACCCCAAGAAGCTTACAAAAGGAACTGTGTTACTATTATTCTATGTTGTTTTGAAACTTGAACAAGCTGAAGCTTGGGGAAGGGAACCCCAAGGAACTCAAAGACATTGAAGGTAGTTGGAATAACTACAAGGGGCCTGTGGAGAAGGTCTTATGAACAGCCATGTTGATTGAACTAATTTCTGTGATGTTGACCAAGTAGCACCTGGTAAGAAAACCACCTGAGACCAACCATGGATTCCACTTTTTGTTGAATCACTATTTTCTTATTTTTGAAAATACTTCCTATTACATTTTTCTACAGAGTGAGGGCAAGAATAGGTTTGGACACAGACAGACTTTGATGTTGGACTCTTAGACAACAATGGCCATTAGAAACATCCGTTAAGGGAATTACCCCTTTAGAGTTAGGGCCAGTCAGGCATTACACCAACGCAGGAACCTTAGTAAATAAAGGTTTTCAAGATAATCCTTTTGAGTCTGTGTCTCTCTTGATACCATGCCTGTCTCACATATGGTGTCAGTAGTAGGAAGCAACTCAACTGAATCAAGCTGAGGGACCCTGAAGTATGAGAAGTTAAGTGATAGGGCGTCCAACCCTTCAGTGCCCAAAAAAAGGTCTGTTGGGTTTGATCTTTGTAGTAGCCGGACAGAGACCATCCCACCAAAGGAAAGACGTCTTATCCCTACTGATCTTGTTCTTATTCCAATTCCCAAAATGTACATTAGGTGGGCACACAAGTTAGGACTGCCATGGAAGTTTGGCATCGTTGTCCTGGCTGGGAGGATTGCCCCTGGTTTTAGTGGGGATGTAAATGTACTGCTCCAAAACCATGGGGAGGAGGCCTTTCACATCCAGGCGGGAGACCAAACAGGCGAAGGAATACTTGAAAGAGTCATGTTGCCTATCCCTAGGGAAGAGACCAAGAAAGATGTTACTGAACGAGGGACTTTAGGCTTTGGGGAAGCTGATGCGCAACCGCGTTCTACCCAAACCTCAGCCATCCAGGACGAAAGCTCTGACATTCTCCCCTACTTAGCCTTTGCTCAGCAGAACAATCCTCTACTAGCTGAAGCCTTTCTACAGGTTGTACCTGAGTCTGAGGGTCAGAAGGGAGGAGGGCCATTTTTCCTTTTAAAGAAAGGACTCCTGTATAGAGGGGATGTTACTTCTGACGGGATACCAAGAATACAGCTAGTGGTTCCCGAAGTCACCAACAAATAGTTCTCAAGATCGCACACTCACATCTCACATCTCCCAGGAGAGCATTTAGGTCAAGCCGATAATCAGATTCACTTGGCCAACAGGTTCTATTGGCCGGGGATACATGTCGATCTGAAAAATATTATTCAAACCTATGAGTTATGTCAACGCACAAGTACTCATTTACCTCCATCAGCCCCTTTAAATCCATTACCGATAATCGAAGTGCCATTCTTGAGAATCAGAATGGACATCATTGGGCCCCTCAAACAATCTAAGCTAGGGAACAAATATGTATTGGTGATACTGGACTTTGCCACCCTATACCTAGAGGCAATTCCCTTATGCAACAACACCACCCAACAGATACTCAAACATTTACTTTCCTTCTTTTCTCAAGCAGGTTTCCCTAAGGAAATTCTAATGGACCAGGGCACCACCTTTATGAGTAAACTCATGGGGGATGTAAAAGAGCTACTTCATATAAACACCTTCAGAATGTCCGTTTATCACCCCCTGACAGACAAATTAGTTAAATGGTTTAATAAGACCCTTAAGACCAAGTCTTAAAAAACATATTGACAAGGACGGTACCAACTGGGACCAAATGATTCCATGGGCTCTCTTTGCCATAAGAAAAACCTCTCAAGCATCCACTGGTTTCTCAACTTTTAAACTATTGTATGGGCAAGAAGCAAGAGATGTTTTCGATATGCTTTGAAAAACATGGGAGGAGAGGGAAGAGGCTCCAACACCATTGTTGCAGATCGCCTCTCAGTTAAAAGAGCATATGGCAACCATCCGGCCTTTGGTTCAAGATCACCTTGGTAAATCTTAAAGTCAACAGAAAGCGTCTTATGATAAGAAGGTGTCACTTATTTTTCCATTGGCTAAAACGTCCTTGTGCTTCTCCCTACCTCAAATAACAAGCTCATTTCTAAATGGCATGGCCCATATTTATTTATTTTTATGTTTACATTTATAAAGCGCACATAGCAGCCCTTGTTACAAGCAATGCTTACTTAGTTACAGGAGAACGGAATAAAAGACAGCCTTGAAAGACAGCCTGTCTGTGGTCTGTGGTTCATGGTTACAGTGAACCTAGTACCAGACAGGTAGTGATTGCACGTCAAAAGTATCAAGTGGTGGGGGTTTACTATGGTTCAAAGGTTACAGGTGAACCAGATACAACTAATACCTTGTGGACAAGATATCTAGGAATACCTAGGGGTGTAGTGTGGACTAGTTGAAGAGCCTTGTTTTGTGGGCTTTGTGGAAGGACATGTGAGAGGTCTCGTTCCTTAGGGTGTTTGGGAGGGCATTCCTTTGTTTTGGCGCTATGAAAGGTAAGCTGGCACTGCCCGCTTTGACCCTTTTGATAGTGGGGTCGTTCATCTGGTTGGAGTAGTGTGATCGGATGGATCTGGAGGACCTGGGTCTGACTACTTTCCCTGCGAGATAAGAAGGGGCTGTGAGAGCGAGGCACTTGTGGGTTATGGCTAGGGTCTTGAATATGATGTGTTCTTTGATGGGTAGCCAATGAGCAACGCACCGAGAATGGGAGATATGCTCTGTCTTGGGAATGTTCAGGGCAGCTCTGAGCACATTATTTTGAATGATTTGAATTCTGTTGAGATTTTTGGCTGAAGTGCTGGCAAAAAAGGACATTGCAGTAGTCAAGTTTTGCCCCAATAGTGTCTCTGGCTATTGAGAGGCAGTTCTGTTCGGACAGTTAGGATTTAACTGCATTAATCAATTTAGTTGTATATGAGGCCGAGGAGGCAATGGCACTTACCTGGCGTGTCATGGAGAGTGTGGAATCGAGGTACACACCCATAGTTTTTACTGAGGGTGAAACAGTGATTAGTGTGTCATCTATAGTGAAAGCACTGTATTGTTTATTGAGTTTATTAAGTGTTTCCTTGGGGCCGACTAGGAGGACTTCTGTTTTATCCCCGTTGAGGCAGAGACCGTTCGCTGCCATCCAGGCTTGGATGGTGGCATAAGTCGTGTGCAGTGTCTTGGCATCTTCTTCGTATGAGCCAGAGAGAGGGAGGAGGACCTGCGTGTCGTCGGCATAGTTTGTGTAAGCTATGCCAAGAGCGTCCAACAATTTGGGTGCAACAATTTCTTGAGGAAGTGCAGTTGTTTTGGGTGGAACCTCATCTCTGTGAGGCTTTAAATCAGGAGATTACGCTGGAAGAGATTTTGGCGGTGGTTAACGGGCTTCCGTGTTCCAAGTCACCAGGGCCAGACGGACTGTCTGGGGAATTTTATAAGGTGTATGCCTCCATTCTCGCTCCCGTTCTCTTGTGGGTCTATGCGGAGTCGCTTGCTGCTGGGACGCTTTCCGCCTCGATGCGTGAGGCGAATACGGTGCTGCTGCATAAGAAGGCCGAACCGGCCAAGGACTGCGCTTCATACCGACCGATCTCCTTTAATCAATGTTAACAACAAGATTTTTGCCACAGTGCTCGCTAACTGACTTCTCCCCTTGCTGCCAGGGCTAGTGCTGGCGGATCAGGTCAGGTTTACCCTCAGGAGAAATACGTTTGGTTTATGATGTTTTGTGGGGATTCTGGAAGCACTTGAATGGGAGTCACAGGCGGTCACTGTTTTTCTGGACACCAACAAGGCTTTTGACACTGTCGAATGGCCCTTTTTATTTGCGGTACTACAAAAACGTGAGATGGGCGCTCACTTTATATCATTGGTGTCCCTGCTATATGTAAACCCATCAGCGAGGATCGTGGTGGGTCATGCCAGATACGAAAGCTTCGATATGGGGAGAGAGACACGTAAGGGCTGCCCGCTTTACCCGCTCCTGTTTGCTCTAGCAACAGAGTCACTGGCTGCGATTCTACGGGAATGGCATATCCAGAGGGTGTTGTGGCTGGGGCCGCATACAGTGATCATCTCTTTGTATGCGGCGGACCTGGCCCTGTTTATCGAGGATCCGGCATGTAACCTGAGCCCAGTAATGCGAGAAGTGGTTAGGTTTGGGGAGTTCTCGGGTCTTAAGATCAATCACAATAAATCAGTGGTTTTTTCCCTGACGTAAAGGATGAGAAAGTTCACGGACGAGTTTGGCCTTAAGTGGGAATCCTCTGGGGTCCGCTACCTGTCGGTGGAGGTGTCACGCAGTTGGGACAACCTGTTTCGAGACAAAAATGGGAGAACAATTGGGTCCCTCCAGGATCCAGTGGCGAGATGGCAGACACTCCCTCTCACACTGCTGGGCCGTATCTCGATTGTGAAAATGATTATTCTCCCCAATTTTCTTTATCTCTTTCTTAACATTCCATTGCTTCTGTCCGGGGGCTTCTTCTTACGCCTATGGGGGGGGTCATCCTTGACTTGCTCTGGGCAGGGAAACCAGCGAGGCATTGCTACAGAGGGTGATTCAATCCCAGGGAGAAGGCCGTCTGGTTTCACGCATATACAGTAGTCATATGTTTTGTTATTTGGCCTTTATATATTGTGCTGTCTATATCATTAGTATGACCTCAAAGCGCCTGTGGGTTGAACTCCCTCGGGGACTGCAGTCCAAGTCAGTCGAGAGAGTAGGCTGTTATAGGGTGCTTGGGTGCACTCAATATGTGAGCAGCTGATGTGATTGCTTGATTTATTTTATTTATTTATTTTAATTCTTATAACGCGCCGTATGCCCATAGGCCTCAGGGCGCACAAAAAACAGAGACATAGACAGGACAACAAGAGAGATTAAGCAGGATCGGAAAGGGGTCATAAGGGTTACTCCATGTTAAAAAGGTAGGTTTTTATGGCTTTGTAAAAGGAGGTAGTTTTTGATTTGTCGTAGCCCTGTCGGCAGAGCATTCCAAAATAGAGTGCCCTGAATGTCAAGCATGGTGGCTCCAAATTTTGCGTTCTTAAATCTGGGGGAAGCAAGGACTATGGCAGAGGATGAACGAAGATTTCTTCCATTGCTCTTGATGTTAATGCGTTCAGACAAGTAGGTGGGACTGCTGAAAAAGAGGCATTTATGTGTCTTAGTGAGCATTTTATGTGTAATGCAGTGTTTAACTGGTAGCCAATGAAGCTTCTTCCTGAAGATGGAGCTATTGGAGCGACGAGATTGAGTGAAGATGGTCCGCACGGCATTGTTCTGGGCCACTTGTAAGGATTGGATATTTGCGTCAGTAGTACCAGACAATAGTCTATTGCAATAGTCCAGTCTGGAGTTTATCAACGCTGTGGATAGAAGAGCACAGTTTTTGGCTGTTAGATATGGACAGATGTAATTGATTTGCTTATTGATCAGTCCGCAGCTAGACCTGATGTAAGAGACATGCGGCTTCATGGATAATTCGTCGTCTAAGACAACTCCCAGAGTTTTTAACTTCCTCTGGACTGTGATGATGTTGCCTGCAATAAGGAAGTTGGAATGATCAGTATCTAGTTTGCTCTGGGTGTTCTTGGAGGATACTATCATCAGTTCGGTTTTATTGTTGTTTAAGGCTAGAGAGTTACAAGCCATCCAATCCTGGATGGCTTTGTAAATGTTATTGATGGCCTCAACATCATTTCTGTACTGACCACTAAGCTGTATGACCACCTGTGTGTCGTCTGCGTAGTTGGTATACTGAACACCATGTTTGTTTAAGAGGTTCAAGAGAGGGCAAATGTACAAATTTAAAAGCAGTGGCAACAGGCAGGAGCCTTTAGGACACCACAGGTTTGGGAGATAGGAGTGGAGTGGTGGCTCCCTACACAAACCCTAACCATGCGAGGGCCCAAAAAGGAGGCGATCCAGTTAGATGCCATCGAGGAACAATGTACGACCTCTCCGAGCCTTGTCACTAGTAAGCTGTGATCTACCAGATCAAAGGCTGCGGAGAGGTCAAGAAGCATCAGTAGTGCGGCTTGATTCTTGTCAGCAATGATCGCCAGTGTGGATTTAAGGTCGAGCATGGCTGTTTCAGTACCATGCCGAGCCCTATAACCCTACTGTCGAGTGCCGAGGATCTTGTGTTCTTCAACATGAGCCTGGAGTTGTTTGTAGGCCAGTTTGTCCAGTATCTTTAGTATAAAAGGCACGTTGGTTATTGGCCTATAATTATCCTTATTGGTGGGGTCTAAATTTTCCTTTTTCAACAAGGGTGTTATCCAAGCTGATTTTAGCGCATATGGTACCACACCTTCGTCAAAAGATATGTTTATCAACTTGGTGATCCAGGGTACTAGCAAGTCACTCGATTCTTTGAAAATGTTCGTGGGACAATCGTCACCAGGGCAGGAAGTAGATTTAAGATCTTGTATGACCTTGAGCACTTCCTTTTCAGAACAGTGGGAAAAGGAGAATTGGGGTATTTTATCTTCATTGTTATTGAGGTGCTTGGCATTTTTTGTGGGCAGTGGCTGTGTTACGTTGCTAAGGGATTTATTGATTTTGTCTTTATGAGAGTCCATTTTCGAAAGGAAAGCATTGTGGATGTCTTGACACCATTTTGAGTCTATAGTTAAGTTATTGGAAGGTGGAGGCTGGTCCTGAAAATCAGATAGGATTTTAAACAGTTCACCAACATTGGATTGAGCATTTATAATTCTTTTGTTGTAATGTGTGGCTTTTGCATTAGTGATACGTTTCTTGTATTCACGGGTGAATTTTTTGTAGGCATCTAGTGTGTTGTTGTTAGGGTCCTGTCTCCAGGATCTTTCCAGAGCCCTTTTGTTTTGTCTGGCCCTAACAATGTCATCTGAGAACCAGGTGTTTTTTGTAGTTTCAGACTTGATGGATTTCATTTTCATAGTTGATGGTAGCTGCACCCTAACCTTAGGTGTGTTGGTAATGAGAGATCAGTTGAATGTGTGCAGTCTGGGGGTTGGTCTCCGAGACTGCATTCTGGCGGCAGTAGGCCTGTGTAGGGCGTTTATGTGTGCAGCTAGGCCGATTTCTGCGTGGGGTGTAGCTGCGTTCTAGCAGGATGTTGAGGTGTTCATGGAGTATTGTTGCTACGTGAGCAGGAAGGCCGAAATTGATTGGGGTGTGACTGCGCTCTATTCTGTGTTGGTGTAGAGTAGATAGTCAGCATAGTGGTAGGAGAGGTGAGTGTCTGGAATGGAGGTTTTATTGTTATGAGCCCACTGTTCTGGATTACATTCATGCGCTTCACGATAGCTGTACTCAGTGAGAGATGGGAGAGGGGTAGGTAGGCATGTGTAGTGGACTCAGGAAGTCGCTAGTTAGTGGTCCTATATCTAGTGCCTGCAGGACGCTAAGGTTGTCATCAATGGCAACTGCTTTCTGATTCTGTCATGGTGACTTGTTAGTCACTTCAGCGGTGTCATTGTTCGGTATCTTCTCGAACATTTGTCTGCAGGTTGTATTTACATTCCGATGTAATGATGTTGAAGTCATGGTCCATGGGGTTGTAGTGTTTTAGCGGCCCTAGATGGTCTTAATCATGTTTACGGAAAGAGCCAGGTCTTTAGAGCTTTGCGGAAGTCCATATAGACTTGGGTGTGTCGAATGTGTGGGGGGAGTGAGTTCCACATCTTGGATCCAAGGTTAATAAGGCAGATCCTCCAATCCTGGCTAAATTGGAGGTTGGAATCACTAGTGAGAGGGCAGTGCTAGATCTTCGGGTGCGTGAATGAAGGTAGGGTTTAATCTTCTCTTGTAGGAACGTTGGGCCGGTCTTGTGCACTGCTCGGTGTGTAATGCATAGAGTTTTGAAGGTGGCCCTTTGTCCTACAGGGAGCCAGTGAAGGGTGCAGAGAGCGGGCGAGATGTGGTCTCTGTGTCCCAGGGCGAGAAGGAGAAGGGCAGCAGTGTTTTGGGTTCTTTGGAGTTTGCCAAATTGGTATGCCAGTAGTCCCAGGTATAAGGAGTTGGCATAGGCCAGTCTTGACATAACAATGGATATAGCAGTGGACATAGCAGAAGAGAGTCGTTTGGAGTAGGTGAGGTAAGGAAAAATGTGTCTAGGGAGTTTGAGGTGGAAGTGACAAGATTTTGATACATTATTGATCTGAGAGCAGAGAGTTAGGTCTGAGTCCATAGTGCAGCCACGGTTTTTTACTGTTTTGGAGGGAGGGGGTGCCAAGAGAGGAAGGCCATGGCAGTGGTTGCGGGAGAAGGGCAGTACTGCCGCACACCATGATTTCAGTTTTATCTGGGTTCAGAAGGAGGTGTTTTTTTTGTCATCCATCAGTGAATATCACTATGGCAAGCATCAAGGTTGGGGCGTGGATTGGTGCTTGTTTTGGGAATTCTCAAGATAATTTGGGTATCATCGGCGTAGTTGTAACAGGAGAGGTTGTGCGCACAGATGATTCCTGGTGGCATGGTCAGATAGAGGTTAAATAGGAGAGCAGAGAGGCAGGCGGCTTGGGGTACTCCTGTGTTCACAGCGCGAGCAGTTGAGCCAAAACGGGAGAGGAAATCAATTTGTTTCCTGTTGCTGAGGAAGGAGGCAATCCATTTGAGTGCCGTGCCACGGATTCCTAGGGAGTGGAGGCAGTCAAGGAGGATATAATGGTTAACGGTGTTGAATGCTCCTGATAGACCAAGGAGAATCGGTGCTGCGCAACCCTCTGAGTCTGCCTAGACCTTGAGTTGATCTCAGATCGAGATCAAAGTAGTTTCTGTGCCATGGTGCGCCCTTAAGCGTGATTGTGCAGGGTCAAGTAGTTTGTTGGATTCTACAAAGCGGATGAGCTGGGAGTATGCAGCCCTGTCAACGAGTTTCGCGAGAAATCTGGTGTTGGAGATCGGTCTGTAATTCTTGGGGTCAAGGGGTTTGAGGGATTCCTTTTTTAGAAGGGGTTTGACATGCTCTATTTTAAAAGCCTCTGGAAAGGAGCCAGAGGTGAGGGAGTCATTTAGTAAGGACCGTGCATGTTCTCCTGCGCAAGTAGAGAATATTTCTTTCAAAAGAGAGGCGGGCCAGGGGTCGAGGGGGGATCCGGAGGGTCAGCTGCTGGATAGTATATCAAAGAACTTGTTTCTCGAGATGGGTTGGAAAGAGTCAAAGGCTGGCATTGCGGACGTCAGGTAGATGGGATCAGGAGGGGTAGCGGTTGGCGGGGGGGTGAGGGTGGAGAGTTTGGAATTAAGGGTTGCCGTCCTGTCAAGTGCAGTGTTGTAGAAATGTAGTGAGAGGGAATCGCAGAGAGTTTGCGTGGTGGTGGTTTGGGTAGAGGTGCAAGTAGGTTTCACAAATCCTGAGATAATCTTGTGGAGTTCTGTGCTGCTGCTGCCACAGTTCAGAATTTGTTTATTGTAATAGGCCTTTTTGGCTTTTCGGATCTTGGATTTGTAGTTAGGTTTGTGGTGGTAGGAGAACATAGATCTGCTAAGAGCAGATTTAGATGCTCACAATTTGCACTCAATGGCCTCCTAAACTTTAGTGTGTGGCTCTGCTCAACATGAAACATTTTAGGCTGACACCTTTCTCCCCACTCCATGGAGCCATTCTATGCAGGTAAATTAATCAGCTAAATTATCCAGAGTACAAAAAGAGTGTTGCATGAAAAGAAAATGCTTTCAAAGAGTTGGCGTAGGGCCTTGAAGAGGAATTATAGGACTGACAAATGAGAAAATAAATATTTTTAAAAAAGAAAAAGGGGACACCCCAACCTCAATCTCTATGGACAATGTTTAGTGAGCTGGGCATCCACGTTTTTGAATTTAAAATAAAAAACTAAAATAAAAAAAGGAGGACAAAGACAAACAAAAAACAAGATGCCAGGATTCAAAGACTTACAGGGCTGCAAAAAGAATACAACTATCTTCTCTATCTTTCTAAAAGCGTCAAGTACCTACATTTAAGATACATCTTGTCAGCTGACCCGAAGTCAGGTAGGTGTTTAAGAAACTGGGACTGGATTAAACATTTGGGGTCTCATTGTTAAATTGTGCTATGAATCCGCATCAGTTTGGCTTGTGGCCTGGTCTCCCTTCTTGGCCAGCACTCCTGGGCTCCAACTGGCCTGCCCTTCGGCACACGTTACGGGAACTCCATTCTTCAGAGGCCTTGCCTGGGAAGCCAGCCAAGGGCCACAGCCAAGGGCAGCTCTCTTGAGAAAGCTCTCCTTCCCAGTTTTCCCCTGTATGCCGTGGACGCCTGACAGAACTTCCTACAGCGAGAACAAGGTCAGGTGGTTTGGGCAGTGAGCACAGCCATTACTGTACTCTAGTAAAACCACACCACTACTACATTACTACTACCTGCTACCAATACAGTGTTTACTGTGCTCATTACTCTGCCGCTGTATCATATAGCCATTATACCGCGAATATATTCACGGCATAGGCTAGCCAATTACTCCTTCTACTTAACCCCAGGTGCATCATTGTTTACTTTATTTGAATCTGGATCAATTGTAAACACTGCTGATATTTCACATCTAGGTGAATTGTAGGCCCTGCTTGTTTACTGCGTCTAGGTGAATTATAGGCCCTGCTTGTATACTGTATCTAGGTGAGTTGTAGGTCTGGCTTGAATATTGCATATGGGTGAATATAAGCACTGCTTATTAAATCTAACTGGGTAGTAGGCATTGCCTACAATTTGAAACTAGATGCATTGCTGCACCCTTGGGTTAACCGTGTGTTGCACTGAGTTAGCCATTGTGTTGAACTGTGCCGCTCTCTATAGAGAGTCATTGTGGTGAAGTGTGCTGCACTCTTTAGTTAGCCATTATGCTGAACTGTGCTGCGCTCTATGGCGAGCCATTGTATTGAACTGTGCAGCGCACTACAGGGAACCATTGTGTAGAACAAGCTGGCAGTACAGCCACTACTGAACACACAGGGGCTTCACACCAGCCCCAAAGTCTGACTAAGGTAAGACACCACTGACCCTAATAGTGGTGAGCCACACTGCACTAAAGTGCATTTCCTCCCACAGAGCAAAGGAAATATAAGATTGGCAACACTGGTTATCAATCAAGAACCCAGCAACCAACGGAAGGCCAGCACCTCTGTGAACTGAACATAAACTGCAGACCCCATAAGGAGAAAGAGACACACTGGGCCAACAAGGGAAGAAATAACCACAGGTTAATAGAGGGAGGCTTTCACCACAGTGAACCCAATACAAATGCAAATTTATAGAAACACACTTAAGGAGACAACCATACAGAACCCCCACAAGGGGGAACAAAAAGAACAACACCGGTGACCATAAGGAAGGAAGGGCCCTGCCATCGTGGAACAGACACAACCACATCACCACTGAAAGACCACCACCTCTGAACCAGATACGACAAAACCACAGGACACCATAAGGAGAGACAACCACAAATGCAAAACCGGTACAACCACAAATGACCACAGGAAGGCCACCGCAGGGAGGCACTCGCCACTACTGAACCCAACACTAATACAAGAGCCCATAAAGGGTGACTGCCACTCAGGAACCCACAAGGGAAAACCAAACCACAGGAAGGCCTTCCCCACTGTGAACCTGACGCAACTACAACTACAAAACTACAGGCTCCCATAAGGGAAGATCAAAACTAAAGGGTACCAAAGAGAGGCATTCGCAACTGAACCCGATATGAACACAAATACAAACATAATTACATAACTGCCAGACCCCGCAAGGGCAGGCACTCCACAAGGAAAGATCTAACCACAGGCCACAGCAGATCACCACAGGAGTCCCTCGCTGCAGCGAGACAGATACTAGTTGTTATTATACAAGAGATATCCTCGTGCACAGACTAGTCCAACCCGCAACAAACAACCCTGCCTAGAATAAAAGCATCTGCACAGAACACAGTACAATATGCCACTCACAAGGAAAGACTGACATACAAGGACCAACCGAAACAGAGCAAATTAAATGGAACACCACACCTGAAAATAGATGTACACCAAAGGATCATCCAGCTTGACTGCTTGACTAACAGAAATAAGCAAATTTGCCGAAACAAGACTAATATCGCTCTACCCAACACCCTACATGCCAACCCAGCACCCACTTGGACAGCCAACAATACCAAAGAATCCCAAGCACATCATCAGGATAAGGGAACAACAAAGATGTGAAACTTCCATAAACAAACCAGAAGGAAAGGACATCACCATGCCAATTATCACCAAATATTTGCACAACCAAAGGATCCAGCAACATCAACTAAGACGACCACAATGAAGACATCAACCCAATACAGAACCCAACTGAACTACTCAATGAAGAATCATACCCCACAGGCCCAACCATGCAATCAAGCAGCAATAAAGAACAACATCGCCATCAAAAGACACAGCCAAAAACCAAACAAATCACAAGAGTCAAAAAGTTACATTATAGCCTAGTCAACGCCACGTCCATGTCCAGACACAACAGAAATCTATGACCCGCTATATGACGGAGTGATAGACCTCCTATTCATCACTGAAACAAGGCTTACTCAAAACAACAAGATCATAGTGCGCGACTGCATACCCAACAACTTCAATCTCAAGTAAGCCAACAGACAAGGAAAAAGAGGACAACTCGCTGTGGCATACAAAGACTGCCTAACAATAACACAGCCAAACTATTAAACATCACAACCTGCGAATCACTAATACAATTATACTCAGATCCTCAAACGAATATCATGTTTGTACTCATTTATAGGCCACCAACCTAGGACCCTACATTCATAGACACCTTCGTAGAAGCAGTCACCAACATGGCCATCGAACACGATCACCTGATCATCCTTGGAGACCAACATCTGGCTCGAAGAAGAGAACACCAACTCACCCAAAACACTAACCAGTCAACTATGGGCAATGGATCTAAGACAAATGTTGAAAGGAGCAACGCACACAGCAGGCCACACCCTAGATGCAATCTTTGGCAACAAAACCTTGTCACTACGGCAGCCCCAATGTAAATCCCTCTGGAGTGACCACCTATTTATACCCACTGTGATCCTTGCACCCTGAAGGATTCCTGACATTCGCCCAATAACCCAGCAATCCAGATAAGTAATTAGAGAACCATCAACAACTAAACGCAACCAGTTTAGAAGTAAGGACAAATTAAATGGATCACGAAAACAGTAGATGACATCGCACCAGAAAAACCTTTCTACCAATCAGGGAAGAAAACATTGGCTAGATGGTTCATGCCCCATCTTAAAGCACTGGAAAAAAGAAACAGGAAACTACAACAAAAATGGAGAAAAAACTACAACCAACATAATAAACTAGATAACAAAGACAGATTAGGCTATACAAAGTCAAAATGCTCAAAATGCTCAAAGCCAAAAAGAAACTCTACAATGAACAGATCGTATAAACAGGCAACGCCCAGAAAGAAATGTTCAATTTCATAAACGAGATGCAACACCAGTCCATGTGTAACACCGATCCCTACATGAAAATTACGTGACTACCTCGCCAACCACTTTAAAAATAAAATCACCAACATTCAGCTAATCATACAAGCAAGCCAAAAAAGTCCCACAGACCACCTTAACCAGCGTACACCCGACCAACGACCAGACTAGACGTATTATTGCCAATCTCAACAGATAAATTCAGCAACCTGGTGAGCAAAAGCAACAGAGCGGCAGATCGGAAAGGTTGCCGCCAAAAAGGGTGTTTTCACAAACAAATCACAGCAAAAAGGCTGTGGTGTGACCAGGTAAAAGTGTCTCCATTATACTGCACAAGTGGAACGAGGGTTGTGGGGGTCCCCCACCCTGCTTCCCTTGAATGGTATAATGGGTCCAGTGGTTACGGGACTGTCCGCCGCATCCATTACATGGATTGCGCGGGCCACACCAATGCCCTTTTGCAGCACTTTTCCATGAAAACAGCCTCCTTGGCGGCGAGATTCTCACATGGAATGTGGAATACAACCTCTGGCTCTCACTAGCAACAGGACCACTGCCACAAGCCTTCAAATCACCCTATATCAAACCACTCCTTAACAATCCCTCGTGAAACTTGAAAGAGCTTACTAACTACTGACAAATTGCAAATATACCATACCCGGCAAAGCTACTAGAAAGCTACGCCTACGAGCAAATCCTGGAATATATGGAAAACAACCTGCTGCTTGATCTGGTACAAGTGGTCTTCAGACCCATGACCAGTGGTCGAAGTGTAAGAAGAGAAGTAGTGGAACTATTTTCCCTGCTGGCTTGTCACTACTCCACACAAACCCCATCATCACGCACCCTCCCACACGACTCCTGAATAAATGTGCCTGCTGTTTAAGGAAACGTTCAGTTCAGTGCACTGAAGTGCTAGTTTCATCTTCTTCCTACACTTACCTTAAAACGAATTCCTTCCAGAACGGTTTGTTTTAAAATAAAAGTACAAACATAGAGGAGCACTGCTCCCCACCGCCCCTGCCCACTTCGACCACTGCCCATTACAGGAACGGGATCTGCGCTACTATCAGGGATGACCTAAAGACCAACGCATACTCCAACACAATCTGCACTAATACTACACAATCTCTCAGCAGCCTTCGACGCAGTCAACCACGACACTCATCAAGAGACTAGAAAATATTGGGATAGGCAACACTGCTCTCCTCTGTTTAAAGTCCTTCCTCACAGAAAGAACTATCTGGCTGCAATTGTTCAAATTAGCACCTCGGAAAGCAACATGCAGTGTGCCACAGGGCTCATCGCCTTCACCATTAATCTTACATCTACATGACTCTGCTGATCAGACTCATCAAAAACCATGGCCTCACCTACAACAACTATGCAGACACCCGAATCATCTTTGAAATGCAGGCGGTGAGGAGCAAAACCCGACACTAACCAACAGCCTCACTGAATTAAACCAATGGATGAGCACCAACAGCACTCAACCCGGACAAGACCGAATGAAATCATGATAACACCCAATGACCTAGAAAACAACCAGCACATCCCATGGCCCGCCAAACAAGGCACCTCGCTAGATCCTTCCAAGGTAGTAAAAATTCTAGGAATCCTAATGTACTACGAGCTAACACTAGAACCACAAGTAAACGCTGTAGTTAAGAAATGCTTCTTTCACCTACACACGATAAAGAAAATACTTCCCTACCTCTCCTTCACACATAGAATGCTTGCCGTCATCTATTAGTTAAGAATAGATTCTGCCAACAGCAGCTACAACAGAATTCAACGAATACAGAACGCAGCTGCAAGACTACTCCTTGAACTGACTAGAAGAGAACACATCACACAAGCACTGAGAAAGCTGCACTGACTGCCAGTCAAAAAAACAAATCAACTTCAAAGCACTCTGTATTACAGAGCAATCCACGGCCAAGCAGGTAAATGCATACAAGAGAAAATCACCATATACAAACCAACACGAAATCTAAGATCCAGCAGCGACAAAGCATCAAACACAAATACTCAAAACAATGGCAGATATACCAAGGGAAGGGTAAGCACGAAGCGGCGGTGGGAGGGAGACCTGGGTAGGAGCATATTGGAAGAGGACTGGACATACATATTGGACCAAACCCAGAGGATGTTGCTGAAGCCAGGCTCCACACAGGCACTTTTCTTCTGTTTCGGACTCTTGTGCTATGTGCAGATCTGTGCCAGCGGGATGTCTTCATTTGGCCTGGGACTGCCCACAGATTTCCCACTTCTGGGCCGGGGTACTGGAGAAGCCTCCTTGATTGTTGGTGAAGGATTAGAGCTGGATCCCGTGCTTGCACTCCTGGGTTGCACAAGGTCCTTGTTGAGGGGGATCAGGCGCCTGACAGGACTGCCACTGGTGACCGCCCGCAGGAGGGTGGCCATGACAGGTGAGGGGGTCATCCCCCCAGCCTACAGGGGTGGATGCAGGATGTGGCATACTGTCATGATGTGGCGACTGCTTTCATTCGAACTCTACCACTGCATGCTCGGCCACCGGCGGTCTGGGCTCCATATGTGCAATATTTGATTACAACGTCTGATTTGAACAGTGGTCTGGAATTGTGGGCGAGATTGATATCATATGTAATGTCAATGTACATGGCCGACTGTAAATGATGGGCAAGTCAATGTCACTTGCGTTGTTACTGCATATTGTACTCTTCTGTTAAGGCAGGCGGTGGGGGGAATCAGACTCTTCATGTTTCTTTTGTGTTGCAAAACCAAAATAAAGTATTTTTTTTAAAAAAAGAAATATCAGTACGTATCAGCAGATATTACCAAATTACTGTGAATGCAAGCAAACGTACAAGGCCAAACGCTAATGATGTTATTTTTAAAAAAAAATTTTTTTTTTTATTATTGTTTGGCTGTAAACAACAACCTTTCAATAAATACAATTTACAGATCAATTCATCAGTACATTTTTTTAAAAATCATCTCATACCATTTAAAAAAAACAAGGTGTATACAGTCTTCCAGGTGCGTTCACATTCTGAGATTAGTTCAGAATTACTTTTAAAACAATTCATTTAAGAAGCCAGTTGTTGCTAATCTAATTGACATTAGTTTTGGACCAAAAATCAGCAGCCATAATTCCTCGATATCAGTTATCGTCTGATCTTTAAAACAGTGGAAAAAATATTTACGACGTGCAACATACAGTACTGGACAATAGGCTATGACATGTTTCAGGGTTTCTTTAGTATTGCAATCTTTACAGAACCGGCAGATATTTTCACTAACATCTATTCATTTCCGCCTGGCTAATATAACTTTGGTATGCCAGAGGTTGAGACGGAATCGAATATAGTTGTCTCTAAATTTTGGAGATGGATATTTTAGAATATATGATTCAGTACCTCTAAACCTCTTATGGCCAAATTGAGCTGAATTCCAGTCTCTAAAATGGGAACATTTTTCAAGCGTATATATCCAGTCTCTTCGATACAGTTTTATTTTGGCCTGTACAGGAGTATGGATTAGAGAGTCTAAAGAAATATCCGCATCAGTAAGAATATATAAAGCTGTGTTTAGCCAATACTTAGGGTATTGATGTTCAGAATATTTTAAGTATTGGCCTAAAATACAAGAAATATCCATGTATTGTAATGACAATATACACTTTCTTAAAAAGGCTATACATTTCCATGCAACAGCACTAAATAGAGACAATAGTCCTAATTCGAATCGAAGCATTGCAATAGGTACACAGGTAGGAAGATTAAAAAGTACGCGCCAATATTTGCCTTCCATACGGTACCAGAATACCCGGGGCAACATTGACGCAGCTTCTGAGCTATACGTGATAATAGGTTTGACTTTCATAGAATAAAATGATAATAAATGATTACACGTGAACTTTCCAAACTTATATAATATAACCTTGGATTGAGAAATCAGGACCTGTAAATTCGATTCAAGGTCCATTTGGAATACTTTATCATTATCATTCAAGCTAATCATACTACCTAAATATCTATATCATGGTGTAATAAGGATTTGAGCACTTTTAATAGACCACTTAAATTGGGAATATTTAGTGGTTTTACGATTATGACACACCATAATTTGCGTTTTAGTTAAATTGATGGTCATGGCATTTTCCAAAGTATACTCAGATAACCCATTAATCAGTCGTTGCAATCCAGCCGGGGTTTTTGAGAGCAGAATAAGATCATCTGCATAGAGAATCCAAGGTATCTGATCCTGGCCTAGTTTAAGGGCATCAGAATTAATATTCTTGAATTTTTCACCCATATCCAGAATAAATAAGTTAAATATTGTAGCCGCCATGATACACACTTGCTTCAACCCTCGGTATGTTAAGAGAGGGGGGGTTAGCATCCCATCGAGGGTTAGGCAAACATAAACTGACATATTTTCATGAAAAATAGCAATAAGTTTGACCAGTGAATAAGGGCAGCCCATTAGCAACAATTTATGCAGCATTAAGTTGCGATCTATAGAATCAAATGCCTCTTTGAAGTCTACAAAAGCAATGAAAAGAGATTGCTTTTGCTGGCAGCAGAGGGCCTTGATTGAGGTCTCGCATGTTTGATTAATTAATCCATTGGTGAAGATCTCTTAAAATTAGGGAAGCAAAGATTTTCCCCGGGACATCCAGTAGGGCGATAGGCCTATAATTGGTAGGATCGTGTCTATCGCCCTTTTTATAAATGGGTACAATCAATGAAGTGCACCACGAGCTTGGTATCTTTTGGGTGACTAGAACTTGTGAGAATATTTCAAACAGGGTTGGTGCCCATAGATCTGGAAACTCCTTCAACATAACATTGGAAAGCCCATCCGGGCCCGGGGCTCGCGACCTACTTGCCTTATGGATATAATAAAGAATATTGTCAATTGTGAAAGCTATTGGAAAAGGGCCCTCTAGTTTTACAGGAGGTATACAGTGATCAGAAGAGGATGATGCATAAAGTCGGAAAAATGAGATTGCCATACTGACGGAGCAACATCATTAATCTGTATCTGACACTGAGAGGATTTATATGTTTCCGTTATTAAGGACCAACATTCTGCAGAGTTTTTTGATAAAACTTTGGCCAGCATAGCTTCACCATCTTTTTGAAATAAGGTAGATTGGTATGTTCTTCTCCAATTCCTATATTGGGTCTTAATAGCTTTAAGAGCCCCGCCCAACGTTGGTCGACTGGTAAAGACTGTGCCAATTTCTTTTTTTTCCGGAATAGTGTTTTCCCGTTCTGCATATTTAGGTCATAAGAGTGAGATGTGACAGAAGAACTTATTCGCTTTGTTGATCCAGCAAACTGATACATTAGTTTTGTGTAATCATAATCACTGTCATGAACCATGGACATAGCCCCTTCTGGTCTTCCTGGTCCTGGTCCAGATGGAGAGTGTGCTCCTTGATACTTCCAACATGGCCGTGCCCAGTGCCGTGTTCCGTACTAGCCTGTACGTCGGATACGGCACGTTCTATAAATGGGCCACGCCCCCAAGCCTCCGCGCGTCTCAACGCTATCTCTAGGTAGTGTCTCGACGTGTGTGTGCTGCTCGGCGTTACCCTTCCAAGTTCCTGGCCAACTCCCTTATTCTTTCTTCCCTTTTCCCCTGTTTCCAGTATCCCTTACCTTTCTTCAATCCTCTTCCTGGACGTCCTGGAACACGTGACTTCCTGGAACTTTGAACGCTCGCGCTGGAGTCAGACTCGACTTGCGCGCACTTATACAAGTCCCGGTCCGGCCGGGAGAAGGAGTCCTCCGCGGAACGCCACAAGAAGAGAACTCAGGTGAGCCGGGGGGAAACCTTTGACAATCACAGCTCATGGCATTTCTCAGGCTCGTACAGGTGGCTTTGAGACGATCCGTGAAATGCAATAGCTTAGATCTAGACCACCGTAATCGATTTCGAGCACAATTGACCTGGGTCGTACCTTCCATAGTCATAGGCATCGATAGGGGAGTAATATCATGACCACTAGAACTAAATGTCCAATTGAGATTCAGCATGTTCTGTCCGAGCTCACCAAAACCTGAAACCCCTTCAAGAGATGGAACGGTGAACGACTAACATAGATAAAATCGATGATAGCCATAGAGTTACCCCTCTTCCAAGTCGGGTGAGGGGGACAATCCTCAGGGAAGGAGCCATTCACCATCAGCGTGTATTTTGATTGGATAAACATATTCCAACATCGTAAGCGTTCATCAGAGGTTACTTTGAATTTATTTAAACAACGCAGGTTCAGATCCCCTGCTAAAATTATGTGACACTGCTTAGGATGTTGATATATTTTCTCCCATAAGTACTCTAAAGTTCTCAGATATGCGTTAGTTGAAAGAGCTGCAGGGTTCCAATACGTATTAATTATAAAATAGTGGGTTTCAACGATAGTCAATTGAACAAGTTCAATATATGGAGTCGAGGCTTCATATGTGATCATTGACATAGCCAGGGATGTTTTCAACAACAACAACAATCCAGACATAGGGAGACCTTTAGTAGCAGAAATTGCAGGATTAAGGATGGAGTGATAGCCATCCAAGGACGGACAATGGGAGAACATTGTTTCCTGAAGTAGGATAATATCATAATCTCTTAATTTGGTAGCTGCAACAGAAACCGCTAGGGTCCAAATTAAGAGAGTCGCTTACTAATAGCTGCTCAACCTTACACGGGTCAGACTTAGAGATGACTCTTAGATGGTCAGTCGAGAGTTTGAATCCCATATCCCATAGCACTGGACGGGCAGCCAATATAGTATTTAACACTACTCTTCAGCGCAGCCAGAGCCGTGCTATGGAGAGATCATGACTAAATGGGAATTCAAGTTGCTCAATGTCACCCGAATTAATATCCTCCAGAGCATAAGTGTCACCAAAGATGGCCAATACGCTAGAGCGATTCAAATTGTAAGAAGGGAACGGTAAAGGTCTGCATTTGATTATTAAAGAGTGGAGATTATTCTTTACATCAAATTTTTTTGCTTGATTTGTTTACTATTGGTATTAATAACAGGCGCAGGTGGGGGGCCCACCCTTTCAAAAGAAGAGGACAAAATTTGATTTTGGATGGAAGTAGCAGTAGGTAAAGGCAGTCTCAATAGACCATCATCACCTAGAGCATCACATCTGCCTGGAATAGGATGGTATTTTAGCATATATTGTTCAATGGTTGAGGTTATAATATAGTCTAAGGCAGGGGGCCCCAGGTGTAGAGTTGCATTGATCCATTTTATTAGAGGCCATCAAGGAAGAGGGGGGTAACGGCTGAAGTACAACCTTTGAGGTAGGAAACTGCTGCGGTTGAGGCAGCCTAACTTCTTGCGACAATGTAAGGTAACCATCTTTCAAATTATGAACATCAGAGATGTTGGTTTCTAATAGTGGAGGATTAGAGGTTTTAGCATTCAGATAGAGATCTATCTCTTTGCGCAACTCAGCACGCTTCAAGCGCAAGCCAGCAATCGCTAAATCATTTATTTTTGGAATATTGGGTTTATCCTGTGGGCTATCCAAAACCACAGGCTTCTTCTCGATCAGAGCCACAATATCATCCAAGGGAGAATGGTCCACCGGATTTCTCACAGTGAACGACTCCCTTGACTTTCTTTCGGCGGTGAGTTTAGCATATTTATTCTGAACTGCTTTAGCTGCCATAGTAATTTTATTTTTAGCGGGTAACTTCAACCCCTTAAAAAATGATTTTGCAATAGATGAAGGATCTGTTGTTTAGACCGATTTTTAGTTTTTTTTCTCATAGGGTTCGTATTAGTCGACGTAAATTGTTTAGAATGGGCAGTACCCGCAAAAATTGTAAATAGTTCCTTGGGTAACTGAAGACCAGTCTCCGTCACATTAGAAGGTAAAGAGCTAGTTAACGGACACTCAGGCGCATGACTCTGAGCAGGAGAACAAACTTCTTGTATTATTTGCGGGAAGAAAGGGAGAACAGTCGAAGAGGCGGCGGCCAGATTAGCTGCAGTTAATTGGGGTTTGTCAAATGGGGAAAGGGAAGTCCTTAGTTGCTTTCTGCTGCAATAAATTTGCTAGAGGTAACTGTTGTTTTTCAGGTAAAGTAGGGATAATTTCCTTAGTTGATTTCCGTTGTTGTAGGATCAACTGTGATTGCCATCTTGTTAATTTTATAAGTTGTTTATCTTGCATTTGAAGTTTTTCATTTAAAGTTTCAAATAATTTAAATAACGAAGATATGGCCAAATTCATTGCGTGTAAGGTAGTTTCAACCAATATCGCAGAAGACAGTGACAGAGCAGATGGCGGGGAAGGGGAGGGAATAGAGGACTGAGTGGCAGCATTCGGGATAGTTTGGGGCTGTCGAGGTGTAGGGGCTGTGTAGGAGGAAACTGACATATGTTTCTCATCATCTGAGTAAATGTGAAAGATTTCAGGTAGCTCATAATTGGTCCCAGAAGCCACATTGTCATCAATAAAAGATGAATTAGAATGAAGTTCAATTATGGCCTGGTCCCTTATGGACACATCGGCGAATGCTGCGGATGTAGGATTAGAGGATATGGCTGGCATAAATGAGATACATGGAGCAGATAGGGTTACAGGGCGTTTTAAACCTGGTATAATGGGGGATTTCTCAAAGGGACCATGTTATACACTTGAGGCAGCATTGTAACAAATTGCGTTGAGGCTTGATTGTTATTAACACATGGTAATTTTTTCGAACTAATAATAGGAGCCAACAAAGTAGCCGGTAGCTCAGGGCCCGCTTTAGGCTGTAAAGGTATCTCACTACCTTTCAGCATTGTTACATCAGAGATAAAACACATAAAATTATGAGAAGCTAAAGCTGTATGTTGGTCAGTAACGGCATAATTGGAAGAAAGAACATTATTAAATACCTTCTTATCTTTACTCACGGTGGAAAGCATCTGTTGGATATCACGAGAAACTACTGTGGGTTTGGTTCTGTCAATTTTTGGGACTCGTGAACATGAGGTGGCACGCGGTCGCGGCGTGCTTCCCATTTGCTTTCTTTTCTGATTAGCAGGAGGAGGGGAGGGCGGAACAGACTCCAGCTTGTTTGACCTCAAAAAATACAAGCGACGGCGCATTTAAGGCACAGCTAATAAACAATTATTTTAAAATTGCAGTTATAATATTATAAAATCAGCTAACGTCTAAAAAGAATAAGTGAAACTGCCTACTGCACGGCTGCACAGCAAACAGCCAACAGTCACTTAGGAATCACTTGTGAAGCGCGCGCTGAAGCGCGTTCACAAGGTAGTTGTAGAAACGCTGGGAAAATGGCCGGGTGCAGGAGGAGCCAATACACTCTGCAAACAAAAGCAATAGATTAGCCGTACATGGTGTAGAAAAGTTCAAAAGTTCATTCGAAATGTTGAGAAAAGTTCATAACAGGCGCAGGGGGTGGTGCATACCATTCGCTCCAAGGCACGTCACATGGACGCAGTCGCTGAAGCGAAGACCAAAAAGCCAAGGAAACCGGCAGCACAACTGCGCCCATAACAGCCAACAGTCACATAGGAATCACTTGTGAACCCGTTGCCAAGTCCTACTACAGATGTCAGGATTTTGTATGGTGCCACTGCTGCTGGGGACTTTGCTGTCCTAGATGGGATGATAGAGCCAATATGTGTTCCGGAACGTAAATATACCAGGCACCCGTACACGGCGTGGATGTGTTATTATATAGCACTTACGCTTAAGTGCTTCATATAGAAGAAATATACATACAATATCACCCAACCTGTGTTGGTACTCATTTATCATCCTCAGCAGGATGAAAGGTTGAGTTGACCTTGCCGGGAGTCGAACCTGCAACCTGCAGATCACACACACATTGCAGCAGCGAGTGCTAAACCCACTGAGCTATTGTACTGGCTATAGCTATCAGAAAACCCACCATTCCAGAAACAAAGAGCCACATGCTACTGGCCACAACCCAGGACCCCAGGAGCCCAATAAAACATTTTTGAGGTGTAACAAAGGAGACCACAGGGCTAGCCTCAGAGGTCGCAAGTGTGAAACCCCAAGGGTCGCAGGTGCAACGCCTGGCGACCCCTAAATGACATGCCTGAGGAAGAACAGACAAGGTAAATCAGAACAACAGAAGAGGAATAAAGGGCACACCTCAATGGTGAACAAGAAGTAATGGGAACCATACATTGGACAAACAATGAGGAATCCCACTATGGGTGTACACACAGGTTGACTTGAGAATAGCCACAGAAATAAGGGAAGCTCAATGCCTCTCTGCAAGTTATTGTTACAGGCACCACATCCTGCAAACCCACGGAAGGGGGCAGCACAAAGGCAAGTAGCAAACACACTGGCAGAAGGAGGAGGTGCAGGATAGAGCCTGCAAGGCTTTAAAAATTGGAGCCAGTGTGGGAAAAGACGTATTTGTATTCCCGCCTGTGTTCAGAAAAAGTTAAAATGAAACACCGGAACAGAATTTTGTCTTATCTCAGGGACACATGTTTTTATTATAGCTGCAGCTATCTCCTCATTGTCATGCAATCTGCCATGTGAACCACCCGCCCTCTCATTATCTAGCTATTCCTGCTATCCCCCATGCATAAGAAGAGCATGTATAGGTTTTTACAGTTAGTGTAGTCTTACAAAGGTCTTTGACCCTGGCTAAATCTGAACTGGCTAGTGCGTCCACTTACTCTCTCGCAGCTGTTCCTCGGCTTTATAACATGCTAAACTTGTTCCGTAAGTACAAGTGGGCTGCTGAATCCATACACAGGCATTTACTATTATTGCAAGCTCAGGATTTCTAAAGCAAGACCTGTTTGCAATTTTCTGTTTTAGAGAACCACCTATTTCAAAAAGGCTTCTAAAGCCTACAATATTTAATACACAGCTCACAATCAATCCTTTTCTTACATAGTTCTCTAAAACACCTACTTAATCTGCCATGTCTATAGCTAACATTTCTCTAATCATGTTTTCTTGCATAATAAAACATTTGTAGTAGATTTTGGAGTTACTTGTGATTGTGATCTGAGCCATGAAGGCATTGGAGAAATGAATTACTATACTAAACAAGCATAGTGCTACATAACATTCCAATAATACTACTCACTTCATCTAAAACGTTTCGTTTTACCAGTACTGCAGGCACAACCCCTTGGCATGCCATTTATTTCTTCTTTGCACAAATCCTCTCTGCGATGAAATAGCCATACATGTGGTTTTGGCATAGCTTATTATGGAGCAAAGCAAAATTGCACCAGTACAGACATTATGGAGCCAAATTGCCCCTTGGAGCATCTTGTTTCACCCTTAGTTAATCTTTAATAATGGCCTTGCCCATTCGATAGTTGCTCCTTACAGGACGTAATTCCTTTTCTCCATTTGCAGATCCGCTTCCAGCGTCCTAGATATTGTGATTCCTCTGTTGATCCAAAATTGTCTTTTGAAGAATAGCAATGAAAATGTCCAATGTCTCAACAGAAGGGGTACCTTTCTAGTATATGACAGATCACACAATGGTGTGGGTAGAAGGATGAAGCTTGCTTTTAAGAATAAAAGCGTAGATCCAAAACTAGCAGCCACAATATTTTTGATGCTGTCTGAGTGGTAAGCAGTGCCTGCAATGCCCCTTTTTCAACTGGGATGCAGTCCTGATGCTGACAGATACCCATTTACGAGCCTGGATGCTGTGTTCTGTCCCCTTCCAATGGTATTTTAGAACCTGTTTGCAGAGAGTAGACAACTGTCTAGCTATCTCTTACAGTAGTTGATTAACAGTGGATAAAGCACATGTTTTGGTAGCTGGACAGCCCATGACTACCTCATAAAGAGAACACCCAAAACCTGAATGCCAGCATTTAACAATGTATACATTGCTGTTGCTCCATACAGTATGTGGCAGGCCAAATCAGGGTAAATACTCCTCTATGTATTTTTAACAATGCTCACTTCCGTACTGTTCTATCTGGCAAATGCTTCTGGTTGTTTGCTAAACATACATACTATCACTAATATACTATATATAACATATTTCTCTTTGACAGGGAGGCAGCCTTAATACACTCTAACTGTAATGCTTCAAAAGAAATTCAGGTAGCTAAATAATGTCTTTTTTAAATATTTTGGGCTTCCTCACTCTCACCAATCTTAGGTTTTATTGTTACTCCCCACTTGCAGTGAGCAACCCTACACATTCCTTCTGCACCTACATAAGATGGGCCCTGAGCACAGAACAACATTAAAGGCTAATACATATGTGGTAATCTCCATTTTCTTCTCATTTTACATTTCTTAGCCAATAACGACCTACATATTTCTCAGTCTGTTTCCATTCCGGAAGCTCTTGCACAGCGGCCTCAGCCTAAATAGTTTGCACTATCTCAAGAATATGTATCAACATATCATTTCCTCTGGCTGCATCATGTGTGTAATATACATGTCTAATACAAAGGACTGTATGGTTGCCTTTGCAATTTGGTCAACAAAAACATTATGTCACAGATCTCTGGGTGGGACAACTCACAAGAGAGTCTTGGAATGGTTTAACTGGATTTATTCAATAATAGTAATAGAGCAAAACGGGGAAAAACCATGGGTCGTGTTGGTCTTCTTTTCCAGTATTAGGATGCCTCTCTTTCTCTTTCATGCGGGAACCGCCAAGGGGTGTGTAGTGATACACACAATTGCAAATTTGCCAATCAGGGCTTTAGATGACAGCATTAACCGCTGAAAGCCAATAGTTTATTCAAAGTATGTGCCAAAAATGCTGACAGTAGTCTGTTGTAGCACTTCCATTACGCATTAGTGAGCTACAAGGAATATGCAGGACTAGTAGGGGTGGTAGGTCACATTATGCATTGTAGATAGACAGGCAGGGCGAAGGCCCCAGCTCTGTAGCTAATAGACATTATTGGAGTGTTTGGAACATTATGGCACCTATATAGCGCTTAGATAGCCAATCTTAAGCGCTATGAACACTAAGCTATGAGTGCATGCCTTTTAGAGCTTGCTCACATGGGGTTAATTCATCTCGGCTTCTCTTAGAATATTCTGCCTTTCTAACTGTAGCCCTGCATGGCTTCGTAAACTAATCTTCCTTTCTCTGGGAAGGCACTGATAAGACATTCCTGAGCTTTCGCGCAGATGGGCTCCAAGCAGGGAGGGACACAGAAAAGGAGCACAGTGGAAATTCACAGAGTTGGGTTTTTCCATGAGCAAGCCTATATTTTGCACAGGGAAAGTTCTGGAACTGTGCGTCATGGACTGACAGCACGAGATTATAAAAATGCATGCCCACATGACTCAGGTGGGAGATCGATCTGTGGACTTGGTTCGAGCAAGATCAAGTGTCCGGAATCTGTGGCTCTTTCGGCACCCTACAGCGCTGTCCTCTGAGCGGGGCTTGTTACAGCTAGCTTATGAGGGCCAGGGTCTCCCAGTGCTGATTGAAGGGGCGTAAGACTGTGTTTCTCTATGTTTCTCTAAGTTCTATGTTTCTCTATATTTTGCATTTCTCTAAGTTTTGTGCTTTGTAATCTTCTCTAACTTGAATCCCAAAATGTTGCTGAAATTCAATGTTTAGAATAAATACTAAAACTTTTTGAAGGTGTCATTTGTCACTAGCATGAGTTCACTGCTCTGCACAATAAAACCTGTATTTTGGGCTGAATTGGGTAATTTTTGCTCTAAGGGCTGGTCCCGAGGAAGATTTGCCCAATATCAAGACATTTGGTGGCAGCTTGGGGATTTGTGCAGAGCAGTGCCTTGCTGTGAAATGACAAATTGTGTGAGAGAACACAGTGCAGAGTGATGAGCAGGCTGTCGCATTTCCTTGGTGGTCTCACTGCAGCTCTGAGACACAAAAGACAGCAACATTGTGTCGGCTTGCCGTGGCCGATAGCTTGTGTGGTTAAGACTCCCTTCAGTAAATCAGTCGTGACTGACTTATTGCTTGGGAATGGAGCCAGGGAGCACATGGCGATAAACAAGCGGGAAATGGCTATGTTTAAAGCGCTCAGATGAATGGTCAAGAAAGATTTATGTTCAATTAGGAAAGAATTTTATCATCCGGCTTCCCCAGTTTAAAGTTGTAATTTGAAATGCAAAGTGAGACGGAGTTCTCAACTCTATTCTGTCATGAGGGCAGGAAAATAGTTGCGAGGATTTGACATGCAAATTGTGAATAGTAATTCAACCATTGATTCAGCCCCAGTGTGCTAGCGAGTGGGGGGCTGTAATGTAAGGAGGTGAAGGTTCGCTTTTTTAAATGTATGATTTTGAAGTGTTGACATTCCTGAAGATAACGTGGGAATGAGCCGTGTTTAGGAGAAAGAGTAACATCTGTGTTGAGAGCCTAGAGGGTTTGTTTTTCTTTTGGCAACTGTAAATTCCATGTGCTGGTGGTGCATTCTGTTTTAAGGAAACACACTAAAATGGCTACATTGCATTTTAGCTGTGCCATGCTTACAATGGGTGAGAGACTCACTTAAAAAAGAAAGTGAGTGAATGGTATTTGGATTTTCAATTTTTGTGTATTGATTTGGAATTGCAGAATCAGTTTGCAATGGTTTGGGGGGAAAAGACAATTTATATTTTTCTAAATTGCCCCTAAATTGCCCCTGGAGTATTTTTGACTGTTCTCACGCTATGCCATGGATTTGTACTGTTGCGTTATAAGTGATGTATGTTTTGGAAATAGTGACCTGTTGACTGCGGTACATGGTGAAAAATGTTGACACATTAACAGCCCACAAGCAATATAGAGTGTGGGTTGCTCTTGCAGGAAAAAAAAAACATGCATGGAGCTGCACTACACATGGGATGTTTTAAATGCACTGAAATAAGTGGTTATATTCTGGCAATGGTACAACAGAATGAAAAATCTGTGTGTGATAAGACAGCACAAAGATTTAGTGGGTTGCGGGTTCTTTTGAAAGATAGCACATTGCATTGGAGTGAGTTTGTGAAGCCAAACTACAAGGTTACGAGGAAAAAGAAAAAAAAATGTATGCCTTTAAATGGGACATTGATCAGTTTAAAACAGGCTAAAAGACGCTTTGACATTTTGTAAAAATTACATGGAGTAGAATCTGATGACAAGAAAAAGTGCCTCTTGTGAAAATAAGAGTCTTGCTGTGCAGAGCTTGTGCCTTGAAGATAACTTGCACTGTCTTGGGCGAGGTGCGCGAAGAAAAAAAAACACTGTTGGAGGAAGGCAGAAAAGCAGAATACTGCGCTCCTGTTCAGTGAAATGGTGTTTACAGAAGCTGGCAGATATGGGAGCGTTTCTGAGTTGCTGAAAGCAGTGCAGGAAACAGTTAATCTGGATGAACTGTCTGAACCGAGTGCCTTCCATTGAAGCCGCCACAGTTTAAGAATTTTAGGCAAAGAGATAAGTTTGCTGCTGCTCATGGCGCTGCCATGTGCACATGAAAGATAAACAATGACATTCCTGCATTCCATCCCCTGTGAGAGATACCGTCAGTGTGAGCAAAAACTGAGGAGGGGGGTGCAAAGACAGAATGCTGAAACAGAACTGAAGGCAATAATTGCTGTGAGTGAGAAATTGAAAAAGAGTGCAATCTACCTTACATGCTGATGTACGCATGCTTTCTAACACCGGCATGCAATAACAGAGCTGATCAGAAGTAAAGAATTTGCCCAGTATCAACACTGGAAGGAAAACAAACGCTGCATGCAGAATGGCAGACGGGCACATCACATCTGAACATTTGGGGAACCTGTGCAACTGTGAATGGGCTAAGAAAAGACAGCTGCCCATTTCAAGAGACATTGCCGTGCAAGCTGCATCCCATGCGCCATGTGATGTGATGTGAAGTGAAGAGACATTGCCGTGCAAGCTGCATCCCAGTGCTCCATGTGATGTGAACTGAAGTAAAGCGCTGTGCACTGGAGAAGAAACCTCTAGGCGCTTTGAGAAGTGAAAATACACAGCTGGCAAAAATGCAAGCTACATTGCCAGGGCTGGAGTAACTGACAAAGACATTATGGTGTTCCAGATGGAAGCAAAACTGACAAAGGTATCCGTTTTGCAAGAGACAACATGCAGAACTGAGTATAACATGAACACTGCACATTAGCCATGATCCAGAAGCCTCACGGCTTAGTGCAAGAATGAATGATTTGTTGAAGCAACAAAAGGAACTGACTCAGACTATCGCGCTCAAAGGGGTGGCCCAAGAAATCAGCAGACACCCTTTGGGAAAATGACAAGTGGAAAACCAGAGGCTTGAAAGACACTAGCTGTATGGAGAAAAATAAACAAAGCTGCTTGTGCAACTGCAGGCGGTATGGGACTGAAAGACTTTACCTTTGAAAAATGGAGTGATGCCAGCAGGGCAACCTAAATCAAGATCATGAAACACTGGAAGCAAGTTGGCGCCTGGCATTCGTGATCGCTCTGGTGACAAAGAAAAGCATTGATCCATTGAGAAGTGCGACCTGGGTACTTATTATATGGCTTTTGTAAAATCACAGATCAGTCTGAAGTACCATTGACCAACTATGATCGCATTGCACAAATGAGTTTATGATTAGGTAGTTACACCCCGTATGGTTGAGTGCAAATAAGCACCCAGTAACATGCAGAAGGGTGACAAATAATTGCAGTAGTTACCTGATGAGACTTCTGAAGGTGGGGGGTGGTGTTAAGGGAAGGGGTGGATAACGCTGATATTGAAGTTTTGATGACATCCTAACATGAAGAATAATGACATTGTACTTTTGATGAAATCCTAACATTTCTGTTTGTATTTTGCCTAGGCAAAAAACCAAGACAGTTGCGTGCCATGATTGGGGTAGATGTGTGCAATTTGCGGGTGACACTGATCAGTCAAGCAGACGCATTCTCAGAGAAAGCGAGTCACTGCGAGATGAAATGTGAACTTTGAACCTGCCCTGCACCACACTCAATGCTGCTAACATGCATGACGTATGAGGACATTTGTTCTGCAACCTGTGAGAAGGTGTCCAACAGAGTAATAACTTTTGCTGAACTGGCACGGTGCAGACTTGGCTAGTTATCAAACATTTGATGCTGCACATTCAAATGATTCAGTTGCTGGAAATAACCTGGTTGATATGTTTTGCCTTTCTTGTTTAAAGGACTGTGGAGAATGGGTTGTGGACTGTGAGACCATGCACCACAAACAGCTGTGTGACACAGCACTTGAATGCTAACACATTGAAAAATGGTTTTTAAATGCATTTTTGAGATGAATCTGAAAAAACGAAATGTTTTGCTCTTCCAACTGAATTGCTTTAACCAGAGATGCTTTGCTTTTTTGAAAAAAAAAAAACTTCTACGTTGCACGTAGGCAAGAAAATGATTTATGAATTGTTGGGGCAGCAGGATTATGCAAGCAGGAGCGTAATATATTTTGAGATAAAATGAGTGCGCACACCAAAGTCAGCTGTGCGTAGGTTAAGGTCCTTAATTTGAAGTAATGCTGCCAAGTGTGTGAGCTCTAATTTGAGATGGTAACCTTTGAAACACTGGATACTTTTACAGCCAGCCTTAAGGCGGGTAAAATGAAACCATGACTGACTTGATGTTTGATTTTATGACACATAGTGTGACACGGTTTTTGTTAAACCAACCAGTTTCATGTTTTTTGTGGGGACAGCTGTCTCCAGCACAATAATGCAAAGAGTCACCTTTTGATTGTAGACATTTAGAATAATTCTTTGGAAAAGCGCTACAAATGAGTATCCACATGGAATTGCTAGCGTACTGGCCTGGCACATTGTCGGGCATCTTTTGTCACTGACTCATATGACTGGTGTTTATGAGATCCTAGGCCCAAATGTTTCAGTGAATGGATCCAACAATTTGTTTGTTTTATGTTTTTCTGACCAAGAACTGCAGCAAGTGTTCTCGCCAAGATTTTATGGACTATAACTTGACTAAATGCATTTCACACAATGGTATGATGAAACAGTCACTGCCGGATGGTAGTATGGTGTTTGTAGCTAAAACTAATATTGTATATGGTAGGCATCCCACTTGGAGAAGGATATTCTCCAAGTCACACAAGGTAGAAAATGTGAACATGTTAGATTTTCCAGCAGTAAGGCAACATTTAAATTGTAGGCTGGTAATGCACACCTCTATTATTACAGTGATACACTTAGACATAGATTTATCACGAGGCAATGTTTCCTTAGTACTACCAAGCTGCTACAAATGGAGTCCATTTCTATGGCCCATCACCAAGGTGCGCGTAGCTAGGGAGCTCGATTCATTATTTGCGGGAGCAGCGGGGAGTAACCGGAGCTTTATCACAATAAGCTAGCCACTATGGGTTCTGATGCCAGCTCTGCTATAAAACCTCTGGCCTAGTGGGGCCCATTGATACGCCCAACACTGCTACAAGTATTGGCAACCACTGGAGATGGCAGAATTTTAGGTATGAAGACATTTTTTCTGCCATAGGGCAGGTCAACAAGACTGCTAAATACACACGATGCATTTTATGGCAAACATTGTTAAATCAGCAGGTGTTGGCTTTTCACTCTGAGTGGGGGCGACCATCCTCAACACACTGGCACACAGAGCTACAGTTACCAGCAAACATATGGATCAAACCGCTTGCTTTTGATTGCATGAATAACACATGCCATGCTTTAATGCAAATTAGTAGAATTGTTTTTATTTTGATAACCTGGTGCCCATGGGTTCACCTTGCTCATGAAATTAGATGGTTTTTGGTTGGGTTCCACATACATGGGGGAAGTGTCTAATCACACAGCCCATAGTCACATTTGAATGCCCTGGGATCAGGGGGAGGGTAGGCCCTTAGAGTGAAAGGCTGCCAGGTTTAGAATTGGTAACCATACATAAATGCAATAGTGCATTGTAGATTAGACTACACCGGATTGCCTTGACATTCTAACTGCATGCTGCTTTTTAACTGACAATCAGTTATACAATCATTATTTAGGTATTTTTGTGTAGGCCAGGTTTTGGCAAGGGTATATGTCACTGTTCACTTTGTGTACATTTTTGTTTAGGTAGTGTTTTTACTAACCTTGCATGCCACGCTGACTAACCGCTAGAAGATAGTTTGCTTAAACCTCTTGCTTAGCCCCAAGGTCTTTATCACTGCACTACATACTATGTTGATGGGTATTAGTCAGCATTGTCGCACACACTTTGAATAGGGGTGGAGTGTAGTGATACACACAATTGCAAATTTGCCAATCAGGGCTTTAGATGACAGCATTAGCCGCTGAAAGCCAATAGTTTATTCAAAGTATGTGCCAAAAATGCTGACAGTAGTCTGTTGTAGCACTTCCATTACGCAATAGTGAGCTACAAGGAATATGCAGGCCTAGTAGGGGTGGTAGGTCACATTATGCATTGTAGATAGACAGGCAGGGCGAAGGCCCCAGCTCTGTAGCTAATAGACATTATTGGAGTGTTTGGAACATTATGGCACCTATATAGCGCTTAGATAGCCAATCTTAAGCGCTATGAACACTAAGCTATGAGTGCATGCCTTTTAGAGCTTGCTCACATGGGGTTAATTCATCTCGGCTTCTCTTAGAATATTCTGCCTTTCTAACTGTAGCCCTGCATGGCTTCGTAAACTAATCTTCCTTTCTCTGGGAAGGCACTGATAAGACATTCCTGAGCTTTCGCGCAGATGGGCTCCAAGCAGGGAGGGGCACAGAAAAGGAGCACAGTGGAAATTCACAGAGTTGGGTTTTTCCATGAGCAAGCCTATATTTTGCACAGGGAAAGTTCTGGAACTGTGCGTCATGGACTGACAGCACAAGATTATAAAAATGCATGCCCACATGACTCAGGTGGGAGATCGATCTGTGGACTTGGTTCGAGCAAGATCAAGTGTCCAGAATCTGTGGCTCTGTCGGCACCCTACAGCGCTGTCTTCTGAGCGGGGCTTGTTACAGCTAGCTTATGAGGGCCAGGGTCTCCCAGTGCTGATTGAAGGGGCGTAAGACTGTGTTTCTCTATGTTTCTCTAGGTTCTATGTTTCTCTATATTTTGCATTTCTCTAAGTTTTGTGCTTTGTAATCTTCTCTAACTTGAATCCCAAAATGTTGCTGAAATTCACTGTTTAGAATAAATACTAAAACTTTTTGAAGGTGTCATTTGTCACTAGCATGAGTTCACTGCTCGGCACAATAGAACCTGTATTTTGGGCTGAATTGGGTAATTTTTGCTCTAAGGGCTGGTCCCGAGGAAGATTTGCCCAATATCAAGACAGGGTGTTGTGTCTTCTCCCTGGGATGTGCACTGTAGGCTCTGTCTTTCCTTCAAGGTCGTTAGGGAGGTTTTATTGTTCCCTCTGCTATTTCTCCTTTAGATTTTCATCAGAGTTACTCTCAAAGTTCTTGACTCAAACTTTAGCCCGCATCAGATAGGGACTGGCTTGATGTGTCTCTTTGACACTGTTGTTGTTTTTATACGGGACTCCTTTTTAAATGTGTTTGCACCTTGATGACAGTTATGTTTTGATCTGAGTCGCCGTGTAACCAACAAGGGCACAGGAGTTCCTGCCCTTCTGTACTTGATCATAGCATGGGCATCCCAGTGCCTTGTCCTCCCCCCTCTCTTTATCCAGACCCCTCGCTCCCCCCTCCCTCTTCACCCCCCCTTCCTCCCGGCATAAGTCATACATTACATGTTGAACCAAAGAATGACACCAACACTTTGTTTAAGATTGGAAGATTAGAATGCCTCAGCAGCTTTATTTTGCATAAAGTCTTGGAGTTATCTTACAGGCGATCCGTAATTCACTGCCACTGATATGCTACTCAATGTGCGGCTACCTAGGTATTCCTTGCCCCCCCCCTCCCTTATCGTCCTCGTCCGGTGGACGCCTCAGATTGAGCCCGGCCCTTACTAGTAACCTCTCTCAACCCCGGCCGTTTGTGATTTGATTTTTTCTACCCCGTGTTTTCCCTAGGCCCCCTTTTTTCTCTAGGTCTTAGTTGGGAATACCCGACCCCCCCGCTCCTCCCCTGACACTTCCCCTGCGTTCTGGTCTGGGTCTAGCTAAAACCGGCAGCCACGCGGTGCCTCGCTAATGTTCAGGTTCCTATACCGGCACCACCACAAGTGCCCCAACATTACACATATTCCATATCCGTAGTTAGGGCCGACACCGCCCTCCGATGCCGGCCCCCACTTTCTGCCTGCCTAGTTGGTCATCGCTTTGCGACGTCCATCTAACCTTTTCCTTTCTAACTCTACTCTGTCCCCCCTACGTCCCCCAGTTGCTGCTGGTACTGGAATCCCAGCCCTATCTATGCTATGCAACCCCCAGGTCTCCCTTCCGTCTTCCCGAGCCCCCAAGAACTTCCCTGTTCCCTCTCTCCCAAGGCTCCCCTGGTGACGTCTTACCCAGTGCCCCCCCTGCCAGCGTCATGTCTCTTCCAGATACCCTATCCCTCCTTCTTCCTTCCTTTCCCAACTGGCTCCTCCATTCCCCCGGTCCACCCTTTGCTGCGCCCCGCCAAGCCCCCTTTTTCCTGTCCTTTCTGGCCCTCCCTGTCCTGGCTCCCTTTCCCCCCAGATATTCTTCCCTTTCTTGAATCCCCCCACAAATCCCCCCCCTTCGTGAAGACTTCCCCTTGCTGTTATTTTGTCCCCGTTACCTAACCCCCCGTATTCTCCTCTTGTTCCCCCCCAACCGGCTTCTCTTGCTGCCCTTGTTTGAGTTTGTTGTTCGTCCCCCCCCCCCACAATTTTGGTCTTGGAATTGGCTCCCAAGTCCCCTACATCCCTCCCCTTTTTCCCAGGGCCTCCCCCAAGCCTATTGCTCTTGGGGCGCCGTACATCTAATCTATTGGCTGATCATTCCCCTATAGGTCTGTCAGTGCTTCGTTAAAGCGATCGCAATGTAACTCCGCTGGGCAACCTGTAAAACAAAAAAGACAATTTATTACCAAACATTTTTTATTTTGGGAGGGTGGGTGGGAAACAAAACGATGCTCCAGTGAGGCGGGAAACCGAGGGAGAATGTGTGATTGTTCTCACAAGCCCGTGCCTTTATGGGCTGGCTTCTCCTCGGTTTCCCGCCCCGCCCCTCCGGTTTCGCGCGTTTCAGGGGGGCGGGCTCCGTGTGCCTCTCTTCCTCCCGCCCCCCTGACCAAGCGCCCGCCAGAGTATCTGACCCCGCAGGGTATTTCTGCTAGCGTATGCAATGTCTCATTCAATCAACTTCACCTCTGTTTTACGATATCACCCTCTCCTTCACTTACTTCGGCGACGGATTGCCATCTGTTCTTTGTGTCGGGCTTCAGAGACCCAACTCCGCCTCTGCTATCAGCTGTTTTGACATCCCGCCTCTCGTCAGCTGTCCTCTCCCTCGTAGCCCCTCTCCTGTCTTCAGCGGGATTCACCGTGGAGACGGCAAGCTCCTCCCACCGAGCCGAAACCCCTCCTTCAGGACAGTGGGGGCTAGGAGCGGGAGCAGGTTCTCTCCGAGTGCCATGAGGAGAAGGCGGGTCACCGGACTTCTCTGCTCTGAACTTCTCACTGCGTAGTAGTTTTAAACGTTATGGATTTCCTTCGTTGTTACAATGACTTGCAACGTAAACTCAGCCAACGGGCACAAACAACTCAGCCAACGGGCTAGAACATCTGGATATACACAATCAAAGAAACTCGTATCTTGTTTCTTCTGACACGCAACTTAATATGCCCATTTGTAACTTGGTTCGTCTTCCGGGCTAGCTGCTTCCTATCAAAAAATAAAACAAACAAGAACAAAACCAGTACATTGGAAAAAAATACCTACAACTTGGAAGACCACTTTCTATTGGAGCACAGAAGTGTCTGTCAAACCAATCAAAAGGCTCTATGACTTTATCCATTTACTCTCTCCTTGCTGTGCTGCCTGGTGAAGCTGCCTGACCTACCCATCTGGGACTGGGACTGATCTCCTTTCCGTACCTCTGCCTCATTACTCATTACTTTTAATTTGTCTTATGAGAGGGGTAGCAAGGTAGCAGGATTCAGAGTATCACAACGCTACATGGTAATGTTTGAAGCTAACACCTTCAGCTCAGATCTTTTTAACCTGACATTTATCAATTGCATTTGGCGCAAACAATGTAACTTGGTGTCTTTGCATTATGACATTGGCCTGTTTCATAGAAAGGGCTGCAGCCGCTACAACCCATAAACAATTTGCAAGTGCTTTTGTGTGTCCAATGTAGAAGAAAAATAGGCACAAAGTCTCCTTTCCCCGACTTGCTGTTGAGTTAGTACAGTTAATGCACAGCCTTGCTTTTCATGCACAAACATAAATCAGGCATGCCTAAAAACAGATGAATTATATAAAACAGATATTAAAACATCAAAAGATTCTTGCAGAGTGGCATTCCATGGCAAGGGAACTGGGGTGAGTTGGATGCAAATGTTTGAGCAAATCCATTCCCTACAGATTTAAAACACATTTATTAGTGACAACAAGCTGAGCCATGCACAATATAGGATGTATACTGAACTGTTTAGGATCAGATATTTGGACTTTGGCCCAGCTCTACACTGTGCAGTCTATTTTTCTATAGTCATCTTCATAATGATTCCTAGCTGAATATTACTGGCCTTGCCTAGGGTGAACATTTCTGGCATGGTGATTGGCATAATACCTAGCCATAGTAGTCAGCCATGTCATTTGTTTAGAAGAGGCAACAATCCCTCTATAAAATGTGATCAAAAAGCTTTCTGCCCCTCTGGCATAGCCATGTCCATTCCACTAAACGAGGTAAAAGCTTCTTCTTTTCATGCAAAATATTTTTCAACTGACTTCCCTTTTTCCTGTCAGCAAGCAGTCAATGTAACCCAATTCATTTGTTTGCGGTGAACCACTTGCTGGATACATGTTATTAGCAGTGCTGGAAGAGCTACTATTTCTTTGGCCTATTCCCCAGTCTTCCCCCTTTCCTTCGGTGCCTCTGTCAGTTCATACCACTTTATGAGAGGATCTAAACTGTTTTGCATTCTGCATTGGCGTTACATATCTGCTAGCAGAATACATGAAAACCACTGATCTATATTTCCCAATTTGAGTGGATCTGTTTTAAGTACCCTGTCTGCCTGGGTGCACCACGGTTCTGGATTGTATCTAATATATGGATAATCTTTGGTAAAAGACAGTAATTCCACATGGTTCCAAGGGACATGAACTTGGTGAGTCAGGTTCTCGGTATCAAACCCATGCACCTCTCTCATTGGAAATGCTTGAGTTGCCATAGACTTTGATGGAGCATTTATGATCCATAATAAAAATGTTGACACTATTGCAGGACAGAATTTTGTCTCAAGTTTATACTTCTTAACTGCTTGGTCCATGTCCTCATAATTATTTATTTTATTTTATTTATTTGCATTTGTTAAGTGCACTTGCAGCCCATAAGGCATCGAGGCACTGTTACAGAGAATACGCAGATTTAAGATTACAGACAGGTGCCAGGAGGGCTCTTAGTTACAGATTGTCAGGCATATATGCAGTGGATGATACAGATTCAGGTTAGACAAAAAGTCTGGTTTTGATAGCCTTGCGAAAGGCTAGGTGGGACTCCGTCTGGTAAGGGATACACTTGCTCCTTAACGTTTAGCCTTTTATGCAGCTCCCACATGTGTTTGCCCAGCCTTTGTACTATTGCAAATACAAGTGTATCTCATTCCTGGGGCACATATACTTTAGCCTGTTCAACTCCTAGTAGCCCCTTTTTTATCCATGTTAACACTACCTTTTCTGTGGTTTCTGTGTCATGGGCTGTAATCCCGCACCTTGATGTGGCGAGGTCACCTCATCACCAGGTACACAGTAGGGGGGGATGGAGGAGGCAGTTCTACCATTAAACATTCTAACAATGGATCTGTTTTATCCTCCAATATCTTTTTTGATTATGGTGTCGGGGTGAGGTGTAAATCCTGGCTGCATCACACCCTCAGTCCTCGTATTTTCACGGTCTCACTCATCCCAATCTTTTTTTTATCTCTTTATGATTATATGCATGCTCTTCCTTTCAGATTGTGGTTTACGTTTTTTAATCTGCTTCCTTCATATAATTTTGTCGAGCACAGTGTTCCCATTGCTTATACATTTCCCATTGCAGGGGTCTAATGCCTTATCACCCTTTGAGGCTAATATTTCCCTTAAATATCCTATTTTTCCTAGATCAAAAGACCCATGCACTTGGAATTTTATTTGCAAAAACGACACTACCCCCAAACCTCTCCTGATCAGTAATTCCCATCCTGGCTTTCCTTCCAGAGGAACAGACACATGTTTTTCTATTTCCTATTGACTCTTACAACATTTTTATCCCAACTCTTTATCGATTACTTTGTTTCCCCTTTTCTTTTGTGATCACAAAAGTTGCATTGATAATGTCCCACTTTAAATACAACGTGACCACAATCAATGCAGTCTACATACTTATTTCATGAAATCTCCATTCCATGGTTTCAACAGTGTACACAGAGTGTATTTCCCTATGGTTCATTTTAGCAGTAAGCTTCCATAGAAACACATAATTACATTTGTAAGCGTATTTCCCTATGACTCATTAAAATTATGCTTTCCACCGGAAACACAACATTACATTTCTAAGCGCATTCCCCTATGGCTCATTATCAGAATGCTTTCCACAGGGAATATATTACATTTTCATAATATCAAACCATTAAATATAATTCTGGAATGGTCTTGTTCTGGAGTGACGCCCGGCCGGCCCAAAGAGTCGGGGTTTGCTCTGCAGTACTTTAAGACAAGATAGCTGTACCTTGAGATGGATGGGGGTGCAAGTTTTCTTACTCCAACACCAATCAATAAGGACAACGCAATGGTTTGGCAAAGGGGAGTCCGTTTATTGACAAGTACAAAAAATGGGGAAACATGGAAATCAACAGTGTCGCTTCAACTCCCTCGAACTTCATACAAAACATAACTTTTATACTCAAAACGCATCATAATCTGAAGTGTAACACTCAAAAGTTAACATGCAATTCTATTGGTTAGGAAAAGGTAACTTTAATATAGGTGCTATATCTGTATATGGTAACGGAGTGAGGGGATTGGGTAAACACTATCAGGTGGGCGTCTAAGCCTTTCCTTCAAAAATGCCTGCTGTAGACTTCACTACAGGTACAACGTCCTATAGGTTCTATTAACTATAGGACCCTAGATTATTGGGTCCATTGTGATTGGGTTGGCATCAACCTCATGCATACATTTCCACTTTGCTTAGCAGCACGCAGAACGGTCAACCAGGTGCAGGGTGCCCTAAGATTCACCCGGCCGTCCCTCAATCCATCATTACTTAAGTGGCTATGTGTTAATTATTTGGCTGTGGTCGGCCTCAAAACTGTGTCTTCTTGTCAGGAAAAGTTATGATATCTCTGACTGGGCGGCTGCCAAGCGTAGGTGTGAACCCATGCCTCTTCTTGCTCGGCTGGTCACGTGCTAGCACAGCATGGATTTAACTAGTTTCTTTCAATTTGTGCATTTGATTTTCGTTTCACCGCCACCTGCCTTCGCCTTCTTATCTCGATCCTTCAGAGGCAGGATATTTTCTGTTCTTAGCTTCAATTAAAAGTAACTACTGTTCATAGCTTCTATTGATATGACCTTGGCCTCCCTGACACAAGCTGCCTCTGCCGAGTTTCGATTCAGCCTTCATTCCTCGTGTTTGCTAGAATATGAATCTTCTTGCGTTTGGCCTACAATAACCTGGGTTGGTTCTGTTTTTAGTGCAAAGTGGACTCGTACTTGTATAACATGCTTCATTTTGAGGTAGATTGTGTACAATGGCGTTTGCTGCTCTATTCTTGTACTTAGCATAGCAAGCCACACTGTTTCCTTAGCTTTCTTGCAGTTACAAGCATATGTACAGGCGTTAGCTGGTTGAATATCTTCATCCTGCTTACAGTTTAAGCTCCTTTGTGTTCTAACATCGCTTTCTTCTTATAGGTTCACAACATCCTTATTCATGGCATTTCGTCTCTTTGTGTCATCCTTGGGTCATCATATCTTCTATGGGTGTGTTAGTCCAGGCCCTCGTGACGTCACCATTTGTCTTCCATTAAGGATGTTTTGGTTTCTTCCTGTACAGTACCTAAAGAATTCTTCATTTCCTTTCATTTGCTGGTAGGGTTTTCTTAGTGGATACCTCGCTGTCCAATAGGTATTGTTCTTGTGATAGCTACTGGGCAGAGCCCTACTGCGGCTCTCTGCTGATTTATTTGCTCTTCATACATCACATATCTCAGTGTGAACATTCCTGGTACTTCAAAATGGGCGACTGGAGCGCAGGCTTTATTTGGGACCTCCTCTACACTCCCCCCTCTGGTCGATTCATCGACCAATTCCTCCTTTGGATTCAACTTACTTGGTTCCACTGTATTCATCTTCACTTCGTCATCTGGGTTTGTTCCTTCTTCATCTTCTGGGTCTGTGCACGATGGTTTGAAGAAGTGTCTCTTTTGAGTCCATATTTTTATTACTCCTCTCAGGCTTCCTGCTGTCCTTACATGTTCTTCTTTGTGCCATGTCATCAGCTGACATTGTCCACTTGGGCTGCAATAAATCCATCTTCCCACATAATTTCTGCGTTTCCTGAGATAAAGAAACTTTGTACCTTCTGGCGTGTGCTTGCTGGCCTTCACAAAGTCTCTTATTTCTTCATCAGTCAGATCTCTGGGCTTCCATCCTGGTTTGACATCAATCATGATCTTCATCGCTATGGCTTTCTTGGCAGTTTTCTGGCATTGTGAGATTATTATCTTGATAACACAAAATCCCAGCAATATCATCACTAGCAGGGCTCCCAGGAACTTGAATGCATCTGCCATCCATTGTGGAAGCCATGAAAACAGTGATCCAAACCAGCTGTCACCATCAACTTCGTCGGTTTCATTAGTCATCTGGTTCTGCAGGTTTGTCAGCATACCTATAGCTTCCGTTAAAGTTCCATTTTCTTCGTCATGAGAAGGTATAAATGTGCAACATGATTCTCCAATTTTTGCACAAACTCCTCTATCCATAGCTGTGATCATGTCAAGAACATATCTGTTCTGGAGAGTCATCAGTCGGATGACTCTTAATTCTTCCTTGATTGCATTGAATCCTTTTATGGCCGTGTTGATCATCTGTAGCAATTCCCATCTGGTTATCTGCAATCATTTAGTATTTACTCCAACTTGGATTCTTGGCATGAAGATCATTGTGAACACTGATGAGGTGAGGCTAAACAGCCTGTGTTGATATGGGATTGCATGAAATGCTTCTTCTGATTTAGCAGAGAAGTAATTTTCTCTCTTCATTCCAGTTATCAGTTCCACAGATCTCTTCTTCCTCAGGTGAGCATCTGCTTTCGGGAAACTGTCAATGTTCAGGTCACTTTCCGGGATTACTAGTGCTAGAACGTGGACATTCACTATTGTGCATATGCCTCCCCATTTTTCGGCAGTCTGATGTATGCTTTGGGTCCACATGCCCAATAATGATCTATACTTACTGCAGTCCTATGAGTCATTCCTGGAGCCTCAAAAATTGGTCCACACTTTTGATTCTCCCCCATTTTTCTTGTGCCCTTGTTCCTGAAGCACAATTTCGGGTTTTCGAGAGGCACTATCTGCAAGGGTCCTCCTCTGTCTTTGACCCATGTCATTAATTTTGTAGGTTTAGGCCATAGTGGTTTGCACAGTCTTTGTGAGTTTTCGATGGCTTCCTTGCAGGTTCTGAGGACCATCCATGCTCGGCAGATCACCACTCCTTGTTCCCAACCATCTGGTGAAAGTACTGTTCCCCAAATCTGCATTTGGCCTCTGTTTTTCCAAATTTGAGCCTCTTCTGGAGTTTTCCCTTGGACGTTCAGTCTCGGGTTTACGTCCCATCTTATTCCTGCTCCTTTAACTTCAGGTTTGTCGTACCTGATCACATGATTCCCAGTATGGGCTCTGTTTCTCGTTTTAATGTCCTAAACATAATCATCTTCATTGGGATAAGCTGTTTCAGTTGCACTTATCAGTGAGGCATCACTTCCCATGAACTGCCCTCTGGTAATGCACATTACTATGTGTGAGAGACAGTGGCCCTCATTACGACCCTTTCGTTAAGGGGTTAACAGCGCCTTAAAAGGTGTCGGCGCTGTTAAACCCTTAACGCCTGATTACGAGGTCCCTTTGCGGCTCCCGACCTTAACGGCAGGTCTGGACCAGCCGTTAAAGTAGGGACCCGCAAAGGGACTTTTGAGGTAATTACGGTACCGCAATTTGCGGTACCGTAATTACTGCCTTCCCCAGTCCCATTGAGCCCTATGTGGCAAAAATGGGAATGGGGAGGGGCCAATGGTAAATGGGGAATTACCGCCCGCCAACCTTGGAATGGGGTGATAATTCCCCATTTACCATTGGCGGAATCGGTAAGTTACCGGCGTTAACCATGGCGCTATTAGCGCCATTGGTTAACGCCGGAGTCGTAATGAGGGCCAGTGTGCTGTTGGGACATCAATTTCTACAGCCACAAAGATCTTGGACTTTCCCATGCTGTATGGTAGGAGTGCACAAACGAAGCATTGCCCTTCGGATTTTCATCTTCCAACTTCCTTCATGTGCTGGTACCAAATGTTGTTTCCCAGATGTGCTGTGCTGTCCAGGTAGTCGTTTAGTTCATTGTCATCTTCATGCATGCTTCTCTTAATTCTTAGTGTTCTCATGTAGTTTGCTGCTACTACATATCTGAATGCATCTGTGTGGCTCTATCTTGTGGAGGGTTCTCAGGTATCCTGGCCCATGGTGCAGGCTGCAGTAATCTGGCTTACAGAGTAGCAGTGTGTGTGAGGTCATCTGCTAGAGGAATGTTTGTGGTGGAAGTGTTCTGCTGGGTGACGGTTGATCAGAGAGAGAAAGCAGTGAGCAGAGAAGATGGGTGTGGGGGTGAGCCCGGTGTTTCCCTTGTGATCTTGTGTCCCCTACCATCCCTGTGTCTTGTTGAGGAGTACAGGACAAGGACAATAAAGACTCTAAGAATTTACCTGGAGTACTGGATGTCTTCATTACTACACTGGCGATGAGGATGGGATGGTAGGTGGATTGCCTTCCAGATGGCGCTGCTGAGGGGGGTGCAGCACTCCTGGAACACTGCACCCGTGATGCCCCCCCCACACCCAGGCGGGTCCTTGCAGTGCTTAATTTGTGGCAGTGGTTGCCAGTTCCCAACACCGGCACTCTTTTTTGGGGACCGGGACATGGCTAGGCATGTGCAATTACTTTGTTCAGTTTCCACCGTTCCAAGATCATAAATCATTGCTCTGCAGCTCTGCTTGCAGTTGCAGGCCATGGCTGGCTGCTGGGCCTGGGAGTACAGCAACAAACAGCCAATGAAAACCAACATTCTGTTGTTAATATGCAGTATTTGATACATTCTATATAGTAACACAGAATGTACAGTTTTCGTTGGCTGTTCTCCAGCCAGTGAAATGACATGATGACCTGCGTGGGTCATATGGGTCTGTTGCTGTTGCGAGGGCAGGCAGACCACCTTCACTTCACGAGGCACACTTGATTTGATAAGGCGTGGCCGTGCCGTGACTCGTGAGAAAGCCTGCCTGCCTCACGTGTGGTCCCGTGTGCGGCCTACTACAGTTGCAGGCTTTCAGTTTCAGCTTAAGTTCCTTAGGCTGCTAAGGTAAGTCAAGTGTCAGTTAAACTTTCTGGCCCTCATTACGACCCTGGCGGAAAGTGACTGACCTGACCGCCATAGCGTAAATAGCGTTTCCGCCATTGCACGACGGAGCAAAGTGCGGCTAATTCCGACCCATCGGGCACGAGCACTACGCCATGGCGGAAGTGCAAAGTCCGCGATGGCAGAAATGACCCCAAAACGCCCCTCACCGCCGTCGTACGGCGCCCTAGGTGCAATTCCGCCACCCATCTTAGCGGTCACCGTAATGAGCGGCAATCGGAAAGTACGGTGACCGTAAATATACGGAAACGGAAGTAAAAACATGGTCCCGGAACGGGAAACAGCACGCCGTACACCTATAAAATCAGAATTCCCACACAACCATTAAAAATACTACCCTGAGACACATCCCAACCCGTCATCCACCCTAGTGAAAGCAATAAAAATGGGAAAAGTAGAGAAAAAAGCGTGCGACCGCAAGCGGCAGGTCCACTTCTCCCGTGAGGAACTCACCGTGCTCACAGAGACCCTCCAGGAGAATGCTGCCGTCGTCTTCTCGACGCAAATGACCAGGACGGCACTTGCGAACAAGAAGGCCATATGGGCCCTGGTGGCACAGCGGGTAAGTGCGGTGGGGACCGCACCCCGCAACCCACAGCAATGCAGAAAGCGATGGGACGACCTGCGGATCCGCGTCCGTAGCATAATTTCTGCCAACCGAAACATTGCCACAGCTACCGGGGGAGGATCGGAATCACCCATCAAGTTGACCCCCTGGGAAGAAATCTGTGCCTCCACCATTGGAATGGAGAGTATAGAGGGAGTCGGAGGGATGGAGAAAGGAGTGCAGACATCCGAAGAATCAGGTAGGTGGGCCAAATTAAACAATGCTAAATCCACAATGTCCAATCATGTGAAGTACCATGTGTCCACATAGTCCAACAGTAACACATGTCCAGGAGAACGTCCACATACATCGGCCTGATAGCGCACTTTAAAACTCACATTAAATACATAAATAATTAAAAATCCTAAAAACACCCTCTACACGTGCAGCAGGCACACCCTAACTGCAGGCTGCAAAACAACTGCATCCTCAATCCACACAAAAATGAAACCACCTCCAAGGCCCCGACCCAAATCACCCTCAGGTACCACCCCAATGCATGTGATACATTGCCATTCCAATTTCAACAGACCCATTAATAACGCTCGCCCTCCTTTACTCCACCAGAGGGTCCGATTCAAACGACGAGCTCCAGGACACCCCTACCAGCACACCTGCAAAGAGGGCCAAGACCAACGGCCAAAGACCCTCCACCTCAGCTGCACGCATCAAGACACGGCAGCAGCACAAATCAAGTGGCAGCACACAGGAGGGAACTTCAACAGGCACCCCAGCAGCCAGCATGCCCACAACAGCACCACCACTGGTCCCCCCAATGGATGCCACAGAAGGCACTGCTTCTGGTGGCAGCAGCACCATAGGTGACACTGCATTAATGGCAGCATGCTCCGACACAGAAAACGGGGATGTCGAAGTAAGATCCATCCATGACCTGTCTCAATCCCCCTGTTTGTTTCATCCCGTACACCATGAGGATACCACGCAGGGGCACCCACAAGATGACGACTGGCCATCCCCCACAAGCCCTGTGGCAAGGCAACATGAGGTGACCAGCCCCTCTGTGACACCACCGCAAATGGCCATGGCACAGCAGAGGCAACAGTCCCTCGACCAGGTGATCGTGCAACAGCAGCAACTGGCCACGCTCCTCAAGGACCATGCTGATGAATGTGGGGCTACTAAGGCAGCCATAGAAACATCAACTGAGACACTTAGGGCAGAAATGGAGAGAAGCACCGAGAGCCTGAGAGTACAAATGGAGAGAAGCACCGAGAGCCTGAGAGTACAAATGGAGAGAAGCACCGAGAGCCTGAGGGGGGAACTGCATGCGACGTCCAAAGACGTATGTGCTGAACTTGCCGCTGTGCGCCGTGTGCTCACTGAGCTCTCACAAACCCTTAGGGACATGCATGGACGTGAGCAGGCAGAGACATCATCCGTTGCAAGTTCCGTCCAGGGCAGCCCCCAACGTAGATCTGGGAGGAACCTGCGCTCCACAGGCAGGGGTGCCCCTGATACCCGGAGAGGGGGCTTGCAATAGCGTCTGCCCACTGACTATGAGCATCTTCGGACACTGGTGTTCGGGGGGGAGGTAGGAGGGTGGAGGGGGTGTGTTGGGCTCACTTGGGTGGCGGGTCGATGGGGTGTGTAACATAATTTCACATATGCTATAAACAATGCACGATCATCCAATGAGATGTGTGGACATTGATCTCTGTGTACGAGGCCTTTATAGGCGTACAGTCCATATTGTGCATGTTCCAGACACACACAGTGCCACAAGTCCCGTGTCCATGTATCAGCCACCAGGCGTGAGTGCTAGAAGCATGAATCAATGAGAATCTGACGAATGTCACGGCCCTCCTGTGCCTCGCAGACTCCTTGAGGTGCTGCCACATCCCCACCCTCATCATGACCATCTTCAGGTGCTTGCAGTTCTGCGTCAGGGGGCATGGGCACATTTCTACGTACGCACATGTTGTGTAGCATGACACATGCCATGACCATCTTTGCAACCTTCACATGGCGGTACAGGAGTGCCCCGCCAGACCTGCTGAGGCAGCGGAAACGAGTCTTCAGTAGGCCGAATGCCTGTTCAATGACTACACGGGTACGTGAGTGGGCATGGTTGTAGTCCTCCTCAGGCTGGTTCTGTGGGTTCCGGAGTGGTGTAAGGAGCCATCTCTTCAGTGGATACCCGGCATCACCTGTATGTGGACAATGAAGGATGTTTGTGGAATGACATTGCTACGTAGGCCCCCCCCCCTTCCTGCCAGGTCATTGCCGCATCACATACCCCACATTATCATGCATGAAATGAGACTCACCGAGTAGCCAGGATCTGTTCCCTGCGTGTCGCTCCATGTAGCGTGGTATTTTAGAGTTCCTCAAGACCATAGAATCATGGGTTGATCCTGGAAATCGTGCACAACAATGTGTAATGATCCTGTTGGAGTCACACACCATTTGTACATTCAGAGAATTAAATTGTTTTCGGTTGCGGTACTTGGCCTCCATGGCATGTGGGACGACCAATTCCACATGGGTGCAGTCGATGGCACCAATGCAACCCGGTATGCCGCCAAGTGCATGGAATCCCACTTTTGTGTTCGTAATTTCCTGATCCGAGCGTGGCAGAGAGATGTAGTCGTCTGCGTGCTTCAGGAGGGCATTGAGCACTTCCAATAGTGTCTGTGAGAACACTGGCTGTGAAATGCCATGCAACTGTCCGACTGTGTGCTGGTAGGTGCCTGTGGCCAGGAAGTGGAGTACAGACACCACCTTCAGTAGGGGTGGAATGGCGGTTGGGCTATCTATCATGCTGACAAGGTCAGCCTGTGTCATGTCCACAATGGCGGTTATGGTGTCCCGGTCCAAACGGTAGAGGGTGTGGATCTGCTCATCCGTGAGGTCGAACGGATGTGCTCGGAGGCGTGGGATTGCGGGCTGCCTGCGTGGTGGTAGTGGCTGTGCTGGCGGGCCTTGCTGGGCCTGCCTTGCCCTCCTCCTCCTCCTGCGTCTCCTCTGTGCGGCCGGTTGTTGTAGTAGTTGGTGTTCGTCTTCTTCTTGAAGTTGGAGTACTTGCAGTGCTATCAGGTCCCCCAGGGCCAACATCGCTAGTCCTGCCGGTAGCATTTTGGAGTGGGTGTGGTTGTGGGAGGGGGTTGGGTGTGCAATTTATGTGTTTTCAAGCTGTATTGCCTCCACCTGTGGTGATTCATTCCACCTGCGCAAGCTGCAATCCCCTTTGGGCGAGCACGTCCCGCACACAACGCTGCAATTCGACGCATGGCATCTTGCTATTACAATCATGTATTTGATCCCGATGGCAGTGAAATAATGGTTCATATGTTCATTCTGCTATGGTCCCATTGTTTCACATACTATCTTTGCAGTCGCGAACAAACTTGTGAAGGGTCAGTGGAATGTAGTACTCGATTAACGGTGGACCCTCATGCAGCACTGTACCGCGGTTCACCGACGGGCGGGGCGTCCCATTTGTGAGTGAAGCCACTTTGCATTTTCACACATTTCCGCACTACATGGATGGATTTGTGATTTCAAGCGGTCACAGATGCCTTTTCGACGTGATGTTGCAAATGAGGAATTCGAAGGACGGCGCTTTCGGTCTTCAGCTAGTGACGAGGAGACGCCCACAGGTCTGACTGCAAATATAACGTTCTATTGTTTAATGTCCTTGGGACAGGGGCCATGGCGAGAATGCAATGATTGATATGAATAGTATGGGATGCGCAATAGCGTAGTGGACGATAAGGCAGGACGTTCCCAAATACATGTTACTTCACAACACTGGAATTCCGGCCTGGAGCACAGTGGATTTTGCAGACTGCATTACGCACGGACTCAATGGAAAATTCACATGTTATGTGAGTAAGTAATCAGGCGTTTTCATACCGGGATGAGGGAATGATGTATGGATGCATGGACATATGATCTGATGGAGAGTTTGCCATTTACAGGGCTTTTTGGGATCTATCCACCTCCCCTGCGCTATGTGATGCAGAGCTGCCATAGTGGGACCATCGTCTATCTGCCCTTGTTGAACCCTCCCTGTCTCGACGCGCCTTCAGACACTTGTGTCTATGCATGTTACTAATCCCATCGAATGGATTCGGTTTTGACAGACGCATGCACACAAACACTCGTTTGTAATAGTGTTTTCACCTCGATTTTCATAGTTATGATTCGCAGGTGATTTTTGGGTGGGAATAATCCTTTGGAGTGGGCTAGCATGCATATGGCTGTGGATTTAGTGTGGTGATTGAAGTGAGTAATACAAATCAAGTTCTGATGCCCATACTATTCTTTTTCATTTCATTTGGGTGACAGGTATCTCCTCCCCTTTTGCCGCTGCCATCTGTATGCCACTCCTGCAGATGGCTTTTACTCCCGACACCTGCTGCTTCGAGTTAATCAGTGGAGCACCATTACGATCTTATGGGACGATCGACAATGGGCCACATGCCCTTACGCAGTTCTAGTGGCTAGGAGCAACATTTGGACCTTTCAGCTGGATTAGTGCCTACCTAATTGGACGGCCCTGCGGTTCTAGGCGCTTCCATGTTGCCTTTTTGGACGTGAATGTAGCCCCTGTGTACCATGGAGGAACAGGGCGTCACACAAGAAGAAGCTGGTCATTTATTGCGGATGCAGCCCACAATGATGAAATGTATTTTGGGGTTCATGACCTAATGGCTGTATGGGCTTGGTGATTTTGTGGTGCATTAAATTTCTATTCTGATATTAACCGTGTAGCGTTCTTCTTTGCAAGTAATGTAGCATATTCCTATTTGTGGTGCGATGTTTTGTGAGGAGATCTGCATTGGGTTCCGCCTTCTGGTTATAGTTGCGTGGTACTGTACTGGCCGCGTTTGCCTACGAAGCCCAGTGTGGTCAGGGATCGGGGCTACCATTATGACTGTTTTAATGAGGTCATGCTCATGGGCGGGGGATTAGCTTTTGTGTAACAGATGCCGGTCAGCCAGGTGGATTGGTGGAATGATGTGATTATCAGAATATGGCTGGTCACAGGTGCCTGTGTTTGCGTGCGTTTCTTGGAGGGAGACTGAGGTCATGTCCATTGGAATAGCTTCTGTATTCGTGCCATCTGTGCCCTGCAGCTCCCATTGTCCCCTCTTGAGATGAGCCTGGCTGCTCAGTCACTCTGCCAACTTGTGTGGTACATGCTTATGCAGATGGTTGGTTTGTTTACTGGCAGGATTACAGGGCTGGTGCAGTCTCACTCAAGATACTGCTTTGAATGTTGCCTTACACTGGTGTCAAGCGATGGGGGGCCTGTTTTTGTTTGTCTCATATTTCAGTTCATGTTGCTGTACTTGAACCTTCACATGCCTGTGCTGCATCAGTGCGGCAATGGTGCCATGGCAAATATGGATGGCCACTCACAAGGCACTTGGAGCCCCTAGATTAATTTGTTCGTTGGCATGCATGGGTGACTTGTACATTTCACTGGTTGCATTGTGTGACTTCATTGCACCTACGGGGAGTTGTGCAATGTGGCCAGGGAGTGGTGTACAGGCACTCAGTAGGGCCGTTTACGGTTGATTCGCGATGCCGTACTTCTCACCATGGCGGAATGGTACTTTCCGCCATGCTTGATGGCGTTAGGTACATGTCCGCTAGGGTCAGAATTCGCGTACCATTGCGCCATGGTGGTAGTTACGGTTTGGCATGGCGCGCGTGCGCGTACTTGGTGCAGTTAGCGTTGGCGTTCACTACGGTGTCGCTAATGGCATCGTACTTTACGGTGACGGGTCATAATCGCACCGAGCGCTATTCGATGGCGGTATTGCATTTCCGCCATCGTTTTTCGATTTCCGCCAGGGTCGTAATGAGGGCCTCTGTCTGGATTTTCACCACTAAACTAAGCAGGCTCAGGATTGGACAAAGCAGCTGGCAGGCCGCGGGCACAAGGCAATGCGAGCGGCGCTGGCAGTCCAGGCAGTCCAGCGGCAGCAATGTCATCAATTAGCCAGTGAGTGCTGCCCCGGCGGCGCAATTATAATGTAACGGCCACCGGGGCAGCAAATAATAACAGCCTGCCCGAGCCCTGGGGCGGCCCCCTGCCCCCCTCAACTTTCACTGTCTGTGGCAGGTGTGGCGACTGGCGTGGCCCGCCGCGGCCCGTCCCGCGGCCGCCGCAAGCTCAGGATTGGCCCGAGCTGGCAGGCTGCGGGCGCAAGGAAATGTGAGCGCCGCGCAGTCCAGCATCATCCAGCCAGTGCGGCTGCCTGGCCGGCCGCAATTATAATGTGACGGGCCAGGCACAACAAACCAAACCCGGCCATAACTGGCTGCATGGTGCACCAATGCCTAACACGCCATAACACGCAGAAAGTCATGAGGGAGCATAACAAGGCATACCATCCATAGAAGGAATATATGCATGCCAAGAACAAAGGGCATAAAAGGCACAAAGGGCATAAAAGGAATCAAGGGCATAAAAAAGTGCTGCACGGATCAACAACCACGAACTAAGCTGTACATGGTGTGATAAGGCACGACAAGGCAACCTCCATTTCAAATCATTGCAATGCATAACCATGCATAACAAAGCATAGCAAGGCTTTTCAAGGAGTACGTGGGTTAATGAGGGTGAGAGGGGATGTGTCAGTACTGGGTGTGGGTAAGTGGAGTCGAGAGGCCGGTGCAGGTGAGTTGGTGGGTGATGGTAAGAAGTGTTGGGTGGGGGAGTCTCCGTGAGGTTCATGAGGTGACGTTGGGGCCAAGAGAGGGTGTGTTGGATGGCAGGAGTGAGAGGAGGTGTGGTTGGGGTGAATGGAGATGATTAGGGCTGGGGTGGGTGGGAGGGACCTGGATGGGTAGGTGGGTAGGGTGAAATAAGGAGCTGTAGTGGAGAGGTGATATAATGGTGGTATGCTGGGTATGTGTGTGTGACTGTGGGGTGATGGGTTGGGTGGAAGGCTTCAGGGTGGATCTGTGGGAGTTTCCCATTGCCAGGGGTCCTGTGACTTGAGATCCATGGTGGGGTGAGAGTAGCTGGGAGATGTAGGCTAAGTGGTTGGGGGCGAGAAGAGATGATCTGATTGACTGGTTGCCGTGCAAGGGTGTGGGCCGGATAGGTGGAGTGGAGGTGAGAAGAGGTGGGTGTTTCCATTGCTGGGGATTGGAGGGGAGCATGGGTATGGCTTTCCCAGTGGCCTTGTCTATGCAGTCTCATGCAGGGCAGTACTTATTCCTGGAGAGGTTGGGAGCCAGTTGTCTTAAAGGTCATGAGACTACACTCTCTGCAGAGCGGGTTGGCGCAGAGCTTTCTTAAATGACCAGATGTTTGGCTTGGTGCGTGTACCCTATGGAAGAGAGTTCTAGATCTTAGGTGTCATGACAGAGACTGCGTTATCTACTATGCCAATCTTTATGGAACAGTGGGGTTGCTAGCGTTGAAGTCAACCACATTTTAATTTCTCTGTACCTTATAATCCCCTTCTGGGGAACCCTTCTATGCACAATGTAACTTGCCCACTAACATTCATCTCTCTTCATAAAAGTTTATCTTCCTTGTATCTTGTCTAGCTTGTCTAATTTCCGGCACCTCTATGGCCTGGTCATGTGCCCTCTGCTGATTGAGACCCCCCCATGTCCGCCTGTATTTCAGGGGCACCTTTCTTACCATACAGCTCCTTGAATGGGACCCGGGCTAGTTCTAGCCTTCAGTATGCCTCTTCACACACTGTTTGATGCTGTCCGGGCGGCAGAACAGCACTGCAGCCTTGGCTGGACGAGGTGGGTAATGTAAGGCAGCCCTAGGGCCCCTAGGACTGCCTAGGTCCTCTGACCAAGACTGCCAGTGTCGCAGTGCCAGTTGTGCCGCTCAGATCATGTTGTGGTGCCTGGGAGGGGATTTCACTGTGTGGCCTTCAGTGGCAGCGCTAGCGACCAGTGCACAAGTAAATGAGCAGGGTCTGAATGGACCTGCCAGTAGGAGGAATGCATCTGGCCTTACATATGGGAAGGAAGGTGCATGCAGGATAAGTGAGTCAGGGCGGGGGCAGCCTTCACAGTCACCTCGTAAATTTCACACATGCCGATTTAATGATTTTTATATGCAAAAATGCCTTCCGTTCCACCATGAATGTGCAAGGTGGGAGCCGGAGGCTGTTGTGTTGTTATGACAAGTTTATTCCAGACAAATGCAGCATCTTTGCCCAAAATGAGGCACAGGTGGCTATGTCTTGTAATTGTGAAACCGAGCGGATTAAGGTCGGGAGGTGGATTCATAAATTAAAATCCAGGTCCCTGCTCCATTCACAAATACAGTGATGCAAACAAAGAAAACGAAAACGAACAGAGTTACCTGCAGTGGCAATGGATCTCGTTTGGGGGCAAAGGTTGTGAACGATATTTCAAATGTCGATGAGGGCTGTACCTGGTAAGTAGTGCAAAAGAGACTAGCAATACAAATGAGATCATACAGCTCGATGATTAACAAAACGCAGGTGAATTTAATTTGGCATGCCATGCCAGGTGAACAGGTGCTGAACTGTTCCGTAATGCCTGGGCAGGTTCACACATAGACAGTAGCGTGTGTGTCCATGGGATGGGATGAGTAGATCTGTGAGGTTGTTTAGGTTCAGCTGAGCCGGCCCCACAGGGTTACCTAATTGCCTGCCCTGCCCATGACAAACAAAGGCCATGTTGTACCTACCTGCAGCGACGGCGCTGAGTCTTTACATGTTATGGTATTATAGGTTATTTATAACGCACCTAATACCACCAGAGTTCGGTTTCCAAGCGCAGATCTGGGATTCAAACCTCTGTTTCTCTGCGTGGTCTTGTTTCCAAAACCAGTGCTTTGCCCCTGTGCGTGCATGTTATAATACAAGGTATTAATTAAAACAGTAATAATTTGTTTAGGGTAATTCCCTAACTTGCTCTTAGGTATATTTATGAAGTATTAGCAGCACCATGGGAGGTGCCTGCTGTTCAGCATAAGTGTATAATCCTGGCCAGATAATGTAATCTCACCTGACTTCCACTGCAAAGGGTCACTCTACCCTCTTCTTCCCCTCTGCATTGTTGAAGGCAAGTCAAACATATGTCTGCGGGTGCTGTGATAGAGGTCAGTAAAATATTGTGCAGTGTGTGTAACGTCCTGTCATCTTAAATCCAAACTGCCATAGAAAGTTTGCCCTGTTAGTAAAATGTCTCTCTTGCAATACGTACAGATTTGGCCCACTGTGTCCTATGAGGCTTTTTTTTCCCCGCCCTCATGTTTGGTGCATACAGTTCAGGGGGCAATGGTCGTGCCTTTTGTGTGAACCCAAATATCCCAATTCTGCCTGCAGCAGTTTAATTTCCTATTGAGCATATACAGGTATCACGCCAGCGGTTTGCAATTTAATTGACTTAGTGCCTTTGCCCCCCTTTAGGTTTGCAGTGAGCGACTTCATCAGAGCTTTCAGAGTCGCAGGCTGCTGTGTGGTATGCTGCATCCTTGTCCCTGAAAACAAAGTAAGAATTAAGACGTACTTTACCAAGCATAAGTGGGGTGTAATTGTTTTAATGACTCAAGGAAAGTGGGTGTTTTTTTTTAAATGGAGACGGGCATGGGTACTACACTACAGAGCGACATTTCAAAAGTCACAAAATTAAATTGTATGGTTCAGTGTGGTGTGTTGGGGGATACAAGGAGGCAAATGGCACTTTGCAGCCATTTACAAACCACCCACATGGTATTTGTTGTTAGATTTCTTTTTGCAATGTTCTCTTCAGCCAGGACATGTCAAACGTGTGCACATTTGTATTTATTAGCCCGGCTCTAATGGAAAGCGCATTCCATGTGTGCACCATAATATGTGTTTGTTCTTATACATTTGCTGTTCACCAGTCCTTGATTCCATTTGAAGCACTTAAGAGGTCTGTTGTCCTGTCATGTCCTGACCCCTGGCCTGATCATTGTGTGTAGTGAAACTTCTAAGGAATCCCATGATATTGATTATCCCTACTTCTCATTTATTTCCCTAGAATGTCTGGAACCCAGAAGAAAATGTCTTCATATTTTTCAAAGCCTGGTAAAAAAACGTAGCACAGATGAGCCCTCAAGCAAGCAAAGTAAACGGGAATCTGGTTCTAAGTCAGATAGTGTTCGTGAAGAACCAGAAAAAACACTAGATGAGACCACCAGCGCTACTACTGTCAACATCCAAACAGAAAACCAGAAGCAAGCATTCCACTTGGAGAGGGACTGAGCGACACTGGTATCACTGATGAAGATTGCGAACCACCGAACGACAGTGACACAGAAACTCCAAGTACTAGCACGCCGGAATCTGGTCAATTATCACTTCTGCAACGTTCAGCTCCCTTAACAAAAGTCTGACTCCCTAAAGGTTGGAAGCTGGACCAGAAACAATTTTTTCAAAGCAAGTACCCATGGTTGATTGTTAGAGGACACACTCTTGGATGCACCATTTGCCGTCAAGTCAATAGCTTTGGTGCAGAGAAAATTCATGGGATGAAATTGTCTAAAGAATGGACTGAGTGTACTATTAGCTCATATGGTACCAACAAAGACAAGCAACAAAGATCCTTATGAAAGAAGATTACCGAACATTTTTCAACAAAGGCACACGTCACAGCATCAAAAATATTAGAGCAGGCAAAAAAAAGATAGATTGCTTACAGTAACGTCTAGAGCCCAGGCAGGGAAAATAGCAACAACTGCCAGAATATTCTGAACGGCTTATAAAGAAGCAAAGCGAAACAGGCCAGCCTATGGTTTTGAATCTGAGATAGACTGCCAGCAATTGAATGAGCTAGATATGGGACGCATTTTACATTCCAATGTGGCTTGCTCAAGCATACAGCAGCACATTTAATCGGAAATTAAATGAAAGACATTTGCCAAAATAGTTGCGTCTTCTCCTAAGGTGAGCCTTTTGCTTGATGAGGCAACTGCCCTAAATAAAAAACAGTGCTTTAATTGTGTACCTACGTACTCAGCTGCAGATATGGAGTCTCCAGCTAATATTTTTGTTGACCTTATCGAGCTCAGTGATGTGTCTGCTGAAGGTATAGTGAATAGTTTGCTGTCTTTGCTCCAAAAGGACCCAATTAACGTTAGTGGACTTTCTCACCAAATGTCTGGTGTCAGTCGCTTGTGATGGAGCATCAGTAATGTTTGGCCGCAATAGTGGGGTTGTGAAAAGGTTATTAGAAAGAATTTCTCCCAATATGTAGCCTGGCACTGCTCAGCACACCGCTTAGAACTTGCAGACAATGATGTCATGAAAGACATTGGAGCTACAAATCATTTCAAAGCATTGCTAGACAAACTGTATTCTGTATAAAATCGTTTGCAGCTAAAAGAATGTGCAGATGCTCTTGACATTCAGCTTTGTAAAATAGGAAGAGTGTTAGATACTCGCTGGGTTGCCTCAAGCTACAGAACAGTAGAGGCTGTCTGGAATGCTTATCCTGCACTTTACAAACACTTTACATTGGCATCTTGTGATGGCACAACACGAAACATGTACACTGGACTATGTAGGCGCCTTTCGTCTCTGCAGTTTGTTGGTAATCTTGGGATTATGTTTGATGCACTTCAAGAGTTATCAGAATTGTCTCTTGACTTACACAAGCGTGATTACACGATAATTGTTGCACATTGTGCTATTTGCAGACAAATATCAGTGTTTGAGCCAATGGTAGAAAGGTGAGGAAAACACTCTTCCCAGTGCCAGAAGGCCATAGTAGAAAATAGTTTCCAAGGAGTGACCCTGCATGAAGGAAAGGCGTGCGACAAAAGAATTGAACATGGACAGTTTTTTCGCAGTCTTGCAGAAAATGTACAGAGTCGTTTGTTGTCTACAGGAGGTTCTGCTGCTGCTGACAACAAAGTTGCGTACGAGAAACTAATAAGCGAACTCAAGGTTTTGTGCAAGCAGTACTGGCCAGTTGAGTTAACACCTACGTGTGGAGAAAGTGAGATAGAGTCTCTGTGTGAAAGATTTGACATTGGTGACTCGTCAAACCATTCGGGGAACATAGGGAGACAGGTGGAAAAGAAGCTAATAGACACTACAAGGAACTTTTGACAGCTGTGGACACTGTTGCCATCTCCACTGCTGAGTGTGAACAAGGGTTTTCACAAATGAATCTTGTCTGCACATCAACAAGAACATCCCTGCATACTGACACCATTTCATCCTTATTATTTATTAATCTCGTTGGCCCACCGTTGAAGAAGTTCAACCCCATCCCCTATGTCAATTCATGGATTGCAAAAGGACAAAGAGCTACTGATGACCCTAGGAGTAAGGAACGAAATGAGGACATGGCCAGGTCAGATTTAGACATTTTATGGGCTTTTATGAGCGAATAGAGACACCTATGCACACTATTGACCTTGTAATTATTTAATATATTATTTATTTGTACTTTATTTAGTAACTGCTATTTGCATTTGTTTGTTTTGTTCATCTATTGCAAATTGCACTTTACTATAGCAGCTTAGCCATGTTGATCCCAACCAGCTTTTGGCAAAGTTGTAATAGAATCTGGAGTTACCATGACATTTTGTGAAATGTTATACAGAATAGTTTGCCATGTTAGGCTAAATACTGTGGCTGGCAGAATGTTAATTACTTCAAACAAACACAACATTTAAATAGCATTTGCCAGACTTCTATTTAATTGATATAGATTCAATGCCTTCTTTACCTCCTTTTCTAAGTTTAAAATGAAAGCCAAACATGGCACCTTGTTCTTTCTTGTTTGGTTCTTTTCTATATCCAATGTGTTTGTTTATTCTTAGTGTGTTTATTTATTATTTATTCAGTGTGAGGTTAAATAAAAAAGTGTTTTTGAGGATCATGTCCCAGATTTGTAATTACTGCAATATCTGTTAACTTTCATTCAATCAAACCTAATGTTTCAAATACAGTATTATTTTTCCTAGTGTACGTCAAAACAGAAAGATACTCTCACTTTGAGTCTCACAAGAGACCCCAGCTCCACTCAGCCATTTGGGAAACAGGGCCGTGGGAGGGGGTGGGCGGTGGGGGATCATTCTACAAAATTGACAAATAAGATAACATCCACAGGTTTGCAACAATTTTATCAAATGCATTATCACTTCGAGGACTGCAAATATGGTCCAGATGTCTATCGAGTGTGGTTTAGAACTTAGAAGTGTGTTCAAATGCACTTGTTTGCCTCTGAGGTTGCCGGAATGCTGGAACCACTACACCTACCATAACAAGTAAGTGTTTTCCAACTTTAAAGCATTATACTTTCTCAACCCATGTGTGCCCTTCCCCATCCATCCCACTACTAGCCTGTGCCAGCATTTGCTGCAGCGCCAAACATGTGACATGGTGCAGCAGCAGTGTAATGGGCTGGTGGTGGGCTGATCTAGGTAGGTCTAGCACTGAAATGGTGCGGACCGCGCGTCCGCACTGCGGGGCGGCACCGCACCCGGCATTATGGGGCCAATATTTTTTGGGCACTGCCACTTATTTTTTTACAAATTAAGCACTGGGTCCTTGTCGAGTTGGCCCGGCGTATGGAGTTCGTTGCCCTTTGGGACCACGTTGGGCTGTATTTGCTGTTTCTGCCAATTGGAGCCAATGACAGCATTTCTCCGAGTTGTGGAAGGCGGCGCTACGGGCGCACAATGGGCTGGCGCCCCTCTGTCCAGCGTGTAGTCGAGGGTGGTTTCGGAGTGCAGCCCGTGTCCTGGACTGGGAGCTGACCTACTATCTGAGCAGCCTGGGGTGCCACCGTCGGAGGGCGGACCTGCTCCGCCGCGTTCCCAGCCAGGATGGAGTCTGAGCGCAGTGGTAGTCGTAACAAGTGGGGTCCGTTCCACCTGTTTTGTGCTGGAGTTGTTCTCAGAGTCTCACTGGACTGGGAGAGGGAGCAACCTCCATGCCGGTTTGGAGGATTTGGTTCTGGCTCTTTTTGGAGTCTCCGTGCTGTGGAGAAATCAGCCCGATTGTTGGAGGTGTCCACGGTCCTCCTGTTAGCTTTGCAGGAGGGGCAACGGGTGTCTTGTGCCCATTTCCGCTGTAACTTTCTTCCATGCCCACGGGAAATCCTGTCTTTCTGGGACGGTGGTCCGGCATAGGAGTGGTGACGTCACTCTGGTGCGGCTGGTCCCAGGTCTGTCACGTTATCAGAAGGCCGTTGGTGTTTTCTAGGGGCGGTTCCACACTCGTACTGTAGAACGAGGATGTTAACAAGAACGCGTCCATGGGTGGGCATGTTTTTTTATATATTGACGTGATCTGGCCGAGGTTTCAGGCATGGACATGCGATGGTGGAGCCAACAACCAGAAGCGAGTTTCAAGTTTTGTTTACATTGTTGCCATAACGAAGAGACTTTCATTAGTGACAGAGTGGTCGTGTGCCAGCCAAGGGGCATTCTACCAGGTTAGTGTTTTGGGCCGTATGAGAGGGTATGATAGAGTATATGTTGTGGCCCATGTTAGAGGGTTCGGTGCCTGGTGTCCCCATTTTAGGTCCCCGGAGTAGAATAGGGGTGTGTTACTGAAGGCCGTTGTTAGCCCCCTGTGGTGTCCTTTGTTGTGGCCTTTCGTGGGAAATAGACCCTTGGTATATGGGTTTAGGTTTTCCTTTGCAACTCCCAGGTGAGGGGTAGGGGGTTTGTAATGTAATTTAATATTCTGCAAATGTGTAATGTAATGAATACTGCAAATGCAAATGTCCAATACCATCTGTGATTCATCTGGGGGGGTGGAACGTAGTTTCTGGGTAGTGTTAACCCCAAGGAGTGTGGATTGGGGTTTGAACTTATTTAAAGAAGAAAATATGAAAATGCATTAATGTGACCTTTGTCATTTGGATCACTGACTTTCATGCAACATTGACATTGTTTGGTGCCCAGGAGTTCATGTCGGTTTGCAGCTGTGGGCTGTGCTGGGGGTCATCATCTAATTTCTTCACATGTATTATGCAATGTTTTAGCTTTGAAAAGTGCTTTTCATGGTGTTTGCAATCAATTTCCATGTTATTATGATATGTTATCGCCATGTCATACTGTTGCATGTTTAGTGTTATCAGTGTTCGGGGTGTGAGTGTAGTGAATAGGGGCATGCAAGTAGTTTGGTACACCTGTGGTCACATGTTTTATGAGTTTTTAGCGCCTGGTGTGTGCACCGGAGCGGTTCTCCATGTCTGTGTGTGAGAATTTGTGTTGAGCTAGTTGACTGTAGGAGTTGTTGTTTTGCCATGGTGCCCAGTTTTGATATTGGGGTAGGTCGCTGTGTGTGTGGTCATGGGTTGGACTAGATTCATTGCCCATGTGTGTGTGTGTAGAGTGTTAGGTGTGTCTGTTCTCATTCCGCTGTTCTATTGTAGTGCCTGGTCTAACCCCGGTGGTTTCATGGTGCCTGGTTTGGTCCCAGAATAGGTCGCTATAGTGTTTTGGTCCCAGTTGTGCACTATTCCTGAGCGTGTGGTTGCAGTTAATATAATGGTTATAGTGTTGTGTTGTAGTCATTAGTGCCTGATGTGTCGTCAGGGTGGGTCACTATTGGCGTGGGTGTTGTGTCATTAGTGCCGGATGTGCCATCAGTGTGGGTCACTATTGGCATTGGTGTGTGGTCATTAGTGCCTGATGGTTTCAGGGAAGGTCACTTTTGGCATTGGGTGTTGTTCACAGGGCAGTTGTTTTGCTGCAGTGTATTCCATAGCGTTGTTTTAACTTTAGTCTGGTCGCTATGCCTGAGTTCTGTTGAATTTTCATGTCGTCCATAGTGCTTGGTCTAAGGGCCGAAGTAGGTCACTATGGGGTTTGGGTTTTAACTTTGCCAGTGTACCTCCTGTTTCCGAGTTTTGGTAAATCAGGTTGTCACTAGTTGTTTAGAAATGGTGTAATGTTAGTAAGAGGAAATGGCCAACAGTTTTGTGGTAGTGGAGCAGGATTGTGGATGCGGTTTTTCTTTTTACTGCAGTCAGGGTTGTGCTGCGTGGGTCCCTCGGTTGCTGTTGGGCATTTGTTGTTGCTCCCTTATGGGGCGGTTGGTTTGTGCTCAGAGGGGCAGCTCTGATACTTCGAGGTGGCAGACCGGAGTGGACGGTGTTAAGTGCGTTGGAGGGTAAATTGGTTAGGTAGTTGTGTTAGTGTTATCTAACAATAGCGTGGCTAGGGGTGGCAGCCCTAGGCCCTGAGGGTCAGCTCAGGACAGGCGTAAGTGCTCTGTTTATTATTTTTGAGGCCTTGAAGTGTTAACCGAGGGATTTGGTGAGTTGTGTTGTGCGGTTAGCGTGCCGTTGGCATTTTCTACTTGGTCCGGTTTGCCCTGTGAATGGTTTTCTTTTGTGTGGTTCCTATTAATTGAAGTTGCCAGGGGTTCGGTAAATAGGCGGCCACTGTGTAGCGGAAGTTCTGGTACTGTGTTGTGTTGGATGTTTAAGGTTTGGTGCTGGTCATGTTACCTTAGTCATTTTTTGTGTTTCCCTAGGGAGGGGGAGGTGTAGTAATCTGGCTTACAGAGTAGCAGTGTGTGTGAGGTCATCTGCTAGTGGAATGTTTGTGGTGGAAGTGTTTTGCTGGGTGTCGGTTGGTCAGAGAGAGAAAGCGGTGAGCAAAGAAGATGGGTGTGGGGGTGAGCCCGGCGTTGCCCTTGTGATCTTGTGTCCCCTACCATCCCTGTGTCTTGTTGAGGAGTACAGGACAAGGACACTAAAGACTCTAAGAACTTACGTGGAGTACTGGAGGTCTTCATTACTACACAGGCTTCTTCATCTGCGCTATTTGAGTCAACAGGAGTCTGGCAGCTCTTTCCTGGTCCTCATGCATCTTTTCTCTGCTGCGTGCAAATGCCCATGCCAACCAGCCTGACACTCGTCCAGTATATGGCTGTATTGTGGAACTGGTACTTGTCCTTTGTGTTGGAACATGTATGCTGGGTAATGCAGTCTCTGTGGTTTTATTTTTCAGCTCCTCATGCAGTTTCCTCGCTCTGGCTATGTGCGGGAATAGTAAGTCTACTAACATTTGTGTCCTTGCGGAGAGTTTTTCTGAGGCTGCTCTGTTTTCTTAAGGGTTTCTGATATGACTGCTACTGTTGGTCTTTCTCTTAATTCTTCTTGTTTTCTCATGCTATCTTCTGTGAGAGTTTTTATAGTGGGCAGTCTCGTCTTCTCTACTGCCTTCGTTTGTGGTTCTGCGGTCATTGACACTAGGCCTGTTTCGTGTGCATTCAGTGTGTGTGTGTGCGCGCGTGTAGTTGTCAGTGTTTTTTCTTCATTCATTTCATGCCGACCCTGTCTCCGGCTTTCCTGCTCATTCGTTACCATAAGTGTGTGTATATCGCTATAATCACGTTCATTTCAAGTTAATTTACTCTACCATCAGATTTTCTAGGGACTGCAATGACTATATAAGGTCTGGGTGCTCTTGTGGGCTTCATCCGTGCATCATCAGGTGGGTGCACTGAAATTGGAACGCTTCGTGCACCAATAAAGAATGCAGTTCTGATCGTTAATGACAGTAAAATAATAATAAATACAATGCATAAGTACATTATGGTTCAATATGTAAGGCAAAGCATTTTCTTCCAGAGAAGCAGGGGTGCCTCTCTGCTTGTGGGAGGACCAGGTTGCTGCTCTGGGCCCCCATCTCGATCATTCGTCAAATGTCAATGTTATTATTCCCTTAACCAATGTCATCTTTCAAATACTGCGTTTGCGAGTGTTAGATGATTCACAAGTGTCCTCCCTCTTGCGGGCGACGGATTGTCTCTTATTTCAGGATACAGTTCCTTTGCTAGACTTTGGGAAAAACAGATTATATAACACTTCAGTGAGCCCTTTTACTGTGCATGTTCAATGTAGGTCAGTGTCGTGATCTTGGCGATCCGCCTTGATGGTCGTGCAGCTATAAACTACCTCCGTCCCCAAGTACCGCTCGAGCAGAAAAAAATATACTGCCCTAGCAATCTTTGAGGCCACAGGTGATGAGTGGCGTCGTCAGATACCGGGAACACCGGAAGGACCCCTGAGTGCTGTAATGCAAAGGTTAGGATCAGGTACGCTTTGAACAAGAATGGCAGTGCAAGCAGACAAGGAAAAATGACAAAGCTTACCCTGGGGATGATAGAACCGGTGGGAAACCTGAATAGACAACAAGGGAAGACCAACAGCAGGCTGGGATGTGCTGCAGTTCCTCCAACTCACACCTGCAGCCAGAGCGTGACCAGAGAGCAAGTCAATCCAAGGTCCAGGTGGTTATTAGCTCGCCAAGACAGAAGGGTAATCCAGAGCAATTCCAGGGCCAGAAAGGGGGGTCAAGAGTTCCAAGGGTCCAGAAGCTACGACGAATCCAAAGGGAAATCCAAGACAAGTCCAAATAACGTTCCGTGGTCGAGTTCCAAACTGTAGCTAGAAGCAAAAGGGTAATGCCGAACAGGTCTCAGGTAGAAACAGCTGTGAAGCGCTGAGTGTTTCCTCTCGGCTCCTTTTGAAGGGAAGCTAGATCACGTGACAGGGCACGTGACCGCACAGGAGCGTCACGTGAGGCCGGACGCCATCAGTGATTGGTGTTTGTCCAACGTGGAAGCCGGCGTCGGCTGCAGACGAAGAACCCATGACTAGTCACGTGATCGTCTGAGCGAGACGCGATCGGGTTCTCCCGTGCGCGGGAGCTGGAGCCGACGACCCCGGAGCCGTCGAGCATGGATGAGACGCCAGGGCAAGCGCCAACACGGAAACGGGCAGAAGGAGGTGGTTCTGACCCCTCTGACATCCCGCCTGCCGTGTCTTCCCTGTTGGTGTGGGTGGTGGGTATGGGAACGGATGGTGCCGGGTAAGTGTCGGGAGGAGGGCATGATTGAGGACGTGACAGTCAGCTCCCAATCAACCCCTCGAATCTGCTTCAGTCCTGAGGACATGTTGGACACTGGTCAGTATGAAGAAATAGGGAAAAAATAACAAATATAACAAATGGAGTTCTCGACTCTGCTTCCTCGATCTGTCCCTTGGCAGAAAGTTTTACTGTCTTCTCCTAAGGATTCGATGGAGATTGGAAGTTGTGCTATAATAGCATGCAAGAGCATGTTTAGCTGAGTACACTTTACTGGTTCTCTGAGGAATGTATGTACGTCAACATTGGTTGGTCTTCCCACTAGCTCTGGAAAGTTCTCAATGAGGTGAAAGAAGACGTTGTAGGCAAATCTGCTGTCTTCTGGTGACAAGGACATCTGTCCAATCTTCGTTGAGTTTCAGGATCATATGTTTTTTCCTTGATGTAAACAATGTCTGCACTGTCCGTTCGCGTGGAGTGTGACCAAAATAATGATCTTATTCAAAAGATGGCTTAAATGTTCAGTGTTTGTTGGATCTCAAAGAAATGTACATGTATCAGTTGTTCTCCCGACAATGGTTGGACAGTCTTGGATTATGCAGAAGAATATTGTGTTGACAAGCTCATTTATTTCCGCCTGTGTTGGGAACATTTGCTTCTTTCTCACTGTACTCAGGGAGTATAATAAATTGTTCAGCAATGACAGTAAGCAGTTGTCTTATTATATTTTTGTTTTCAGGATCTTGAAGAAAGTCTGTGACACTTGTGAGCCTCCCTACCAATGACAGATATGATCTTAGCACTAGGTTGAAATAGGTGACCACGTCTTTTGTGACATCTCTACTGTGGGACATCATAAGTGATTCCAAATAGGGTCTCGGTGTGGAAGGAATCAGGGTACTGTATCTTCTTCCAATTTATGTGTCCTTGATAAAAATTTGGCATATCCTTCCTAATCAAGGCTTCAGCTTGCCTCAGTCCAAAGTTCAAAGTCAACAGACTATGTTGTGGCTTATACGTGCAATTTTCATCTTCACCACATCCTTTTGCAAAAAGTTCCTTGTCTTTACTTTGCTGGTCATGCGTCCTTCTTCCTCGTCATGGATCTCGTCTGCACGTGCTGTGGTTCTTCCCCGTTGCTCGTCGAGTCCTCTCGTTGGGGTGCAGGCAGGGGGCTTTCTCCGATGTAGGGTTTGATATCACTGAGAAAAATCCATGCTCTCTTGTCCTTTAGCTTCACAGCGGACGGAGTGCAGTCCTCTATGATAAAAGGACCATTGAATCTTGGCTCGTCCCACCTTTTCCTTGTATGGTTTCTCACCAGGACGGCATCTCCAGGGAAGATGAGTGTAACACATAGACCTTTAACTGAGTCTGGTTTAGTGTCTACTTCTGTGTTCTGTGCTGCACTGCACCCTTTTCGTCGTTGCTGCAGCTGGTCTGAAATTACAGTAAGGCAAGATGTCATACAGTTTAGATAGTTTTGTATTTCAGATCCTAAGCCCTCTCCTGTTGACTGGGCATCACATCTAGCTCTATCTCAGTGTGTTAGGGGGGTTCTCATTCTTCTTCCTGTGGCTATCTTGTGTGGCGTAAAATGATGGTCGGAGCCAGGTTGGTTCCGAAGAGCATACAGTGTCAGTGGAAGGCTGGGCAACCATCCCCACTTTAGTGTAAGCTTCAACTTGGTTATTCTTTCTTTCAACAAGCCGTTGAGCTTCTTACAGATCCCAATACCTTGTGGAAGATACGCCGACGAGAACCTGTGCTTTATACCAAGCAGCAAGTTAATCTGCTCGAACACTCCATTGACAAAATGAGGGCCATTAATTGATCTCATGACTTCGCATACCCCCCACCTGGGGAACACTTCCCTCATTAAAAATGTGCCCGCACAGGTAGAGTTTGGGTGTGTACATGGACCTGCCTCTATCCATCTAGAGAATGGACACACCACAACAATTAAATATCTGTACCTGGTACATACTTGAATCATGTCGACGTAATCGACATGCAAGTTCTGAAAAGGCTCATTTGGCCTGGGGATGACTCCTCTCACAACCTTTAGTGGGTGCCCAGCAGTGAATTGCTGGCAGATTATGCAGTTCACCAGAAAGAATGCAACATGCTCGGTTAAATTCGGTATGAACCAGTCTTCCACAAGCATTGCTGCTAGATTCTCTTTTGTCATATGCACTGGGTAATGTAACTGCTCCAGCACTGTTTTTAATAGGGCTACAGGCATTCCTGGTTTACCAGTGCTGCCTTGTGGCTACAAGCTGTCAGAGGGGTTTAAAGAACACCCTCAATGTTTCCATAGGTTTTTCTATTCCTGTGGTGCCTCCCCTTGGAGTTCCATTAACTGAGTTTGCCCCAAATTGTTGTAGCCTTCAGGTGTTCTTCATACAACCAACATTAGTCCATTGGTATGGATAGTTTCTACTGCCATAACCGTCTCACTTTTTGATGCCATTCGCTGTGCTTCCGTGTCTGCTGCTTGATTTCCACGTGAGATAAAATCTGTCCCTTTCATTTGGGCGGCGCATTTCATGACCGCTATGCCCTCTGGGAGCTGTAGTGCCTTGATCAGCCTGTCCAATAAGGCTGCGTGCTGCACTGGCATCTGCTCGGAGGTAGCCCCTCCTTTTCCAGCGTGCTAAGCCTGCATGCACTGTTGACATCACATAGGCGGAGCCACTGTACACCGTTACTTCCTGGTCTGCATGATTCTCAATGGCGAGTATCAACGGCAATAATTCTGCAGCCTATGCTGAATAATGAGATGGTATTCGTGCACTAAGAAGCACTTGGAACTCGCAATTTGCTGTGTGCTTTATCACAGCAATGCCTGTGTATCTTTGCCCATCACTTTGTTCGATTCTCGAAGACCCGTCAATAAAGACGATCTCTCCTCCTGCCAAGGCATTTTCTTTCACCCTGGGAATTTCATCATAGAATTCTTCATAATTCGTGCAGTCATGTATCGGCTCTCCCTTAGTGACTGGCTCTGCGATGAACATAGCTGGGATTACTATCTTACATCAGACTATTTTAATCAATGGGTTTGATATGATCACTTCATAAGCAGAAGCTCTCTGAGATGTCAATGTGCCCTTTGTTTTCTCTAGAATGGCAAATAATGAGTGCTCGACGTACAACGTCATGGAACATCCCATCACAATGGTTGTAGCCTACTGTATGGCAAATGCCGCGGCAGCTAAACTTTGTTCACATGGGAAGTGGCCTCTCATTACTGGGTCCAGATTCCCACTGTAGTATGCTAGGGACTTGTACCCCAAGGAGGTTCTTTGAGGGAGAACTGCCGTCATGAAGCTGCCATCTGTGTGTGAAAACAGGTAAAAATCCTCTGCATAATTGGGAATTCAGAGAACTGGAGCCGTACAGATCGCTCTCTTGAGTTCAGCAAACCCTTTCTCCATGGCTTCAGACCATACAATCTTTTCTTTTGTCACTTGGGCCTTATTTTTAGGGCCTGCAGTAAAGGCTTAGTATAAGAGCTGTAATCGAAAACCCATGCCCTAACATAGTTGCACAGGCCTAGAAAGTTCTGCATTTGCTTTATCGTGTGTGGCTTGGCTGTGTTCAATATGGCTTCAGCCCTTTCTGGGGTCACTTTCTTGCCTTCATGTGAGATCAGCTGGCCTATGCACAGCACTTCCTGTTGGTAATATTGTAACTTTTCCTTGTCAACCTTATAACCTTTCTCAGCCAGTATAGTCAGTAGTTGAATAGAATCGTGCCTGCATTGTTCTTCTGTTGTGCTGCAAATTAGGATGTCATCCACATATTGTAAGACGACATTTTCTAGTGCAATATTGCTCAAATCCATCTGCAGGACTCTGCTGAAAATAGACAGAGATTCACAGTATCCCTGTGGCAGCCTCAGGCTTTTCAGACGCATTTGTCTGAACGTGAATGACATCAGATCTTGTGATTCACGTTGCAACGGGAATGAGAAAAATGCATTTTTCAAGTCAATCACTGTGAAATATTTTGCCTCAATGCGTATATTACATAGAATTGTAGCCGGGTTAGGGACTAAAGGGAACTGAGCGTCAACAATATCATTTATTGGGCGTAAATCCTGAATTAAACACCAAGACCCTCCCTTTGATTTTTTGATCGGATAAACCGCGGTATTGCATGACGACTCTGACGTCACTAAAATGCCCTTGTCCATCATGGCAGAACTTGTCTTAGAAATCCCTTCTTCTGCCTCTAGGGACATGGGATATTGTCGTACCTTGGGTAGAATTGCTCCTGGTTTTTATTTAATCTTCACTTCCCCAACCCCCTTCAAGAGGCCTATGTCATAGGGTCCTGTAGTCCACACTAAGACAGGCACTTTGGCTATGTCGTCATCAAAATATTCTGAACGTTTTAGCGCCAACATCATTCTCTGAGGTACTTTTCTTTTAATCACCTTTACCGGACAGGCGAGGATTACCTCTACCATTGTCTCTCCCATTTCTGCTTGTTCTTCAAACAGATCATCATCGGTGATGTCAGTCACTCGATATCCTTCTTCGATGGCGATAATCGTGCACCATTGTCTGCCTTCATCATCGTAACCGTCAACCAGTACCACTTTCCCTCGCACTGCAGCTGTGTGTATCATCAAGGAAAATACTTGTCCCTCCTCCTCATGCATCGGTATTCTTGGTCTGAATAAGAACTGATCAGGGGTTCTTATAATTTTGTCTGCAAGGCCTGGTAATACCGCCATAAGCACACCCATGCCATATGCAAACATTTCTGGTTCTAATGGTATGGCCCTCATGGCTCTGTGTCCTGAATATGCTATAATCATTTCACATGCATTTGAGTAGTGCATTCCTGGGGTGTAGCATACTATGCCCTCCTCCGTGAACAAAATTGTCATGTTCAACTTTGTCATTAGGTCTCGACCCAAAATGTTTCCTGGGGTCTGACGTGAATACAATAATGGTACATTCATTTCACACTCTCCTATGGAGACTGGGAGTGTATTTGTAAAGGGTACTCGACTGTGAGCTCCTGTAAAACTCTGAGTATCTATGGCCTCGCCAGACAAGGAAACTTTGCCTTCATGTATGCACAAGCGTGTTGCACCCGTGTCCACTAGGAAGGAATATTCTTTACCCCCTATAACGACATCCACCCTAGGTTCCCTGTGAGGGTCTGCTGTCACTGATAGGATAGAGCGCATCAGGGTTCCCAGTGAGCCGTCCTAGTCCATGTACAAATTTGGCCCACTGTGTACTTGCAGATTTCCCCCATTCCCAATGTTATTTCCCCTTCCAGGGTTTGGAGTCTGCCCTGTGCTCATCATGTGTGACACTTTCAACGGTGCCTGTTGGGTTTGTCTTTGTGGAAAAATTGCCCATGTCTGAGGTTGCACTCCTTGTTGCGCTCCTGGCGCTTGTTGTTGCACCGTGTGATTCTGTGCAACGCCCTGTTGTAAAACTGCAGGTGGATTTGCCATGCCTGCTCCCATTTCTTGGCTGTTCTGTATCATGCCTCGATTTCTGCATGTGTGCGCCAAGTGCCCTGTCATTCCACATAGCCAACATACTGGCGGTGGTCGGATTACTTGTCCATTCGACATATCCGGGTTTCAATTTTGCATGTTTTGGAAGCCTCCTTGATTATTTTGGAAACTTCCCTGATTGCTCTGCCATCCTCTTCCCCTAAATCCTCTTCCCCGTGGGTAAAAACCTACGTTACTTTGATTATTCTGTTGTGGACTAGCCACCTGCTGGGTGTTTTGTTCAGCTGCGCTAGTTAGCATGGCCCCTTCAAGAGCATACTTTGATAATTTCTTCTGCACCAATTTCGCTTCCTCACCCTTTTGAGTTGCTTCCTTTTTTTGATTCTTTTCCTGCAGCAGTCTACAATAATGTGCGATAGTCAACTGTATTTCAGCCCAATGTTTAGCCTCAACTCCTACCAATTTCTTGAGTTGTTTCTGCACTGGTTCTGGCAAGCCTTGGCACAATATATGGTAAAACACAGGTATTGATTTCGTCCAAGATTCATGCTTTTCGGGCACCCATTCATCATGGAAATTCTGTATATAAATTAGCAGATCTTCAGAATCCTTCATTTTTCGAGTCATTATAGCTCCCATATCGGAAGTATCTGGGTAAAGTACTCATAGCGCTTTCCAGACTGCAGCACTACAATTCTTAAATGGCGCTCCATCATGTGCGGTATTAATTGTGGTTACACCAGGGTAGCCTGCTCGTGCCCACACATCGTCTGCTCTCTCACCATGTATGGCGATTAGAAGACCCTTAATGTACCCTATAGCTAACCTGTTTCCTCCGGTCATTTTTTCTAACTCATGTATCCATTTTCCGGCTCCCGATGTCAGCATTGGAAGCTTGTTTTTCAAATTTTCTCGATCCATGTGTGGCCATGGAATATATTGTGGTCTTACTCCCCCCTTCTCTAGTAGAGGAAATTGAAATGCATAGCCCTCTTCCTCTTCTCTCATTGTCCTCCTGTCTATTGCAGGGGTAATATTCCCGTATCGCCGTCTACCTGGCAATGTCCATAGGCTGTCTACATAGGGTGGTGAAGATGTACTGGAGGACCCGAATTAAAAATATATCGAATCAACAGCTGAATGAACTGGAGGCCCCCCCCACTTAAACCTAAGCAGAGAAAGTCGTATGGACGTATGTGGTGTTGTAATTATGTTACGCTCACCTGGTTCCCACGGGGGTGTCGACCGGAACTGGGCCGCTGTTATTTCCACCAGCGTGACGTGTAGCGCCGAGATGACTGACTGGACTGGCCCGCTCAGCCTAGTTTGTCTGGCTCGTAAGAATATTCTTCTGCAAAGGAGAAGAGGAATTAACCACCCGTGGAATTGAGTGTCAACCCACCTTCCCCACTCCCGTTGTCTTCCCACTGATCACTCTTGATGTCCCCTCCTTAGTCTCACCTGATGGTTTGGAAGGATGAGATCTCCATCCTGCGTCGACCGCAGGGGCGCGTTGATGACCAGTTACTTCACTGCCGTAGAGGAATTGGTGAGTTCCAGAATTGACTCTAAAGTCCAATTGTTCATAAGAGTTCAAATGTCTGCTCTTCACTCTGTCCGATTCCTTGCAGGTTGCCGATTAATCCACTCGAAGATTTCCAAATGGCACTCGGTAAGATTCAGGTAAGTCTATTGTGGTTTTCCCCTTAGGGGCCGGGGTACGGCGATGAAGCAGAGTGGACTGTGCCGACCCGAGATGAGATGAGACCCCCGTGGTAAATCAGGTAAGTTTTGTGGGGGGGTAACTGGTATTGTCCTTGCTTTCTCCCCTTAGGGGCCGGGGTACGGCGATGAAGCAGAGTTGACTGCGCCGACCCGAAATGAGGTGAGTACCTCCCGTGGTAAATCAGGTAAGGCCTTGGGGGTAGCTTGTATGGCCTTAGAGAGTCCCCTTGCTCACCTTGCTGTCTTTGCCTCCTTAGGTGTCGGAGGGCGGCCGCGAGATGGAGAGAGCGTGATGGAATGCTGAAGTACCGCCAAGCAGGTGAGTTCAGCGCGGCGCCGTAGGAATGCGAAGCAATGCTTCAAAGACTTCTGTCTTTCAGTTTCGTGGCGAAATGGATCAGGATTCAGGTAAGGATTAAAGTTAAAACTCCTGTTCTAACCTTTATCCTTTTTGTCTTTTTGTTTCAGGAGTCCCAGGACTGAAGCGGGCGTGGCTGAAGACTGGAGCTGCTGAAAACACGGTGAGCGTTACGCTGCAGCAAGCAGAATAACGCGACGCACGTGTGGCTGTCCGGGCGTGGTTTAGTCTTCCGGGGGCAGGCATCATGACAAATTATGTGAAAATGGTATTCATAATGTTAGTATATACAAGTATTCAAAAAAGCATCGTATTCATAAGGTAGAAAATGTCATTACTATGATGTAATAAGGTGGCAAGGCACAGAATGGACAATAACATTTTCTGTACATAGACAGAAAATCGCCTTGGCTAAATGCCTTTAATGAAAATGCATGTACTGAAAATGTGGCTAAAATGAGCAGAGAGTGTAGGATGAGATCATTTTGAAGTAGAAACATTCAAGGGTAGTAAGCTGTCAGAATGTTGACGAATAGGCAGTAAGCAGACATTAAATTGGGCCTGGTTGAAAACCTTATCTGAAGAATCCAGCTGCACCAATTATAATTGAACAGAGCACCGGAGAAGAGTCAGGAATGCATGCTAGAGTGTATTTCATTTTGAAGGTTTAGTTCAATTAAAATTAATTGCCCAGTGAGCTAATGCTAATGATGAAGTTGTCTAAGACTGTGCAGGAACGGTGGGGGCAGATTGCTCCCTCACATTTGGCTATAAAAATGAGCTCTGTGTGATGCTGGGGAGAGTTGAGGTTGGGAGTTCAACCACGGAACAGGGGCTGCTCTGTGCCAGCAGTGGCATGAAATAAACCTCTATGAACTTAACAGTCTCTGTGCTGATCCATTGAGTTGTCCTTATTGAATTGTGTTGGAGTATGTGAATCCTGCACCCCAACCTCCTCAAGGTGCAGCTAAGTTGTTTTACAGGTAAAAAAGGGTGTGCTCTGACCTATGGGCCCGTCAGAGGACTCTGCGCCCTGCTGTACATTTGGTAGCGAGGAGGATGGTTGTTGACCATCAACTATTGATTAAAATAAGACACCTAATGGCCGTTGACACAAAGTAACTCTAGGTCTTTGGCAAAATCATGAGTCCTTCACCATTTCGGGCTGAGTAGACTGTGAAGCTCCCCGTAGACAATGGTAGTGTAATTGAGACTGCAGACGGGACCTGAAGGAGCCCGTGTTTATGAACATCTCCATTTCCATTCCTACGGGCAGCTAACCAGACGAAAACCTGAAGAAGGCAGTGATCGAGAGGATTGGGAGAACAAAGGTGAGTGAAAACCGCCCTAGCCAATAGAGACAGGGACACAGGGAAAAAGAATAATGGCAGTCAAGATTTGGGAACAAAGCAAAAATATTAACTGCATTTAAAAATCAATAACAAGAGTAAAATATTCATGAGGGGCTCGCATGCAACCGACCAGATCGTGTCTGAACTTTGTCGTTATGTTATGTTGTGTGTCTAAGTGTTGCATGTTGCGGCTGTTCATTTGATTTATCTTATGGCATAACTGAATGCGCACTGTAAAAATATTGGAGCTAGTATAAAAATGATATTTTAAGCTAAATAAAAAAATTGGCGTCAAGCCAAGGTTTTGAAATTGCATTAAAATAAATGATCAGATATTATAGTTTAAAGCACACAAATTCGTGGTGATTGCAGCCCAAAAAGAGTTAGACAGCTTTTCAAAAGTGCAAAAAAATTGGTACACTTTAAGCAAACACATTTTGTTTCAAACCAGCAGCTATGGAGTTAGATTTGTGATGTCCTCTTAGAAGACAAGATAACTGACAAATCGTGCCAAGAACGATAGATTTTCGCAGTAAAATAGCTGAATTAAAATGATTTATAGAAGTACTCTTTCTCGTGCGTTAAGCGCGCGCTGAGGGAAAAGCAGGGGAGGTCCGGCTAGAACCAGGAACTGTGAGCCTGAAGCAAAGACAGAGCTTAGTGAAATTAAATCGAGGGCGCATTTGCACCTAAACTCAAAAAGAATAAAATATATATTATAAGCTGGTTTTGTTAAAATGTGTGTATGAGGTTGCAGGTAGTGATTTAAAAGATCGTAAGGTTTTATATTTAACATCAGAAGCAGGCAGTACAAGAGAAATGAAACATGCTTGCTTTATGGCCCACGAAAGTGAGCAGTGATTTGTCAAGAAAGGAATGTGCAAAGACAGTTTTGAGATAAATACTGCACGGCAAATGACCCTGCCTTGCAAAGCTGTATGGGAAAAGAGACAGGCTAACAGCCGTTGTAATTGTTAGGCTATTTCAGTGATCTGGAAAATGCTCGAGTGAATGCGTCTTATACATTGCATGTATTTTTTGAAAATAAGGTGCTTTACATACAAAATGAGTGAGTTCCATGGTAGAACAGCCCAGTTGTGAAGTTTAAAGGCAGCTATATATGTGTAACGCTCACCTGATTCCCGCAGAGGCGCCGGTCTTGACTGGGTGAATGCCGTATCTTCAAAGGTGATGTGTAACACACGGTTGGCTCTTTGGGCTGGACCTCTGTGCACTGTATGTCTGACTCGAAGAGTAAGATGTCTGCAGATAGAAAATATGGGATTAATGAACTGGGGTTATTGGGTGCCTCTCTCCTCTTCCCTTTCTCTTCTCCTGTAGAACCCCAAAGGTTAACGCCCTCACCTTAGGTAAGTGAACGCCGAGCTCTCCATCTGCCTCGGGGCAGGGTGCCATAACCAGTTTCTTCACTGGATAAGGGTGCAGGCCTCTTGACCTCAGAGGACTGCTGTCCGTCGTTAACTGCACGAACGGTAAGTTCTGGGCACTTCAAATGTCTTAAAAGTCTTTTGTAATGATATCTCTTGTTTTGCAGGGTTCCGGCGATGGTGGATGGCGGGCTGATGAGAGTTGAGGATCGAACCCGCGTGAGGAATAGAAGCGCCTGGAAGCACGTAAGTAAGCGCTTGTAGCCTGCTTCACGATGCGCACTAACTGTCCCTTTTATCTTGCAGGTACAAGTTCGGAGCTTTAGAGAAGCTGAAGGGTGCTGGAATACCCACTGGATTCGGCGTGGGAAGGAGTAATGGCACGTGAGTAATAAAGTTGCCCAATGTCTTTAAACGCACCTTCTTTTGTCTTTCAGTTGCGGGATGCAGCGCCGAAGGCCTCCGGAGCGTGCGAAGAGCTGGTAAGCTTTTTGTCTTTCAGATGCCGGAATGCAGTGCGAAGACCTCCGGAGCATGCGAAGAGTAGGTAAGCCTTTGTCTTTCAGATGCCGGAATGCAGCGCGAGGCGTTGGTGACAGCCGATGGACCAGGTAAGAGATGCACTGCCACTGAAGACCGTAGTGCTAACCTGTTCTTTCTTTGTCTTTACAGGTGCTGCTGAAGACTGGATTCCAGGATGGTAAGCCTTTGTTCCCTTAGGCCCAGGTTCAGAAGCAGAAGACACGATGAGCGTTCTGCTGCAGAGAATGCAGAATAACGCAAAGCAAGATTCATCCATCGGGTGTGGTTTAAATAGCCTCCTGTAGTGCTTAGGTGTCTCCTTCCACAGCCACGCCTAGGTAAGAAAAGAGTTCCTGCTTTCCAGAAGAGTTCCAGTGTTCTGAACCTAGGGACTGGCTCCTGCCCCACCCAACAGGAAAAGTAGTCCCAAACAGAAGAGGATCAGGGGTTCAACTGGCAGGTAAGTAAGCAGCATGGTCTGCTGCAGGTAAGTCCACCCAAGCATTATGAGCCCGGCGCTTCCAGCGCTGGGACTGGGCATCTTTATGAACCTGGTGCCACTGGCGCCAGGACAGGGTCCAAAAGGTCCCAATTGGGACTGGCTGGCACTCGGAACCGGGGTTATGGGTCTGCTTCCAAGGGAGTCGGGCAAGTCCTGATCTTTTGGAAGCAGAGATCATGACAGCACTATTCTTTGCCGAGTTTGACTTCATAATTACCACCTAGGTAGGCCCTGCAGCGACACGTGTGCATGTGTTTATGTATTCTTAAGTGCTGTATGGAAACAGAATGCTAGCAGTAGTGGTGAACTTTAACATTGAGTTTGCAGGGTGAGCGCGCCTAATTGGCTTATTATATTGGGATTTTAATACTTGCATGGGGAGGGGGAATTCAAGGCTGTGTTTGACCATCCTGCGCACATAATGGGGGAACCAGTGATGACAATGAAACATGTCTTACCTCCATTTCTATTCCTTTATATTGTGGGGTGGCAAGCAGCCTGGTGTGGGAGGGCAACCTGGACCTGGTTGAGCATAACAGAAGACATTGGCTGGGTCATTGCGCCAACAGTCCCAGTGGCACATACATGCAGGACTGCCAGCAATTTAGACAAAAGGAATATGGCAGTCAGTGTATGAATGTTGCTTTCTATAGCATGTGTGGCTCTGAAGGAGCTAGAGAATGGAGGTCATAGTTTAATTTAGCTGCCTCCTCGCTCACAACCCCTTTCTGGGCTAGCAGAGATCCTTCAAAGGGCAGAATCTGTGTCTGTGCATATCTATGAATGCCACCAGCCTCATACATGTCACTCAATTGTGTGCTGTTTGGATACGTGGCTTTCATACCCTTTGTTTGCAGACACCTTGGCTCAGATATTGCTTTGTATTCCTGATATGTGGACCTGTAGTTAAGTCTATTGTGTATGTGCATTGTATGCCAGAGGCACAGTGTTGCCATGTTTTGTGAACTGCCTTTGGGAGTGTTGATGTTACGAAAAGCCGGCGGACCTGGAATGTTTGGCATCGCTGGCGCCGCATTTCCTCTGCCTATAGGAGTACCCCCAAGATGGCATACCGGACAAAGGGTATCAGTACAGTCTTGCAGACAGCCGAGAAGCCCGGCCCCCAAACCCGGATGCAGTATTTCTGGAACAGAAACCAAGACCGCAGTGCGTTGCTACTGCGTATGGTGGTTGCGCTACACAATCCTCTTCCACACGTCTGCCGAGCGCGGACGCTCACCTTGCCGTTCTGTTTAGAACACAGATTTCCATTTCAATCCGTCCTCATTCCCAAACCCAGAACGGCAGAGTCAAGACTACATCACCCAGAATTCACTTTGCCCACTCCACGGAAATCCCACACAGCACTTCTGAAACCAATCTTGTCTTCGATCGGCAGGACTTTCCATCAGCTACACGCTAGGCGATCATTTCCTTGCACCTGAAAGGTAGTATAGCCCTCTCCTAATACTTTACGTCTATCACGCTAGACATCCCTTTAACTCTCCTCTTTATATTATAGTCGTGCTCCGAGCCTTAGAAAACAACTAAGTCCATCAAGCCAGCAATTCCGAGAGGGAAAACCCACGCTCTCTAGCGACGATCCCTATTCCTCGTGATCAGCGCTCTCAAGCCTCACAGGGTTTTTCTCCCTTCCGAGGGTTTCCCTGTCGTATTCTCCTGTTGCTTAAACTCGCGAGCTCGGAGAGAACGTGGTAGGTGAACTTCTCATCTCCTCTAATCGTTCTGAAGAAAAGGTAAGCTCTTCTTCGATTGTACTGTCTAAACTGTCATCAACTGAGTAGGAGTGTTATTTCAAAGGAAGAGTTGGATATTTGTAACAGTTGATAGGTGCTTCATTTTAGAAAATTGTATTTGTATGCATTATTTGTTAATGCCTTCACATTAGTCCAGTCCAGATGTCCATGAGCTGGGGAAAAAAAAAACATTGCCGACATTTCAGTGGATTCCAGGCTGTTTAGACTCATAATTAGGCCAGGATTTGTGATGTCATATTTCTGTGGGTTTGGACAGTAAATCACACATCTTGGAAGCCATTTTTCCAAAATGCCTTGCAGAGGGAGAAGCCACCGACACACTGGTTGGTGTAAGGTGGCCTAGCTCACTCCCAAATTCCCACAAAGATGCGTACGCCTCACCAACTTCCAAAGTCACCAGCCACCACTGGGCTGAACTGACCCTAGCAGCAGCATCAGTTAAATATACCAGCTCTGTGTAAGACTTACATTTGTGATTTTAAAAAAAGTAGCCTTTCCTACATGGATAGCCAGTGAGCAGCTCATCTGGCGCAAAGTCATGTGTATTCTTTCAAAGAATACTGAGAGTTGCATACTGCAGCACTCAGCACGTTCAGAGCCTGTGAGGATTTTTGTGAGATGCCTGCAAGGATGACAGTGTAGTAATACAATTTAACACTGGTAAGGACACGAGCAATGAATGAGCAGGGTTTTTTAAGTATGGCAGGGAAAGGAAAGGGCTGGAGGCATTAGCAAATGTGATAGTGGAAGGGAAGTAATGACACATGGACGTCACTCCACCAAAATGATAGAGGTAGCGGAAGTGACATCTCATGACCCTTGACCTCTGATGATATCACTGTAGGAAAAGTTTTAAACTTTTTATTTTAGGGGAGCAAAGGAGACCGCAGGGCAACAAGGGATACTTCAGGGGCTGCAGCCGCGACCAACGGTGACCCCCAAATGACGTCCCTGCAATGGCACTCTAACGATAAAGTGCAACAAACAGAGTGTAGCATGTAACCTGGCATGGCATGAGCAAGGGTTATTTTACAGCTACAGAAGTAGTGTTAGAATTAAAAGAGGTAGTGATAAACTTCATGAGATGAGAAGCAAGTGATTTTACATGGGGTTTTAAATCAACGTGCAGGCAGGAGCAGGCACTGCCCTGTAGCTGAATGGTCCATTGCCATTCATGCGTTCTATCATTTTTTACTTATAATGCCCCCTGAAATTGAAGGAGGTTACTGGATCGTCTGTGACCTGCTTTTGGGGAATTTTGGGGATAGCACACATGTAGTGAAGGGGGTTTTGGGGTGCTCCTAATGGCTTTTTCTAGGAGCTCCACCGTGAGTGGTAGGACAGTTTGCATGGAGTCATACCAGGGGTGGTAGTTTACAATTTTGAGGCCTTGTCAGTCGGAGTGGAGAAAATGTTTATTAACTAGGGAAAAACTTTTGGTTTGAGATGAGCAGTTGAGATTCTGGTATCGTAGGAATTAGATGAATGAAGAAAGGCTTGAATGACAAAGCGTGAAAGCATGATGACAGTGTTGAGGTTACCAAGGAAAACATGATTATTTAGGGCATGCCTTAGTTAAACACAAGCAATTTTGAAGGCATGAAAGCGGCAGAAGGCAAATGAGATTGGGTGAGTGAGAAGTAAAAGATTTTAGTATGTGTGCAGCGTGATGAATATAGTCAGCTGTATAACCTGGTGAAGAAATAACAAAAAAAAGAGATTAAGGATTTTAGAAATTCAGGCGCAGGCTGCGAATTATGAACATTTGCAGACACGAGGTAGAAACAGATGGCCTCCAGGAAAATAAAGGCAGCCATAAAATAGGGAAATATGGCAAATAAATAAAGAGCAAGCAGAATGAAATAAGAATCATGAATGACGGTAGTGGTTCAAGTAAGGTTTCCGGGGGGGCACCCAAGAGAAAAACGTAAGGATTCTGGGGGGCACCCGAGAGAAAAACTTAAGGATTCCGGGGGGGCACCCGAGAGAAAAATGTAAGGTTTCCGGGGGGGGCACCCGAGAGAAAAACTTAAGGTTTCCATAAGGTTACCGGGGGGTGGCACCTGAGAGAAAAACGTAAGAGGATTCGCCTTGTTCCTGCGCTTTAATACAGCGGTCAGAAGAAATGTGAACCCAGAGCCCACATAATAGGGGATGATAGGCTATGGTGACGATTAAAGACGGCATCATAGGGGTTCGTTTACACCGCATGTCGGGGTATTGATTAGAAGGCAGGTATACGTGTGTCCAGCTGGTGTTCGTCTAGTCTGTCAAGTGTCTGTTATACATGTCCCGTTGTATGTCACATGTAAGGAATTTTGTCTCCTTGTTGGTTGAAATCAAGTAAGGGTTTTATGCGATTCTATAGTTGAGAGGGAATCGCACACAGATTGATGTCCTTTGAGTAAATTGGCGGTATAAATAATTTGGCAGGAAGAGACTGGATTGGAGATTGCGGTATTTGGTGCTCGCTCATAGTAATGGGAGTGTTGGACTCACATAGGTATATCATTAGAAACAGAGTGAAGCCCGGAAAACATTACTCCAAGTGGAGGAGTGGGTTAAAGGTACCGCCCACAAGATGTTTATGCTGCGGCCACAAATTGAGTCTTCATCTAAAGCCATCTTACAACGCATGGCAACTTACTTGCTTGCCACATATACAAGCAAAAGTTAGAAAATGCTATGCTATTCTCAAATTGTAAAAATATAAGAACAAGGAAAGGAGGAAGAACCTCCCACAGCTTGGTTGGAAATAAATATATATATATGCACTGAGGGGGGTGAGACACCTGCAGCAATGCCCGCCCCGCCTGAAACAGGAACCGAGGGAAGTAAGCCTGAGGGACTCTACCCATTACAGATTGCTCAAAGCAGCCACAGGGTATAGCAACCCGGCTTATGAGTCGCCTACATGAAGTAGTAACAGAAATCAAGGGAAGGATAAGGACAAGAATCTCACGTCCTTAGCCCCAAAGGGACAAGGGGAGACGCGATGATGCGTTAATGAAGGAGGGGATCAGGCACAGGCAAGTGCATCTCTCGATAAGGGGAGAGGGGGAAAGAAGAGGAAAGAAAGTGAAGACAGAACTGATGAGATGGCATTTACAAAGGACGAATGGATGGGAGGACAAATCTCATTGAAACTCGATGGGAAAGGAAGTGATGATGGGAGGCCTAAAGAGAAGTTAATTGAGGCACAGAGGAAGAAGAAAGAGAAGGAGTTAAGGGACGGAAGGACAAGAAGTAAAGTTAGGCTAAGGCGGAAACAGCTTTATCACGAAGAGCAAGAAAAGCAGCTTGATCGCAAACCAGAGAGTAGCCTATGAACGAGACAGACAGAAACAGTAGAGGTTAGAAGAAAAGAAAAAGGTACGTGAAAGAAGGGATGAGGAAGTTCAAAGGAAAGATGAACGTAAAAATAAAGGGAAAAGTAAGAAGGTAGGGTCAGAAAAGAGGCGAAGAAGCGCAAAAGGATTGGTCACAGGAATAAATAAGCAAATAAATAAATCAGGAAATACTGAAATTGAGTGGTTATCTTGAATAAGAAATGAATAAAGGGAAAATTGACAAATAGGAACAATTGGGCAAATTAATAGAAGGATAAGGGATACACTCAAAAGCATAAATCGAAAAGAAAAAAAGTGAAAAACAAATAGCAATTATGAGGTTTCCTGACCAACAGAAAAAAGGAGCGTTGGACAATAAAAAACATCAAGAGACCATGAAGACCAAGAAAAGCAGTATGGCTGATAAAATTGGGTCAATTAAACGAAGGAAACCTGCACAAGTAAGCTAAACAACTTGTGAATGTCAGTAACAATTTTGATTTATTTTTCAGACAAGCTATGAACCTCTTGCGTGTAAGCACAAGAAATTGTCTGCATGGCCTTAAATTAGGGAGAAAAGAGAAAAAGGTAGGTACTAGTTCACGCCAAAAGGGTGTGAACACACAATCGATCAACACTAAAGGTAAGAGGATCCAGGTGAGTAACTGTCTTCAAAAGTTAGCTGTTTTTCCCAAGACAGGTACAACAGGTGTGGAAAGAGTAGAAAATAGATAACAACATGGCCATTTCAGACAACCACAGGAAAGAGAAGTAAAATTGAAAGTGGGTAATCATTTTCATGTTCATAATGTCAAAAGCATTGTTATGATAGAGGTATGCAAGCATTAGAATAGGCAAACATTAATGGGAACAATAAAGGTGGAGGCACGTAGTAAGAATTGGTGCCATAGTCTTAGAAGACAGGGGTAGGCTAGATCAAATTAGACAGGGACGGTGTGCAGTGAAACGCCTCTCTTTTATCTCCCTCAGATGAACATAAAGCACAAGCATAGACCATGGTCCAACTAACGGCAATAAAAGAATAGGAAGAATGGCAGCTGAGCCTAGGAAGTATGTGCAGCTAACCAGCAAGAATTTACTGCTAAACTGAAGAAGTATGTGTAGCTAAGCAGCAAGAATGTACTGCGAACCTGGAAGAATGCAGCTAAACTGAGCAAAGAACCAAGCCGAAATTAAGTATCCCCACGGGGTGGTTGGAAAATAGTTGTTTATGTGCACCAACGAATAGGGGAGAATGACCCAGAGAGTATTTTTTGCTAGCAGAAAAGGAGGAAGGGGGTTAAAGTCGGGAAGAAAACCTGATCCTTTGCAAATGCCCGAATGACTTTTGCCTTTATTTTTACTTTTTACAGACGACAGGGATCCCCAAGGACGTTTCTGTCATCTACTATGGACGTGCCTAGAAGACCAGGAAAGAAGAAGACATCTTTCTTTAATTATTTTGTCTCCTTAGGGTTGCATTTGGCACCCGGAAGGGGAATATGTGTCCCATGAAGGACATGATATATTTTGTGTTATTGAAAACAAAAATCATTTTCTAAGCCAGCTGACACAGAGCTAAGAATGGGGGGTATTTTAGTTATGGTGAGAAAATGACCCACAAAAGGGAAATGTTCAAAAGAAAATGTTTTGTAGCTTGTCTAGGGGGCAGGGGTGTCAAATCAGAGGGAATGTCTCGCAATTTCTAGGGAATAAGGTATAAAAGCCAATGCGAAAAGAGGTTTTAAGAAAATAGGTTGGTAGGAAATGTGTTAAATAATAGAGACCTGTTTATTTTACAAAAGAAACTCATTCCGTTTTATATTACAGGTATACGTCAAGGGACCTGTATGCCTTGGGAAATTAACGTTGAACCGCGTGAGGAGAGAGGAAGGCTGTAGAGAAACCCAGTGAAAGCCTGAAGCTGAATTATGTCTGCAAAAAGACTCCCCCAACCCTGCATCCCCATGCCGAACCGTCCCATCTTGTGGACTCATTGAACAATGAACCCTTTTTGAAAGAGAGACAATCTGGAGCAAAAAACTGAACTTCATGTGAAAAGGAAAAAACAATGGACTTCTGGTCTAAGCATCAAAAAGAACCTGGGAGACGGATTGTGAAAACAGCACAATGGAAAGGAAAAGGCGACAGGACACAGATGGTCCACTAATGCCAAACAAAAGACGAATAAAATGGAAGATACGGAAATGGAAAGAGTGTGGAAAAGAGGGAAGGACAAAGTGAAAACAATATGCATGGGCAGGAGAAGGTGATCAAGGAGAGACTGTACTTTGTTGGGATGGGAGTTGCAGACAAGGTGTGACATACGAAGAGACAATGGGCTAATGGGTTACCTCAAAGCTTGACCAAGCCTCTCGAGTCTCACAATGGCTGTGAATCGTCCAAGGCATACAGTTAGATTAAAGGCACATGATTACAGGAAGTAGGGCTTACATGAAAGGAGATGACACACACATGTTTGTTTTAAATAACAATACGTTAGTATGTGCCAAGTTATAAGATTGTGTTAAGATAAATATCAAGGAGAATAGACATCGAATATGGTTTAAAGTTGTTGTTTTACAAACAAAAACTTTCAAGACGGGGGAGTGTACTGGAGGACCCAAATGAAAAATGTATTGAATCAACAGCTGAATGAACTGGAGGGCCCCCGCCACCACTTAAACCTAAGCAGAGAAAGTTGTATGGACTTATGTGGTGTTGTAATTATGTGAAAATGGTGTTCATAATGTTAGTATATACAAGTATTCAGAAAATCATTGTATTCATAAGGTAGAAAATGTCATTACCATGATGTAGTAAGGTGGCAAGGCACAGAATGGACAATAACATTTTCTGTACATAGACAGAAAATCGCCTTGGCTAAATGCCTTTAATGAAAATGCATGTTCTGAAAATGTGGCTAAAATGAGCAGAGAGTGTAGGATGAGATCATTTTAAAGTTGAAACATTCAAGGGTAGTAAGCTGTCAGAATGTTGACGAATAGGCAGTAAGCAGACATTACATTGGGCCTGGTCGAAAACCTTATCAGAAGAATCCAGCTGCACCAATTATAACTGAAAAGAGCACCAAAGAAGAGTCAGGAATGCATGCTAGAGCGTATTTCATTTTAAAGGTTTAGTTCAATTAAAATGAATTGCCCAGTGAACTAATGCTAACGATGAAGTTGTCTAAGACTGTGCAGGAACGGTGGGGGCAGATTGCTCCCTCACATTTGGCTATGAAAATGAGCTCTGTGTGATGCTGGGGAGAGTTGAGGCTGGGAGCTCAACCACGGAACAGAGGCTGCTCTGTGCCAGCAGTGGCATGAAATAAACCTCTATGAATTTAACAGTCTCTGTGCTGATCCATTGAGTTGTCCTTATTGAATTGTGTTGGAGTTTGTGAATCCTGCAGCCCAACCTCCTCAAGGTGCAGCTATCTTGTTTTACAGGAACAAAAGGGTGTGCTCTGACCTATGGGCCCGTCAGAGGACTCTGCGCCCTCCTGTACAAAGATAGCCCCCTCTGACCATGAGGTACTCCTTCATGTCAGTCAGACTGCGTGGCTGACTCTGATGCCATTGGTGCAGACTTGCTGGTGTCTGACCATTGTATCCCTTTTTCCCTTGGGAGTCGTCTCTCGCTTCGTCCCTTTTCCTCTTTCTCCTCGCACTCCTCTCTTTCGGAGTCGGACATTGTCTGTCCCCAACTTGTGCGACTTCTAGTATCCTCTTTGTACCTACTTATTTCTAGCCTATCCAGGGATAAGTCTCTATTTCCACTACTCCGGGAGACATCCTCAGTTTCGCAAAGCTGAGTGCTCTCCAGGCGCTCATCCTCCCCCTCTCCTTGGGGTATTTGGTCTAGCCCCATTTCATCATATATTTTATCGATCGTTTCGCTGATGCTTCTGGTATCGAAGTCATCTTCAACATTTGCCCTAGACGTACCTGGTATTGAATTGTACGCTGGAAGACATTCTTCAAGGTCTTCCCAGTCTACAACTGGATTGAGTTTTTTAACTTCCCTCTCCAAATATTCAATATCCCGTGCTCTCTGTCTTTGCTTACATTCAATATCGTCATGAAATTCTTTGCGCTTCCTCGCCTCTTCTCTGACCCTATCTTCTTCCTTTCTCTTTTCATTTCTACGCTCATCTGCCCTTTGCATTTCCTCATCTCTTCGTCTCCTTATCCTTTTCTCGCGTATCCTTTGCTCTTCTTCTAACCTTTGCTGTTTCTGTCTGTCTGGATCGTAGACTGTTCTTGGGTTGGGATCGAGCTGTTTTTCTTGCTCCTCGCGATATAGCTGTTCTCGCCTTTGTCTGTCTTTCCTTCTTATCCTTTCGTCTCTTAACTCCTTTTCTTTCCCCTTTTTCTGTGTCTCATCTAACCTCTCCCTTTGTCTTGCATCATCAATGCCTTTACCACCGAATTTCAATAAAATGTGTCCTCCCATCCATTCATCTTTTGCTAATGCTATCTCATTAGTTCTGTCTTCGCTCCCTTTCCATCTCTTCCCTTCTCTCTCCTTGTCAAGAGATGCACTTGTCTGTGCTTGATCTCTTCTTTTGTCATCGCGTCTCCCCTTGTCCCTTGGGACTGCGGAGGTAATATTCTTGTCCTTATCTCTCTCTTGATTCTCGTCACTACTATGGGGGTCATTCCGAGTCGGGTGGTAGGGGATACCGGGCACCGGTAAGGAGACCGGTGCCGGTAATCCCCTACCGATCGATTCCGAGGTCCCCTAACGGGAACCCTAAGGGATGTGTGGTCGGACCAAACGTCCCTTACAGGTCCCATTAGGGGACCAGGACGCTAATTACGGGCCTGCCATTAGCAGGCCCGTAAATAGCACCTTCCCCATTCCCATTGAGCCCTATGGGCTCAATGGGAATGGGGAATGGTTGGTGCAATGGGGACTTACCGGTCCCGCCAGAGTCGGACTAGACTGGTAAGTCCCCATTGCACCAAACCGGACACGGTCACGGTATGGGAGGCAGCCATGGAGCTAATTGCTCCATGGCTACCACCATACTCGTAATGACCCCCAATGTGTAGGTGACTCATATACAGGGTTGCTGTACCCTGTGGCTGCTTTAAGTTCCCTCAACGGGTATAATCCCTCGTCCTTACTTCCTTCAATTTTCGTTTCGGGCAGGGCAGGTGGCGCGGTAGGCGTCTCACCCCCCTCTGTGCATACATTAAGTATCCAATCTGTTGGCGGCTCCTCCTCCTTTACCTGTTTGTACATTTTCCACAACTCGAGAACAGCAAGGCGTTTTTCTAACTTCTTGCCTGTATATGTGACATGCAAATATGTCGTCATATGTTGCAAGGCGGCTTTAGATAAAGACCCGTTTTGTGGCCAAGGCATAAACATCTTGTGGGCAGTACCTTTAACCCACTCAGTGCTATATTTTTTTAGCTTGTGTCATGTTTTGGCAATTGCTTACATAAGTGTGCTAATGGAGTTATGTCTTCCATGCTTAAATCTGTTCCCTTTCCTTTTATAAAACACTTGTCAACGCTTTCATGCAACTTCAACACTTCCAACAATATGAGCGAGCACCAAACACTGCAAGCTCCAATCCAAATTTTCCACAAAAAATGTTTATATTACCGATTTGTTCCAAAAACATCAATTCATGTGCAATTCTATCTCCATTATTAAATCGATACTTTTTAAATCAGTTTTCTGAAAAACAAATATTTTACATAGGATGCCATAACAAAACATATAAGACAGACGCTTGACAGACTAGACGAACACCAGCTAGACGGACACAGATATCTCTGCCTCTAATCATTACCCCTTCATGGAGTTTAAACGTACCCGTCACAACGTCTTTAAACGTTGTGGTAGCCTAATCGTTCCCCATTATGTGGGACTCTGCGTACACGTTTCTTCTAGCCGTTATATTTAAAGCATAGGAATAAGGCGAATCTCTCACTTCTCAGGTGTCTGTCCCGGTAACCTCTCCCTTCTCGGGTGTCCTCCCCGGTAACCTTTATTTATTTTAATTATTCTCAAGTCATCATCCCCTTATACATATATACAGTCTTCTCTATTCTTCAGTATTTTGTTTTACCTCCTCCTTCCGTTACCTTTCCGTTTACTTGTTCTAAGGCATGCACTGTTTGCCAAAGCACTCCATTTTTTCTTCACTCACCGTTCGCATAGTTCTTCTCTGGACCCTCTAGATCACTGTCTTTGTTACCCCCTTCTTCAGCTTTTCGCCCGATCGGCTGCCTGTAGGAATGGGAAGGGAAGTGTGGGAAAACGGGTCCCTTCAGGCCCTAACTGCAGTTTCTTGCTTACGCTACCATTGTCTACGGGGAGCTTCATGGTCTACTCAGCCCAATGGCAAAGGACTTGTGATATTGCCGAAGACCTTTTACTTTATGTCGACGGCCAATAGGTGTCTTATTTTAATCAATAATCGATAGTCAATAAACCATCAAATCTCTGCTACCAAGTGTACTGGAGCCCCCGGCTGGCCCATAGAGGGGTTTGCTCTGCAGTACTTTGAGACAAGATAGCTGCACCTTGAGATGGATGGGGGTGCAGGTTTTCTTACTCCAACACCAATGAATAAGGACAACTCAATGGTTTGGCAAAGGGGAGTCCGTTTAATGACAAGTACAATAAACGGGGAAACATGGAAATCAACAGTGATGCGATAGCTCGTCTCGCTTCAACTCCCTCGAACTTCACACAAAACATAACTTTATACTCAAAACGCGTCATAATCTGACGTGTAACACTCAAAAGTTAACATGCAATTCTATTGGTTAGGAAACGGTAACTTTAATATGGGTGCTATATCTGTATATGGTAACAGAGTGAGGGGATTGGGTAAACACTATCAGGTGGGCGTCTAAGCCTTTCCTTCAAAAATGCCTGCTGTAGACGTCACTAAAGGTACAAAGTCATATTGGTTCTATTAACTATAGGACCCTAGATTATTTGGTCCATTGTGATTTGGTTGGTATCAACCCCATGCATAAATTTCCACTTTGGTTAGCAGCACGCAGAACGGTCAACCAGGTGCACGGTGCCCTAAGATTCACCCGGCCTTCCCTCGATCCATGATTACTTTAGTGGCTATGTGTCAATTAGTTGGCTCTGGTCAGCCTCGAAACTGTGTCTTCTTGTCAGGAAAAGTTAAGATATCTCTGTCTGGGCGGCTGCCAAGCGCAGGTGTGAACCCGTGTCTCTTCTCGCTCGGCTGGTCATGTGCTAGCACACCATGGATTTACCTAGTTTATTTCAATTTGTGCATTTGATTTTCGTTTCACCGCCACCTGCCTTCGCCTTCTTATCTCGATCCTTCAGAGGCAGGATATTCTGTTCTTAGCTTCAATTAAAAGTAACGACTGTTCATAGCTTCTATTGATATGACCTTTACTTCCCTGGCACGAGCTCCCTCTGCCGAGTTTCGATTCAGCCTTCTTTCCTCGTGTTTGCTAGAATATGAATCTTCTTGTGTTTGGCCTACAATAACCTGGGTTGGTTCTGTTTTTAGTGCAAAGTGGACTCGCACTTGTATAACATGCTTCATTTTGAGGTAGATTGTGTACAATGGCGCTTGCCGCTCTATTCTTCTACTTAGCATAGCAAGCCACACTGTTTCCTTAGCTTTCTTGCAGTTACAAGCATATGTACAGGCATTAGCTGGTTGAATATCTTCATCCTGCTTACAGTTTAAGCTCCTTTGTGTTCTAACATCGCGTTCTTCTTATAGGTTCACGACATCCTTATTCATGGCATTTCATCTCTTTGTGTCCTCCTTGGGTCGTCATATCTTCTATTGGTGTGTTAGTCCAGGCCCTCGTGACGTCACCATTCGTCTTCCATTAAGGATTTTTTGGTTTCTTCCTGCACATTACTTAAGCAATCTTCATTTCGTTTTATTTGCTGGTAGGGATTTCTTAGTGGATACCTCACTGTCCATGGTTGTCTGGTTATTGGTACTTCAATAGGTATTGTTCTTCTGATAGGTACTGGGCAGGACCTACTGTAGCTGTCTGCTGATTTATTTGCTCCTCATACGTCACATTTCTCAGTGTGAACGTTTCTGGTACTTCAAAATGGGCGACTGGAGCGCAGGCTTTATTTGGGACCTCCTCTACAGTCTCACCTAATTTTCTGCAGTATTCTGTGCCAGTGCTTCATCAGGAATGTAAATCACTTTTCCTCACACCGACAGAGCTCCTCTGTTGTAGGGATCTATCGTGTCCAAGAAGTCAGCTGGTGAGTGAAGATGTGTCTGCAAGAAAAACAGCAGTGTACCCCACTCCCGACTCCCACCTTTGAGTGTTCTCCGACCGTGGCATGCTTAGTCCAACTGGATTGTAAATGCAATGAGGTCTCATCTAGTGGTGCCAATTGTAACGCTCACCTGGTTCCCTCGGAGGCGCAGGCCTTGATCTGGTGGGGATACCGTCTTCAGTGTTAGGCGCAGGGTTTGTTTTGCTCCCGGACAGGGCCACCTTCTCACCGAAAGTTTAAGCTGAAGAGTGAGGTGTCTGCAAGGGTAAACCAAGGTATTAGTGATTGGAAGGTTGGGAAAGTTCCTAGCCCCTCTCGCCCTTTCTTTCCCCGTGGAACTGGGTTGATAATTGCGCTTACCTTAGATAGGTAAATGCCGGGCTCTCCATCCTGCGTCTTGTGCAGGGGCGCTGGGTCCAGTTGCTTCACTGGATGCGAGCTCTGCCTCTTGATAGCAGAGGGTTAGCTGAGAGCGAAGAAGCCGTTAGTGCACAAGCGTGCCTTGTAAGTATTTAAGTTCCTTTTAGATTGTTCTCTTCTCTTTCAAAAGTCTTAAGTCTTTAAAGTCTATGTCTTTTCCTTTTCAGATGCTGTGGCGGTGAAGATTATCCTTCTAATGGCACGTAAGTAGAAAGACTGCACTAGCGCTGTAGAATGCACCGTAATGTCTCTTTTGTCTTTGCAGGTGCCGAGGTGCAGCGCGGACAGATTGGAAGCGAACGTAACACAGGTAAGCAGTCTTGTAACTAAGCGTTACTAACCGATGTATCTTGTCTTGCAGGTGCCGGAATGCAGCGCGAGCTGAGTTGGAACGGGCGTAACACAGGTAAGCAGACTTTGTAGTTAAATATTACTGACCGATGTTCTTCTCTTTGCAGATGTCGGATGCCGGAAGAGAAAGGCTGAAAAAGGCGCCTTGGATGCTGCCGTTGGATTAGGTAAGTAGATGCGCTGCCTTTGCTTTAGCCTAACCTGTGCCTTTGTTTTGCAGGAGCTGCTGAAGACTGAAGAAGACTGAAGGTTGGATCCCAGCAGGTGATTTCGTGTTCACAGGATCTGGAGCTGGAGGTTTCCTGGAGCTGACACGGTGAGCGTCCTGCTGCAGATGCAGAATAACGCGAAGCACGTGAAACCAATCGGGTGTGGTTTAAATAGCCTTCTGTAGTGCTTAGGCGTCTTCTTCCACGGCCTCACCTAGGTAAGAAAAAGAGTTCCAGATTTCTAGAAGAGTTCCTGTGTTCTGCTTCCAGGGAGTGGCTCCTGCTCCACCCAGACAGAAAAAGTAGTCCCAGGCAGAGAAGGATCAGGAGACCAGCTAGCTGGTAAGTAAGCAGCATGGTCTGCTACAGGTAGGTCCACCAAGCACTCTTATCTAATATTAGCCCGGCGCTTCCTGTGCCGGGACCAGTCACCTTCATGAGCCTGGCGCCACTGGCGCCAGGACAAGGTCCAAAAGGTCCCAATAGGGACTGGCTGGTTCCTGGGATCAGAGTTATGGGCCTGCTTCCAAGGTCGTGGGGCAAGTCCTGACCCCTTGGAAGCAGGGATCATGTCAGCACCCCCCCTTAAGGCCACTCCCAAGGTTGACTTCTCCGGAGCTCTTGGTTTGTTAGGAAATGTCCGATGAAATTTCTTGATTAGTCGAGGTGCGTGTACATGTTCTGCAGGTTCCCAAGATCTTTCTTGGGGGCCGTAGCCTTTCCAGTCAATCAGGTAGTGTAGTTTTGATTTGGAGATCTTGGAATCCAGGATATTTTTGATTTCAAACTCGAGTTCTCCGTCAACTAGGATAGGTCCAGGAGATTTAGTCAATCGGGTTTCTGGTTGAACAGGTTTTAGTAGTGAAACATGAAAGACTGGGTGCATTTTCATACGAGAGGGTAAATCCAACTTGACCGCTACTGGATTTATTATGGCAGTGATAGAGTAGGGTCCCAGGTATCTTGGGTTAAAGGTGCGTGATCCCTTTAAGGGTAAATGTTTGGTGGATAACCAGACTTGATCTCCTATTTGGTATTGAGGGGTTTCCTTCCGATGTTGATCTGCTCCTTTCTTGTATTGTTCCTTGGCCTTTTGAAGGTGGGTAGTAGCTTCCTTGAAGGCTTGGGTGATGGTTGAATGTAGGTGGTCAACTGCTGGTGTTCCAAGATCCTGAGGTGGATCCAGGTTAGAGGTTCGAGGATGGTTACCATACAAAAGAAAAAACGGGGTCTTTCCGGTTCCAGAGTGGACTGAGTTATTGTAAGCGTACTCGGCTATCCAAAGGATGTCCTTCCAAGTTCCTTCTGTCTGTTGCAGCATGCAGCGCAGGTACTGTTCCAAAGTCTGATTGGTCCTTTCGGTCTGACCGTCGGTTTGTGGGTGGTGACTGGTTGAAAGTCTCACATCAATTTGAGCCAACCGACAGCAACTCCGCCAGAAGTGGGAGATGAATTGACTTCCTCTGTCCGAGATTAAAATTGAAGGAAAGCCGTGCAACCGAACGATGTTTTCAAGAAATTCTCGAGCCAGGATTGCTGCTGACGGTAAACCCTTTAGTGGGATGAAATGTGCCATTTTTGAGAATAAGTCTACGATTACCAGGATTGTATTGTATCCGGAACAGGGAGGTAAGTCGGTGATAAAGTCCATGGAGAGGGTATGCCAGGGACGAGGTGGGATGTCAATTGGTTGTAAGAGGCCTGCTGGTTTCTCCTTAGGACTCTTGTTTTGGGCGCACACTCCACAGGACATGACAAAGTTTCTGATGTCCTTTCTCCAAGATGGCCACCAGAAGTGACGCTTGACCTTTTCCGAGGTCTTGGCCATACCCGGGTGTCCTTCCATTAAGGAGTCATGATAACAAGAGATGACTTGATTTTGTAAGCTAGTACAGGGTAGATAAAGTCGTTCCTTGAAGTACAATAAGTCGTTCTTTACTGTGAAGTCTTCCCCCTGAAGATGCCATTTTTGTATGTCTGCTGGAGTTACAAGTTGTTTAACCTGGGCTTCAATATCTTCAATGGATTGCATGCCGATCAGACCCAGGATTCTTTGTTCAGGAATAATAGGTACGGGCTCAGGGTTAACCATGTGTTCATCTACTCCAATTCGAGAGAGGGCATCCGCTTTACCATTCTTATTGCCTGGTCGGTAGGTGATTATAAAATCAAATTCAGCAAAAAATAATGCCCAGCGAAGTTGTCTGGAGGATTGGTCTTTGGCTGATTTAAGATACTATAGGTTACGATGGTCAGTAATGACGGTGACAGTGTGTCGGGCTCCTAGGAGATAATGGCGCCAGGCCTTAAAGGCGGACTTAATAGCCAAAAGTTCCTTATCAGTAATGGTGTAGTTGATTTCTGGGGCCGAGAATTTGCGAGACCAAAACGCCACGGGTGTAACTGGTTGGTTTCTGGATCTCTTTGTGAAAGCACTGCTCCCATAGCGAGGCTGGAGGCATCGGTCTCGACGATGTAAGGTAGTTCCGGGCGGGGATGTTTTAAAATCGGGGCTGAGGTAAATTTAGTCTTTAGCTCCTGAAAGGCTTGTTCTGCCTCGGTAGACCATTCAAAACGTTTGTTTTTTCTGAGGAGAGCTGTAATGGGTTGGACTACCCGAGAGAAGTCTGGAATAAACCTACGATAGAAGTTGGCGAAGCCCAACATACTTTGAACCCCTTTTACAGACGTTGGTGAGGGCCACTTGATGATTGCGTCTACTTTCCTCGAGTCCATGTGAACTCCGTCAGGCGACAAAATAAATCCCAAAAATTCGACCTCAGTGACATGAAAGACGCACTTCTCTAATTTTGCAAAAAGTTTGTGTTTTCGGAGCCTCTCCAGTACCGCGGTGACGTGTTTTCAGTGTTCTGCCTCAGAGGACGAATAAACCAGAATATCGTCAATATAAACAACTACACACACATCAATGAGTTCACGGAGCACGTCATTCATAAAGAACTGGAACGCGGCCGGTGCGTTACACAACCCGAAGGGCATCACTTGATACTCGAACAGTTCATACTTGGTACGAAAGGCCGTCTTCCATTCATCGCCCTCCTTTATTCGCACCAAATGGTAGGCTCCTCTGAGGTCCAACTTAGTGTATATACAGGCGTTTTTGACTTGGTCAAGTAGTTCTGGGATCAATGGCAATGGATACCTGTTCTTAATTGTAATCTGGTTCAGGGCACGGTAGTCTATACACGTTCTTAAGTCTCCCTCCTTTTTTGGCACGAAGAACAGAGCTGAGGAGGCCGGGGACTTCGAAGGACGGATGAATCCATTAGCCAAGTACTGGTCCAAATATTGCCTTAGGTGGAGATTTTCAGGTTCAGTGAGGGCATAAATCCGACTGCACGGAGGAGTGGATCCGGGAATCAGGTCTATCTGACAGTCGTATGATCTGTGGGGAGGCAAAGAATTAGCTTGGTCTTTCCGAAAGACATCTTGGAATTCCTGGTATTCAGGAGGCAGTTGTGGACTCTCAGAAACAGTTGCAGCTAGTTTGGTGGAGGGCTGAGGGTAACAGGTAGAAGCGCATTCTGGAAACCGGATTGTCTTTGCTCGCCAATCAATTTGAGGATTGTGTTTCTCCAACCAAGGAACTCCCAAGATGACTTGAAACTGCGGGGCCTTGATCACATCAAACACGATCTTCTCTTGATGCCCATCTTGGCTTACTAACGTTACTTCCATGGTGGTGTGAGTTACGGGTCCGGAAGCTATTTCCGTCCCATCCACGGTGGTGATGACGTCTTTCACCGTCTTTGGACAAAGAGATAGATTCATCCTGGCGGCCAGTCCACAGTCCAAGTAATTCCCGATTGCGCCACTATCAATGTATGCTTTAATGGCATGCATACGATTAGGTTGCTCTGGACTCACGAGGACCATGGGCATGATGAAATGCGAGGTCAAAGAACTGGTTTTAATGCTCGGCAAGCGGACCTCTACACTTGCCGGGCGAGGTCCCGGCTCAGAATTCTCGGTACCTTTATCAGACGCCCCTACTATCTTCTTCTTGGGCTTCACTGGACAATCTCGAAGAAAGTGCCCTGAGTTTCCGCAATAGAGGCATAATTGCAGTTGTCTCCTCCTTTCCCTCTCCTTTTGGGTTAAAGGTCCTTTAACAACCCCTATTTGCATGGGTTCCACAGAATCAGTTCCTTTCGTGGAACTTTGTAGCCTTGGAAAAAGTCGGGTTTCAAATCTGGATCAATCGGCTTTCCGATCCTGTAGTCGATGATCCAGTTGCACTACCAGATCGATATATTCGGAACAGTCTTGTGGAGGATTTACCACTTGAGCCAGAACGTCTTTTAATTCCCCACGCAGACCTCTGTAAAACAGTGTGATCCTCTTATCCTCCGGCCATCCGGTTTCCACCACTAGTCTGTTAAATGATGCAATATAAGTCAGAAGATCTTGATTGCCCTGTCGTAGTGAAAGAAGTTCATTGTCCAAGGCCTGTCCCTGATAGTGCTTTGCGAACAGTTTCTCCATACTGGCTTGGAAGTCCTGGAAGTTATGGAGAATGGGGTCATCTTGAGACACTAAAGGAACAGACCAATCTGCGGCACTGCCACTGAGTTAAGAGAGCACGAAGGCCACTTTAGCCTGGTCCGTTGGAAAAGCGGCGGGTCTGCATAAAAAGTGCAAGCGACATTAATTGATGAACACAGCAAACCTTTTCGGATCACCTGAAAAGCGTTCGGGCGGAGCCAAAGGTATATTTCCTGGTAGATTGATTTGCACCGGATTTGAGGAAGCTGTAGGAGCGTGGCCCCCACTAGGGGTGGGTAGAGGAGTTTGTCCAGCTTGGGCTTGCAGCAATTGCCTAGCCAAATCGTCTGTTCGCTCCTTGGAGACCACTAACTCCCTCCTTAGGGCATTTGTTTCCTGACGTGCGGCGTGTACTTCCGCCCTCAACTCCCCGAGTAAATGGGCCAATTGGTCTGTGTCTGAGGTTTCCATTGCGCCTGGGCGGGAATTATGTGGTATGGCTTCGCGTTCTGTAACGCTCACCTGGTTCCCTCGGAGGAGCAGGCCTTGATCTGGTGGGGATACCGTCTTCAGTGTTAGGCGCAGGGTTTGTTTTGCTCCCGGACAGGGCCACCTTCTCACCGAAAGTTTAAGCTGAAGAGTGAGGTGTCTGCAAGGGTAAACCAAGGTATTAGTGATTGGAAGGTTGGGAAAGTTCCTAGCCCCTCTCGCCCTTTCTTTCCCCGTGGAACTGGGTTGATAATTGCGCTTACCTTAGATAGGTAAATGCCGGGCTCTCCATCCTGCGTCTTGTGCAGGGGCGCTGGGTCCAGTTGCTTCACTGGATGCGAGCTCTGCCTCTTGATAGCAGAGGGTTAGCTGAGAGCGAAGAAGCCGTTAGTGCACAAGCGTGCCTTGTAAGTATTTAAGTTCCTTTTAGATTGTTCTCTTCTCTTTCAAAAGTCTTAAGTCTTTAAAGTCTATGTCTTTTCCTTTTCAGATGCTGTGGCGGTGAAGATTATCCTTCTAATGGCACGTAAGTAGAAAGACTGCACTAGCGCTGTAGAATGCACCGTAATGTCTCTTTTGTCTTTGCAGGTGCCGAGGTGCAGCGCGGACAGATTGGAAGCGAACGTAACACAGGTAAGCAGTCTTGTAACTAAGCGTTACTAACCGCTGTATCTTGTCTTGCAGGTGCCGGAATGCAGCGCGAGCTGAGTTGGAACGGGCGTAACACAGGTAAGCAGACTTTGTAGTTAAATAATACTGACCGATGTTCTTTCTCTTTGCAGATGTCGGATGCCGGAAGAGAAAGGCTGAAAAAGGCGCCTTGGATGCTGCCGTTGGATTAGGTAAGTAGATGCGCTGCCTTTGCTTTAGCCTAACCTGTGCCTTTGTTTTGCAGGAGCTGCTGAAGACTGAAGAAGACTGAAGGTTGGATCCCAGCAGGTGATTTCGTGTTCACAGGATCTGGAGCTGGAGGTTTCCTGGAGCTGACACGGTGAGCGTCTTGCTGCAGATGCAGAATAACGCGAAGCACGTGAAACCAATCGGGTGTGGTTTAAATAGCCTTCTGTAGTGCTTAGGCGTCTTCTTCCACGGCCTCACCTAGGTAAGAAAAAGAGTTCCAGATTTCTAGAAGAGTTCCTGTGTTCTGCTTCCAGGGAGTGGCTCCTGCTCCACCCAGACAGAAAAAGTAGTCCCAGGCAGAGAAGGATCAGGAGACCAGCTAGCTGGTAAGTAAGCAGCATGGTCTGCTACAGGTAGGTCCACCAAGCACTCTTATCTAATATTAGCCCGGCGCTTCCTGTGCCGGGACCAGTCACCTTCATGAGCCTGGCGCCACTGGCGCCAGGACAAGGTCCAAAAGGTCCCAATAGGGACTGGCTGGTTCCCGGGATCAGAGTTATGGGCCTGCTTCCAAGGTCGTGGGGCAAGTCCTGACCCCTTGGAAGCAGGGATCATGACACCAATTGTGGAAAAATACTTATTTGTATTCCTGCCTGTGTTCAGAAAATAACTTTAAGGCACAATGAAACACGGGAAAAGAATTGTGTCTTATTCTGAGACACATGTTTTTATTATAGCTGCAGCTATCTCCACATGGTCATACAATTTGCCATGTGAACCATCTGCCCTCTCATTTTCTGCTGTGTCTGCTCTCCCCCATTTATAAGGAGAGTATTTATACATTGTACAGTTAGTGTAGTCTTACAAAGGTCTTTGACCCTGCCTAAATCTGAACTAGCCATGGCGTCAACGTACTCTCTCGCAGCTGTTCCTTGACTATACAACAAGCTAAACTTGTTCTGTAAGTACAAGTGGGCAGCTGAATCCATACACAGTCATTTACTGTTATTGCAAGCTCAGGATTTCTAAAGCAAGACCTGCACGCAGTTTTCTGTTTTAGAGAACCTATATCAAATTGGCTTCCAAACACTACAATTTTTAAAACATAGCTTTCACCAGGCAGCAGAAGAGCAGACAAGAGTCACAGGAAAAGCACAAGGCATAAGTCAGCAAGGCAGAGAGAGATTCAAATGGGTCACAGCTGCACGAGGTTCAGAATGCAATGCAAGAACAAGGAAGCTTCAGAGCGTGGCAGTTTATAAGCAGTGCTAGCAGGGTGGAAAGCTGCATGCTCAGGCGGAACACACGGTCACATGTGTGGTAAATGGAAATCTATGGCATGGACTTTGGGAGAGTATCCAATGCTGACAAGCACCGGGATTTTTTGTATAGAAACAAAAGCACAATAATAGCTGTGGCATTTTGGATTTTGCATTCCATTGAAAGGAGTCTGTTTGCTTCCAGTCAGAGTTAAACCAGTGTGCATGCAACTCAGATTCCAAAAGAGTTTCTGGTTTTGACTGCCGGGTTTTCCAGGTATATTATGGGAATTGAAGTCCATGTTTTTGTAAATACAGATTTATGGAAGGAAATGATTCAGGGTCTTCTCTGTAGATGGTAGACAACACCCTGCATGTCTACAGACTGCACCACCCAGAGGCAGAGATGTGACAGTTCGTAACGTGACAACAGGGAGAAGGATTTGACCAGATTTCACCAAAGTCCTAGGATATTGCTAACATTTTAACTTGACGCAGTGAACAAATATCTAACAATTCATCTTTTATCAAATTCAGGTGGTTTTGAACAGAGATGAATCCAATACAAGAGATCTAAATTGAAATGTGTTGTTTATAAATGTTCAATCAAGCTCAGTATGGACAAGTATATTAGGAGTACTTTGTAGAATTGCCAACAGATTTTTGAGGTAGCTGTTTCGGCAGATACACGTTTTATGCCCTCCAACGTTCCCCAAAACTTTGCTCCATATAGGTCACTTTCGATTGACTGTTTTTTTAAACTTCCAGGGCCAAAGATATAGATCTATTGCCAATGGTATGTGCAAATGTCAACATTACAGAAGACATTCTGATATCTTGAAGCACTCCACCCTATGCATACGATTCACTTGACTTCGTCATTTCCTAAGAGGTCCCATGCGTTGGCATCCTCTTCCTCCGAGTTTGAGATGGGTTGCAGAGGGGGCATGCACTATGTTCACACCCTCCACCCTGAGAGATTTGTTAAGAGCATCTTCCATGTAGTCTGCTCTTGTGTCTGCAAGCTTTTATGAGCGCCACACTTCCAGTGACCTCTGGAGCAAAATCCCTGGTTTTGAGAGTATTTGGCTCCTTAGCCTCGCATAGAAGCAGCTTTGGATCCGGAACGCCCAGGTCTCCTCTTCTTCATCAGCTAGAGTGCAAGTCCGGGCCAGATACCTGATATTCATTTGGTGATTTGTGTACTTCCTAAAGCAACTGGCAGAGCAGAACACTTTCGTAGTCCACATAGACAAGTGGGGTCAAATATTATGTAAGTGCTTTCTTTGCTGCATCATGGAGTGAGTCTACAGGCTTTTATTTATTTGTATTTAGTTTATTTATATAGCGCGCCTGGCCCAGAGGCATCTGGGCACATTTCTTTAACAGTTACATATACAGTAGCACAAATATACACAGGATGCATATATATATAAAACATTTACTAATACAATTTACATACAGTAGATATTTACAATAGAGATTGACAAGACATAAACAAGGCATGGCAAAGCAGTAGATAGCAACACAGGTTGCAGTTGGCAGTATGATAAAAGATGGCTTTAGTAGTCCTGTGCTGCAAGCCAAGTTTTAACTTTACATCTGAATGAGTGGAATGAGGGTTCTGATCCGAGTGGGTTAGGTAGTGAGTTCCACAGTTTAGTGGCAAGCACCGGGAAGCTGCTTAAACCTAGGTAATGATAGGCAATGTGCTTGAGCAGCTTGGTTTGAATGTTGGGTGTGAAGCGGTTCGCCAGGTATTTTGGTACCTGGTTGGCAGGGCATGTATGCGTAAGTGAGAGAGATTTGAGGCTGATTCTTTGAGTCACCGATAACCAATGCAGACTACTTCTGGTGTCAGAGATATTATTTCTTGAGATGTTTAGTGCTGCCCTAATGGCGTTATTCTGTGTTACCTGTACCTTATTTAAGCTCTGTTGACTAGTCCCTAGATAGAGTGCGTTGCAGTAGTTGAGTTTCGACATGATGAGGGTTCTAGCAAGGGTGGTGCAGTTGACTGTGGTGAGGAATGGTCGACGTGCCGTGATAAGTTTGCATGTATAGGCTGTTGATGATATTACAGCGTTAGTTTGTCTTGATAGGGCTAGTGTAGAATCGAGATATATCCCTAGGGTTTTAGTGTTGTTAGACACCTTTATGATGTTGCCATCAATGATTAAAGATTTGAAGGCAGGGTCTAGTCTATTGAGTCTAGGTTGGGATCAAAGGAGGAGTAGCTTGGTTTTATCGTCATTAAGACAGAGCCTCTGTTGTACCATCCAGGCCTGGATGACTAAATAGACGTCATTTAATGCTTTGGAGTAAACTGTGTGGTTCCCGGTGATAGGGATGAGTATTTGGGTGTCTTCTGCGTAATTCCTGTAGGTGACACCCAAATAGTCAAGAATGTCAAAGAGGGGCTTCGTAAACACATTGTAGAGTGTTGGTGATACGCATGATCCTTGTGTGACCACATACAACACTGGGGATGGCAGAGGCCACTGGGAAAAAGACCCTCATAGATCTATTTCCCAAGAATGATCTGATCCAAGAGGTAGCTTTGTCAGACAAGTGGGCTGCAGAGGTGAGATGTTGGCAGAGTATTTGGTGGTTAACCAGATCGAAAGCCGCCGATAAATCCAGCAGTAGTAGGAGGGCCAGCTTGCCGTTCTTCGATTTGAGTTTTTAAATAGATTAGGGCTGTTTCGGTTCCACGGCTTGAGAATCTTAGAGATTTTATGTTGTGCTCTGCCTGCTCAGAATGTGTACCACCAGCCTTTGAGAGCCAGAAAGGAGTACCGACATTAGGGGGGAAATGGAGGTTCCCTCTCCTCATCTGAAAGGATGCCACAAGGGCCTCAACCACCCACACCCTGGTGGGCTTCATCAACATTCCAAGGAGTGCCTGGAGTAACTGGTTCTCCATCTGTTCTGAGACATGTGAATTAAACGACTACATAGAGTTGCACATTACTTTCTTGCAATGGGATCAATCTCCCACTTTGCAATGAATAACAGATCTAGACGTTCAATATACATACTGACAAAACTAGACAGTGAGGTAGCTGGACAATGGTACAAATAGAGGGGCCCGCAAAGAGGGTCAGACACACAGATGCACACGAGTCTTTGGCATATAGAGAGGAACACAGATAGTGCGTATAAGCGTTATTTTTTATTAAAAATCATAACATGCATGCAGGGGAAAACCAGCGTTAGCACTTCCGTGCTGTGGGGTCCCCTGCATGCAATTTTAAACATTCACGAGGCAAAGCGGAACAGGAACCAAGCTCGCTTTTACTCTTCCGTGTTCCTGTTGTCTTGTGAAAAAGTTACCGTCTGCAAAGTACGCTTTTCAAAATAACGTTTACTAATAGATTCCCATGGGGTCTGCCTGGGCTTTAGGTTCACACCTACGTGAAATGCGTAACACTAAACACACTGATGAGATAATGCAGAGCAGAGATTCTATCGCCGCCCTAACTCCGACTCTGCAATCACTGCCCAAGAGTGGGCTGTGGTGTTAAAAGGAGGATAAAAAAAAGGAATATGCCTTTGATGCCCCCATTTAACGCTCCACGGCCTCCACCCATAGGAAAATGAGTCAGAGTGCATGTGTCCTGTGTTTACTCATGGTCAATTTCAATTTGTCAAACGTGATATCGAGCAGAGAAGCATGTTATGAAACACAAGAGCAACAAATCAGCAATGTATCAAAACAATCTCTTTGTTTTGCATAAGTATTGACAAACAGGACTTATTTCAAAAAACAAACATGCCATTGAAAAATAATCGAAACAGGATCTAGAGGGCGTGACGTTTGAGATGAAATGAAACTTGGCGTGAGTCAGAATATCCCCTCCTTCTACAGCTGTCAGCGGGCCGCACGAGACAGCAAGAATGCGTTTTTTTTAAATGAGAAATGTTGCTGTTGTGCCTGCAGGTGAGAGCTTCGCCGGCCCGCCCGACGCACAATAACCGCACATCCTTAGAGCCTGGCTTGAGATTGATTGCTCGCGTCTGCCTACGCCGCTCTGTCATTGATTATACCAGCCTGCCTCTCCACACTTTATTATGGATTGCTGCTGCCTCGTCCTGAACGCACCCGGAAGTCCCTCACCCTCCCACAGCTAAGCACCCGTGAATCCCGTGATGAGAGCTACACCAGTGGGTCATGGAGCAGGTCATCATCATCTCGGACGGGGAGGAGGAGATGGGCGCCCGCCCCCGCAAAAGGCGGCGGAGGGCGGGGACCAGTTGCAGCCCTGCCACTGCGGTGAGTTACTAGGAGAGGGCACGCGCGTACCATAACAAGAGCCCTTATCGGGGCATCTACTCAGAAGGGAGACCCCTTCAAGCCCCGTGGAACCCCCATTCCAAACGGCTCATCTTCCGTTGGACACCACCCCCCACCCATTTTCCCCCTGACGCCATCACCCCCAGGGGCCCACTTAAGATACTCAATTTCGTATGACCAGTTCCGGCATCTAACTCATCCCCATCGTCCAATGCTCCATTGCCCCGTGAATGAGTGTCCTTCATATAAACCCCCTGCAATAGTCGCCCCCCGCCTTCAGGTTACCGGGACATCAGCATCCTAGAGTGGCCCAGCTACCAAACTTTACATCAGCACCATCACGGCCGTGGGGAGCCTTTAACGGGATCCTCAGGACTTTAGCAATGAAACGTCACATGATGTGGATTGTTTACATATCCTTCTTTTGCATATAGACATCATTACACCATTAAGTGCCTAAAGTGGCATTTGTCTTCACTAGTTGCAGTCGCGTGGCATTTCTGTTTTACATTGCAGGTTTACAATCGAGCGACACACCTTGGGTGTCCAAGACATGGCCCAGTTTAGACACTATACATTCGTCTCTCAAAGCAACGCACTCCCGCGAATTCCAAACATGTTCTTGTTGCCAAACGTGTTCTCGTTCAAATGGAGGCGCGGGAATAGGCGGTGCTTTCTGAAAGCGGCGCAGGGTTTTAGGGATGGCGTCAAGGCTTTTCAAATGAAAGTGTCATCAAGCCTCCGGGCCTCCTCAGCAACTGCGCCCACATTTCCAGTCAGCAGCCTAGTAACGCCACAATACATTCCTTTATGTATTACTCACATTCTGGGGCTTGCAGTGTGCGCTTTGCAGCACTAGCCTTACAAGCTGCGTTTGCTAGAGCCTGTCCGTGCTTCCATTGGGGAAAACATACGTTTTATCACATTGTTGCCTTTCAACACTGGTTCCTCCATGTCGGCCACTTGCTTGCAAAGAAGGATTCTGTGCTCTAGCACCTCGAAGCGCCTGCATCGGTATTACCAATAATGATCACAGACCAAATAATCAGACAGACCAAAGAAAGTTGGTAAAACAATGCTTTAATCTCAATGACAGAAAGCAGCGAGAAATACAGCTATCAAAGTAGATACTTAATTTTTCACACCAAAGTTTGCTTGCAAAGTTTATTTGTCTTTACATGCATAATTCAAGATGTCATGCTATGTTGCATTTCACAAAAACCTCATGTGGGAGGGATTGGATTAGGGGAACATATCTATTTATAGAATAATGTTATAATATCTCATTGGCTTCGCCTTATCTGTAAGGCACCCCATAGCTACTTTTACACATGTCACATACTGATTATGGCAGCAGGCTAATAACTGCAACATTGTATATGAAACTGCATGGCCGGTCTTTTGATTGGTTAGTAACCCTATCCAACAGTGGACTTTCGGCTTGTTTTAGCAGTGCGATCAAAGTGAAACCTAGGTGTTCAAGCTGTGTCAGCTTGTTTTCCCAATTAGTCCATTGTATGTCATCAACTTGATCCTTAGCCAAGGTCTATTGTTTGTAGTTGACCTCGTAGTCTGCTCACTGTTCTGTGACATTCGAGGGAGTGTGAGTACACCTCTTTCTGAACTCTAAGCTCTATCACATGTCAGGAGCAGTGCCAGCATTGAGCGTGTGCAGCATGTATGGCTGCACTTGGCCCCGTGCATGCTAGGGCCCCGCACTGAGGGTGCTGTTGACCCCTCCTCCACCCCCCTCTTTCAGGCTGCAGCATGGACCATGTGCTCAGAGTACCTAAACCTGCTGCAGTGCAATCTGAGCTCAGGGGCGGCACTCGCTGCAGCACGCACGACGACAGGGAAGCTTGCTGGAATATCTTTTTTTCAAAAGCGGCTATTCTCCCTTGAGGTTTGGCTCCCTTTTTGTTTTTTGTGGTGAGGCAACTTGTCACCTGTCAACCTCCTGCTGCGACTCTGGAGAGTCAAACACCACCCCCCCGCCCCCGCAACCTCACATCCCCCGTCGCAATGTCCCAATAGGCACTCTCGGTGCCTCGTAAGCACTGCTGATCACTTTCTTTCTTAAAGCTGAGTGTTTAAAGTGGGTGCAATTTACTATTGATGGCTTATTTAAGCGACAATTGTTGTTAAGAACTGCAAAGGGACACATTTATTATTTTGATGCAAAGCAGCAGTTAGCTGCCTAAATCTGTGCCTTCTTCCAGCACAATTAAACCTATTGCACAAAACCTTTTTTAGCTATTTGCGGTTTTTTCCACATGCTTATATTTACCAAGCCAAAAAGCGTTTATGTAGACTGTAACGTTTTCCTCACATTATATATGAAGCATGCTAGTGAGCCATGAATATTTACCAAGGGTGCAACAAGAGGTTTCTCATCCTGGAGACTGGAGGGGATATTTTCTCTGGTTCTGGCCCCGTACTGATTTTCAGGGCAAAATTCGATGCATGTTGGTGGACAGTGTCCGCCCACTTTTTTCAATGGGTAGATGCAACCCAGGATCTGTGTTTTTGAGGCCAGCATTAAAAAAAAAAAAAAGTTTGCTTGCTCAAGTGTTCAGCTACTAGGATTTCATACCAGGTTGTCCTGTTTCCAATGCAGACGCTTACCCACAACAACACATAAAAGTGCCATTGAAGCGCACGCCTGATGTTTTGGATTTTGCTTTCTTGAGAATATTTAATTATTAATTGTTGGGCTTAAAAGTTGGGCACCTTAAGGGGACCTGCACTTAATTGGCTGCACTTGTCCCCGCAAATCCTAGAGCTGGCCCTGGTCAATTTCCGTCTCTCAGTTTCTGCTATTTGAGTTAATTAACCAGTGTGTCATTACCCTTTCTGGCCTTAAGATACTTGCTCACTCCATCTCACACAGGTGTTTGCCTTCATGGTTGTTCACTACTTGGCATCAGCTAATGTCCTTGTCCTCCTAATCTTAGCAAAAATATGTCTTGTGTATGTGGTCTATTCATTCGCCCCTCTCTGTGCCTTACGCCTATCTCGAAATAGCCTCCTTGACTGAAGGCCAACGTACTCCCTTATTTTGCACATGAAAACAGCTTCTTCATCAATTCTTCAATTTGCAATCCTAGGTATCTGGGTTTATTCTTTAACACAAGCAGTTGTCCATTTTCTTCCAATGGCCATCCTAAACGTTTTATTTTTGTATATACCTCTTCTTAGCAAGTTCTATATGCTTTTTCTATCTTGCGTTTCAGCGTCTTTACAATTATTGGTCATCACGGTACTTCTTATTTTCATGACAACTTCATCTTTCGGTACATGTTTCTCTTGGTGCTTCTGTTACATCGTTTGTCTCAAGTATTTTCATATTGTTTCAACATAGGCTCATATGTCTTCTTTATGACATATCGCTGTCATCTGACTCTTGTTTTAACGTTCATCCATGATTCTCAGAGACACTTCCTGGCATTTAGGCAATTGACAGCCTTCTTGGTAACTTCCCTTCATTGTCTCTGTGAGGATATATTCTGAATGGCTGTCTGAGTGCACATGGTCTTTCGCACAATTGATGTGGTATGGACATGTCACACAAACTTGTGCATGAATTCCCAATGGTAGTCCTTTGCCTGCTACACCAATAGGACGTGGTGAAGGGGCGGGGACTAGAGAAGAGGCCTCCACCTGCTCCTCTACAATTCATAGCTATTCAGCAGGCTTTCAGTGTTTCAGCTCCCTGCTGGATTACTGTCTCATGATAATTGGTGGCTATTAGCTTTATCTCGGTTAATAATGTATGCCTGCACAGGGGTGCCTCAGACTGCATTCCACTCAAAGCAAGGGTGGGGGCATCATGTTGAAATGGGCCCCACACACATTTTAAGCTTGCCTGTGGACAGCACATAACCTATTACAGCATAAATGCAGAGATAGAGTTGTCAAGTTTTAATCTTCATTGCAGCAGAGTGCTCAATGAATGTACAAGGGCTTGTAGCATCGATGGGCATATTACTTTAGAGTCTTGAAGAACAAAAATGATCGGCAGAGCCACACCAATGTCCATGAGTGCAGCAGTTGGCAATCTGCTAAACCGAAAGAGAGAGTGAAGGCATAGGAATTAATCTTAATCTAGACAATATTTCGGAATGCAACCATTAACACTACGTTGTTTATGGTGAGTCTTGGCTAGTTCATTTTGATCCCACTTTACATTGGAACACAACAGGATTGTGCAAGGATCTTTATTACCATGACCGGAAATATGTAAAAAAAAAAAAAAAATAAGGCTGAGGGGCGTGGCCCCAGGCCAGGTCACAGCTCTTCATGGAACCCAAGCCTGTCCAATTTGCATGTAAGCGAAGGGAGCATACGAATGGCCACAACTTTGAACGTGAAACTTGTCTGTGATAGTGATTCAGTAAGAAACCGTTTTGTGCGAGTAATGGAACTTTTATTGGTTACAATAGTCTCCATAACAAAAACCTGTCTGTAAATTGCAGGACATATATAACACTTTGGACATCCTCTGAACAGTATGTGAGGCTTTGGCTGTTTCGGCATCCAGTCTCCCATACCAAGTCTTGTATAGGGGCTGCTTGTGCGTCAGAGCTTGGCATGGGAGCAGATCTGAGAGTTTCCTGGGCCTTGGGACAGAGCAGAGCTCCGTCAAGACAAACTTTGCCAGAGCTCCGCTCTGTCTTGTTCTGGCCCATTTCCTACACTGGGTTGTAGAGGTGCAGTGTTGTGATATTTCATGTATGTTGGGAATGGTGCTCAGTTGTCGTGTGGGCACCTCAGTTGGTATGCGTATTGTTGGCTGGAATGTAACATTTGAGCATGTTAGAGCAAGGGGCAGTCAGATGAGACCTCATTCCGTATGTTGGGGAGTGGTCCAAGCAATCCTGAAGTCCGTATAGCAATTAAAAACATGACCTAGCAAGGTATAAGAAAGAATACAAAGGCCACAACACAACAAAACAAGCTGGTCTCATCCCCAACACTCTGACTAATGAGGATCTGGGAATTGGCAAATGAGAGAAGGGTACTTTCTGAAGACCTACTTTGTGTTCATTAATCTAAGCACAGAGGGTCTTGTGATTATCTTTTGGTTTAAATAATGGCTCGTCTGGGAAATGAAAAGCCCTGGCCCCCATTTAAACATCCCTTTTTTTTTTTCTTTATTATATTACAGCTAGTGCTTTAGCTTTTTATAAACCAAGATTTTCATAACCATAGTTATTGTTTCCCCCAATTACTAGACGTTCACGTTGTGGCAATTCTGCTTGCTTCTGTATTCGCCTCTGTGGGCTATTACATCAAGCCTCAAGTCCGATTCCATTGCCCAATTTGAGCTGAAGTCTTAGTCTATCTAAGACTCAAGTTCAACGTATTGGATACAATACGTTGAACTTGAGCCTTCTATAGTTCGTAGGGATATAGGAGTTGGGTATTTCTTTGTGATAATGACCTGGTGCTAGTGGCCTCAGCTGCCTGTTGATGTAATCTTTGCTGGTGCTTTTTGTCGTTAATTCATATCCAGGTCTGTTCTCCACCGAATGCCAGATTCTTGTACAAGTAGCCATTTTATACTCCTTCAATAGTTTTTTTGTTGCATCAGTTGGGGCCTTATGCCAGAGGCTGTAGTCGAATGAATACATGTTCTGGTAATACATTGCTTGTTGCATAGTTGGCATCATGTTCTCAGAGGGGGTGGTCACATTCCCACAGAGGGAATTACACTGGAGTACAGGCGTTTAGCAGCTTCTTGATACAGCGACTCTGTAATCTTTTTACCTCTTTGCAGTTATTCCATCCCAATACCATGCACCCATACAGTAGCTTTGGTGCGATTTTCATTTTGTATACAGTCATCGAGGCAGCTGATGAACAGCCTGAGTGTTGTGCCGCAAATCATTTAATGGCAAGGCACCCAACTGTTGCCTTGGTTCTTGCTCAAGATGGCCAATGTGTGCTCCCCAGTATAGAAGACTGTGAAAGAAGACGCCCAGAGATCTATATTCATCTACCTGTTCTAGTCTGGGCCCATGCAATGTCCAGTGAAACTTCTTCCGGACCTTTTTCCTGTTAGGCTGAAATGACTTTTGTGCAGACTGATTAAATCATGATCTTTAGCGAATGTGATCAATAGATCTGAGTACAATTTGCGGACTTTTTTTGGAGTGAGGTATAAGCACAAGGTCATCTGCATATAACCATGCTATATCTGTTGTTCCTAACTTTGGCGGATTAGATGATGTGGATTCAGGCAAGCAGTGTGAGATCCACCAGATACAAATTAAAAAGTAGAGGTGCCAATACATAATCTTGTTTGAAGCCTGTTGTGGTGCGCATGCAGTCAGTTAAGTTGCCATTGTTCTTGGTTCGTACTCTGACGATTGTATTTGTATACAATGCGCTGATGTGTGGGAAAATACTCATTTGTATTCCTGCTTGTTCTCAGAATATAACTAAGGCAAAATGAAACCACTGGAACAGAATTAGTCTTCCAATTTGGATAATTACTTCTCTGATCCATTGTAGCGCACTCCAATTTTACATACTTTAGATACCAGATGGCTACGTGTTTGATCATCTGACTTATGGATACGCTCCCATCTGTTGCCTTTATAAGGTTAGTGTGTTTTTACTAGGGGTGTACCGAATAGTGAAATTACTATTCGGCCGAATAGTGAGCCGAATAGTTGTATTTTAAAAAATACATTGCCCAGAACATGAGAAATACTGCTCCGCAAGACAGTAAAGAGCATGTGAATGCACGCATCATGGATGCACACATTCAGCTGCCCTTTTCAACCCCATTTGAGCATTTGCATAACCAAAAGAGGCCCTAGAAATAATTTTAAAATTGGCCCCATATTACACATTTTCAGCAAGTCTAACCCTTTTCCTATGGGAACATTTGCAACATGGCCCAACATTTCTGGGGGAGAACTAAAGCCCAATTTGCCAATGGTCATTGCGCAGGTAGCACTACTTAATTTTCTGTACATTCAAGGTGGGGTGTTACTCTTTCAGCCCCCAGCGTCCACCTCAACCTCCTCAAACGGTATAACCGTCTGGGCCAGGAGCTTTGTGCGCCAGGAGCGCCCTAATCACCTTTCTCACCTCTCTTCCGAAATTTCTTGATTGAGGGCTTCCCTCGTATTCCTACTACTTTCCCCCAGTTTCACCTTTTGTATAAATTTCTCCTGTGTTTCGCTCCGGGGGGCCTGAGAGGCATATAGGGAGTTGTAGTACTCCGCAATAGCCTCCTGTAAATCTTCTTGCCTTGTAACCCGAGCACCTGACTCTGATTTCAGTGCTGTGATCGCATTTCTTGCCCTTTTACCCCAGGCGAGCTAATAATGCATCCAGCTTATTGGCTTTCATGTAGTATTTTTGCCTCACAGCCAGCAGGGCACCATCAGCCTTCTTAGTGTGCAAGAGTTCCAACTGACCACCGCTTTTCTGTAAACCCGCATTGCTGCCCGGGAGCGGGTATCGCCTGCCGCTGGCCTAGCAGCCTCCACTTCGCCCTCTAACTGGGCCTCTAGTATTTTCAATTGCTTCGCACGGTGAGCTGACGCTGCATCAGTTTCCCCCCCCCTAGAGCGGCTTTAAAAGCATCCCACCTTACCCCCTCCCCCTATGTCCTCCTTCCTATTGGTATCAAAGAATAATTGATCTTCTCCAATTTTTTTTTCCCCCCTAACCTCGGGATCCCTCACTATGGCCTCTGAAAATTTCCAACCCCACAGTCCCTTCACCCTCCGGCCTGGGTCTAACACCATGCAAACCGTTTTATGGTCCGCTATTCCTATCGGCCCAGTATGTACCTCTCGAATGCTACCCACCAGGCCTGCCTACCCACCAGGCCTGCCGAAACCCAAATATAATCAATTCTGGACTGCGAGCCGTGAACCCCCGATAGAAAGGTGTGGCCTTCCTAGTCTCCCTTACATTCCATTATCGCGCAGTCCCACCCTACTAATCCTTTTTTTCATCTCTGCGGACATTACTGCTCCTCCCCCGTATGACCGCTTTCCACCCCTGTCCCATGCAATATTGAGATCGTCCATAAGGACGATCTGACCCCATGCTTCGTCCTCTAACACCTTCAGGACCCGATGCAAAAATTGCTCCTGACCCGTGTTAGGGGCATACACTACTGTAACTGTGTATTGGGCCTCTTGGTACTTCCCCCCCTGGCTATTATATACCTCCCTTCTTTATCCCTAAACAGATCGCAGACTCTGAAATCCACCGTGTTTCGAATGGCTACGGCCACCCCCCTTGCTTTGCTACGACCTGAGGCATGGAGGATACGGTCGAATCTGCGTAATTTTAATCTGCGCTGGTCCCTGTGTACCAAGTGCGTTTCCTGAAGCCCCATAATGTCCTGCCCCTCCTTCCGCGTGAAATGCTCCAGCTTCTTCCTTTTTTAAGAGGGGTATTCAACCCCCTCACGTTATGTGTTGGCCACTTAAGCGGACCCCTAACAATGCTTGGTCGCCACGCTTGGTAGCCTCCTATTGCCCCTCCCCACAGTTGGCTGCTCGTTGCCCTCCCCCCCTCCCCCCAACACTCCCCTTTGTCTCTCCCCCTCCCCGCTCCAAACCCCCACTGAAGAATAACACCTTTCCCGCACTCTCTCCACTCCTAACTCGGGCATCTCGCCCTTTCCCTTTCCCAAAATGGCTGCTCCACCAGTAACCCCAATGCTTTCATCCGCCTTTTAAAGGCCCACCACCCCTATTACTGTCCATTCTGCGTAGGGATTCATTCACTTTTGTGCTCTCCCTTCGCCGAGTTTTCCTGGATGCTGCAGGTCGTTATCCTTTGGTTCTTTCCTCCGTTAATCCCCTACAGTCGTCCACTCCCACTCCCAAGACCTCGATCTGGATCGGCCGGTCGTGTTTCTTGGCTTTGAGCCCGATGGGGTGTCCTCCAGGTCCATGCGCAACAGGTCAGCTCTTTCTTGAAGTGATGTGATCCGCCTCTGGGCACCCTCCCATTCAAAGAGCAGACCAAACGGATAGGTCCATTTGTATTGTATTGCTTTCTCGTTTAGTAGCTTCAGTAGCGGACCCATCTGCCTCCTCTTCAGGAGTGTACTGCTTGCCAGATCTTGAAACAGCGCAATCGGTTGACTCTCAAACATAATGGGTTCCTTTAGTCTTGCTGCCCTGAGAACCGTTTCTTTTTGTGCATACCTAGCGAATGCTGCCAGGACGTCCCTCGGCCGCGCAGACTGTCCCTTAGTCAGACGCCCCATTCTATGTACGCGATCTAGCTCAGCTTTCCAGGCTCGCTCTCGCCCAGGATATCTGCAAAGATGCCTTGGAGTACCTCTTTCAAGTTCTTATCCTGTACTGTTTCCGGCAACATTTTCACTCTGATGTTAATTCTGCGGGATCGGTTTTCCAAGTCCTCCATCTGCATTTCCAGGTTTCTGGTGGCGGTATCCAACCTTTCGATTGCTTCGCTATTGGCAGTGGTGTCTTTATCCACTTCCTGGAGGCCTCTCTCTAGGGTATCTGTTCTTTCGCCCAGTTGACGTATTTCTTATTTCATTTCTCCTAAAGCCTCATTAAGGTCTGCTCGCATCAACTGGAATTGCTCTTGAAAAGTCTTTGCTAAATTATTTTTGTAAAGCTTGCAACTCCCCTAGGAATTCTTGCCTATGCATTATTGCCAAGTCCTCTGCATTCCCCTGGGGGGTGCCCTCCCCCACGATCTACCTGGGGGGGGGGAGGTCTGCTTCCTTCCTTCAAGGCCTGCACCGGCCACAGTTCGTGGAGGGTGCCACGATTATCTCCTGAGGCCTGAGGCGCCTTGCTCCCCTTCCCCTTGATATTCGTGGTCATTCCGCCTGCCTCGCCTCTCCCTGAGGCCGTGTTGATGTATCCGCGGAGGGCTGCAAACTCCCCGCGAGCAGGAGGATGGGGCTTTCTGTAGCATGGGTCCGCTCCCTCTGTATAGCTGGCCCAGGAATTTGTTTCTCCCCAGGGGCCCCCCTAGATGCCCAGCTGGAAGCCGGCACTTGACCACCAGCACCACTCAGTAAACAGGGGTGGCCACACCTCCTCCTCGACCCGGGGACAAGTGTTGCTGTGGCTATGCTCCTCTGAAAACTCTCAATGTCCCCTCCAGGCATGGGTCAGTTGCCCGCTGTGTTTGTACTCCTCGCTCTCGGCGCCCCAGTGTCCGAAACGCCTTTACACCCCCGAACGCAGGACCAGTCCGAGCAGCGCTCGGAGAAGTTGGGGGAGCAGGGGCCCACGCGCCTGCCCAGGTTTCACCGCTTGGCGGACGGATAGGGGTACCCCCCCCTTCCAAGATGGTCTCCTACCTTCTACTGCTCCTCCAACCAGCCGGAGCGCCACTGTTGGTTGTGCTCCCTTGTCTGCAGTCTCCCGCGGGCCGCCTCTCTCCCACTGGCTCACAGATTCTCCCTGCGTCGCAGCAGCCGGTCGCCTCCTCACCCCTCCGTATCTCAACACCAGCTGCTTGCGGGTTAGGCTCCGCGGGCTCGCCGTCTGTGGGCGGCTGTTGCCAGCAGCTTCTCCTCGATCCGGGCTCCCGCACTCACTCAGCCCCCGGTCCCAACCTGGGCACAGTCAACAAGAACGGGCCGCCTCCAGGTGAGTCTTTGTCGCTGCAGCCGCCTTTACTTTTGATGGCCTCAAGACCTCCGCGGGACCCTCGGTAGGCTGCGTCCCGCTCCCGCTATCCACGCTACGCACCAGTCCTCCCCTGCCGATCCTCCGCTCTGTGCCTCCTCAGTGGCCGCACACGCCAAAGCACCCCGGCACGCTGTTCAACGGGGCGATCGGCTTCGCTACCCTTTGGATTTTTCCACAATCGCTATCCCGAAGGTCCCGAGCTACCCAAACCTTGGCTGCTGCTGGGGGTGGTGGGCACCTTTAGCAGATGGGTCTGGGGAGCGCCGTCGGCACGTCCACACAGTGCCGGTGGCCATCTTGGAATCCCCGTCCGTTTTTTAAGAACGGAAAACTGAGATCTCAGACCGCCTAGAGGACGCACAGCTCTTAATGTATTGTAGGTAATTCGACACAATGCCCTCCTGTAGGAACCGGCTCCTTTCTCGGCCGCTATGCAGGGTATTTTTGCTTGTGTTGCGTGCAGCAGTAGTCAGTAAGCTATAAGCTTACTGGCTACTGCTGTTTTCCCACTGTTCTCTTTCGTTCGAGGATTGGCTATCGTCTCTCACACTGAGAGAAAATTGGCAATCATCGAAATTCGAGTAAGTATTCCAGGAACCTTCGGCCGAACCCGAATAGCTGATTTTCAGCCGAAATTCGGCCAAATACCTACTCGAAGCCGAAGTTCGGTACACCCCTAGTTTTTACAAATGCAGCCTCTGCACATTTTTGGTCAGTCTCTCAGTACCGTTAGGTGAGAACTTGGGGATATTGGTTAAAGTCCCTTTTTGTTCTGGTGTGTTTTTTTTTTTTTTTTTTTTTTTTTTTTTTTTTTGTCTCCACAGATGAATAATAATTTTTATCATCTGTGTTCCTATGGGCAGCGCGAGTGAAGCAACTACTTTCTGCGCCCTCTATGGACCCATCAAGGTGAACTTGGCCTACTTGATTTTGGCAGTCCTATAAATTTAATTCTAATTGGTGTTGGGTGTGTTTTGAGTCAGTCAGGTTCAATCACAGTTTTATTTTTTTTTTTTTATTCTTTTTTTTTTTTTTTTTCTCTTTTTTTTTTTTTTTTCCTTGTTTGGTATTTTTTTATGTGTGCATTAGCATTCTACTAGTGGTCCAGATCTTCAATCAAAATTGAAACAGTATATCTGCCACTATGCGACCTACTGGTTTATTATTTTGTATGCTAAAAATGTGCATGCTTCCAAAAGATTAACTGCTGTGTCACTTGTGTACCCTGACGAACAACTATCCGTTTTTTCTTCTTTCCTTTTTTTTACTGAACTAGATTACTCTTTTGTCGTTGAAACTACGCTTATGATGATACTTTGTAATGATACACTCGTAGTAGGCACTAAGCACTTTTTGACAATACCTTCACACTGACTATCGCACACTGTTTTAGATAGACAGTGGGCTATGAATTATATTTAGCAGTGTCCTATAGGTAGTTTTTAGATTTTCTAGAACTTTTTTTGATAACTATATACAATAATATACATTTTAAGATGTTATTGTGTGGATGAACATTTTTATTTCTACTGTGGTTTTTGTATAACTAATAAAATATGTTGCTTTAATTACTTACCTGACTGAACCGCTCATCACGCCCACACCTACCTGAGCCAACTACTTATTGAATAATTGTTGTATTCATCCGTGTGACCTCTTGTTCTGTTATTTTTTTACATATAGTTCCACGGGATAGGGGTTACCCATTCTTTTTGCTTCTAAAATTGTACTCCTGCCAAGGCATTAGCTTACTCTCTCGCAGCTGTTCCTTGGCTCTGTAACACCCTAGCATTTGCTCTGTAAGCAAAAGTTGCTTACAGAGCAAATGCTAGGGTGTTACCAGCCGAACCCATATAAAGGCATTTACTTAAATTGCAAGCTAAGGAGTGCTGATGCAAGATATGTTTGCAGTTTTCTGTTTCAGGGAACCTATGTCGGAAAACCAGCTTCCAAAGCCTAACATTTTTTTAATACAAAGCTCACAGATGCGCAATAGACCTTGCGATATACCCCAGGAGTTCAATTTTGGCCAGAGTGTCGCACAGTGAACCACGTCGAACGCTGAGCTAAAGTCCACCAAAGCTGTATGTAACTGGCAGATTTCGTAGGGACCGTGCGCTTTCCACTTCACTGCTGAGAAGCATCAAATTGTCCATGGTGGAGCACTATTTGCGGAAACCAACTGGTTGAAAGGAAGTATTTGTTTCTGGACAGGCAATTGTTAGCTCGGCCAACAGTGTCCTGGCAAATATTTTTGTGGGGGGGATCCAGATAGCTGTTGTGTTCGTTATACAGTCTGCGTTTGGGTCCAAGTGCCAGGTAACAACCAGTGTTGCTAATAGATGCGAACACCCAATGGAGGACCTCTGTCCATCTAACCAGATTGCGTTCATTAAGGCACTTCAGGTGCCATCCAGCCCCAATGCTTTTTTTAATGCGGTTCCCAATATCCTTCTGATTGCATTTAGGAATCTATTTAATATTTGCCCATGCAGACTTTTCTTTAGGCGTTGTTCTGCTTAATTTATGCTTGGTTCAAAATGGCGCGGGCGCGCAATGCATTCTGGGAGCGCTCGGAGCCATGTTGGATATTTACTTCACTCCGCAGTGAAAGGCTGCACACATTTTGCTGAAGTGTTAGGTTCACAGTGCTGAGACAAACATGCTTTTTCAAACTTGGTATGCAGTCAAGGCCATTTCTGCTGGGGAAAAACTAATGTTATGACTTGCTACTGTTCTCCGTGGAGCATGTTTTTAGAGCAGGGAGGCCCTGCGTTCCTTGGGAGAGCTCTCGATTGACCCAGCTGGCAACCGACGGCTGTTCCTCAACTGCGCAGGTGCAATTCCAGAGAATGAACTCCCCTTTTGTGGCGTTCCTATATATGCGGAAACCCGGAGGGGTCAGGTGAGACTTCAGCCAGAGTAGGACGCTCCGTCTGGCCTTCCTGTGAGCTGTAGCACTCTTCCTGGCTGCCCCCTGGAGTCTTTCAGCCGCTTCTGGATGAGATGAGGACAAGAATTATGCTCGCGGTGATGTATTTCTTTTGACTTCTTTACTTCTTCTGTGATCTATGCCCATGTTAGTTTTAGGAGTTATTTCTATGTACTTGTAATCTTTGAATAAATAGCAGTAAAGAGCTGATTATCTTCTAAAGAGTGGGTGGCTGTGAGTTATTGTGTCCATTTGTTTATGGGTTGAAGTATTTGCTCTATAATTGCATTGGTGATTTATGGTTGTTCCGTGCACTTTGCAGAGGAGAGCAATACAGGCGTGGTGGTGTTTCCTAGTGTGTTTTTGTGTTTGTTTGATGCCTCACTAGAAGGTTGGGGTTGCTGGATGACAGTTTTCAAAAATGCTCTTTGTTCTTAACTGCGCTTCATCGATCTTGGCAGTTTTTTCATATATATATATATATATATATATATATATATTTTTTTTTTTTAGCTTGACCATGCTTCTATGTGCCCGCAGCCAGGATCGATATTGTGTTTTTAATACTCTCCAACTGGTAACGATTTTCTGCGGGTCAGTGTTCTCTGGAGATGCATTTTCAGGGCTTTTCAAGGATCCTTTTTCTGTTCCATGTTTGGTGATCGTAGCCATAGGAATGGTTGCGCCTCTTTGTGCTCTCCAGTATCGACTGCCATCTTTTGGTGTTTGAGGGCGGGAATGTGTGGGTAACAGTTTCAGTGATAAGTGCCTCATATTCCTCTGTAATAGTCATTTCTGCTGCCAGTGAGACGTCAAGTCCCATCCGAGGACTTTGAGGAGTATCAGTCCATCTTGCAAGTACTCCCACACTTTGATGAAGCACAAACCTGCCCACTCCAGTTTGTAGTGCTTCCATGATATTCTGTTAGCGCCCTCGTTAATATTTATGTTGCCAATCTGATCTCTAGTATATTTGATTTCTGGGGAAACATGCAAGGATTAGGGGAATGTGGTCACTTTCTTTCTCTTCCACCACTACTGAAGTCCTGAACTAAGTGACAGTAGCGGGCCTGAATAAAACAATAGTCAATGGTATTTGCCACGTGTGTCTTTTTTTAAAGCTTCTACCGTTTAGCATGACAAAGCCAATGGTTTATTAAGTAGGCTTTCCATTTTTTACTTTTGGTATTGCTTGTTGTTTTCTAGAGCAATGTCGGTGGGATATTTAGTACATTCTCCAATTTAGTTACTTGTGGTAGTTTCGTGTTCAGATTTCCCAGATTAACATGATTCGTATAGGGGTTGGTGGTGTTAGACTTCCATCGCAGTGTCAATGCCATACATGATTTCCTTTTGTTCTTTATGTTCCAGTTGGGTCATATATATTTGTAACGAGGGTCATCTGGGGTGATCCGATCCATTAGTAGATGGTCTGTATTTCCTGCGATTTGTTTCAGGGAGAATGAGTAGGTCACACTGATTAATAGTCCTCCCATAGGCCCCTGCCTTGCTAAGATCTGTAGCTAGTTTCTTCTGTCACATATCAGGGGGTGCATAGCCCATGTTTCTTGCAAGACAGCTACTGCAAAGACATTGAGGTGGCTCCAGATTTCCCTCCTGTTATTGGTAGTTGGATGGCCCTCTGGTTTTCCAGGAGTGCACTTGTGCCATGCTGTTTGGTTCTAGGAATTAATTTGGGTTGTAGTGCTCCCGCTGGCCGTGTCCAATCATCTCTGAGGAATGTTGGGTGCAATTGGCCTTGTTGTCTTCACATATGTCGTCCTTGCCCAGTTATGAGTGATTTTCACTATCTGGTTTCCTTGGCCTAATTGTATAGGTTTGCCAGTGTTCCTGTCCCTCCCCAATTGGGTTAAGGGACTTGTTCTCCTACTGGACATGGCCCTGCATTTGTAAGACCATCTTTAGGAATCTGCTATTGTGGGTCAAAATCCTAGCTTTGATAGAATTTGAGTTAACGTATGCAATGGCCTTTGTCGTGCTCCTCTTCCAACTGGTTCACAATTTGTATGTCACTCGTGGTGATTAATCTCAATGGATATAAAGAATATAAAGAGTGGCATAGCAATAAGATGGCGCTGCAGTTGGGAATGCTCTGTCTGGAAGTGCAAAAGTTGCTTTTGATGTATATTCCCAGCCCAGGGTCTACATCATTCGTCTTTGCCGGGAATAACCAGTGTAGGTGTGGCAGAGATTATGAAGGCAAGATTAGAGATGATTGGTTTTATACCTAAATATTGTGATATCATTTTGAGAGTTTCTGTATGTGAAAGAACTTCCCTATAGATGCTTTTGCAATTGCTGACAAAAGATGTCAGAAGGCAGTCCAGAGCCTGCATCTTGGGGGTTGAGGAAAATGAAAGGTGTTTATTGGCCAGGTGCTCTGTGTGCCACCATTGGTGCCTCTGCTTGTATGGTGTTGGGCTGTGTCGCTGTCATAGTGCTGTCTACTATTGTTATTACTGGTTCATGGAGCCAGACCCCTCTGAGGAATTTGTTTCACTGATGGTGCCAATGTCCAGTATCCTAGAGTTCAGCAGGGGGAGCTCAGGTGTGCATGTCAGACTGCCGTCCAATATTGTACCAGGGGCTAGCAGATCTCTCGCTACATTAGCTGTTCCTGCTTCTTTGTCTGCTACCCTGCTGGAATTTGCATCTACCACTGGGGGAAATGAATGTAGATTTTCCCTCTTCCTCCGATATGGTAGTGGCAGATACTTGGAGGTAGGGATCAGGTGAGTAGTAATATTTTCTTCAAAGGCATTTAGAATTGACCGAGTCATTCTAGTGCCTATGCATGCCAGCAAGGTGTTAATCTGGTCAACTAGTGGCTCATTGTAATATGCAGTTTCATTCTCGCTTGTGAAGTATTCTGTAATTTACTTAGTCATTAATAGTGCTTTGAGCTCACCTCCCCTTTTGTTTGCCATGGGTGCGTGTCTCTGCTGGGAGGATCAGTGTGACCAGTCCGCTCCCGGATGTGTATTTTGCTGTTGTCAGCCAGAGGGGAGATACCACTCATCCTTCTAGTGTTGGGCTCACCAGCTTCTTGGACGCCGGATGACGATGTGACGGCGACTTGCTTTGCGCGCTAATTAGCAGCTTTTTGTAGCCTGGTATTGGCGGTTTAAAGGGCAGCTTTGCCCTGTAGTCACTGCCTCCTGCTGCCACGTAATCTAGATCTTGGTGTGCTCGTAGTTGCTCTCGGGTAAAGGATGCCATCATGAAAGAATAAGCCATAAGTCCTTTTTATGTTGGTTGGCAGGAGGGAGAGCCGTCTCAAACTTCGCCCATACTTACTCAGGTGTCATGCGCACTGAGGCTGTTATGACTTTTGCACATCGGGCCATGAACAGCGTTTGTCAAATGATTAGACAGGTGCCAGATTCCCTGATCGTTTCTCCCAGAAGGCTATCTCCATGTCCCTCAGAATCCTAAAACTCTTCTAACACAGACTCATGCCAAAATTAATACTGCCCCTTCACCTGGGTTTGAGGCAGCTCCATACCTTCAGTGTCTGAATAATTCTGAAACCTTGCTAGAGGGTTTCAAGGGGAGGTTGATTATATGAGGACTAGGAAATGGGAAATGTGGGTGGGTGTATTCTCAAAGTACCCCGCACATCTGGGTGCACCATCTGTTAGGGGAGTTTTTCTAAAGTCCCACTTGGAGGTAAGACTTTAGTAAGCTATCCCAGTGGTGCTGATTATGTTGTTGGGGTGTCATCTTCACTTGCAACATCCACAATTTCTCACCCTGTGCATTGCGACTGGAACCATAAACACTTTCTGGCAATTGTTGATTCTCCTTGCAGCGATCATCATTCCCTTGTCAGTGACATTGTTGGGGGGGGGGGGGTCTTGTGTAATGGTTTGAACTTTTCTCCTTGATTATTATAGTCCTTCACTAGAACCTGGTCTCCAAGCTTTGTCCAAGGTTTCACTCCTGCCCTTTGACTCATCTCTTTTGTATAATTCTCATAAGCTGATTTGCTGGAATGGTTTCACTCGCTGCGTTTTCAAGCAACATGAAGGCCGGGGCCTGGGGAGCATGTCATTTGAAGTATGACTTTTATCCCTATAGTTCAGTAGTCTGCAAATGTTGACTGTCCAGATGTTTTGGACTACAACTGCCTTCAGCCCTGGACAGCATAGTCTATGATATGATATGATAAGGCATTTGTAATGCGCCTATACACAAGTGTTTCAAGGTGCGACGAGGCAGGGAGGGGGGAACAAGGGGAAGACAGACAACGATCCTACTAGGCCAGGTGTCATTCAGATCGTGCAGGGGTAGGGGGAAGGGAGAGGTGCATGGGGAAGGGGAGGGGGGGGGGAAGTGCAGTACAAGGTAAGTAGAATAAATAAATAAAAGGGCCAACTGGTGGCAAGTGCAAGGTAAGTGCAGAACAAGTGCTGGGAAGGGGGGGCTGTAGGGATACAGAGACAGTCCGCAGTCCAGGGGTTGCCAGGGAGGCAGTGCAAGTGGAGAGTGGCTGGGCCCAGGACCGAGGTCGGTGAGAGTGGCCCAGTTGCAGATTCAGTGCAGTGTCAGCGAAGAATTAGCAGGGGAGAGGGAGAGAGAAAGCAGAAGCAAAGAGGAAGGTTTTGAGGTGCTTCCGGAACCGGAGATGGTTCTCCTCAAGTTTCAGGGGGGCAGGAAGGCTGTTCCAGAGGGAGGCCCCTGCCGCGGAGAGAGATTACCCCCAGCTCGTTGCTTCGAGAAGCGGCTGACCCTGAGGGAGTTGGAGACGGATGAGCGAAGGGCTCGGGAAGGAAGATATTTAGGAAGAGAGAGTTGAAGGTATTTGGGCCTCAAGGGATCATGGGAGTCATAGTGCAAAACAATTACGCAGGTTCATCCTTTGTCTAGATATAGCAATTCATAGCTACTATATACATTAAAAGCTGTAAATCCAAACTTACGAATATACTGTGGTTCACAATAATTGCCTCCCATTTTTAGTGTTCTGACCCATAACCTTCAATTTATTTTGGGCACAGTACCCGTTATAGCTCTAGTCCTAAGTGTCCTGGCAATGTGAGGAGTCCGGAATGAAACTAGGACACAAGATTGCATTGTTTTTGGTTAAAGACTTTTATTCAAATGAAAGAGTTGGGGGGGGAAAAGGCCTCTTGACCCTGCTCTAAGAGGAATTTTGGTACCGAAACCAAAACTAAGAATCTGCCGTGTCAGGATGTCAAAAACCAAACTGTTTGGCCCAGTTGCCGAAACGCCCCGGTGTCCCCCCCAAGTTTGCTTGGGCTTACTCACTGGCTCTGTGTAGCGTCTTCGGTCCTGTTAACGCTTACGCTGTTTGTCTTTGCCTCTTGCTGCCCGCTATGGGCTGCTCTGACATCTCCGGCTTCTCCCGTGACTCCGCTCCTGCAGGCCTGCTCTTCTTGAGGTCCCAGTGTGGGTGATGCTGCTTCTTCCAGCTGCTGAAAGGCCAGCAATCCTCTCGTAGTTCCTGGCGTCTTCATGGCACATCCTGCTTGCGCAACGTTACTTTACTTCTCTGCTGGCGAGCCCCTTCGTTCCACCACAACGGCTCGTGCCTCCAGTTTCCACAGGCTTCCGAAGGAGATGCAACGTCTTCATCTTTAAGTGTCCCGCACAACTGGGATTTCGGAAAACATCTAGCACACAGCTTGAGGTTCCTATTGCTCTGCGTCATCTCCTTCATCCTCCTCATCCCAGTACTTGAGTAGTTGTGGGAATTGTAGTCCATTGATATCAACTGATGAATAGTATTTGGAAAATCTCTCTCAATGGTTCTGTATGAAAACACTGTTCTGTATTAAGGGGAAATGGAACTGAAAAAGGTGTTCTTGGAGCTTTTACTTTTTAGACCAGGAATGGGAGGTTGTTCTGGATGGTGTTGGGGAAATGGTTTCTCTATTCCCTAAAGGGGGGAGCAGATTCATGGCAATAGACCATTAGGGTATTGGGTATCAGGGGATCTTTTTCATGGGCAAATGGGTGGGATACCATGTGTCATCCAATTAAGTAATGACATCTCCTCGGTAGTTGTCTCCTCCCATGTGATCCTCCCTCATATAGCCGCCCCCAGGGTCCGAATCGGGTAGCGGCTGCCGCCCCTGGCCACGTGGGAGGTCGTCACTGCTGGGGAATCCATGATGATTCGATTCATCACACTGGCCTGGTCCTTTAGCCCTCTCCCAAGAGGAGAGGGTTTTGTGAGAAACCTGGGGGTATTCTCCCAAGCGAGCCTCAAGAATTCCTTTTTCAGGTGGCCATAGAAGGGTTGATCCCAACCCTGGGGCTGAAAGAGAGAGAAGGGATCACCTGGATGAGGAAAACCAGGGGTATGCTCGGGGAAATGCCCCAGGTGAGACGCAGTATTATGCTGAGGAAGGAGAGGACGCCAATATCCCTGAGGACTTTGTGGGCTATAATACTTCTGCCTCCCTTCGTCCCATTGAATCTCTGTTTTCCTGTGTCCTACCCAAACACTCCCGAACATTCTTTTGCACGTCCCTCTGGTTTTTCTCTTCCAAACACCAGGAGAAAACACTACCATTCCCACAATCGCCCTTGTTCATTTCACAGTAATAATGACGACACCCGCCCCTCTTTTCGACACAGACACCAAAGACATTTCTCTGACATGTTTCCCTGACATGTCCTAACACCAGGGTCCGGCAATTGACCGGAATCGCACACACCCGACGGCCCTTTCCCTTTCCCTTCCCCTTCCTCACATGGATAAAAGGTCGAGCACGAGAGCACAATACAAGCAAGGCAGGCCACACAATGAGAGAGCTAACGCAGTACGGCAGTTCAAGAGGAGGAGAAAGACGGTGCGAACCGAGAGGATGACGAGGAGAGACGTGACCTTGCCCTTCCCGAGTCAGGCCCGTGACTTCTCTACAGAAGGAATCGTAAGACCGCGAACATTATCCAGCGGGTGTTACCGCAGATGTCGAACGGTACACAAGGCCCTCCTACGCTGATAACCAAGCTGAGGGGAGACGCTTGCCACTGTGGTACCGGCCTTGACTCAAGAGAACAGAAGAAGCCGAGCGGTTAATCACAGCTGGTAAGTTGAGGGGAGAGCCGATAAGAATCCGAACTTTGTTTGAAAAAAAGTAGCAAAATGGCTAATTGAAGAAAGTGTCAAGAATTGTTTGATATAAGAGGGGGAAAAGCAGCGAAAAGAGGATTCAGACACCACATGGGTGTTCACTTGAGAAACTGTGGGCGATTACCCTAAGATTGAAACTGTTACCAGAAGGCCTTGGGTACATCGCGAGAAGAGGGTCAAAGTGGTTATATGGGGGTCTAGAAAAATCCTCTGTACAGTCGAAAGTCTTTGAATGACAAAGGAAGGTAAAACTAAGGGGAAGTGAATCCGGCAACGTAAAACTGTGTGTATTACAAAGATTGGCAAGAGTGAACCCGACGGAGGGATGCCGATGAAAAGGGGGCAAAGTCTGAAGCCCCAGGGTACAGTGTGTTGATAAGAGTGGATCCGGCAAAGGGTTGTCCACAGTGAACTGTATGAAAAGACATTAAGATTTGTGAAAGGCACAGAGAAGATTGTGTTGAAAGCCGTAGTGAACCCGACGTAGGGAGGCTGACATTCGAGAGGGGTCTGAGCCCGGTCGAGGCGGACCCAGGGGTGAAGAAGCATCCCTCTGTAAACCAGTAGAAGAAAACTTTTGTTTTGTTGTTCTAAATATCGTAGGCCTTCGGAAGCAAGAGACACCACATCGAAGACCCCGATATCGTAAGGAACTTTCTAGGGATCTGAGCCTGGAAGAGGGGGATCCAAGGGTGAGCAGGCATCACCCAACGTGCAAGCAGAAATGAACTCTTTGGTTCTTATTTTGGAATACATCAGATCCTCAGAGGCAAGAGGCTTTTTGTAGAAAAGAGACTTAACCACGGAAGGCTCTGATAGTTGAGATCGGAACTGTTAGCTCCTGCTGGGAAAGCTTGAGTGTGTGCTGTGCTCCGTAGTCCTGCCTTGTCCCGTGCTCAAAACGTGGGGAAGGTAGACCCTGTCTACTGCATCCTGACTTATTATTTGTGAACACTTCTTTCTTTCCTGTGAACTCTATCCCACACTCTTTGTTTGCAATTAGCGTAAGGATTGGCAACAGGTTTTTCTTAGATAGGCCCTTTTATTTGGCAAGACACCTGTAGGACTGCGTTATCATTTGATGGTCGTAGCTTGCTCCCATCTTCGATTTAGGTTTAGATTAGGCGACCCCCGCACCACCTGCATATACAGTTTAATGAACACCCTTGAACTGTGAGCATGTGTCTGTCTTTACTGTTGCCACCATGAGTTCCTTTCAGTTCCCAGAGTACATCCACTTCCAGCACTGGCCATATATCACAGCTGCAAAACAAGGCATGTAATGTCAAAAGAAGGAATATATGTATTTCTATATTGGTCATTTTTACAGCGCCTATGCACTTAAACAAGCTTTTCAAAGCACTCCAACGCCGGGTGGGAGTAGGTTAGCAAACAGAAATTGACATTCTTAATAGGCATTGGAGCATTCAGAAAAATGCTAAGTTTTGGAGGTACACCAAAGAACAAAGGGAATACAAACTGGTTACAACATATGACGTAAATGATTGTACGTGCCTGACAGTCGTTTTAACAATGTAAGAGCTATATAAAAAAAAGGAGAGGGGGGAGGAATGGGTAAGACGAACAAGGAAGAGTTCATCATACGAGCGTTTCTGTGCAGGAAAGGGTTGCAAATATGGCACAAGATAGAGTTCTTGCACAAAAGCGAGGAAATTAAACAAAAGCATGTTTGCCATGGTCTCAAAAGGGTGACGTAGCCAATGATAAGGCGGGCTCAGTCACATTTCCCAATAAATGAGTGTGAAAGAGATCTTGGTGCATGAAAAGGATTAACATTGAGTTGCAGCGCAGCTATAGTCTTGGTTCTATACATTTAAAGAGAAACCTGTCCCCAATTTAAGTAAGCCCCCAGACCCAGCCAATCTTATTCTGTAAACATAAACCAACTCTCCTGCCAGGGTGGCCAACTTTACAACATTATTTCTGCAGACGCTTTAGTCCGGTTGCGTCCAAACATTACTGAACCGAACTTGAGTAACAATACTGTTGACAGAGCCCCACCAAATGCTAGAACTGATTATATTTCCTTGAAAAGCAGTCACGAGAATGTTCGCCGCCGCGCCCCAAATCTGGCCATCTTATGGACCCATGGGAGGGCCCAGCAAACCAGTTTGAAGGCCACTGTTTTAAACAGAGGCAGATCTGGTGTGCGCCGCCATTCCCTGCAGCATCACCCTCTTTAAACCCCATATGTCCACCTTTTTGTTAACATTGGCGGTAGTGACATTTTTAAACACACCCACCACACACCTATGCATACAGGGCACACTTGTTTGATTTCATTCCTGCACCAATTCTGGGATTTCCGAGGCTCGTGTACCGACATGATCAGAAATGACATCAAATGGAAGGAGAGCCGAATAAATATGTGATGCTTAATACGTGAATGGTAACGATGAGTATGGAACAACTCTAGTCTACTAAACCACGACTGAGGCTTTTTATTGGAAAGTAAAATCTGTAAACTTATTTCCAGGGGCTCACAATTTTGGCAGATAAACAATGAGGTTACATTATTTGCTCAGGGTCAGACGGTTTGGTAAAGAGTGAAACTGGGATTTAGGCCCAGCCTGCAATTTAGAACTTAACCACCTATCCTCCCAGCTTCATATAAATATTGTGATTGCTGCCTGAAAGCTTCCAGGGAGAAGTGGGATGCACAAAAGAGCGTTGTTAGTGCCGATGCCTAACAGTGTGTCCTGCTTATCCATGATGGATGCACATTGGAGCTGCATGGCGTGCGTGTGTGAGTCACAGTCACAGGGGAGCAGGACAGGGCATTCAGGCCCTGCACTGGGAATAGGTGGATGGCCGTGGCAGGGTGTCTGTCTCTCTCACTCTCTCACTCTCTCACTCTCTGTGTGACAAATCAACTTGCGGTGCACCAGTTGTCCAGGGATGAATATAGGTTTCTAAACCATCAATCAGCCCCACACCTCTACACCAGAAGGGATCTGAACAAATTGGAAACGCATAAACCTCATTGTCCAATTTTTGGTAACATGGGCCAAACGGCAGGCTTATCTCCTACTTCATTATTCTTACAATAGACCGTTCTATCACCCACCCTGTAAAGGAACACAGAGGACAGACATTTTCACGGAGGGAAAGGGATGCACTCTGGATACGGACAGGAGGGTGGTCGGTAAAGCAATCATTCTTAACTGTTCAAGGTTATTTGGTTTCAGCACCAAGGGGTCGTAAATTTCACTAGGGGCCTTCGGAGAAGGACCAGGGGGACAGAACCACAATGTACCTGGTGCTTGAGATGATCTTGATGCTTGACATCATCAAGTCGGTTCCAGGACGCTTTTCAGCTCCTGCGACAGAGTTCAAGACCGGAGACGGCTGCAGTATCAGGCGGCAGGCAGTTCGGCAAGTGAGGCTGGACGGATGGCTACAGACTGGCCTACACGGCAGCTTTGGGGTCAAGAATCACTGTCTCTGTACTGGTTGACGGATCTCGAATGCTGGTTGAGGCGACTTGGATGATTTTAGTGACTGCAGCACGACAACAGTCAGTGGTGCAGCCAGTCGTGGTTTGTGGGCTTGACTGCCTCGAAAATGTCCTTTAAAAGATGGATGCTTGTTGTGGCACTCCCATTAGCTTCTTCACAGGGGTTTTGTTCTCCTTTAAGGCGGACGGACCAAAGCGGAGGAGAGTGTTTGCAGGCAGCAGCTTTGTTCGTTGCTCAGAGACTCTCTGGCACTTCACACCTAGGAAGCTTGCTAGCAGAAGCTAGCGGGGCACCATGTGTGCTGGCTGGGTACCGGTTCTGGAGCTGCTGGATGGGTCCTCTGAGGTCGGTATCTCCCTCTGTTCCCTGGGAGATGTTTAGGGTAGGAATCTTGATTCCCTCTTGGAAATCCTGGCCTTCCTTCACTGGCAGAAGCTGCAAGGCAGACTATACCTTCAGCCAGGTTCCAAATGAACCCTTTCAAAGTCGTCGGATGATCTGCCAAAAGAGGGGCTCAACCCTCTTTTAAAGCCAAATGGGCTCCAGTGATTGGTGCAGGCTAAGCCTACCTTAAGGAACCAATCCTGGGTCTCCATCAACCGTCTTCTGTTGTCTGAGATCATAACCCGAGTGCTTTGCAACAGAAAGGGTAAGGGCTGATAACATTTATTACTAAGTCCCACCCATCTCCCTTTCTGTTTTGATCAAAATCTCTCTCTCTGGTTAATTGAGCTCTCTGTGGCTCCTGATCAAAGCACAGATTTCCCTTGAAGTTTGTGGTGAGAACCGACCTTCTGTCTTCATTAATTCACATACATCTTCCCTCTGAAAGGGGGTCTCCCTGCCGGGGTTGCCTACTGTAAACAGTTGTCCCAGACATGCCATTTACTGCCCTTCATACAGAGGGGAGGGAGCTAGCTTCAAGTTGACACATTGCATATCAAAAGAGGTGTTGGTGTGTCCTGTCCTCTGTGAACAAGCCCCTTTGCAGGTCTGCTTCAATTAACTCTCATTATGCGCTGCCACCACCAAGAACCATAATATAACAGGTCGGATCCATGGAGCCTTTGATATTTTAATTAGGCTGGCCATCGCTGGTGGAAGGTGTTGCCTTCCCCAATGCCTGAGCTGTGTTGATGTACCCGTGGCTGTCACATTCCAGCTGAACATGACAGGGAGGACTGCACCTGTATTACCCCCCCCCCCCCCCCCCCACTCCCTCAGAGAACACTTGACTATGTGTTTGTTGTGCGGCGAGCATAGGAAAGTGTGCGGATTAGCTCCACGCATTTTCTGTGGTTGATCTCCCACCATTCATTTTCATTACCAAACTTCAAAAAAGCCAAGGCGAGTGCACACTCCCAGTGCGAATGGGCGATTCCTCAGGCTCCTAAAAGAAGGACAAAGAGTGGCCTTTAACAGGCAGCTTCTGCTGGCAACCTAGATCCAAATATTCATTAAAGTGTGGGTTTCAACAGCCTAAACAAATGTTTTTTAGGTGCGCCTTGAAAAGGGCACATCCGATGATAAAGCTGACTTATTTTTTTCATTTATTGATCTGTTTGTAACATATACATCTGTATGGAAACCACTTTAGCAAAAGAAGTATGGTTTTAGCTTGATTTGAGTGGAAGAATACAATAAAACTGTATTCTGAGACCAGGCCTGATTTGCAGATGGTCTTTCCCCTTTTGTAACGGTTTGGCGTGCTGAAAAACATATAATTTAGCTATAGTCGCTCCCAGTGGGACAGGCATGCCCAAACGTGATTCCCGAGCCTGCTGGCCCTAAAGATTCAAGCTACACTTCACTGATGATGTCCAATGAGGTAGAAACATGTCTGGGGTTGCTTGTGGTCTTGTGCAGAAAGAATGTGGCCAAGCAGTTCGGGCTGGACTGCCCTTTTTCGGGTGGGACCAAGCTTGATTTGCATATGGTCTTTCCCCCTTTTACAGTGGTTTGGCAGGCTGAAAAATTAGGGTCTGGATGGTTTCCCACAGCTGTGCCCTTGGTTATGATTGATGCAAAGCCTTCCAGCCATCTCCTTTTGATTTTGTTGTGACATAGACTAACAGTAAAAGAAAATGTTATCGGGGCCAGTGCAAGGATTTTTGCCACCTAGACAAATCCTAATCCCAATGCGTCCTGACTATACAGTCCCCTTCATCCCAGATGTAATAGGGGAATTGGTGTAAGGGGGGTGTTGGTGAGTGGGGTGTGTGGGCGCTTGGAGCATAGAAGGGGAATATTTTCACAATTATAACTGATAATGATAACGTTCATATCAAGTAGGCATGCACATTAAACCAAAAAAGTAGAGTAAAACGAGCACTGTTCTGTCAAATCTGGCACTCTAAATTGGTACAAAAGGTGCAAATAATGATAACCTGGCTCACTCGTAGCCTCACACCATGCCTCTTTCTTGCAACCTGGAAATCTTGCACCCTGCAGTCAAGTGCTACAAAATTGCAGCAATAAATAAAATGTTGTGCTGCAAAATTAGCTTTTTATATGCCGCAACATTTTCTATTTCATGCCGCCTTACCCTACAGGGTCCGTGTAATACTCTGCTAACACAAAACAAGACCTCTGAAAGCCTATGTGCTCCTCTGCACTTGAAATATAAGACAAAAAAGTGTGAGCCCCAATCACTGGGAAGGCTTTCAACAGCAGTTCCTGTAGCATCGAAACCGAGTCAGAACTTCACTGCACTGGAATGGTGCTGTGGGACACAGGACATAGCCCATTAAATCCAGACAGTCCAGAAGAAAAAAAGTACAGTGTTGTAATTAGGAAAGCAGGATAAATCAGATTGCACTATGAAACCTCATGTAAGGTTATTACAAATGCCTGGGATCCTCTCCTAGGACATAGAGTGGGACGTAGACAAGGACTAACATTTTGGAGTGTACCACTCATTCAACCTCAACTTGGGTAATTCTAAGCAATGACATCATATTCATGCAGAGTTTAGGTATTTTCAAGCAGACAGTGGACTACCTTAACGAGTTTACTGCAAACACCCGTCCCCCAACGCCCCCCCCCCCCCACCACCCTGTGAGAAACCAGAAGGTGTCTCGCCCGCTAATGCCCAGGGATCTGTCATCCAGGCAGCATGACACGGCCATCACAGTTCCTGGGAGTGGACCATTGCGGGAGGATCACCTGGATCAGTGGTTTTAGGGGAGTGGGAGTGGGACACCGGATGGTGAGACGCGGTATCCCCTTCCCTGCAACACCTTTTCCCCCATCCTACTAGGTAGGATACTTAGGAACTCAAGCCCCCCCATACCCCCACTCCCCTTTTCCTGACACAAACACTTTCTCACGGGACAGCTCACTGGGAGAGAAAACGGACTAACCCCTTAGCTGTATACCTGACATGTCCCAACACAAGGGTCGGGCAATTACTGATCATTACACACACTGGACTTCCATCACACTTCCACACATGGAAGAAGGCGGAGCACGAAAGCACACTCTGAGCAAGACAAACCGCACGAGGAAGCAGCAGTTCCAAGATGGCAGTTTAAGACCAGGAGCAAGACCAAAGAGGGTTGCAAGGAGGGGAAGTACCCTTCACCTTTTCGGAGAAAAAACGCTGCTATCATGAGTCCTCGAAAATAGGAAAGGTAAGACCTGGAATTAAAGCTGAAGAAATGTGCAGTGTCTGTCTGAGGTACCCGGGGCTCGCCTGTGTCGATAGCCCAGGCGGGGAGGAGCGATTGCCGCTGTGGTACTGTCCTTGTGTTACGCTCACCTGGTTCCCACAGGGGCGTCGATGGGACCCGGACAGCTGCTGTCTCCACCAATGAGATGCGTAGTGAAGAGATGACGGTCTGGACTGGCCCGCCTAATCTTGTCTGCTGGATTCGTAGAAGTATTCTCCTGCAAGTGGAGAAAGGCATTTAGCCACCCGTGGACTTTAGTGATGGCCCCCCAACTGTTCTCGTTCTCCCCACTAATCACCTCCGATATCCCCACTTGGTAACCTCACCTTATGTTTTTAAATGATGAGCGCTCCATCCTGTATGGCATGCAGGGGCGCTTAGATACCAGTTACTTCACTGGTTTGAAGGTACTGAAGGAGTTCCGGAGGAATATTGACTCCAGTGTCTATAAAGTTCAAAGAGTTCAATATGTCCGATGTTCACTCTTGTTCCATTCCCTCGTTATGTTGCAGCTGGGTCCAAAAGAATATTGCCTGGAGGCAGCTGATGGCGTTCAGGTAAGAGTCTGTATTACCAAACACTGTCCGGTAAAAGTTGTATGAGTTTAACTTGCTGTTTTCTCTCCCTTTATAGTTGTGGCATAGAAAGATGCAGCGAATTAAAGGATAATACCTCCGGTGGTAAAGCAGGTAAGCCTATGGTGGCAAAGAGATTGTATTTGTCGGTTTTCTCGGCTCACCTTGTTGTTCCTTTTGTTTTCCCCCCCAGGTGCTGGGTTTCGACGAAGAAAATGATGGCGGCAGCGCCGAGTTGAAAGATGCGGTGGACTGGTGAGTATAACGCGGCGATGCTGCTGGCGAAGCGACGCGTGCTGAAATAATGTCCTTTCCAGGCTCGGAGATGTGCTGGGTCCGGAATCGGGTAAGGAATCAAATAATGTCCGTGATCTAACCTCTTCTCCTTTCTTTTCCTTTTGTCTAGGAGCTCCGGATTCGAGGCGGGCGTGGCAGAAGACTGGATGCTGACTTGCAGACACGGTGAGCGTTACGCTGCTGGATGCAGAATAACACGAAGCATGAGCTGCTGTTCGGGTGTGGTTTAAATAGCCTGCAAAGTAGTCCAAGGTAAGAAGTTCCCCAGAACCACACCCGAGTAAAAAATAGTCCCTGTAATAAAATAGTCCCATCCAGGCCTCACGTTGGCTTGGACTCATTTGCAGCATGGTCTGCATAAGGTAAGTAAAGTCTATGAGCCTTGCGCCTAAGGCGCCAGGACTGATTTCTATGATGAGCCTTGCGCCTAAGGCGCCAGGACTGAATCCAAACAGCCCCCAGCTGGAGCTGTTGGGGTTTTAATGAGTATCTGGATGCCTGCTCCCGGGGCTGATGGACTCGATCCGGATGCCCGAGGGTAGGCATCATGACACCTTGGCTCCTACAACAAAGCATTGCCAGTAAAGTCAGCACAGCCGGTGAGTCAGGGAGACTGATACAAGACCGATCTGTGTTAGCGCCAAGGTTGCAAGCAGCAACATTGTATGAAAGAATTTGAAAGGAACAGCATATGAAGCCTATGTGGTGAGCGGCACAAATATAATTGAACATCCAAGGAGTGACCTGAACTTTTGAAAAGATAGATATAATATACATAGTGGTCTGGCACCATGTGGGTGCTCATTGAAAGGTCTCTGTTAGGTATCCGACTGTGAGGTGGCAAAGGTAAAATTGTGAATTTGGGAACTAGAAGTGGGCCTGCAACAGGTAGAGCTAAACCCAGCGCACATTCAAAAGTCTTCGATGGCTAATACGAACTGCAATTGGTCTGTGGCTGTTTGAGGGGGATCCGGGGTGAACCGTGAGTCACCCGAGAGGATATTTTCTGAACATTGGAGAAGGGGATCTGAGCCTGGAAGACTGGGGGATCCAAAGTAAAGATTGTGGTATAAGAAAGGGATCGGAGCCTGGTGAGGGCGATCCAGGGTGAAGTCAAATCACCTGACTTAAGTACTTGTAAGAGGAAAGTAACTTTGTTTTGGTACATCAGGCCCTCTGAATTGAGAGACTTTGATAACGTAAGCGACTTGGGCTCAGAAGGCCCTGATGCTGGTAATGGAACTGTGTCCTTGTGCTGAAAAAGTCAGAGAGAGTGCTATGCTCGAGTGAACCGTCTTGTCCCGTGCTGAAAACGTGGGTAAGGATTCCTAGTCATTTCATCGACTGAAGCATCGAAATGCCACACCATCGAAACCAAAGCAGTGTTTACCAATGCATCGACAGGCTATCTATTACAAGTAAAAGTGCTTTTCCATGTAAACCAGTCCATCGAAAATATAAATGGACTGGTTTCAATGGAAATACACTTTTACATGTAAAAGATAACGTTACAAAAAAAATGTATTGAAATGCTAAAGTCACCTGGAGCTGTCCAGTGCTTTCCAGCACCCCCCCCAACCCGCACTCCAACCCTAACCCTAATGTAACCCTTAATCTAACCCTAGTCCCAACCCCAACCCTAACCCTAATGTAACCCTAGCCCCAACCCTAACCCCAGTTTCGATTATGCCATCGAATTAGAATCAATAGAAGGGCATTTCAATGGAAATGCTTATAATTCGATGGTATAACATTCGATGGAATGGGTTTAGATGAATTGACTAGATACTGTGGGGAAGGGAGGCCAACAGCCTGATCATTCTGACATCATTCTGTGAACACTTTTCTTTTTCATGAACACTACCCCACACTGTTTGTTTAGAGATAAGGATTGGCAATATTTATTTTTTAGTATAGGCCTTTTTATTTTGACGAAACTCCACTAGGACTTTATTATTCGATGGTCGTAGCTTGCTCCCATTTATAGATTTAGCTTTAGATAAGCGTTTATCACAAGTTCAATAAACACCCTTGAACTGTGGCCAATTGTGTCTATTTTACTATTGATACCATGCCTTTCTTACACCCCACATTCATGGAAAAGTAAATGTGACTAGAAACCTCTGGTTATTAAGCATGTTATAAATAACCCATCATGTCCTATATCTTTAGGTGAACAGGTACAAACATGAACCATACCAAGATCAGAATTCAGTCACTTACCAGTTCATGAGACTATCTACATAGGAAGAATAGAAAACCTAGTAAGAACCTAAAGAAACCTAAGCTGTACAGGTCAGAACAGATCAGGCAGCAGAACCGGGTGCTCCAGACGCACCACACCGAGACATACATAACTGGTCTCACATTTTCACCTGTACCCTAACCCCCACAAGAAGAAAGCGAAGTGGAAGGATGGGGGCATGGGCCACAGATGCTCAGCATGTACCATAACAAGACATTTCCCCCAACCCCCACCACCCCAACCCCCATATGTTATTTACCATACATATACACAGTGCTCCAGATAGGATTTTGTAGTGAGAGTATTTACTCCCAATTTTCAGAATTGGAGAGTAAATCCAATTTCCAGAGTAAAACTTATTTTCATCCTTCGCAAGAGAGTAAAAAGTGTCTGACAACTATCCAATTTGTGCGTAAAATTAACTCTGTTCGAAAACATAAGTGACAAAACAGCTGTATTTCAAAGTGGTTCTAAATAATGTATTGCACCTGTGGAAAAAGAAATTACCCACACAAGAACCTTGTAGATGCATACTACCCAACTTCATCTTCGTGATACTTGGGCACAAACTCTCTTAAGAGTTACTATAGATGCCAGCTAGTAACATCGGGTGATTCATAAATCAAGTCCATCACTCTACTAGCATCACTTCTCTGCCTCTCGGGCCTACTGTTGCTGCCTGGCACTACCTGCTTGACAGCCACTCCATGTTTTGCTCCATCTCTCCTTCCCTTTGCAACTTTGTTTCCCCTGTACCTCACTTTCTGACGCTTTGCTTCTCACCCTTGTGTTGCGATGCTACATTTTGTGGTCTGTTTCTCTGTCACTCTGCCTCTCCCATCTCTACATTCTATTGTTGCTTTTTTCCTTCTATATCTTGCTGTATTGGTTGATATAAGTCCTCTTTCTCTCATGTCATTACTCTGGCTATATCTGTTTTTTCATTTCCTCGGTGATGGTTGCTACTCCTTTTTATTCTTTCTTGCGGTGTCTCTTATGATATTGGCCTGCCCTTCTCTAGTCTTTTCCATTTACATCTCTCCCCACCTGCTGTTGATCTGTGTTTTATTTGATTGTCTATAAATGTCATGTTTGCTCTTCTTCTACCCCTTACTTCTATTGTGGGATCGTCCTATTATTAACTCTTGTTTCCCTTCTCACTTTCTTTGTTGCCCTATCATGTAGCTCATTGCTCTTTTCCTGTTGCTCGAATTCCTGTTATGGATTGTCTAGTATGTTCTCTGTCCCTTCGGCCCCTCACCCCCTGCCACACCTTTTCTGTATTGCTTGTTCAGAGTTGCTCTTACTCTCCTGTTTTTCTGTTTGTCTTTTAATATTGCACCAATAAATATCCAAAAAGCTGAAAATGCCTTTTCCATTTAAAATTCTAGTGCAGCTTTACCAGTGGGTGCTCCTTTTTAGGTGTGTGCAAACAGTCTTTTGGCCATTAGGCTGTGAATTATAGAGTTGGAGGTTTGTCTGACCAGATGCACCACTTACTTGAATGCAGATGCTTTACCAACCCTGTATGCCAGTACAAGTGCAAGACCCCGTATGAGATGTTTGTTCTGAGCCATTACAGTTATAGCAGCCTCGGTCAGGTGGGTTTTTTGAGCCATTACAAGTATAGCAGCACTGAAGAGCTGTGTGTTCTGAGCCATTGCAGGTATAGCACCCTTATGAGGTGTCTGTTCTGCGCCTTTACAATTAAGACACGCCTGGTTGATTATCAACCAGTATGAGAAAAATCCCAATGGTATTCAGTGTAATCTAGTGCCTGAGGCCAAGTGGATAGAACATCTCACAAAAAACGTAGAAAATTCCCACAAGGTCCTACATGGCCCCGGCAAAGATGTCAAATGGTATCTCTCTTTTGATGAACAAGACTTAGCAGATCTAATTGCTAAATCATCCTCTTCTAAAGCAGCAGGCGCAAATGGGCTGACATATCAGGTCTTAAAGAATAATATAGCTGTTTGGTCCAGAATGCTGCATTGGCTTTTCAAAGAGATCCTCAAGAAGCAATTATCCCCCCCCCCCACCCTTCATTGAAAATGGCTACAATTATCCAGTTTTTAAGGGGGGGGGGGCGCGATCAATCACAATCGTCGAATTTTATTTGAAATTGTCGGCCTTGGCCAGACCGAGGATCAATACGAACAAGATCCACTGGCTGGCCTATGCTGACGACCTTGTTCTTTTGGACAACACAGCCATGGGGCTTCAGCATCTCATAAATAAGCTGAGTGACTACGCCAAGTAGAACGGGCTCTGTATAAACCCAACGAAATCTAAAGTAGGTGTTTTCAAGCACACGCGCAAAAAGGTTGATTTCTCCCAATGGGTGTTGGACGGTCAGGTCCTCCCCATAGTGGAGGAAGTAGTGTATTTGGGATACATGATTTACGCGTCTCCCTCGATGAATACGGTGGAAATGGATGTGCAGAACAAAATTAAGCAGCTTATACCACAAATGAGAAAAGTCCTCTTTTTTTAAATTTACGTTTGTGCCCCTAATAAAATTTTATACAGCAAATGTCACTTCAGTGATTTTATACGGGCTGGGGGCTAAACCCCAGCTGTGGAGCATAAATTGGCAAAAATGGGAGGGCTCAGTTTGGAAGAGAGCCCTTGGACTCCCAATGATCCTTTCAATGTCAAGCCTAAGATTTGAGTTGGGTTTGAAATCCTTGACAACATTGGCAGAATGGAGATTGGTCTCCCTTTTTCGGCTAATTATCGCAGCCCAGGAAGGTACGTTATATGCAGACATTAGGGCTCACTTGGAGCACTCTAAATCCAAACCACTGTCTCAGTTAGCATTAAAAGTAAAGGAGATCCTCGCCAAGGCTGATGCCGATCTCGAAACATTAATTATCAACCCTGTAAAAGCAAAAAAAGCCCTTGAACTGACGGACTGGATCCTAACAGCTAAATAGGTTCTTATCAGTTGACCAGAAATGAGGGTCTCTGTCAAGATACCCGGTGAGGTTTCCGGATTGGAAAATTAGGAAAAATGTCCTAAGAACTTGTTTAAATCTGGTCCAAACTGGAGAGATTCTTGTTAAGAGGGCAAGGGGACGTAACTAATAAATTATGTGGCATATGTACAAATCTGGAAAATCAATCTCGGAAACATCTTTTGCTGGATTGTGAAGGTACTTGGCAACTAAGATTGGCCTTATTTGCTAGATTTACAGCTAGAGAAGATGGCATAGTTTCTGAAATGTTTTGGGACAGATTGATTTTGTGCTATGACACAGCACTAATGATAGCGGTGGTTCAGGTTTTGAAAGATGTGATATAACAATATGTAAACATCTTTAGACCATAACTACCGTTTGTTTTGGGTTGTATATGCCTTTTTTTTGTGCTTGAAGGAATCTGGGTTCAATGTTTGGCTCTGTTTGATTGGAAAAAAGCTCTTAGTCTTTTTTTTTTCTTCTACTTCCAGGAAATCTAAATTGTTTTATGGGTCTTAAACATATTATTCTGACTTTTTTCTTATTTACTTTTTGTTTATGTGCTATTTGAAGTATTAGTTCTTGTTTTACATTGTAAAAGTTTTCTTTATAACCAAATACAATAACCAAAATAATTTTCAAAAACAAACATGTTACACAATAATCTCTGCAGCAGGGTTATCGAGCCACTGAGCTGCCTTTTCCAAAAGGCTGTTGACACTGAAGGGCACATAGGGTTGTGGCACTGGCAATTCCATGTGAGGCTTGCTTGACGTAAATGGCTTGTCCAAAGCTCTAAGCTTGTTTGGACTATCCTAAATTAGTCAGGAGATTCATAAAAAGGGTTTGAAATGTGCTAGATTTTTGGCAGTGGGGTCTCAGTAATCGGACATAGGAGAAGCAGAAGTTTTGAAAAGCGAAAGACCGAGTAGAAGGGATTGAAGTGTATGACAGCAATACCATCTTCTCACACTGTCAGAGGTTAGTGGGGAGGGCTCCGTACTTTAGCTCGCTGCAGAAAATGACAACACGTGTTCGTGCTTTCTTAACAGCCGCTCTGTTAAGAAATTCAGGCACTGTCCTAAAACATAGCGGTCCTGCTAAGAAATGTGGGCATGATGCAATCAGCCCTGCTGTGAATATTTGGCATTGTGCCATGACATGGGTACGGTATAGCAGCTCCGTTGATAAATTAGGATACTTAGCCTGAAATATATAGCAGTCCCGTTGAGAGATACAGGTACAAGCTGTGCCACTGAAAATATATACAGCAATGCCTCTACCTGTATCCATTATACATGCTTGCGGTGGGTGGTCGGAAAGGGAGTTAAAGTTCAGACCACATGCCTAGCTATGCAATATGTGTGCTTCTGTGATGAAAAGAAAACAAAGTATGAAATGCCCATGCCGCTGCAACTGCGCTGTCTCCATTAAAGACAATTAAGCAGAAATTCAGCCCTTGTTTAAGACAAATATCATTTTTACACAATGCTACCTGTGTCCAAAAGAAAAGTGAAAAGCATGTTCATGATTCAAGATGCTGTAATACCACTGTAAACTAAAACATGCAGGCAGTTGAACAAAGTGAAAAAAACACAAATTCTTGTTTACTTTACTCAAAGTATTATCTTGATAGCATCATTAACAGAGGAGAGTTTTTTAAAAAATTTAAACCGACCAGGACTCATCCCAGTTGCTGGGATACACATGGGTGTATATGAACACTTTTGCATACATCAATGCAAGCAGCTTCAACGTTGTAATCTGCAACGTTGACGTTGCTTACTTTGGTTTATATGAATGTGTTCATATACACCCATGTTCTCAGCAGCATTTTTGTAAAATAACGAATGTCGTTATTTTACAAAAATACTGCTAAGATTTCAGTATTGTGCCTGTTCTGACAAACAGGCTCAATCCTGAAGGTTCACTGTCGTGCACTACGAGGACGCCCAGGCCCACTTGGAAATACTGGTGGAGCCTGGGCGTACTGATTTGGCGCAGTGAATCCTGCTTTTTAGCACATTCACTGCGCCAAGTTCAGAATCGGGCCCTGAGGGTGTTCTAATAACTTTTTAGACTCTTTATAGACCTGCAGCTCAGGCTGTACCGGGCGTTATGGTCCCTCATACCTCGTTAAAAGTCTTCACAGTCCATAACGCCTGGTACGGCCCTCGCTGCAGGTATATAAAGCTATATTATATGTAGTTAGAGGGTGGTTCGAGGCTTGCCTACCAGAGAGGTGCAGCCAAGAAAGTAACTAACACTTATAGACTCTCTAACCAGATATGTTCCCCTAACCAATCCCTGAACCCAATGGGTTTTATTACTTGCCACCTAGGATGTCGTCGCTGACGCACTTTGAGGTATAAACTCTTTGTGTAACCAAACTACATTTGAGTGCGTGCACTATGGACCGTTGTTCGCCAGATTGCCCTACTTTATTAAACTGATAATAAAGTAGCATTTTGCCATATTCTTTGAGTCTGTCCGGTTATTTGGGTTCAAATTAATTTTGTTATGGTAATTCCATTCTGCGCATAAACAACGCTCCAGGTGCTACTGCAAAGCCACATGCGGCTGGTCTTAGTCTTGACGCAATGACAGTATTTGCATCAATTTTAGCACTGACATTAACGGCCCAGTTGTGGTAGTTGGGGTTGCACAAATAATCCCATGAATCCTGTCATTGTTCCAGTGCTTAAACCAACCTGAATCTGGTTTTGGCACAAGCGCTACAACCAACAGTGGAAGAAGACACAGCATCATTTTGACACAGCCATTATATCCGTAGTTTGCTTATTCCCAGTTTGATCCTATCCCAGTACAGTCGCAATTTAATCTTGAGTTTGTATAGCCCCCAAAATGGAGCTAGATGACGCCTCCACTTTTTTCCAGTTTGCATTGTGCCTGGTATTTTCAAATTTGCTGAAGCCAATTCTAGTTCCAGTTTGACAATTTCTTATTTTAATTGTGTTCATCATGTTTGACGGGATTCCAGTATCCTGGTGTTTCACAACTCTAGTATATTAGCAGGTTGCACAGTTTAGGCGTACTTCAATTTTACGATTGTGTAATAGCACAGTGAGGTACAAAAAACTGCAATGTAATCGGACACCCAGTTTACTGTTAGAAAATATCAATACACTCCCAGTTTGGACATTTCGCTCAGTTCAGGTATACTCGGTTTTAAAATCCAAATGAGCTTCCAGTTTGCAAAACCCATTGCCGTCGAAGTTTGAACATCTAAGCATATATTTCCATTCTGTCCAATTAAACTATTTGCAGTGAAAAATCCCAGTATATTCCTAGTTTCACAATTCCAGTATACTCCGGGTGCGACAACTCCTGTATACCTCCAGACCCACAATATTGGTATGCTGTGTATTCCCAGATTGCAAACTTCAGGCATATTTTCAGTTTGTTTTAAGAGTTTGTAAAACTCCAGACATTTTCTAAATTTGCAAAATATCTGTGTATTCCCAGATGGGATTGTCCCAGTGTATATTTATCGTGTTTGTCCAATGCCAATGTGACCACAGTTTGCCAACGCCATTGTGCTCCTACTATCCCATTCCTAACTTCTTCGGCCAACCCCGGAATGTTTCCAGTTGGCCCAACTCTGGTATATTCCTTGTTTCTACAATCCCAGTTTTGTTCTGAGTTTCAGGCTTGGGATTCTGTGCTACAGATGTGTTCCAGACTAGTTTTACGATGGTTCCAGTTTGCCAAATTCAATTATTACCTCTTTGACAATCCCAGTTTCATTTTTTATTTTGAACATTTTGCCAGTATGCGAAAATCCACTGTATTCCCAGTTTGCACAGTTCACGGATACTACACTTTTTCTGCGCAATTTTGTATATACCCTTATAGAATTGACACTATGCATTTTTTCTTCCGTTTTACTTTACATTGCCAGTATTTTACCAGATTAATCTAATTGTGCACACTTACAGATTAACAATTGCAGTATAGTGCAATTTTTTAAACATTTTTGTATATTCACAGTTTAATAATCCCAGGCCACTCATTTTGCACAAGTATATTCTGAGGTTGCTCATTCCAGTTTCGACCGTCTTAGTGTATTCACATAACCACAGTCTATACACACTGTTCGACAGTCTTGGCATATATTTTGCAGGTTTAGTTTAGTGTGACTGCACTCTACAGGTTTTGCAGTGTGCTTTGCTGGTGTGCGCCACAAAACATTGGAAGGTGCCATTAAATCTTGTATGTCATTTAGTAGATTAAACTCGCCACCACTATATTTATTGTATGGAAAGTAAATGTACATGTGCCTTGCAGGTGTGTTGGCTTCCTTGAGTTGGCACATAGTTGGGCAGTGAATATTCCCTCTCTTCCTTCGACGTTGCCATATCTTCCATTTAATAACCTATTGCAGTAAATACAGAGAAACTGCCTGACCTTTATCCACAATGAAATACTGCAAGCCAGCGGCAGAAACCCTGCTCTTTCAATAAGAACGTCCAATGTGTGGTGTCCTGTTAAATGCCCTGTGGTTTAGTAGCATCCTGCACCTCTGTGCACCTACAATGTCCAGTTTAATGCAATCAGGGATTGTGCTATTGAGTTGGAAATGACATTCAGTACACACTGATGGTTTGGAAAGAAACTGATTAGTATTACTTTGACAAAGCGATAAATGCCACAAGTCTATGACATAAACATTAGCTACCATCTCAGGATCTGAAGAGGACCAGCCAAGGTGTGCACGCTTTTTTGAGAGTACTGAACCTTCTGCCAAGTAGTTCAATCTGGAAATTAAAAAGGTAGCCCTGATTGGAAAACCAGGAAAATTGTCATGAATGATCCCAGCACAGGATGTCCAGTGATAAGGACCAGATGCAGGATGAGGAAAGATTGAGTTGGCTAGAGATGGGAGCAGAAGTACTCCAGTAACAGCTGATTATGTGAGTGAAATCCCTGATTGAGTTGGCAGTCACTAGCAGCCAAATGTTGACCAGTTCTCCTGTTGGTTGGCTGTGGTGGAGAGCATGGTTTGTTCTGTTGAAGAAATTCTACATTTCAGTTGTAGAGATGCTGAAACCAGAGCTGTCCTTGTCTGTGTCTTCCCTAGGTAAGTGTCGGTGGAGATAGTTGCTAGGTCGAGTTCCTTGATTGGACCAGAGGTGAATCAGTTGGCTGTGCCAGCTATTGTGCTTGCTGAAGTAGGACTAGGATCAGAGCTGGAACTACCTGGTTTTAAAGACACTAACAGGAGGGCTCCCTGCTGGGAAATGTACACTTATGGACATACACATCAGACTGGGCTATGTGGGCACATCCCAGAGTTTGTAAATGATGCAGCACTTGGAACGACGCTTTATGAGTAGGAAAGATCCCTGGGTAGAAGAGGAAGCCCCACAAAGCCTGAGTTCAGAGTTGGTTCTGCTGTCAAATTCCCTTGTTTGAGATGGCAAAGATTCAGATCAAAGCATGAGGTATGGATGACTTCAATTATTGTTCTAGCCTGGCTTTCAAAACAGAGGGCAGTCTAAAAAAAAAAATATATATATATATATATATATATTTTTTTTTTTTATTAATCCCAGTTTTAGCAAATTGGTATATTTGTCCTCAAAAGCAGGTTCGGTGTTCCCATAAAATGTAAAAGTGTATCCTCTTCAAATCCTGAGATGGTCTCTGCACGTTAAGAAACGTGCATGCACTGTCAGCTGTAGTATTGCTGCCACACCAGAGAAAAATGCACAGTGGGATTGGATATTTAACACCGCCCCATTACCCTGGGAACTTGCTCACAAAACTGCTCTGATAGCCAGTGCCCCTCTTTTTCCTGCTTCGAATAACATTTGTAAGAAATGATTTTCACTTCCAGTCCTAATAATTCTGGGTATGGCTATTATGTTGGCAATATGTGTTTCATTCATGTGCTGGAACCTTTATTTTCTCCTCTGCTGGGTCTGGGGAGGTTTAAATTGGTGTGTTGATCACCCTTAGCGGCACTGAGGACCTCACTTGTCTGTCCCAAGTAGCAGAGCATAAGCAGCTGCTGCAGCCAGCCCTATGCTGCCTTCTTCTGCACCTAGTCTTACTAATTGCTCCAAGGGAATACGCCTCTCAAGGGATCATAACTTGCGGTGGAGCGCAAGGATGTCCCTGGACCTTGCCTTCTACTGTTGGAAGTAGCAGTGCTGATGGTGTGTAGGGCTTGCATCTGTTGCCACGGTGCCTGTCTGCATTCCTTTCTGGAACTCCACCAGCCTGCTATTCCAGAGAAGCTTTCAAAAGGCAACATGTTAAGTGATCTCAGGGATCAGCACTTGGAGATCCTTATTCCTTAACCAAGATAAGATAATGTTGGTGTCGCAGCCCTCGTACACTTCCCTGTTTTTGGATTGGTGAATGAGACGTACCTGGAGATTGCTGTCATAGCAAAGCTACAGGCCAGATTTACCAGCTAAGGGGAGGATCCAGCCCAAGCGCTCTTCCGAATATCTCATCTTAGGGAGCTTGCGGTGAATGGAGCAGAGTTCCACCAGCCTAGTGTACTCTTCTGTGCCTGCCCTTGCCATTCCAAAGCCCATGGCAAATATGCTCCATTGCTGTGGAGACGGATTTAATCTTGCAGCAGGTGGTAGCCAACATGTAGAGGCTGTCCCCTATCCTCTTTCTCTCTGCAGGTTCTCTTCGGTAGGTAAAGACTGTTTGTTTGCAGGTTGGATATGGTATGTGCAGGATGTATCTGACCCAACAGGGCCATGTTGGTCTTTGGATGAAGTGGCTTGCAGAGTATTAGTGGAGGGCCCATTTCAAAATGCTGTTTGGGGGGCCATTGACTACAGCTGGGAAAACCTGCCTATAAATTGTAACAAGAAAAATGCGTTATTTAAGGTTATCAAATTTCAAAAGGGGAGTGGAAAATGGTAAGTCTGTGTTTTGGGGCACAGGCATTTTCCGCCTGTGTAGTTTTGTATGCCTGGAGCACATCTCTCACCAGACAACCAACATATTATTAAGAAAGTTAAGAAGAATTCAGTACAGTATGGATAAAGCCACAGAGATGCGTATTATTACAATGTGATGTCGAGGTTATGCTAGAGGTGATTTTGAAAAAATGTTCCAATTTTTGTCTGTTGGTACAGCGTAAGGATACCTTCTGCTTAGAGTCGCAGACTAATCCTGTTGCTGAGAGCCAGTGGATAACTTACCTTTTTGGAGCTATATAAAGGTGTCTCATTGACTCAGAATGATTTTTCATATGAGGGTCCTTGGACTCGTAACAGTCTCAGAGGAGCAAATTCTAGCAATAGTAGCTCTGACTTGAGTCCCTGGCCCTAATGACTCGTGCAACATGGTGATGAAAGTAACTCGGGAGATTTGGGCTTTGATTCTCCTCTTACTTTTTAGTAACATTTTAGAAACTAGCTCTTCCCCCCCAACCACATGGGGAAACTTCAATTATAATCCCAATCTTTAAAACGGGAGATCAAACTTGTCCAGGTAGCTATCACCCCATTACCCTCCTGGATGCCAACAGTAACATTTTCTCTGCACTGTTTTTTTAAATATTTTTATTTTTTATTGGTTTAACAATTCAATTTACAGACTTATATACATTTGCATGACAATGCACCACCCATTGTGTCTGTGCATTCCAACACCCACCCCAATACCCCCCACCCGCTACCCAGCCTATTCAAAATACAATGTTCTGCCACATTACATACAACTGTACTAAGTATATGCATTGACATTAGTCCGTTGCTTGTGATGGGGCATTTATTACCCTTCGGGTATCACTGTGTGCCGAGGCCATCAATTCCTGCACCATATGCATCCAGGAATCTAAGTCTAAGAAGGCTTATGTAATCTGTTGTACTGGCTCGAGATCAAGGCCATCAATGCCTCACAAAATATACTAGGACATTTGGGGGGGTGGGGGATTGCAAAGTGATGGTGGTTCTGAGCATTGTCTACCTGGGTTTCAACTTAATGAAAGTCTCCTCATGCAGTATTACGTGACAAGCTATCTGAGAGGGGGTCTGTAGTATACTAGCATTGCAAGTGTCTTATAATGTCCAGCCTGGAAGGTGATGGGATGAGGGTTCCGGAAAGTGGTGAGAGAGCAGTTGAGAGCACGAGTGCAGGCTGGACAAATAGATGCTGCGCTGCTGATGGGGTTTATGGAGATTTATAGAAACTAAACTACCTTAATCCTTAATAAGGATGCTGTGCATACCTTTCTTGGTATGGCAGAATACTATTCGAGATGTGTTCCCAGTTTTGCAGATATGACGCTGAACATGACACTGTTGATTAAGAATCTCGCTCAATTTGAATGCAACTCGAAGTGTACTGAAGAATTGGATTCTGTCAAGGCCACATTGGAATCTATCCCATCACTTAAAGATTTTAAGTTCGGTAAGAGATTGATAATCTCCACGGATGCCAGCAACATGGGACACATGCTGTCTTCACTCGAATGGACGGTGGTAAAGCATGTATCCCCTTTCCATCACGTCTTTTTGGCGGAGCAGAGGTGAACTACTGCACGATTGAGAAGGAACTGCTGGCCGTCAAGTTGCCGATAGACTTTTCTATGGTGAAATAAATCGATCGTACGTACAGATCTTCCCCAACAAGGGTGAAACACGTGTATGGGGTTGCTGGTGGTACTCTCGTTCAGGTTGGAATTGCCATTGCATTTCGGTGCTGGACTGCCCCTGGGCAGGACAAAGACTGATATGCAAATGGATATTTCCCATCTGTGAAAGGCACAGTGAGTAAAAGCAGTGGCTGCGAACTCTCAAGTGGTTAATAACCACTGAACAGGTTATCAAGTCTGTTCTTTCGAGAGAGGGGCACCCGCTACCTTTGCAAAACTAATTTCTATTTAAAGACATGTTCTACATACAAATCAGCGGGACTGCCATGGGCGCAGCCTTCGCCCCGAGCATGGCCATAATATTTATGGCTGAATATGAAGGGATCCATGTCCTGAAAGTCAACAACCCCTTCCATGACAAGATACATCACTGGTACCAATACATTGATGAAGTCATCCTAATCTGGAAAAGTGACGAGCAAACCCTAAACCACTTTCTGACATGGTTGAACAGACCAACCCAGGAAATCAAGTTTACAATGACCAGCATCAATGCAGAGATAAACTTCCTAGACCTCACAATTAAACCATCCAACAGGGCCCTGACATGCACTCTGTTTTTGAAAGAAACAGACAGGAACATTGTTTTACACTATAAAAGCAATCGCCCAAATAATCTTTGGGATAATCTTCCATACGGACAGTTTCTTCGCCTTCGCAGAAACTGCACGGAGGCATCACAGTACCACACACATGCCAACATTCTGCAAGAAAAACTACATGCTAGAGGGTACCCTAAAAAACTCCTCAGCAATACCAAAAAAAAGAGCCAAGTATACACCAAGAGAATCCGTGGTAACACCCAAAATCCACACCAATGTTGATGTCTTGACCGGTGTGTCTACATTTGGCCCTACTACCATCAAGTTGGAAGGATTTATCAAGAAATTCTGGCCACTAGTACAACTGAGCCTACCATAAGAGAAACCTCCTAAAATTGCACTTGGACGCTCCAAAAATCTTAAGGACATGCTGACCAATGCTAGCATGAGCAAGAACACCAGATCCTTTACCTGGGACATTAGAAAAATTAAAGGCCACCACCCTTGTGGGATGTGCTCTTGTTGCAGGTTGACTAGAAAAATGTCATCCTTCCTAATTCAAGACAGGGTATGGAACATTCACCACTTCTCCAACTGCCAAACGTCCAATGTAATAGAATGCCTGTGTGGACTTCGATATGTTGGAAAAACAAAGATAAATGTGTACAAAAGAATGTGAACACAGGTCCAGAATTCGATACAGAACTTTAACAGCCCCTATGGTGCCCCACTATGTTGCATTTCAGCATAGCCCTGACGATCTGCTTTGGTGGGTCCTTGACACAGTATCCACCTCCTCTAACACCACCAGTGCCCTCAACCATAAAGAGGCCTGGTGGATGTTCAAACCTGACTCTATAAATAAAGGTCTGAATTAGGAATCACCTAGCGGCCCATACAGCTAATAACCCTGCCTTTGCATCCAGTACTTGACATTAAGGGCCGTGTACCCCTGCTGCCCCCCCCCCCCACTGGGTGTCTGGGCTGTACCAGCATCATAGTCTGTGCCTTATCTGCCAGCTATCTGTCCTAAACATGTCCACTCTCCAGGCTTACCAGCACATGCCTTCCAGTTTCGTGCCACACAATACCTATCATAACCCCAGCACCTCGGGACCCGCTACCTCGGGCCCCTTGGACCTAGCGTCCTCCATTTCCATAGATACCAGTCCTTACACCTACACGCATGTGCCGTGTGACTACATCAATCTCCCCTGCGCACGTGGGTCTTTAGACTCCCGCTCCAATTTTTCCTTGCGGCCCCCCATGTAGTCCACCATTTAATTAGGCCCCCTAGCTCCACCAGGTATGGCCTCAACCCAGAATTTTGGGTCGTACTCACTTCACTTTCCGCTTAGCACCGTGTACACTAAGGTAGTGCGCAGGGAGTAGTGTCTCTTGTGACGCATGCGCACCTGCCCTACATGACACAGCTCTAACTAGATCTAACATGTATCCCGCTTTTCAGCAGCGGGCGGCTTCTCGGTACAGCTACTCGTGCGGCCAAGTTACACAGCCCGTCCAGGTAAGGAGCTTCACCCCCTCCTCTCCCCTCTTGTGCAACCCCCCCTAGGGCTGTGCACTTTCGGTGACTAAGCTGGTCCTTCAATCTTTACAGGACCTCGTACCTGCCTACTGGATCCTCCACACTTTAGGAGCCCAGCCTCAGATTGCGATCTTGACTCCCCAACCTCTTTGAAGAGGCAACACCATCTTGCTTACCAGCGCCTTTGGAACTCGGCCATACCCAAGAACCATGGTAAATACTTCTAGATCCTTGACCCTCCTTTTTTTTTCTACTATTAATCGCTACCTGGACAGACTTTAGAACTATGTCCTCGCATGTCTCCCACAGCACTACGGCCCCAAAGTGGGAGTCTGCAACACTCTTGGTCCCCAAAGAAATTAAGAATATTTTAATTCTACCCCAGAGAGAGATCCTGGTCCCAGCACACGGAAGGTCAGTGTCCTCACACCTAGTACTGTCTTTTGTGTCAGCAGAATTTCTGCCTAGTTTAATGTCAGAGTTTGAAGCACCTATGTGAAACACACAATATGGCTAACGCCAGCCCTTTTTTTATATGTTCCTCCTATAGGGAGACCTTCCCAGCCTATTGAAGAAGGCTTTTGAACAGCATCTTGTCGCAACGTCTGGGGTCCCTCTACTGTCTACGTTTAGGCTACCCCGTACTACATCTGAACTATCGATTCAAACCTAGATGTTGACCTTTGATTAGGCCACCCTTTTGTGCCCGGCTTCTGCAACTATGCATCTATATAGATTGCTGTAATGTGACTGATACCCACTGTAACTGTTGTACTATACAAGTCACTGGAGCTGAAGGATTTGCTCACAAATAGCACTTTATACCATTTGAGTTCTTGCTGCTTATACCACCTACAATACTTCGTTTCAAGTTTTTGAACAGCTCTAAGACCACTTATAAATACTGGTCCTATTTATGAAAACCTGTGTGTTCTATTGTGTAATAAGGTTGTAAATTATGCAGATGTTACACTTGAATTGCTCTCTAGTGTACCCCTCATGACAAGGACATAAATCTGGTTTAGCAAATTGACAGTAAAATGGTTAAATACCCAGGGAAGGACACCCCCATGTATCTACGCATTCTGAACAAGGCACCTTAGGAACGCATGAGAACCTTGCAACCGTTTCTCTTGGGTACAACGTCATAATTTGTTACAATACTTTGTAAGGAATGCAGCTCCTGCTCCGCTACTATACAGCTCTCCCGGCACACCAGCGATGGCACCGTCCAGGCCTGTGGCACACCGAGAAGTCTCTAACTGAGAGCGCTACCACCATGGCCTCACACGGAGCAGCACACTCTGCAGGTGTTTCCGGACTAGCACCGCAACTCCCACTGTTCTGACAGGTAAGCCGCTCAACCGTTTGCATGCAGCGCTACTACCAGTGGCTGCCCTCCTTGAGCAGTACCCTTTCCATAATGTGAGTGATGTCTGTGCTGGTCGGTAGCACAATCCTCACTGTTACACTCCAGGCTCAGCCACGTCTGCCCCTGGCAAACTTTTGTATTCTAAAGGATGCCACTTTTTCTCACATAATCCAAAAAAACAGATCCTCGCTAGGACTGCTACCGGTCCCCTCCAGTGGCCACAATTCTCCAGGGTGGCCCCACTGGGAACTGCTTCCCCAACTGTTTAATCTCTTCCAGGCTGACATTAGTTCTGTTACCAGTTAAGGGAGCAGCCAGTGTCGGTACCACTTCAAACGCAAGACCTAGAAAAACTGATGTCAAAAAGACCAAAACTACAATAAACTCTTGACACCTAAAACCAAACAAGGTGACAGTGAAGATACCCCACTGCCACCTATTTAGGAGTTTAATCCCGTGCAAACTGGGCTGCTCTGTAGTACGTTCGCATTTCGAAGGGATTGTGTCCTCCGATGTATTCCTTATCTTTGATAATACGTTTCCAGCTTGCTGGCCTTAGAAATTTTTTCTCTGTAGAGGGCGCTGCGTGTCGACGTCCGCCGAGTCGATGTCCCTCGACGGCCACCGTATCGGCGCCGACGTCACCATGCCCATAAGTAGCCACGCGCGGTGTCCGTTGCTCAGTTCCGTTTTTCCATTCTTCGTGGAGCCTCGGAACATGCTCAGTTCAGTCAGATAACTAATCTACATCTACTCGAAATATACCAACTCGTTCTCGATGGCATCTTCATCGGAACCGACAACGCCGCGATCCGGCTTCAAAAAATGTCGAGACTGCGGTAAAAAAATGACGATAACGGATCCACACAGGATCTGCTTGTGGTGCTTGGGAGCCGAGCACCATTGTTCGTAGTTTGAGGACTGCATGTCCATGACGGCGAAAGCCTTGCACGAGCGCAAGGGGAATCTCGAGAGAGGTAAGTCGGTCAAAACCTCCTCAAAAGTTTCTTCGGCCGGGTCGAGGCATTTGTCTCCTCGCCGTCAAACATTCCCATTCTAGATCTCGAAGTAGCTCCCACCATTCGGCGAGATCAAGACACTCAAAGAGACGTGGAAGATCCCCTTCCTCGTCTTCTTTTTCCCCAGAAAGGGTCTCCTGCCCCACAAAACACAGCTCTCGGGCTGAGTAGGAGGAATTCAGGAAGAAAATGTTAAGCGTCTTCGAGAAAGCAGCCTCGTCCCCCTGAAGACAGCTGAGGGTGATACCCCGGGTGAAAAACCCAAAAAATCAAAACGCAGCGAGTCGCAGCACCCGGTGAAACATTCCACCCGAGAGCACCACGGACCATCGGGTAAGAAGGCACCGTCTTCGTTGTCGAAGATCCCTTCGACGCATGGATCGACGCCGTTGTCGAAGGGTTCTTCGACGCATCGGTCGATCGACTTGACGCCATAGTCGAGGCCGACATCGACGCCGATGAAGGAGAAGACCACGGCTACTCCACAGACAACAGTGATTCCAAGAGCCTTCGGCACGACGCCGAGACTGTCGTCGATGTCCTCTAGTAGGATCCCGATCCTCTCGAGTTCCTCGAGGCCTCTTCCAGTTTTCTCAATGCCCTTTTCAGCGCCTTCGAAGCCTGTCACATCGGCGTCGACGACATCAACGTTTTCTTGCCCAATAATGACGAATTTGGCTCCTTCTGCCTTAGAAATGGGTTTTATACCATTTCAGAGGTCATGTCAGAGTACCCTGGATTATCTTCAATTTATGAAGAAGGGGAAGATTCTGACCAGGAAACCTTTGAGTTGCAGAGGACCACACTACCTGTTTCAGAGGATTTCACCTCTGAGGAAAGAAGGTTGAAAGACCTACAGGAGTCATTACATGAGGCAAGTGGGCTGGACACTTCCCCAGAAGTGGATTTTGTTAAGCCAGACCCAGGGGAACATGCCGAAACACCCTATAGAACCCTGATGGCAAGAATTATTGAATTCATGGGTTGGTCTGCGCCTTCGCCTGTTTTTCAACAGGATGACCTGACAGACATATTAGACAAAGGTCCACAGGAGGATCCTGTGGTCCCCTTATATACAGCCTTACAAAGAAAAATTGCATCTAACTGGGAAACTCCTGAAGTTATCCCTGCTGTCAATAAAAGATTATCAGCCAAGTATAGGGTATCTGCTGCTGACCCTGAATACCTATCGAAACACCCAACTCCAGAGAGCCTGGTGGTCCAAGCGGCAACTTCATCAAGCAGCAGGACCGCTTACCCTACTTTCCCACAGGATAGAGATGACAAGAGGTACGATTCTATGGCAAAGAAAGTCTTCTCTGCTTGTAGTATGGCGTTGAAGTCCATCAACGCCACCTGTACGCTCGCCATGTTCAGTCACACACTGTGGGAGTGTGCTTCATCAGCGGCTGACTGCATACCCGAAGGAGAGGAAAAGGAAGCCTTCCTTAACATTATTAAAGATGCCATGTGCGAGTCACTTCAAACTGGCATCGATTCCGCTGACTGTATCAGCAGGGCCATGGCGGCAAGTACAACAATCCGCAGGCATGCGTGGTTGCGAAAGTCGGGCTTTGCTCCAGATGTACAGGCCAGACTTTTGAATATGCCCTTTGACGGCTCTTCATTATTCGGAAAAAAGGCTGATGACAGTCTGGAAAAGCTGCAGACATCTAAAGCAGCAGGAGCTGCTATCCGCCAAACTCCTTTTCGCCCCTTGGGAACCTCTGGGAAACGAAAGTCCTTTTCGCTATTATTCCGCATTCGGGAAAGGCAGAGGACAGCCGGCTCAGAGGCCAAAGGAGATCCACCCGAGGTGGACAGGTCAAAGGTACTAAGGCTGCAGCAGCAGCAGGTGCCTCTTTACCCTCAGCATCTGCATCAGCCGCCCCAAAACCACTGAGGTCTTTCCACACAAAACACCTGTAGGGGGCAGGTTAACTCACCATCTGACGGAATGGCAGGCTATAACGTCAGATGCTTGGGCATTGGAGACAGTTGCCCAGGGTTACTGCCTACCCTTTCTACACATCCCTCAGTCATCCACCGGGGAACAGCTCTCTAAAAGTTCCAGATCCGCTCCTCTTGCAGGAAATTATAGACCTTCTAGAGAAAGGTGCCATAGAACCGGTACCTGTAGCGGACAGGAACAAGGGCTGGTACTCTTCCCTCCCCCCCCCAACCCTCCCCCCCGCCTATTTTCTCATACCAAAGAAGGACGGAGGACTGAGACCCATCCTGGATTTACGAGAATTGAACAAGTTCCTTAGGAAGGACAAGTTCAAGATGGTAACTCTCTCTGATCCTTAAGGCCCTCCAGCTCCAGGACTGGCTGGTATCTCTGGACCTTCAGGATGCTTATTTCCATGTGCCAATCCATCCCAAACACAGGAAATACCTGAGGTTCGCAATTGGCGACTCATTATCAATTTCAAGTTCTGCCGTTTGGGCTGACCTCCGCCCCGAGGGTCTTCACCAAGCTGATGTCGGTAGTGGCTGTGAGTCTAAGGAGGGAAGGGATCCACGTCTACCCCTACCTGGACGATTGGCAGATCAGGGCTGTATCTTCGGAACAAGCTCAGACCCAACTAGATTATGTCTGCCACTTCCTTCACAAACTGGGCTTCTCCCTCAATTTAAAGAAGTCACAGATGATACCATCACAGAGACTCCAGTTCATTGGAGCGGTCCTGGACACTTCCCTGGGAAAAGCCTCGCCACCAGAGGTGAGGGCTCAAGATATTCTGCAGATGGTCAACAAGTTTCAAAATGCCCAACATCTCCCAGCCTTTGACTTTTTTGAGGTTGCTAGGCCTCATGGCATCCTGCATCTTCCTTGTGCCAGAGGCTCGCCTGAGAACTCAGTGGTTGCAATTCTCAGGGAGAATGACAGATCTCCTCCGGATTCCGGACAAAGTAGCCCGCGACCTTCAATGGTGGGCCTATCCAGAGAACATCTTGAAAGGAGAACTGTTTTGGCAACCATGGCCGGAGATAACTGTAGTCACAGATGCCTCACTCATGGGGTGGGGAGCCCATGCCAACGACTTGACCATCAGCGGTCGTTGGTCTCCATCGGAGTCCAGACTACACATCAACCTATTGGAGCTGAGAGCGATCAGACTAGCGCTGAAAGCTTTCCTGCCATCAGTACAGGGGAGAAATGTCCTGATATTGACGGACAACACGGTGGCCATGCACTACCTCAACAAAAGGGGAGGCGTAGGGTCACTGCCACTGTGAGAGAGGCAATGCAGCTCTGGTTTTGGGAAATTCGGGAAGGAATCTCTCTATCGGCAGTCCACCTAGCCGGAGAGAAGAACTTGACAGCGGACGCTCTGAGCAGGCAGAGCAGTCTCCCACGAGTGGGAGCTAGCCCAGGAAGTCCTCCAAGAGATCTTTGCCCTTTGGGGAACCCCTCAGGTGGATCTGTTCGCCACAAGCACCAACAGGAAGTGCGATCTGTTCTGTTTGAGGGAATTCCCCCCCGAGAGGAGCTCTGGGTGACGCGTTCGTAGTGGACTGGGAGTTTCCACTCCTTTACGCGTTACCACCAGTCCCTGTTATTCATCAAATGATCGGAAGGTTGAGAAGATTCCGGAAAACCATGATCCTAATTGCCCCGGACTGGGCCAGGAGAACGTGGTACCCGGACCTTCTAGATATGTCCATCTGCTCTCCAATCCGTCTTCCACTCAAAGAGAATCTTCTCTCGCAGAAGGGAGGTCAGGTTCTCCATCCAGACACCAGAACCCTCAACCTTCACGCTTGGCTTCTGAAAGGGTGAGGTACAAGGATTGGGATCTCCCTGATGACGTCATGGAGGTGTTGCTTTCGGCCAGAAGACCAGCAACAAAGTCTTTATACCGCTGCCGTTGGAACAAATTTTGCAGCAGGTGTAGGGAAGAGAATATTGACCCTTTTTCATGTGGTACACCAACAGTGTTATCGTTTCTACTCTACTTGGCAAACTCGGGCCTTCAAGTTGGCACTGTAAAAGGCTATCTCGCAGCGCTTTCAATCTTCAAGCGCACTGCAGAGGAACCATCGTATTTCAAACTACCTTTAGTGATACAATTTCTCAAAGGATTAACTAATGTTTATCCTCCAAAACCATTCCAGGTTCCCTTATGGGACTTAAATTTAGTCTTAAACTTCCTAATGGGCACTCCATTCGAACCACTTCACTCTTGTTCGCTGAGATTTCTTGCGCTTAAAACTGTCCTATTGGTAGCACTAAAATCTGCTAGGAGGGTGAGCAAGCTACAAGCTCTCTCCTGTAAACCCCCACATACAATTTTCCACAAGGACAAAGTTGTATTACAGGTGAAGCCTAAATTCCTCCCAAAGGTGGTTTCTTAATTTCATATTACTCAGAAAATTACCTTACCTTCGTTCTACCCTCCTCCCCATCCGGGGAAAGAGGAAGAAAGGCTACATAGGCTGGACCCAAGGCGAGCTCTAAGCTTTTACATCAGTAGAATGGCTAGAATCAGGCAAGCAGACCAACTGTTTGTAGGATACTCGGGTCACAAGTTGGGACTACCCATAACAAAACAAACCATTTCCAGGTGGATTATTTTGGCCATTCTGGAATGTTACAAACTGGCAGGGAAAGAGCCACCCCAAAATCTCATTCAACCAGGGGTATCGCATCCTCTTTGGCTCTCCAAATAGGGGTACCGGTCGGAGACATAGGTGCGTCTGCCACATACATTCACAAAATTTTACAACCTGGATTCCTCCACTAGTCAAGAGACAAGATTTGGCAAGGCCGTATTACATGCGGTCCATCCCTAAAGGGATACATAACATTCTTACTCCCACCTCCAATTACATACCACTGCTATGGGAGTCTATCAAAGATGAGGAATACGTCGGAGGACACAATCCCTTCGAAGAACAAGTTACTTCTTATCTTGTAACGTTCTTTCGACGGGATGTTCCTCCGACGTATTCCTTATCGCCCCTCCCATCCATCCCCGCAGTAATACTTCCCTTGTGGTTGCAGCTTACGCTCCTTCAAGGTCAATAACCAATTCAGGCATGACTTTTCTTATGCTACAAAACGGAACTGAGCAACGGACGCCGTGCGTGGCTATTAATGGGCATGGTGACGTCGGCGCCGATACGGTGGCCGTCGAGGGACATCGACTCGGCGGACGTCGACGTGCAGCGCCCTCTACAGAGAAAACATTTCTGAGGCCAGCAAGCTGGAAACATATTATCAAAGATAAGAATACGTCAGAGGAACATCCCGTCGAAAGAACGTTACAAGGTAAGAAGTAACTTGTTCTTCTGGCAGACTCGCCCCTCCCTTCTCCTTGGGCTGTATTAACACCCTGTAGGCCACTCTCTGCATTTTACCCTGCCACAGGAAGCGCAGTATCCTTTTTAGCTCCTCAAAGTGCAGGTTGGGCAAATCTATAGGCAATGCCTGATACAGATAGAGCACTCTGGGGAGAAGCGTTGTCTTCAGCCGGCCCATCCACGCAATGGTAATTCGTCCAGGTGTCCAGTTCCCCGAAGAGCTGGTTCAGTAGTGGGGGGAAGTTTTTTTCATAGAGGTCGCCCAGGTCCGCAGGAATTATCTCTCCATTCTGCTTTGCGGCCCCCAGTGACCCCTCTTAATGGGAGATGTACTGATTTACTTACGTTCACCTTGAACCCAGACACACTACCGTACCTCTTCATTGTTTGAAGCACCCTAGAGACCGTTTCTTCTCCCGCTGAGAAGTACAGTAGAACGTCATCCGCGTACATGCTCAACTTGTAGTCATCATCTCGCACCCTGATGCCTCCTATTTGGCCATCCCTATGTATTTTATCCTTTAGTGGCTCCATTGTCAGCGCAAAAGGAGGGGCAAGAGCGGGCACCCCTGCCTAGTTCCCCTACTGAGAGCCAATTCCCTGGATTTTGTCCCGTTCATGACCACCCTCGCTGTGGGTCCTGAGTAAATTGCCCTGATAGCACTACACATTCTTTCTCCTGCTCCTATTTTTCGTAACTCTGCAAACAGGAACCCCCATTCAACTCGGTTGAATGCCTTTTCTGTTTCAAGACTCGGCAAAGCATGGTCCCCCCAATCTTCTCCGACGTGTTCCATAAGGTCCAGTGTCTCTCTAATTGCATCCAGACCCTGCCTACCCACTATAAATCCCATTGGACCTGGGTGGACGATTCGAGGTAGCTTCTCCTCGAACCGTGTCACCAAAATTCGGGTGAATCTTTTCTCGTACACATTCAAAAGCGAGGTGGGGCGGTATGAGAAGCATTGGGTGGGGTCCCTTCGTTCGGGATCATGGAGATTAGTGCCTTGCTGAACGTGGGTGCAGCCATTATACAATTTCACCATATGTTGAGAGAGGACTCCCGCATATTTCTTAGAAACCTATGTTGTACCCATCCTCTCCTGGTTCCTTCCCGCTCGTGACGCAGGATATCGCCTCCTGTACTTCGGGTGTTATAGAGCTCTCTAGTTGCTCTGTTTCTGAACTTGTGAATCCCTTCATGTCCACCTCCCACAGGTATTCATCCACTGCGGTTGGTTCGGGGGAGCCTCATATTCGTACAGTTTCTCGTAGTACTGGGCAAACCCTTCTGCTATGTCTTTTGGTGCAGCCCGGGCACCTTCAGCGGGGTTTCCAAGATTGGATACCCACCTTTCTGCTCTCTATGCACAGAGCCTCACCGTCAGGATTGTGTCTGCCTTATCCCCTTTCTCGTAGTATTTTTGTTTAATGCATCCATTTCCACATGGTGTCTCCCATCCCCAGTGCTTTCAGCTCTGTTCTCTTAGCAAGCAATGCATCTCTAATTTCTTCTATGTCCCCCTCTGTGGCGTGCATCCTTTCCTCCCCCTCCACTATCTCGCTCCGCAATCTCTCCTCATTCAGATTTCTTCATCTTAATTTTTTCATCTTGCCCCCTCTCTGATTAGTAGCCCTCTCCAGGTTGCCTTCACATTATCCCAGACCACCTCTGTGCGAACATCCCCGGTATCGTTCAGCTCAAAGTATTCAGTTATTGCTTTAGCCACTTGGTCTGCAAAGAGGGGGTCTTTTCAAAGCGTCTCATTACACGGCCAGCCGCTGTCCGGCCTGTGTAATCCAATTATGTCAAGGGTCATTAGTACCATGTCGTGGTCGGTTCCTACCCACCAGTCTGCTTGCAAAGCCCATCACCTTGGTCCCCTGATCTCTATTCAGGAGCATGTAATCAATCCTTGTATATGTTTTGTGGGGGTGCTGAGAAAAAGGTGTACCCTTCCTCACGTGGGTGCTACTCTCTCCACACATCAATGAGGCCCAGTGTCTCAATCGCCCGCCCTTGATACCCTAGTGTTTCATCTCCTCTCCCCGGTGCCTGCTGGTCCACCGTTTTCCTTTGCCAGGGTTCGTCTGCCAACGAGTTGTGCCCCCCCCCCCGCAGCCACCCTACCCCTGTATTGCGTTGAGCGCATTAGTTATAAATTGCCTTTGCCCCCGATTCGGTGCATAAAATGCCACTAGTAACACTCTCGCCCCCTTCATAATGCCTTGCAGTATCAGTAACCTCCCCTCCAGCAGGTTGGTGGCTACACATTCCTGCAATTTACATTGTTTGTGGAGCACCATTCCGCCCCCCCCCCCTTTTTTTGGAGCTTCCTGAAGCCCAGTGGTTCTGTCCCATCCCTGCGCATTTTAACGTCTTCTCCTCCCCTTGGTTCAACCGTGTTTCCTGAAAGAAGAGCATGTCCAGGGAGGCTTTACAGAATTCTCTGGCAACCGAAGATCATTGTCGGGGAGTTTAGACCCTTACATTCAACGTTCCTACAACCAGACCCCTGCAAACTTCACCTTTCCCCATTGCAAACGCTCCACTCTGCCTACATTCCCTCTATGCAGGTGCTATATTCATTGCACCTGCCATTTCTAACCCTGGAGCCGTTTTGATAACCACAACCCCACAATAACTGCAAAATCTTTTGGAACTGTAACTTGAGTTTGATCAGAGTCATGGAGACGCCATCTCTCCCAACAAGGGCCACTTCAGAGCAGAGGTGTGAGCCTCCCCCCAGCAATCCATTTTAGCACTTATACCTTCCACCCAGAATCGTTCTCTCTGCATCTTCATTCAAGTTGTCACTCCAATGGACTTATGCTCCTGTGACTGCTCTGGCAGTCTAGGGGTCTTATGGGGTGAGGGCCCGTTCAGCCCTATATATTTTCCTGCCTGTTTGTCCTCTCCTCCTCCTCTGTGGTCCCGGGACCGAGCCAGGTCTTTCCTTGCTTGTACTCGGCACTTCGGGTCCCCTTGTTTCCATTTCCATGCCTGCTGTAAGGTGGCCCAGGGCCTGTTCTGCCTCCACCGCCTAAATTATCGGGTAGTCTACTGAGTACACTTCAAATTGTAACGAGAAGGAGTATCCCTACCGGTACCTGATGCCTTTTATCCTGGAGTCACTGATAGATCGTCACCTTAGAGCCTTCAAAGTCCAATTGCTTTGCTTTATTTAGCACCTCTGTTTTATCTTTGTAGCCCAAGAATTTTGCCACTATGGAGCGTGGGCCATTCCCATATGGTTTTCCTCTCCTGTGTGCCCTTTCAAGTTGCACCTCTTTACCTCCATCTGCCTCAAACAGGTGGTGCACCAGGCCCTGAACCTTCTCCTCCACTTGCCTCAGGGTTTATCTTGCTGTCTCTCTCAGGCCCAGTATTCGTATGTTAAGTCTTTCTCTGTTTTCCAGGTCATCCATTTTCAGCATGACTTCCTCCTCCCGGAGCTCTAGCTCTGTCCATCTAGCACCGAGGCTCATTTCAACTAAATCTACATTCAGTTGGTTTTGTTCTAGGCCCTCCACTTTGCTCTCCACCATTGTCTTTGTGCTGATTGGGTCGGCCGATGAGGCCTGTATATCACCCCCTGAGGGCTTTGTTTTCAGCTAGTATGTGTCGTGAGTCTTCCTTGGTCGAGAATTGGGACATGTCGATTTCTGCCATCTTTTTCGACTCCAGTGCCTTCTTAGTTATCCCACCCATTTTTCCTTGCTGTGGCGTTGCACTGTCCATCTCTACCCCTTGTCCGCCTTGCTCCGGGTGTTTTCCCATACCCTCCCGGTGTTTCTTGTTCCTCTCTTGTTCTCTTCCAGCTACCTCCTGTGACTTGCTCCTCTAGATGCCTGGGGTATCTTCTGTTGTACCCCCTCCCCTTTTTTCCAGGCTCCACAGGTTTACCCCTTCTGCATTCTCTCTATGCACTTTTCTCAAGTTCCACTGTCATTCAACATGCAGGTGTCGTTGCACTCTCCTCCCAGTACCTGCTCACTGGTATCAGCTCACTTGCCCACTAGTCTGGGTGTCTGTTGGCTACCCACTGTCCACGGGGTCCGTATTCACGTTTCCTCCTACCTGTGCCCCTTTTTGGTTTGCTTGACGGTGGCAACCTCAGATCTTGTCTGCCTTCTGGGGGGCCATTTCCCGCCTGCCTGGGAGGTCCGGGGCACGAGCAGATCCAGCCACTGTATTTTCAGTCTGCCCCAACCCTTCCTGCTGTCTCTATTGTTCCTTCTCAAATCACCCATCTGAGGATGTTGCAGAGCGGGTGCCTCGTTGGACCCTGTGGTCCCCCAGTGAGGTTCTGGTCCTTCCTTGGTATCTCACTGGGCTTGGTGGGCAGAGGGGAGGGGGAGGCCGCGCAGTGCCGTGTGTTTCAGGTGGGTGCCTTTTCCCCTTCAGCAACGTGCGGCTGCTGCCTGGTCTCTGTTTCAGTACGTTCCTCCCTCCGCTTTTGTGCTGTTAGTTAAGCGAGGGGTGTTGGTGGAACTGCAGCAGGGGTGCTAGCCCGCCTCCGGCTGAAGTCCACGGGTGTCCCACAGTTCACTGCTCCCTGTTGCCTATGGCTCCCCCTCCTTCTCTCCCCGCGCATCCCTTTGGGGGCTACATGGGGTCCCTGGGTCCCAACTGGTGTCCAAATACCCCCGTTACTTATGTTTGTCTCTCCGCCGCCCCCTCTGCTCTTTCCTTCCTAGTTATGGGGTGAGGGGGGACACTGTGCAGAGGTCCCTGTCTGATGCGCTGCAGGCGGTGCTTGGCAGTGGGTGCTGGTCCCGCTCCCCCCACGGGTAGGGCTCCCAGCTTCCCTGGGACTTTACGCTATCTCACGGGGGCAGAGCGGGGGCTTCTGTTACGGGCCACTCTCACCTCTTTCCTCCGTTCGCCACGCAGTGTTCCTCACGTCGGGTCGCAACGCCAGCTCTCCGATCAGGGCTCAGCGTCCGGGCCCCTTTTTCCGCTCTTCCCTGCAGCTTCGGTGGGGTTTATGGTATGACCCCGTGCCTCTGAGTCCTGCCAGGTTCCCGGGGGAGGGATTCGCTCTGGTGCACAGCTGTTTGCTCCTTGTGACGCAGGCCTTGCGTCCTCTTCGTTTGCCCGGAGGCCCCACAGCGTTCTCGCGTCGCCGTTCAGCACCCTTGACTCTGCGTTTCCCCTCCTGTTATTCGAGTACCATGCACTTTATCCGACGGCAGCCATATTTTTCTCCGAAATCTCTGGGTGGAAAATCACTATTTCATCGGTTCATTGCTGGTGGAGGCGGGAGCAGCTTGCCGCCATCCCCTCACGCGCCCCCTAGTGGTCTCCTTCCTGAGTCATTTTAACGCAGATATTGCAGTGCCATGTGCACTTTTTAGCTTTAATAAAAAGGCTCTATAACCTTGATTTCTGCAATAATAGAACCATTATCTGCCCATCATGTTATCTGTACTGCGTTAACGTTAAGGGAAGGGGGGGTCAGCACCCCTCTACAGCCTGTTGCATTAGTGCTCTGGGTTTTAATTCCTTCATTTTCTTTTATTTTTCTCCTTTTATCTTTAAAATGGCGATTTGCATAATATCTAGTCATGGTCAAAATCTGAGCAGTAGTTTGTCGGCCATGTAGACTCCTAGTATGTCATTCTATGCAACAATCCCTCTACAAAATGTGAACTAAAGGCTTTCTGTCCTTCTGGCATAGCCATGTCCATTCCACTAAACGAGGTTAATGCTTCTTCCTTTCGTACAAAATATTTTTCAACTGACTCTCCTTGTCTGCAAGCAGTCAATTTATCCCAATTCATTTGCTTGCGGAAGACCACTTGCTGGATACGTGTTATTGGCAGTGCTAGAATAGCTATTCTTTGGACAATTTCCCAGTCTTCCCCTTTTATTTGCTGCCTCTGCCAGCTCCTTACACTTTATGACAGGATTTAAACTGTCTTGCATTCTGCATTGGCGCCATATATCATTTGGTAAGGAGGTTGATGAGTCTTGAAAAGGTTAAGATTGATTTAGATACACTTGATGCACTATGGCATTATCTAGTTTGTGTGTCCTTTCAGAGGGACGTCTTCCAGAAGACTTTCCAGATAAATAATCCTGAAATCCTCCCAAAAGCTATATCAAGTGAGCCAGTCTGCACAACAGTCCTTCAACCATTCTTCCCAAGGACAGTACAGACCACATCACAGAGGACAAGGTTGTCTATGTGGGTCTCTTGCCAAGGGCAGTACCACACCTTAACAGTGACTACCAATAGTCCCTTTCCTAACTTGCAGCTCCACTAGGTGTGGGGCATAAAACATGGAACCCACACTTCGGGAGTGTTGTTAGATACCGTGCTACATGAATGCTGTATAGAATTTCAAGAAATGCCCTACACAGTACCACCAAAAAAAGCTGCACCCTACTGAAAAATCAGATGATTATCCTATTAAAGGAAGAGGTTGCAGTACTTCTATAATAAGGAGCTTTCGAAGAGGTCATTATTCAAGAAACACAGTATTGTATAACATTTACTTGCTGATGCCCAAAAAAGGATGGACTCATGTCACCATCCCTTGACCTGTGGCCAGCAGAAGTAAAGAAGAAAGCTTACAGAACAACTTTGGACATGAGAGATGCGTGGTTTCAGTTTTCCATGTTTCAGAGCCATTGAAAGTTCCTACAATTCAATGTAGATCAAATAAACTTATCAGTTGAAACGTTATTCCATTTTGGCATAACAAAAGCACCTTGTGTCTTAAAGAAGATTATTGGCAGCGGTTGTCTCGCCTCTGCTATAGGCAGGTTGCATACCATTCTACTCTTGCTGGACAACTGCCTAATTTTCAGAAACCTGCTGAGGCAGTGCTTTGGGAATACACCAAATAGTACAATGTTCCTTTTATTAATTGGGAATCTCCATAAATAAGCTAAAATAGTCTGATCCTGGCACAAATAAAGATATTTCTAAGTGCATATTTAAATACAGCAGAAACACTAGCCTACATTTCAATGCAGAGGGTCAAGGCTTTCAAAACACTTGATATACACAGATATATACGTTATTTCATTTACTACCATTTTGTATTTACATTTTGATATATACACAGCTGTGTGTATTCTCAAATGGGGAGAGGAACCCTGGATTTGCACTTTATTTTGATCTATGTCTACTAAATAAAGATGTTTGTGCGATCTCGCATGTAGGTGGCGGGTTACAACTGAGCATTTAACCCACATAAACAATATCGAGATATATATCATATATCACCATTCAGCCCAAAAATATAGAGATCTGACATTTGGCCCATATCGCCCAGCCCTGGCCTCATGCATGTTAAAGAGGTGACCATTCATCAGTGAACTTGTGCAGGTGATCGATAACCAATACCTTCCTCCAAGGGTGGGGTGCATACCTTCATCATATCACATCACTTCTCAGGGAACGAGGACAACAAGTTAAGCTTCTCTGCACATCAATGTCTTAGAACTAAAGTTTGTACAAAACGTGTTATTAAGCATCCAAACACATATTGTAAACGAGTACATTTCCCATCAAAACTGACAACACGATAGTGATGTTTTATCTAAACAAACAGGTGGGGTGGCATCAAATTCCCTGACATTATTCAACATGGGTGGTGCAACTGATTTTGACACTGGTCCAATCTTAGGAGCATATTGCAACAAGCACAGAATCTTCGAGGAGTACAGCTTTTAGCAGACAGCCTCAGCAGAAATGACGAACACTAATGGGAGTTAACCTCAAAAGCACACATCTGTTTTTGCCAGTTGGGGTACTCCAGATATTGATTAACTTTCAAAACATAAATGTTTAATGCCACTCCTTCCCCTACAGGCACACAGAAGAGGGGGTTCTCAAGGTAATGCTCTAAAGGTGACCCTGGCAGGAATATTTGCCTACACTTCCCGCTTAGCCCCAGATGTCTCAAATCCACAGAATAGTCCACGAACTACACCATGTGAGCATGACACTAATACCGATCACAACAACATGGGTGTCAATGTGTGTGGTTTTTCCATGTACTGTGCAATGCACTAGTACATTCCGTTGGGCTGCTTCCAATGTATGCTTCAACCCAATGTATGCTTCAACATGACATCAACATCGGTTAACCAATCCACATCCTCCTAAGCTAAACCTGGTAGCCAGGTACCTGAGGTCAGAGTTTGGACACTTTTATCTCCCTCCAAGGTGCATGAACCTCCCCAGCGAAGCTGTTAAAGAGGTCAGTTCCTAGCCATAACTCCATTTTAAAGTCCGCCTTCACTGGAAATAAATATGCACCATGCAAGAAAGAGACACATGGGCAGCATGTCACAGGATAGAAAACATTTATCGCTGAATTTATGCATCCATCATGATTTTATAAGGTGGCATAAATTACACAATTTTAAACTGGTACGTACCTTCTATTTTGATAGGCCAGTATACTTAAAGGTCAAATGCATCACTTGTTTTCCATTGGACATAAACACTTCCTGAAACACATGATCATTTTCTGTCCCAATTACCTAATTTATGTTAATCACCATGACTAGGTGTTATGCAGTTTTTCTAAATCACACGACATGTGTTGCAACCTTTTAAAACTAGAAAAACAGGTTTTGGAATGATGCACTTCATAGCACACTGTGTCCAAGACATATATAAGCTGTCTGGCTTTCTATTGGTTACCCAGTCTGGCTCATGTTTCCTCTGAATTTATGCCAGCAACACTATTGAAAAATAATATATTCTGCTATTTAAACTGCTGAATCACTACATATTGGCTTCTGCTCAATGTTCTCCCTTCCTGAGTTTGCACATGGCACTATATGTTCTGTTTGCTTAACACTTCTAACTTTTCAGGAGATTTAATGCATGCAGTTTATTTGTAGTACATGATGTAATATGGCTGCCTTTTGCTGACCTATATTCTATATCAGAAATCTATATTCTGTGTTAATGATGTGTGTGATGACTTTTACACTGTTAGACAGGAAGTTGGCGTACATGCCCTGAATGATATTTTCACCTATCTATCACCAGAGAGAGTGGGTCTACTCCTCTTCAAAGCCCACAAACCAGACACTCTTGTCACTTTAACAAATGGAAAAGATTTGCCATTTGGTGTGGTACACATACATTAATCGTGTGGATTGGCACCTGGATACATGGTCACATAACTTCTGTGCTGATTAGACTGTGATTTAGTTGTCATTTGCCTTAAGGTAAAGCTCTTTACCTCTATAGAATTCACTGCATCGCAACATATGTTTTTTTATGCTGGAAAGTGCCAGTCTTCAACACATTCTTTGAAGGAGTTAAATGCATGAACATACCAACTGTTCAAGCGGCTCAAAACTGGGATTTAAACAGTTTTGCACGGACTGATGCTTCCTCCATTTGTACGTATTCATAAGCGTTCCTTAAAACAGTGTGTTTTGAAGTAAACTTTGTTGGTTCCATTGCATGCATAAGAAGAGTGCGTGAATTGCATTGAATTCACGTACTATTGAATGCCATTGAATGATCCATTTGTGGCAAATGACGCAGTGGCTTTTAGAACTCAGCAAAACATTTCACCTAAATGAATTTCCATATTTTATGTAAACAAGTCCATTGAACTACCTGCATTCTTCCAAAAAGGCCACCGTCTCATGCAGAAAGACCTTTATACACATTAGATTTGTGTAGAGCAGTAATGCTATACATGGACAGAACAAATCAGTATCTAGGACTAGTTGGCTATTAATTGCTTTTGTCACAGGTCAAAAAAGTAGCTCATTTCAGGGGTTTCAAAATTTGCACAAAAGGTGTTTTTGCCAACTGGAAGGGTTAACTGCACCAGAGAAGAAAAGCTATGCTTAAATTCCCGGCCAATGCTCCTCCAGGCAGTATTTTCAAAGTGGGAACGTGGCGTTCAGAGCACACTTTTACACATCACTATAGCATAGGTACACATACTGGAGCAGATTAGCAGGTGGGTGAATTGGGATTGATGAGCATCAGAAGATGAGCGTTAATTGCCCAACAATAGTTTTTCTAGTGCTTAGAGTAACATGTGCCCACCCATCCCAAATGCAAAACTCTTTGCAAGGAGACAACCTGCTGTCTGCCTAACGGATTGACAGAAAGTAAACCATCCCAGGGCTTCGTCACAGCGGGACATTGTGGCAGCCTGCACACACAGAGTGACAGAAATGCCCCTGTCAACACCTACTTTTACTTTGAATGTAAACTAATCGTATTACTCTGGATCAACCACTAGATGCCAGAACCTGCACAGCATGCTTTTCTAAACCGATGAAAGCATCTAAAAGGCTATTACTGGGTAAGTAATGTCAGTTATATAGCTTTGCTGGCCCCAAATTTGGGGGCAACCACCAAAGTGTTCCTTACTCTCCCTGGGTCTGTATCCTGACCCAGGTAGTTGTATTGGTTCTGTTTGGATGACCCTGTACTTTTAAAAGAGTAAACCGCCCAAGTTGTAGCCATTTTAGCCTACATGAATTGTTTTCTTCCTGAAGACTTCCAAAATAGAGCTCCCGGCTCTGTGAAATACATTTACCAGGCAAATGTGCATTGCTATCCTTGTGAGTAATTTAGTGGAGACCAGCAATGCCAATATAGATTGACTTTTCTTACGTATGCTCCAGCCAGAAGCTCGTAAAGGAATGTGTAGGGTAATCTCGGTAGTGTTCTAAAAAGATTTTACACGCACAGTTGCCATTGTAGTAGTCTTACAATGCTGGAGCTTTTCCTGATGGTGGTATATGGTTCCCCCAGCCCAAGGTGAACCAGACTGTGGTCCGGTGTGGACAGGAAATGTGAAAAGAGCAAAGTGTGAGGGGATAAGAAAAGCCAGGAGTAGGATATTATCGGACCAATAAATGGAAAGGTAAAATGGTAGGGTGTACGCTTGTGGCTGTAAGGGTGCATGTGTAATCCTTGGTAGTGGATAAGACTAAAGTTGATCATCAAGGAAGGGAGTAAAATCCGGCCAGGATATTTGGGTTATGTTGGGGCAGTTTCTAGTACAGTGATTTTTAAGATAATAGTCTGTGACTTCATATGCTGGCTGTCGGATTCCTCTGAAATCCGCAAACTCTGACTTTGCCCAGAAGTCTGTCCACAACGGTTTGTGTGGTTGTCTGCAACAGGTGGCTCGCCGGCAACCCCCCTGGCCTGGTACATAACTAGGGCACTGTGAGAAACCTGAAGGTGTCTCACTGGCTAGTCCCGGGGATCTGTCATCCTGGTGGCCAGGACACAGCCATCGATATTGGATCCAGTTTGTGGGGGTGGACCAGTGCGGGAGGATGACCTGGATGGTGCCGGGGGGTGTTTGGGAAGTGGAACACAGACTGGCGAGACGCAGTTCCACCTTTTCCGCATTCTACCTCGTAGCATATTCAAAAGTTCATTCCTCCTTTTCCTACACAAACACTTTCTCACACAGTGAAAGACAATGGTCTAACAGCAGAGCCTTTTACCTGACATGTCCCAACACAAAGGTTAGGCAGAGTCGGGCAATTGCTGATAACTACGCATGCATGACTGCCCTTTCCCTTCCCCACAGGGATAAAAGGCAGAGCACGTTGGCACACTATGAGCAAGGCTGAAAACACGCGGAAACAAGCTATTCCGGGAGCAGTTCAAATGAAGGAGTCACAGCACCAAGCTTCAAACGTGGGGAAGGGAGACCCGGGCTACAACATCCTGACTTATCTTTTTTGAGAACCCTTCTTTCTTTGTGACCATTACCCACACTATTTTTTATTTAGAGGTAAGGACTGGGAATTTTATTATTTTTTTTTTTTTTTAGTATATGCCCTTTTTATTTGACAAGACTCCACTAGGACTGTATTCTTCTTATTATTATTTGATGGTCGTAGCTTGCTCCCATCTTAGATTGAGGTTTAGATTAGGCGTTTATCCCAACCATTTTTAGAGTTTAATAAACACTGTTGAACTGTGATCACTTGTCTTGCTTTGATACCATGCCTTCGGTTGTAGGTGAAAAGGGTCGACTCCAAACCTATACGGAAGCAAAAAAATAAAAAAAAAATACATTTAAAAAAAGGCATTCAACCTTTTTTTCGGTCCTTTTGACTCAAAACGATTGTAATTCGAATCGATGTATTCGACCCTTTGACTGGACACCCATGCCTTCCTTACAGCACCAATAACAGTCACAAAAAGTAACAAATTGCTATTTGCAATTATGGTCCAAACTATTTGACTGCTGCCTAAGAGGTTCCAAATAGTTCATTTTAGAGCATATTTGGTCACTGACATTGACCAAAACTAACAGCTGCACAGCGCAGTAACTCTTCAAACTCGCTTACTTGGGGGCCAAAAATCGGATCTTAGCTGGTATGTTGGGCCAGCCCTAAGGACATTGTCCTTTTGCCTTATTGGGCAGTCTGAGCCTGCCTCTCCCCTCCAGTTTAATATAGAAGTTGGCATTATGTACCAGAAACTTTGTTAACTGCTGGGACTCGATCATAAAGCACCTAAGAGAGACAACTGATTAGAGGACCATAGTGGGAGGTCTGCACTTGCATCTTTTGTGACTTCTAATATAACGGCAAACGTCTACTACTTTCATGACTAGAAGGAACCGTTTCCAGTGCTGTTTTCCTCCGATCCATTGGGGACAACTGTATCCATTCTTTAAGAGGCAGTGATTGTCACTGTTCCCTCCTCAGAACTCTGTTGTGCTGTTTGACCTCTGGAGCCTTGCACTTCATCCTCCTGACGTCCTGGCATGGCTGCCTTCTCAGCTGGACCCTTTACTCAATGATGCATCCCTGTAGCAGGATCCTGCTATTGTCGTCTAGGTGTGAAGACCTTCAGTTGCACTTGCTCTGAACTGTGACTGATGGGTGACCTTTGAGTGAAACTGTCACTTGTTAAATCTACGAAGGTATGCCATTGTTCTGCTGCCTTTGTTTCTTCAAGGGTCCCTCTGGCCTCCAGATCTATTCCTCTGGGGTTGGACATCTTCTACCACAGTTTAGTTTGTTTATTTATAAAGCGCATCCGAACCCTCAGGTAACTGGGCGCATAATCATGTGTACAGCAGAGTTACATATCGTTACACGAGCATCATAGTACAACAGACAGAATGTACATTAGTCCAGGCTCTGAATCTTACATACAAGAGTAGAATATACCAAGAAAAGTATGTACAGAGAATATGCAAAAAAGAAAAAAAAGTTACAGTGGCTAAAGTGGACCGGGTTACAGGTTGGTCCTGAATAGGCTGTAGGTGGAGTGAACATTACTACAGGTAGAGGGCGACGGCTAGCTAGTCATGTCGGTGAGAGTCTGGCTGTTTAAGCTAGTAGCCATGATTTTACCATGGCTCTGAATGGCCAGAATGCGGCTTCAGATCTAATTGTAGTGGGGAGGGTGTTCCAACATTGTGCTGCAAGCACTGGAAAACTGGAGCCCCCCTGCTGTTTTTAGGTTATAATTAGGGATCTTTAGTTGGTGTAGGTAAGGTGTTCTGGTGGGTCTAGTGGGGCAGTGTCTAGCGAATTTGTCAGAAAGGTATGTTGGGGCAGTATGTGATAGGCACTTGTGGGTGATGACCAGTGTTCTTTGCTTAATTCTGTCACGGATCAGAGCCAGTGGACTTCTTTTCTAACCATGGATATGTGCGCCTTGCGCGGGAGGTTGAGGGCACATCTTAGTGCATTATTTTGCAGGATCTGGAGTCTGTTCAAATTTTTAGTGGTAGTGCCAGTCCCTGCCACCCTGGCTTTCATACTGTGGCTGGGCCTGCTGCTCCAAGGGCTCTATTCTGCAGGCTCTTATCTCATTCTATTCCTCTGGATTTTTTGTTGTGATCTCTGACTCACCTATGAAGGTTGGTTTGTTCCCTTTGCCCATGACTGTAGTGTTCTATGTCATTTCTCTGCTTTATGAAGGTCGATTGTGTGTGGCCAGAAAAAGGACATGGCTGAGGATTTTTATTAATTTTTTTAATTCGGGGGTATTTACCCCACCACCACATGCACACACAATATATATATTTTTTTAACTTAACTACATTTTGACTTATTACCCACTGTATGGCCCCTGTGCTGATCTAGCGTATCCAAAACTGAAGTGTGTGTGACTGTCCCTGCTGGTGATGTCATCACTCACCTTTGCAAGCTCTGACCTGGAGTTTGGCAAGCGGAACAGTTAATCTGGACTGCCTCTGATCCCTCTGGGGATCTTCTTTGGGTCTAAACTGCTTTTATTGCACCATGTGCAGAATCTCTTCTTAATGTAGTGTGGGATAACATTGGCCCATTCTTTCATGTGGACCCTTGGATTTAACATTTTGGGAATGGGATGTTGAGGCCCTTTTGCCTTCCAAAAAGTCCTTATTTCTGCATTCTATAGTCCATAGGACAACTTTCTGTGTTTTCCACATATGTTCATTTGAGTTCTTTTTAAATGTGTATATAATGTGTATATTTTAATTCCTTCATGCAGTGTCATCATGTAAAGCATATATATTTTTAAAGCTAGGTTGTGTGGACCTCCCCTTGCCATTCAACCACTCAAAAGTCAGCCATTCTAAAGGGAAACACCCGGTCAGCCAATTAAAGTGATGCATCTGGATCCTAGAAGTAAATCCTAACCAAATCTTCCTAAGAGTCAGTATGTGTACTATTGTGATCTGGACAGTAGAATATGAGCATGTTGGTAGTACGTAGAGGCATTTGAGGTTTTCTATCCAGAGCTGCCACGTGGACATTCTGTCAGTGGGGCACATTGGGCAGAGTCACTTTGGAGGAGCCTGGTGCACCCTAGAATTTAACAGGAATACCTAGCAACAGAAAATGGGTAACACCTGATGGCAAAATCACAGGGGAGCAAGTCCCAGTGAAGCAAAATGGCTGTTGGCAATACCTCACAGCAGAGACGTGTGGGCACATCCAGTAGTAGACTTATGGTGGACAAATCCAAGAATAATTAATAGCAAGACGTCTAGGTGCTAGGCCATGATCTGTGACATAGGAGCTAACTTGATGGAACTCCTGAGTGTACAGCTGCAGTGGGAATATTCTGGAGCAAATTGTAGGGAAGCCCGTGCGCATATCGGTACATTCTCCTGCACCGGTGCAGGTTGAAGAAGAGCCTGTGTGCTTCTTTTTAAGGTACAGCTAGAATAAACTGGATATTTAAATGAGTGGGGCTGCTGCGATTTACTTTAGAAATGCTTACATTTCCTAACTGCTTCTGTTCGGTATGTACATGCTCCTTTTCCCCCCTACCACCTGCCTCTGGTTCATAATGTATACGCTGCTCCCAAAGTCCTTTTTTTGTTAGTAGATTCAGCCTCCATCCTGTCGGTTATGTTTGTGCAACACTGCATGGGTCCTTTTAAGCGCATTATCTCTGCAATTCATTTCAAAATGGGAATGTTTCAGTGTGCTTGTTTCTTGTTATAGGATCTCATCGATTTAACAGAAGAGGACTTCAATGTTGACAGAAGGCACAGCGATGGTGGAGTGATTGATCTGACCAACCTCGAGGGGTTGGAAGACATGCAGGACAGGTCTGGATCCAGAACAGAATCAGACGGCGAATTGTATCAATCTGAGGAGGACTGCATGTTCATCAAATCAGAGGAATCTAGCAAAGTGTCCTCCCTCCATGGTGTTCGAGAACAGACCAATTCCTCCCCGGAGTTGGACCTGTTCAAGAGTGGCACTTCTTCAGAGTTCAACTCTTCCACCTCCAACTCTTTGGAGGACTGCTTCAAAAGCAGAGACCGGCTGAGTGATAATGGGACTGCTGCAAGCAGTGACTTGGGCTCTCTGGATAACATTGATCTTGTGGCACCCAGCAACATGTACTCCTCGAGCAGTAAAAGCAGCTTCACATCATTAGGATCTCTGTCAGATGACCTTCAGGACAGTAGCTCCAAGAGCAGCTTTACAGCTTCTCCAGCAGTGCAGGAGGATGGCAGAGAAATGAAATCCCTTCTTTACAGAAGAGACTCCTTTGAAAACCCTCCCCATTGCTCCAAAATGTTTCACAGTGACTCCCTAGACAACCATATTCTCCTCTCCAGCAGAGAATCAAGTGATGAAAGACCCCTGCTAGAAACCTCATTCCATTGCTCGAGTAGGGAGTCACATAATGGCTCCTCTCTAGGAAACCTTCCTTCTTTGTCGAATGATTCCCCGCTGTCGGCGTCAGTAGAAAATTCACCTCACGTCCCCAGCAGGGAATCGTGTGATGGCAGACTTTCTCTAGAAAACCTGTCCCCTTATAGGAGCAATTCCTGTGTCACCGGACCCTTACTAGAATCATCTCTCCATCCCTCTAGCAGGGAGTTGCATGAAAGCAGGCCCTCCCCTCAAACCCCCCATCTTTTCTCCAGCATAGAATTCAGTGACCGCAATGCCTCACTCGAAACATTTCAATTTCTGTTTAACAGGGAATCCCGTCACCCAAGTCTACCTCCAGCAAACTCTCTCCATGTCTCCAGAAGAGAATCCTGTGATAGCAGGCAGACCTGCCTCCCAAACATCTCCACCTTTTTTAGAAAGGAGTCTTGGGATAGTAAACATTCTCCAAACAATGTGACCCTTATGTGCAGCACAGCCTCTTCTAATAGCAGACCCAACCTTGGAATACCTACAATGACGAGAGAGCCATCCAGCAGCGTCTCTCAAGAATGTAATACTTTGCATAATCCCCACTTGACCTCTTCTCCCTCTCTGGGATTTGTGGTGGTAGAGCCACATGACCCCTCAAGGACCACTGTGCCACAGTTGTCTCCATCTGCAGCAAACAAAGTGGATTCTGAACGGTCCCTTGATGCTGCTGACACGCCAGTTGTAGCAAGCCGGGCTTGGCTGAACAAACTTAAATACTTCCGGAAGCTCCCCATACAGCACATCTTCTTCCAGGGCCTCAAGTTGGATGCAGAGACTATAAAGGTACATTTTGGTTGGGTGTTATCTGTTCCAGGGTCCATTGTTGTATTGTCTATTTTGCCTGTTTATCCGCATTTAACGGAGCCAAAAACATCCTTGTAGGTTGATTTAAAACATTAACTTTTGAAAAGATGACTATTTTATGGGCCTCTATTTTAAATGAAAAAAGTGTTTACCCTGGTGTGAAGTGGGGTGGCAGGTAGCGAAGATGAAGACCAGAGCAATCTTGTTGGCAACCTCTTTTTAGTCCTGTTCTGACTTGCAAGGCGTAGGAGCATGGACCCCATCCTTCTCCTAAGTAAATGTCCACCATGCCTCCAACACTCCACTGCACACATTTTAAAATCCTATAAGACAAAACTCCCCATTACCAGAATTTCATTGCAATCCTTGCCACTCATGGACTTCTCCACAAGGGACCCTGTTGAGTACCCCCTGCCCTCTTAGCCATTAACGGACAACCCAACACTCTAGCCGCGGGGGGTGATGTTGCACATTCATTGCTCTGCTAGGTGACCCATGCCAGATCAGACTTTAAACACATCTGCAACATCTATACCATAGAACTGGACATTCCTCTCATCCTCAGAACTTCTGATAACAGTCCTTAACAAATAGAATAATCCCTCTGCTACACCTAGCAAACCATATTATCCACAGGAAATCACTATAGGTCCCTTGTACAAATTCTCTTGCCGACCGGCTTTTAACCTCTTGGCATCAACGTACATGGTTCATCCTACACCTGCTACAAAACCATCACCTCTATTGTACTCTTGGCCTTTGAAAAAGCTTTTTGGAACAGTTCTTAGCCCCAGTGAAACGCATCTTTCTCTCCTTTGCACACCTACCCCCTAGCAGATTTCAGTTTTGTGCTTGAGGATAACTCAGTCGGTTCATCTAACAAATTGCTCGACACATGCAGCGACCTACACTTTTATATTTTATCCAAAGACCCTCCCCATAACCAGGAACACAGTCGGCCAACATGGTCTGGAAGTAGGCAGAATTGGCTCACCCTTTGTCCTATGGTAAGCTTTTAGGAGTGTCTTATTCTCTATTAAGCTGCACACGACTAAATGGAACCATTAAGACTCATCTGGTTCATATCAAACAAAAATGTCCTCTCTGGATAATTTCATGTTTCCCTGAAAGAAAATGTAGCACACATCAATCTCGAGTCTACTCTCAAGCCTCCGAGCTCTGTCAAACAGCAGATCTCTCACTGTGGAGTACTGCATACTCGTACAGAGGAACCAAAGCCACAGCCAACCAAACCCCTGGTTCACAAAAACACTCTACAAACTCAACAAAAGATGGATACAATCTGGCAGAGACCCAAAGACTCTAGGCACGTGTTCAACACAAACATGCTGTAGAAATGTACCAGAAAGCAATTTTCAACATTGAAATAGATCACTTTGCTAGACAAACAAAAATTTCATACACTGGTCAAGGGAGTGGAAACAATTGGTGCAGCAATTCATCTCACTGCAATGTTCCCCATCTTTGTTTTACCCTACCCCCCCATTGCTGAAAAGTAGGACATTAATCGGCCAGGTTAACCAGGGATCTGACCCACTCTACCAACAATACAACCCACTAAATAGATTCTCATTTTCAGTTGCACACGCAAATAACCTGCTCCCCAACAGACTAGAATGACCACAAAGCATCGGCCATTGCAGCGGCCCCTGCTCACCTCCTCTTCAAACCCTCACTGCGTTCATCAGCAGCTCACTACAGACAGGACAAGATGAACTCTCAACTCCATGATCACAGCCCTACTGAAACAGAATTGTTGGATCCCAACAATTAAAGCCACATTACACTACATTGGAATTTCAGTTTCACAGAAGAAAATAAATAGTATTGATTGCGTAGTTCCATGCACCCGCAACAGGTTGCCTACGTCTCGCCACAGAGTGATGGATCAAGTCCTTCTTCTCAGACCCCAGCCTCAGTATATGACTAGGAAACCTATCGTCCAATCAAAACTATGGAGTGTCGTGTAATTAAAGTCCCCCGCGACCCTCCCCTTTCCAACATTTGTCAAGCCGTCCATGGGAACAGTAATTGTGACAGTGTATACACTGCAAGGTGAGTGCAGACGCCTGATTTTCCGTGGCTGGCAGAAGGGGCTGCCACTGCAAATTGAATGTGGTTACCTGATGTGCAGCGGTAGGCAGACGTGGCTGTCAACAGACTGTTCTATTTGCTGCACTGCTCTGTCCACCCCTCATTTGTAGCCTGGGTACTGTTTTGCACCCAGTTTTACCAAAGTGGTTTTGAAAGCCGCAGAAGACGATGGCTCCTGATGCACTCACAGGCAAGGTGGAGCTTAGCGGTGGGGATAGGGTTACCAGACCAATTCCTAGCCCTTCTTTAATCTTTACATTGTGGGGGTTTGTGGAAAAGCCAGGGTGAGTTACAATATATAACTCATGAACAAGGGCAACAATTAACTTGTTGTAGTGTTGACCAATGACCTGCCTTAATACCATGTATCCTGGCTTGTTTTTCATACAGCCTTTTGCAACATATTCATGCATTTTATGCTGTTCACATACCTGACATTTTTAGATTCCCGTTATTATTCTTTTTACTTTTTTGTTATGAATCTTGTATACTGAGCCAAAACACCAGCATAGTGGTCTGGAAGTATCCAGGAGGTTTTTCTGGAGTGTGACTTATTGTGTCTCCACCCAGGGTATTTAGAACTTATTCTGACAAGGAAAAGGAGCAGCGGGAGGATAAGTGAAGCAGGAATGGTGAGTGACGCAGGTGCCAGAAACAGAGGAACGGGAGGCTGGAGACAGGGAAGTCATGTTTTGTGATGGCATGCATGCCTGTAGATAAAGGTATAGAGTGCCAAATATCAGAATTGAAGAAAATGTATTTTCTAACATGTTTGCAATCATATGGACTGTAAATGTGATATTTTTCCAAAGCATTAGGTCATTAAGAACTGTTTGGCTGTGTAATGGGCGTGAGAGCTGCTCAAGTGGACCCTTAAGGTGTGTTGGCTTTGTGCCAGGATTGCCTTTAAATATTTACCAAAAGGCAACCCCTGAATAGTAATTCTGGGACTTCCAATCTTAGAGGCCAAGAATGGCCCAATAAGGAATACACTGTGTAAAAGGTGGACAGCAAAGGGAATGTAGGACAGGTATAGTTCCACTGGTAAAATACTAGCATAGGTTGAGGCACGGTACCCTTAAATGAGAGGGTCTCAATCATATTGAGCCAGTGTTGGAACATGACATTTTCCTGCGAACATCAAACCAATGGAATCCATCTGTTTTTAGCACCTTCTAAATGGAGGTGAATTTCATTGGAATTAATTGTAAATGCCTCTGGTAATCGTTAATTGCTGGAGGCATTTACACTTTTTCCAAAACTTAGTGGAACAAAAAGATTGTGGCATTTTTGCATGTTTTAACTCTTGTTTTCCTGTGTTCCAAACCAAGAAAATGGCATGGAGTGTACCCTCCCGGACATGCAAACGTTGCGTCTCCCGTCCACACAACTAATATGTTTTTCTTTAAAATGCGGCCCAGTGAATCCAGTCCCTGAAGCCATTTTATATGCAAGTGCCTACCTGCTCCTAGAGAATGGCAAGTGTAATGCGGCCAATAAGAAGAATAAACCTGATACCAGGAAGGTTGGCACTCGAGGAAAAATAGTTGTAAAGGCAGTGTTTAATGACTGCAACCGTGTAAGCTCATTTATTTATTAATTTTTATTTATATAAGGCGCCACATGCCCATGCGCTTCAGAGCTCATGTATGAATCAAATCAAATTCAATACATGGAATGGGATGATGCCCTTGCGTGGCAGGCAGGTGGAACAAGTTGCTTCAAGGGCTTTTGAAAATGGACACAGACCACTCTCACTGCCACTTGAGGGCTTGCTCTGGTGAAAGGTCCAAGTTGAAGCCGCTTAAAGTGGGGAAAATTATGCTTAACCCCCAGCACCTCTAATAGCTGAAAATGTGTAGACTATTGCTCGCACTGTCACGTTGCCATGGACACACTCCCCTGCATATAACCAGGTGCATCACAATAGGTCCAGAAGGACAGTGGAGGAATGGGGGCTGTTCTCACAATTGTGCGTCTGGCATGATGTGAAACTGAGGTTTCTCTGGGATCTCTAAGTTATGGAAACCAGGGGCCCTGGAAAGAGGAAAGCATGAGTGCTATCAGTGACAAACTGCCCAGAGCCCATCACTCTTGCACCCCATGTTCAGACTAATCTTAGATTCTAGGTCAACCAAGACTGGACAGTCCAGCGAGCAATTCCACTGTGGAAGGTAAAACTGGAGATCGTTCCACGCAGGAGACGGATGACTCTCTACAGAATACCAGGTACTAAGTCATGGAGTCTTGACTGGGAAGTTGTAGCAGGGAAGGGTGACACGGGCAGAAGTGTTGGCAGGAGTTGAGCTGAAGTCTTGCACAGTGTGAGAAACCTCTATTGGATCAAGTTCTTGGGGCTGGAGCAGTGCGGGAGGATCACCTGGATGGGCAGGGGCGGGGGGGCCTTTCGGGGAGAGGAAGTGGGACACTGAAGGGTGAGATGCGGTATCCCCTTCCTTGTGACACCTTTTCCCCATCCTACCAGGTAGTTTACCTAGAAGCTCAATTTTCCCCAACCCCCACAACCCCCTTTTTGCGACAAAACACTTTCTCACGGACAATTCATTGTGAGCGACAACGGACTAACATCAGAGCCATATACCTGACATTTCCCAACACAAGGGTCAGGCAGAGTCGGGCAATTACACACACCTTACTTCATTCACACTTTACCACACGGATAAAAGTCAGAGCACGAAAGCACACTGAGCAAGACAAAATGCGCGAGGAAGCAGCAATTGCGAGATGGCAGTTTAAACCAAGGAGAAAGGCGGCGAGACCTGAGAGGATGACAAGGAGGGCATTACCTTGCCCTTTTCAACAAAGAACCGTGACTTTCAAGAAGCCTCAAGGAAAAGAAACGTAAGACCGGGAATTGCAGCTGACGAACGGTGGTGTGCGTCAATGATACATGTGGCACTCCTGCATTGTTTGCCAAGGCGGGGAGAAGCGATTGCCACTGTGGTACTGTCCTTGACTCCAACAGCAAAGCAACGGGAGTGAGTTCCGCACAGCCAGTGAGTTGGAGAAACTGATAGCAAACCAGACTGTTATGCTCAAGGTTGCAAGCAGCAACATTGTATGAAAAAAGAACTTGTATATGATTTGAACTTTATGAAACCAAACTAGGTACCAGATACAGAGTGCTCCGGCCCCACATGGTTGCTCTCTCAAAGGTCTCTGTTTAGTCCCCCTCCCCTCTGAATGGTTAAGAATGATTGACTGTGAAATCGAAGTGGTCCTGTACCGGGTTAAGTTGAATCCCGTGCACATTCGAAAGTCTTAGTCTGTAAACTGAAATTGGTCTGAGCCCGGCCAAGGGGAACTAATGGTATAATAGGGGATCTGAGCCTGGCTGAGGGGGATCCAGGATGAAGAGTGAATCGACAGACTTTAATATTTGGGAAGGAACTTCTTTTTGTCGTTTCTGGTACATCAGACCCTCTGACTCAAGAGACTTTGAATAAAAGACTTGGGAACAGAAGGCCCTGCTGTTGGTAAAAGGAACAGCGACCTTGTGCCGAAGAAGCACAAGAGTGTGCTGTGCTCTTGTGACCGGCCTTGTCCCGTACTAAAAATGTGGGTAAGAGAGGCCAGCGGCCTAAACACCCCGACTTAGCATTTTGTGAACACGTCTTCCTTTTTGTGACCATTATCCCACACTATTTGTAGCATACCAGTAAGGATTGGCAATTTCTTTAGTATAGGCCCTTTTTATTGGACTAGATGCCACTAGGACTGTATTTATTATTATTTGATGGTCGTAGCTTGCACCCATCCTAGATTTAGGCGTTTTCACACCCCTGATAAAGTTCAATAAACACCCTTGAACTGTGATCACTTGTGTCTTACTTTGATACCATGCCTTCCTTACAGCAGGTTCAGGACAGACAGACTGACGAGATGACCTATGATGAAGGACATTCATTCCACTGCTATTTGCCCTGCAGTCATCCATCATGATGACGACTGGGCATAATCCTTCCAGTGCCCCCTGTGATGAACCAGGAATGAGACACGGACGCAGAGGACTCATGTTTTTGGTTATAAACTTTATTTAAATAATGTCTTGGTAAAATTCCTGACTATGCCTAAACCTGGAGGTATTTCCCTACCTCAACCAAAAAAGTAAGGGCCGTTCCTTCGTCAAGATGTCCAAAGCAAAATTGTCCTGTGTCCTAAGTCCTAAGCTAGCCCACGCTCTCTAAAAGTAACTCTGTTGCTAAGGGTAATGTCTTTGGCCTTGAAAGTGCACAAATGGTCAAGTTCAAATGAAAGGTGTACCCCCAACACAAAATTTCCAATGAATAGTATGCAGAGTTCCAGGGAATGGTTCCCTGCCCCAGATTCCTTCTTCACCAATACAACAGATCAACAAAAACAGCAACGTTCGTTATAGCCCAACTACTTCCTCTTGGAGTTGCTCTCCACTCCTAGGGAAATGTTCCTTTCACCAGGTAGTTCAACCAATTCAAATTCCTAAGGGTATATTCTTTGTTCAACAAAACAACCTGGGTGCAAAACAACTTGGATGCGGGTCCCGGCCTCGCAGGATACTTGGTATACTCCTGTGCCAGATTCTATTCCACTTTAATTTCAATTTGTCTCACAGGCTTTTCTTTGCCTGGTATACTCTCATAACAGGATTTTCTCGCACAGTTCACTTATAAATGTGCAAACGTGTCTTCTGTAATTATTTCTTTTGACATATCTGATTTCAAATCCCTTTCATTCACTTCACTGGCTCGTGTGTGTCTTTGATAGCGTTGCCAAAGCACCCCAGTGTCCCAGCTTCCCTTCTCAGTACTCGCTGGCTTTTTGTGGCGTTCTGTGGTCCTCTCGCAGTAAACATGAAGCATTGTTCTGTCTCCATTTCATGGGTTCACTGGTTTCGCCCAATAGCTTACACATCCTTTGCTGCTACCGATCTGCTGCTGGGCCCTTCTGTGTTCGGGTGGGATGGGCACTGCTTCTCGGTTCCGTAGCGCCAGGAAGGCGTCTTATCTCTTCCTACTATGGTCCCAGCATGGCGAACCGGCTCCAGCAGTCCTTCTCCTTCCACTGTCTCCCTGCGCTTCTATGTTCCACGGTCTTCTCTGTGGCTCGGCAGGCCCTCGGTCAGCACCAAGACGATGAAGCTTCTCCAGATGGCGTCTTTCTCTTCTATGCTGGTTGGGTTTTTTAAATGTCCCAGCACCTATAATAAACTCGCAACCACTACAGCACGTCTGTGCTTCTCAGCCTCACTGATCCTCACTGCTCCATTCAGCCTCAGCAACCCAGTGTTATCTCCCCCCACCCTCCAGGGACGCCTCTGCCGTTGTGGTCCTCCCTCAAATAGCCGCCCCCAGGGTCAGTATCAGGTAGCAGCTGCTGGCAACTTTCCTAGTCCTACATAGAACACAAGTAAGAGGATGATGCCTAGCAAATGCATCATCGTGGGCTGTGGCCCAAATTATCTCACCTAACTTTTATTGATCTGCAAAGCATTTCTTACTCCAATTCTCTGGCCTATCATTAGATCATGCAGTTTTGCCTATGTTACCAGCTGCAGTGCTGTCCCCTCATCGACATCCACCTTTTGTTTAATGTAATGATTGTTTTCCAATGCTTTTCCAATGTTTTCTTTCTTTGGCAGGTTGTAAGGGTTTCGAGGAGTGGCATGTTTGTGGTTATAGACCTTTGATGGTAAAAGAAACCCTCACTATCCCTATCTCTCTATCCCTATCTCTAAGAGGTGTTTCCCTGCCTCAAATCAATAGTAGAGCATCTGTTAAAATGTCTGTCCAAATGAAAGTCCGCCATCCTGTGTCACAACCTACTTCTACCTTTTACAGCTAAAGACTAATCTAGATCAACAGAAAGTTCCTTCTCAAGGAGAATTACTCCCTTCTCCTGGTATGGGGGTGGCGTTCCCAAAATGCTCTCGTGCAACAAGGTTCTGGGGGAATGACTCCCTTCCCCTAGCTTGTAGCAATCCTACAGAAAGTTATTTCTTCAGGAGAATGATTCCCTTCTCCTGGCATACGGGTGGTGTTCTGAAAATGTCCTCTTGTAAACCGAAACCAGGGGAATGACTTCCTTCCCTTGGCTGGTAGTTTCAGCACTTCCTGAACAGGAGAATGGCTACCTTCTCAATACAGTTAACAACAAGGCCATGGGAATTTCTCCCTTCCCCTGGCATTTCTCCACCGTGCTTGAAAGGATTCGGTTTTCTCACCAGGAGAAGGACTACCTCCTGATTTATTTATTTTTTTTTTATTTTTTTTTACTTTGGTTTTATCTTGGTATTCGTTCACTGGATCAAAAAGAAGAGTCCTTCTTATGTTTCCATTTTATGGGGCTTAACATCAAAACCTGTTGTCAATGGCTCCTTGGTATTCCTCATGCTTCCTGTGAGCCACTTCGTCTCCGTACTAGGACGGTCAGTAATCATGTTTTCAGTGCTCTTCTTCCTAGTACCTTCTGCCTTAGTTGTTTACCTGACTCTACAGAAATACATATTTACATTCAATATAGTGGTTTGAGATGGAGGGGGGGGGCTAAGGCATGTGGGGGTGTCTTAACCACACCTAGAGGGACTATTGGGTAGTGGCCTCACCTTCCTAGCCTCATCGGAAAGAGCTCCCTCTTGTGGAGAAGGGATGATACCTGGTGAATCGTCGCATACCCTTCCCCTTAATACTGCTGGCTTCTCCATCTCCCTCTAAGGGAAGCCAAGAAAGGAAATTGACATTTCCCTGTTCTCTGCCTTTTCTGTGTTCTACATTAAAACAGAAAGGCTGGAGATCAAGGAACCAGCGCATTATTTGTGGGATTGCCTTTCCTCGGACTGGGCCAGGTGAGTGCAGAGTGGTCAGTTACTCATTTGAATTTCATTGGGTTCTTTTTCCCCGTAGATTCCTCATCAGATAGCCATTCCATTGTCAGCTGCTCGGAAAATTCAACAGGGGGCATAGTGCACCTCGACTCAGCCGTCGATCCATCTTGACTTGATGCCTCAGTCGTCAGCTCCAGACGTGACATCGATCATTGTACGTATACTACATCACTACGCCCCTCTACCTCCGTTAATCTTTTCAACGTGCTCGACACGCTGCTCGAGGAACAATGCTTTACTTCGTTTTTTCTCAACATTTTGTTGTCGTTGTTGGAACACGAGTCAAGCCATGTCCAGAGCCTCCGGATTCAAGCGCTTCAGTGATTGCAGCTCCAAATGTTTGTTAAGGACCCACACGACATCTCTGTGTGGTGTCTCGGTCTCGGCCACGACACAGAGAGCTGTAGTTCGTGTGGCAAGATGAATCCGAAGTCCCTCACAGAACGAGCAGCGATGTCGACCTCCCTCAATCCCCCGGGGTGCTCGACCGTTTGGTCGCCGGAAGCTGAAAAGGAGGGGCCGGCCCCAGTAAAGGAAGAGGGGCATTGGAAAAATAGATCACATTCCCGAAGCCATTTGTCCTCTTCCACCTCCCACAAGAAGAAATGATGGCACCGATACCGGCGCAAGTCCTCCGATTCTGGGAGGAATTTAAAACACAAATGTAACACATGTTTTGGAAGACAGCTGTGGGTAAGGTTGAGCACTCCATGCAGCAGGCCCCAGTAGCTCCAACGGTACCCGGTGACCCTAGCCCCAGAGCAAAAACCATCATGAAACCATCGGCGGAGCCATCTGGCTCTGCACCAAGCAAGGGCGGGCCACCTTCAGCACAGGTCCTTTCCAAAGCGCCCTCAGCACCAAAGAAACTGTTGGCGCCCACGTCCTGGACTGACCTTTTCGGAGCCACTGACGACAAGGGCAGCTTTGACCCTACCTACTGAGGGGCTGGAGGATCCAACTTTTTCATCGACCACGTAAATCTAGTGACACTGGCTGAAGGTCTCCATGTGGAAACGCAGCAGGCCCACCCATAAGGCCACGCTACTGCCAAATACAGCAGGGCTTTGGTGGACAGGGTGGTGGATACCCTGGGGTGGGGTGCTCCAGTTAGGCCTGTTTAAGGCTATGAGTTAACTGACATACTGTGTCCTGCTCTGGAGGGGTTGGTGGTGCAGGTGGCCACATCTACATCCAGTCTCCCAACTGATAGGGAGGGAAAAAAGCTTGACGCCTTTGCAAAGATCAGGCAGCATGGCCTTGAAGGCGATCAGTGACTCTTGCGGTTTCGCCAAATATTCTGATCGTGGATGACCATTGGGGAGGCTGCCCAGTAGGTACCCAAAGGGAAGATGCAGGAAGGCTTCCAACGTTTGGTAGACCACTGCAAGGAGGTGGCCCGGCAGTCTTTGCAGATGGGCCTGGACGTCACAGACTATATCGGCAGATTGATGGAGTTGGACACAGTGCTCTGGAGGCAGGCTTTCCTGCATACTTCAGGATTCTTACAGAATGTCCAAAATAAACTTCTTGACATTGATTTCGATGGTGAGAATCTTTTCGGCCCAAGGTCGACGACTCTGGAGAAATTCAGAGTTCAAGCTAGCCGCAAAGTTGTTGGGCCTAGCTGTGCAACAGACGGCCAAGCCTGCCTTTTTTATTTCTCATCAATGGGGTAGAGGCTACAGGTGCTATGTCCCCTATGGTAGGAAGGCTCTGCTCCCGCAAGCCAGGCAGGGGCATAGGCGTTTCTCGTTCTTTGGAAGGGCCATGGAGGCCTCTAGAGGCCCGCAGACAGCAGCTGCCCTGAAAGCCGCGTTGCTTTCTCCCCCACGATACCCCGGTTTGAGGGAGGATATTCGTGCACTGGGCCCAATGGCGGGAGATTACCAACGGCGCCTGGGCTCTTCAGCTTATGTAGTGCAGTTACTGTCTGCTTTTCTTAAAAAAGCCACTTGACAGCCCACCACCACTACCACCACCAGAACAGGAGCATCAGGAAGAAATGCAAGCCCTGCTTTTGAAGGATGCCGTGGAAGAGCAGAGAGGATTGGGCTGGTATTCACAGTATTTTCTGGTACCCAAGAAAGTTGGAGGACTC